>NC_135478.1:145848997-146558997 GCF_052094955.1 Ictidomys tridecemlineatus | reverse complement strand
GACACCTCACCAGGTTGGGCTGGCCAGGATGACTGTGGTGTAGCGGGAGAGACAGAGCTGACCTTACTTTACAAAGACCAAAGCCTCACAGTGCGTACTAGATGCAGAAAACCAGCAGCCATTTACCAGTTTCCCCCTTTGATTTGTTCATAGCTCCCCTCCCTGAAGGGACGCTTGCTTTCTCAGGGGACTACAGGAGACAGAGCCTAGAGCCAATCCTGAAGGTGTTCCAGAAAGGCCCTTCTAGAATCAGTGCTCTCCTTTGTTGCCAAAGGAGAAAAGCCAGAGCCATATGCCAGGTCAACGAAAATACTGGAGCTGAGCCTGTGGCCATGTGGCTGGCTTCATATTATGGTTTGTTACCTGATGATTTTGGATAAGCAGGATAAAAAGTAATGACTTAATAGGCCATGGGTTTTAATAACATGTCTGTAGGTCACTAGGAACTAGGACAGGGAAGAGCTCAAGTGTAGTGTTTTGTTTCATTTGGGGTGCAAGCTCTGGTAGTCTATGCAAATTTAATTCTATACGAGCCAGATTTAGTGGTAAATGTGTGAGTATCTTAGGTTTTTATGAATGAGACAAGCGAATAAATGTGTAGGGCTCCTTTGAAATCCAAGTTATAACTCTAGCTGTCATGAGAAAGAGCAGTATGTTGGCAAGAGAAAGCTCTCTATCCAACAGCAGGGTCGTTAATCTTGAGGACAGAGACTGCATTCTGAATTCGACCCTGTGTAAACTAGAGAGAATGTGTCCCAGCCAAGGAGAACAAGTGACTGGAGCTCAGGATTATGAAACAAGGAGAAGCAGTCCGGGGTTCTGGAGGAGACTCTTCAAATACCCTGAGCAGGCTTGGCAGAGGTACCTGTGTCCTAGATTTTAGTATCTATCGAAAAAAAAAAAAATGAAGCTAGAACTTTCCATAAGACCCTAATACTAAACAAGAAAGCCTCTACTTAAACAGGCCTGAATTACTGTCACATGACGTGCAATAATGAATTTCGAATGGTTTGTAGGTCTTGGCCCTTGAGACAGTGAGTTTGGGTGCCCCTGTGAGATTCTGCCTAGAAAGGAACTCAGTGAAGAGGAAGAATTATCTCAAGGCAGTTTTTATTCCACTGGGCTCTGCAGTGTAGCCACAGCTTTGTGCAGAGATAAAGCAAACGAGCAAAGAGCAAGTGCCTGAGATTTATTTATTTGATTGTTTCATTTAACAATCAATGAGCATTTAATGCTCTTGAAAGCTCAAGATCCTACTGAAGCTACCTTGATCCAATTGCATCTTTCTTTGTGGAAGAAAATCAGGAGGGGGATTTGCCTTAGCACTGCCTGCAGCCCCTTATTCTCTTGGTGTTTTGCATCCGTGGAAGAAGAAGTCCTCAACACAGAGTGGTAATTTCAGCAACTCATCCAAACAACATTCTGGGTGAGACAAGTCAGCTCCTTCCCATTTACTTATGAGTTAATTGGTATTTAAATGCAAGTCTCCAGGCCAGTGATTTATTTTAATAATATGTTAGCCCCATGGCAGGCCCATGACTTCATGACTGCGGCAGTGGAGAAAGGGCACACCGCCCTGATGGATGTCTCAGTGCTCATGGGGCTGATTTACAAGGCTCTCCTCTGATCTGAGTCACCAGTGACTCTGTTGCAAGCCCCACTGAGTGGCACCCAACTGTTGGAACGTCCACCTACTTAAAGCAACAGTTAAAGAAGTGGATTAATTGGAAATCAACTCATTTGATGAAGTTATTCTTGAGTAAGAGTCATTGGATACTTCAAATTGTGAGGCAGGGTTCTGTTGGCTAAATCCAATCAACTTCCATACATTAGTTGTACATTGTCCTTATTAAAACAAAAGACTATAGATGCTGGTACCAAGTCAGACTTTAAATTATCATTTTGAGTGTTATGAAATATCATCTGCATTTTATGGGTCTCATTACAATAATATCTATAATGATGGAATCAGCTGATTTTCAAGACAATCTTTAAGGTTATTTTATGTTTATTAGGTTGCTAGGGGTACCTAATACATCAGTATGAGTAGAAGAAATGTTTAATGCAGTTGCCAGGTTTTTGTGCAAGATAAATAGTTTTACATGCCTCAGAAGTAGAATCCATTTGGCCAAGAAGTTAGCCAAGAGCTGAAATTTGACATCATTCTTGGCAACTAATAGGTTTTTTTTTAACATGCACAATATAAAAAAGTATACTATATCTTTTCTAGATATAATATTAGGCTGAAAATATGACTTTTAATAATGAGTCAATGTATGCAAATGATAAAGTGTACAGCAGTCCTCCTTTACCCATGGAGGATACAATCCAAGGCCCCTAGTGGATGCCTGAAACCACAAATAACACTGACCCCTATAGTTCAATGCCTTTTCCATCTTAATTAAGCATTTATCATGCACCATGGCCATAACTTTTGCAGTTTGAGGTGCAACAGCAAAACTATCACAGATTTATTTTTCTTTCTTCACAATTCCAGACCAGATTCATTCTTACTATAGACCATAGAAAATTTAGCATACATTTTTTTCTTTCCTTATTAAAAAATTCACCTTATCATTTAAAAAGGAAGCACTTTATGTCATGTCTTTGACATACCTAAATAACCAGCATTATTTCTCTTGCACTTTGGGACCGCTATTAACTAAAATAGGGTTTACTTGAACATAAGCACTGTGATAGTAAGACAGTTGATCTAATAACCAAGATAGTTACTCAGTGAATAACAAGCTGGTAGCATATACAGTGTGGATACACTGGAAGGAATGATTCACCTCCTGCAGAGGGTTTCATCAAATCTTTAAGAACAGCAATTTAAAACTTACAAATTGCTTATTTCTAGTTTCATTTAATATTTTCAGACTGTTTTGCCACAAGTAACTGAAACATCAGAAAGCAAACCCAGATAAGGGTATTACTGTATTTTCTGACTTTTGTTCATAACCATAGATAGCATTTTTGAAATGAGAATATATGCAGCATACATGTATGTTATAAAGCACAATGATACGACAAATATCTGTGAATGCAGCTCAGCCCCAGAATGAGACAGGCACCAGGTATTTCTGACCACTGATGTGCTCATTCCACATTCTGTCCTCCTGCCTCACCCTTGGGGTCACCACTTCAGGGCAATGTTTGATTTGTGCTCACCATTCCTGATCATTTTTAAAATAGTGTTTTTTTTCACACATACATGCATTATTTAAAAATATTAAATTGTTGCTTCTTTTTAAAGCTTTCTATAAAATGATATGTAGCATAGAATTGCCTAGACTTGCTTGTTCATTCAGCATTATAAATTTTCAAATTGCAATTTTGGAGAATTTGTGGATCTCATTTTAAAGAAGAGGATGTCTGTCTGTTAATCATGCTTAATTTGTACTATAGATATTTAGTACACAAAAATATAATAAATACATCTTGAGGCTCAAGGCAAGATATATGATTCTTTTTTATTGTAGTTAAAGATGCTTGCAGTTTCCATAATTGTCACATTTTAATTAGTAAAAGACAATGAAAACATATATATTAAGTCTTATTTTGATGTTTTTGCAATGTGGCAATTAAACCCCGAGAAGGTATATTTTCTATGAAACATTCACACCTAATTGGCATGTAATAATTGTCAAATTAAATATATATTAACTTCTCATTTTAAATATGGAATTGAAGTGTCATGAGGTGAAATCTAATTTTTTATGGAATGCATTTAACAGGTAATGAAGTTTCAGGTTTCCATCAGCTTTCAGAACTGTGTTCAGCGTAGGCCTAATTATCCCTATGGAATCTTTCAATTACCTGTCGGGTTGAGTACAGATTCTGAAACATCGTAAGATTAGAAATGGAACGTTTGATAATCTCATCAAGAAGTAAATGACATATCCCTGGATGAAAGGTTTTGGTTTAGATTCTCAAGTCTTCTTCCAAACAAATAAGGCAATTTTCTTCCCTTCCTCACCAGCCAACAAAGAAAGCAATTTGGTACAGCAGCCAACTGAGCCAGGGCCAGTAGGGATGGAGTGGAGAGAGAGGCGTCCCCCTTCTCTCCTCTCCGTGTCTTTATGAGCTCAGCTGCCATCCCCAGCATTCTGAGAAAGCCTCAGCTCTGCTTCAAGGGATTGCCGCTGTTCTCATTTCCTCAGAAAAGAGAAACTGACACATTTGGAATTTGCATGCTGACCATGTGGCGATTGGAAGCATTTTGTCTATAACATGTTCTCAGATTTCAACAAAGACAGGTTTAAGTAGCCATTTCAAAACTACAGTGTTTTTCTGCTCAGTCATGGAATTACTTGTGGTTTTCAAATATGCAGGAGGATCCAGGGCCTTCCAGATAGGACTTGCTTCCTTAGTGATGTGAACTTTTTGTCCATCATGGGTTCATTCATAAAATTTTTTCTTTTAATTATCAGTCGTATTATTATTTTTTAACTTTTAATTTGAAATCATTTTAGACATAGAAAAGTTTCAAAAAATAATAGAGGGAATTTTCCTATTCACCAAACTTTTCCTAATGTCACTATCTTATATAATCATAATACAATGATCTAAACCAGAAAATGAACATTGGTGCAATGCTGTGAGCTAAACTACAGACTTTATTCAGATTTCCTCATTTCCCCCACTGTCTTTTTTCTGTTCCAGCATGCAGAGTCACGTTGCATGTAGTTGCCATGTCTTCTTAGTCCCATCCAGTCTATGATCATGCCTTTTCTTTAAGATCTGACATTTTTTAAGCATGCCAGTGAGTGATTTGGTTGAATGTCCCCCAATTTGTGTTTTTCCAATATTAGATTGAGATTATGGGTGTTTTAGAGGAATACTCTGGAAGTGACATGTCTTTTCAGGGGGTCCTGTCAAAGGGTGCATGATGATGATAAATCTTATTATTGTGATATCAGCCCTTATCACTGCATCTGTCCAGTGACCTGTCAAGGTGGATCTGCCATATGCCTCCTCTGTAAAGTTGCCACTTTTTCCTTTGTAATTGACGCTTATCTCAGGAGATGCTTTGAAACGAAGGAATACCTGGTTTTAAAGAAAATCTTCACAAAGAAATATGAATTTACACAATAAACACTGATATAGATTCCAGCATTAACAAAGAAATTCTTCACCTTTCCAAGGAACTCACTACAGATTTCTATTTAAGTAGCCATCTCAGGTGTGGTATATTTAAAATATGACTTGTCTAATAAATGTGGACAGTTATACAACTTTTATTTCTAGTTCCAGGGATTGAACCCAGGGGCCTTAACAACAGAGCCACATCCCCAGCTCTTTTTTAATATTTTATTTAATAGAGGCAGGGTATTGCTGAGTTGCTTAGGACCTCACTAAGTTGCTGAAGTTGGCTTTGAACTCAAAATCCTCCAGTCTCAGCCTCCCCAAGTTGCTGGGATTACAGGCATGTGCCACCACGCCCTATCAGTTATACAACTTTTTTAGACAGTGTCTCCTGAAGTTTTCTCTTCCAGATAATGTCCGTCTTCTCAAATAATGCATGAATATATTCTTATCTCCTTATATAGTTAGAAAACCCAATGGAATTTCTCCTACCTGTCAGGTTGCTGAAAGAAGAAACTGGAGCTTATCTACTCTTGTTCTTTTATAAATGATTTTTTTTTAACTCAGAAATCGTTAGAAGGTTAAGAAAATAAACATTTTTTGGTGGAAAGAAATTTTGAGGAGATAACAATCCATAGCATACTTAATACCAAAGAAGATGTGCTGAGAAAATATCAGTTCTGTGGCTTACATATGATTTCACTCCCTAGAAAATATCGTGGCAAGAGATACCAGGTGCCTTGAAGATGTCTATATCCTACAGTTTCACCTAAAAGAACCAATCCTAGAAAAATAATCACAGATCCAGGAGAAATTTATGTTTAATAATATTCACCGTGATGCTATTATAAAGTACTATGGAAGTGATTTGGAAAATCTGAAATAATCTAAATGCTCAATGATAAGAAAATAGTGAAATGTGGTGCAACAATTCAGTTCATGTTGGCACAATAGTATATTATATGGAAAAATAAATATAATATTATGATAACATATATCCATAAACCTCTCACTCTCATACTCTTATTTGCCTGTGCTCGCTCACACACATGCACATGCACGTGCACGCACACACACACACCCACACACATACACACAATTAGTAGAAATGCCAATGATCAGAAAATTAAGTGTTAGATCCTGACAGATATTTATTTTCATCTTTAAAAAGCTTATTGTTTTTCTAATTCTATAAGGGATATTTTATTAGCAAGGAAAAAATATTTTTTGAGAAATTAAAATTAACAATCATTCCACAAGGTACCTTTGGGGAAGTGGATTCTTTGAAACCTCTTCCCAATTCCCCTTTACAACTCTGTGTAGATTACAACTTTGAAAGTAACTTAATGACATGCACTTTTGGAATTTATTCTAAGTATATATGGGTCTGTGTAGGCACATATGTTCACAGAGAGGCATAATGGATGCTTGGTTAAATAAAATGAATGAAAATTTGAAAAACTGAAGAAAAAGTTTCAATAATTAGATTTTCCATGGTTGACTTTCTAAAAGTAAATAGAAAATCTGTAGTGCCTAAAAGACTATGATAGAAGAAAGAGTGAGAAAAAACTAGCCCTACCAGTGAATATAGTTCTTCACGGGGTGGGGGGAGGGGAGGTTGAGAGAAATATTTTTCAATTATTCTTTTCTAGGTCTTTAAACATATTTTAGAAAACAAACAGACAAACTTTCCTCAACCCCATCCACTGCAGAAAGCCAAAAATCTAGGTTTCATTTTTAATCAAACAAGCTAAATATTCATGTTTATGTGCCTAAATGAAGCTTTTGTGCAGCGTTCCACTCCGGGTGCATGAATAGTGGCATTGTGGTGGGTGAGGTCACTGCAGCAGGCAGAGTGAGGTAAGATCACAGCTGAAGCTACCCCAGGCTTTGCTGCTGCCTGGTGCACCAGCTCTTTCTTAAAGCCACAGAACTTCTATTCTCACATCACAGGCGCTCGGTTGGTCTGTGCCGGGCTGCAGCTCCTGCTTGCCTGTTTGTAGTGATGGCACTGTGTGTCATGAATAATTCAAATGTTCCAGGAGAGAGCCAGAACCATGAGAAGCATGCTCTCAGGAGCATGGTGGTATAGAGTTTCTACTCCTTTGTACATCTGCATTGGCCACCTGCTCTGAAAGAGAAGGCAGGACCTTCCATTTCTTAGGAGGGTTCACTGCTGTAGTTAGGGGGCAGCACTGTGATGTGTCCCCCCTACCTCCATGCAGTGGCAGGCTAAGCCACCAGCAGATAGTTAAAGATACATGTCAGTTCATATTGTGCTTATGTGTCCAACACATTTAGAGGAATAACTCAGTAGCCATGAGCATGCTGGCAAAGAGCCCTGTGCCAACACAAATCCTTATTAGAGCTGTGAGAACATAAAAAAAATCACTTCTTTTTCCCCAACTAGCTCTCCTACCTTTTTATCTCCTGCTTTCCTCTCCACTCATCATCTGATTTAGATGGTAACACATTTTCAAGGTACGGTACCACGCTTTTGCTCCTATCTACCTTGCTAGGTGTCATTGATACCAGAATAACAGCAGCCTTTAAAATCTCTCCTGGGAAACTGTTGCTCCTGAGGCTTGACCCTGAGGCATGACATAAAATGGTAGGGTGGCCCTCCCTGAACTTCATCAGTAACAATGGGTAAGTTTGGATCTTTAAATTTATCAAATCCTATAGATTGCATGTTGGTCCTCAGTATTAGGGATAAATGAAAGTTTAAGGTTGATTAGGTTGAGCAGTTATGGGAGGGTTATATGAGAAGTCTGAAAAGCATGCAGCCTCCAGAAATTGGGGGAACAGTTTTGAGTAATATGTAAAAAAATATAGTTTATGACCAATGTTCTGGACTTGGAGAGAAGACTAGGCAAAGGAGCAGGAAACGAGAGGTCATGGAAGGAGGAACATGCTCTGACTTCTCCAATTGAAGAAAACAGTGTGAAAAAGAGAGCTACTGAAGACACCAGCTTTCCAATAGATGTACCCACTGCCAGATGACCAACTCTCTCTGTTCAGGGATCGGCAGCAGGCCTGCTAAGCTGAGAGATGGGTTTGTGAAGGAGAGACCAAAGTCCGGTTAGCCAGACATGCTGGGCTCTGGCCAGACCTTGGAGGCTCTGGAATGCCAGCCTGAGGAAACGGCCATTATCTCTTAGGCAATAGTGAGTCACTGGAGGATTATGAACAGGGAGGGACACAGTGAAATCAGTTTTTCTGGAAGATGAATCTGAAAGTGATGTGCAGGAAGCACATATCAGCTAATAACAATAATAATAAACCTCAGTAAGCCAGGGATGTTACAAGTTCCACTTTGGGCAATATTAAACAATGATTGGACACTGAACCCAGCTCATTTCTGCTGATGACTGTGGGACTTGAGCCTGACAGCTGCTCACTATGAAAAGAATGAAATGAATGTTGTCAACCAAGGATCCAACTGGTACTAAGGTAACCCCTAAAATCTGTGTGTCAGAAGCTAAAGATAGTTCTAAAGTGTTTCAGAGATGATCAAGTTCACAAACTCATTGATTGATTTAGCAAACATTTGTTTAAACCTGCTGTGTGCTGGGTACCATGACAGTCCGTGGGAGTATAAAAGAATAAAATGTATTCTATTTTCTCAAGCAACTTATATCTAATTGCTATAGGAAGTTGCAGAAGCACAGAAAGTACAGTTTAGGTAGTTTTGTGTGTGCAAAGTCTTCAACCTTGAAGGGTTTACTTACTTGTTGGAACTCAATTACTGGCCTTGGCCCAGTTAGGGATCCTATGGCCCTGCATGTAAGAGAGAAACGTCATAGAAGGCAAGTCAAGGCTAGACCTAGTCAAAGGGAACTGCCAGCTCCCTTTCTCACTCAGTAAAAGCAAATTGTGCCTAGTAGCCCTTTCATTTCAGCAAGATAAAGACCTGTTTATTTTGCACTTAGGAATCTCTTCCAGGACTTTTACTTGAGGACCCCAAACTTTCATAACCACCATGACGAGCCCTAATGGTCTCCAAACTGGTCTCCTCAACCATCCCATTGGTTATCTGTGTCACCCCAGCCAACTATCTATTTGACCTGGGCAAGAGTTTAATGAATGTTCAGAGATATCTGTTGGGAGTGGGTAGCAGTTTTCAGACAGAGAGAAAAACAGAGATCCATGGGCTGTCCTTGCTTTGTGTTTGGATCTGCAGGGCACAGCCACTCAGTCGTGTCGTGAGTAATTGACTCAGGCACTCACCTTTCTAAGATTGTATAATCAACCATTAATAAATGAGTTTTGACAATTTGCAACATGTTGTTTACAGGTACCAAGTTAAACACAGTTACCGCCCATCGTGTTGCATTACTGCAGTTATCAGTCAACCGTGCTAATCTTTGTAGCACACTGTTACAAAGTGTTGTCCCTAAGCCAAGCACTGTTCTAGATGCTTTATAAGTATCCTCACTCTGAATTCTTGCAACAGTCTCATGAGATGTTTACCATTAGCTTTCTTGTTCTACAGAGGAAGAAATGGAGGGACAGAAAGATTAAATAATTTGCCCAAGGTCACCCCGTTAGTAAGTAGCAGAGCTGGTGAATCCAAATGTCCCCTTCCTGGAATTGATGCTTTAAGTGCTGTGTCATGATAACAATGGGACCCAATCTGAAGAGAAGATACTGAATAATGGTGTTAATTGTGGTAGTGGTGGTGGTACCGGCAGCAGCTATACTGGAGCACTGATAGCAGCACTGTAGTCATCATTTGTTATAATGATATAGCAAACAGTTGTAGTAACTTCAGGAACTATGGTGGTAATGGTGGTGGTGCCAGGGTAGTAGCACCCCAACCGTCATGTGGCATCAGCCTCGGAGACATTATTATCTCTGTTGCCTTGATCATCACACTTTCAGATGTGAGGATGTTGGGGCTTTGAGACACCTAAGAACTAGTAAGTGGTAGGACAGAGTTTATGCCCACCTGTATCTGAATTCTTTGTTAGCTCTCAGGAGATACACATAAGAAGCCAATGGCTATTTCTAGAACCTGACTTTGCACTCAACCATTCGTTCAGCAATACCACCATAAATTCCATGATTTATTTTTTTGTCTTTGTTGTGATCCTTGGTGGAGTGTCTGTCTTCTTCAAAGCACCAGTGCATTGCGGGGCAAGGCTGGTATGTGAATAGAGGGCAGTCCATCGGGAAAAGTCAGTCAAATCAGTCATGACTGAACTAACTTGTCAATTCTGTGAGACAGCAAACTGTCGACCCATGTAGGCAGCACGAGGGTCTGTGCCACCAGACGGCAGGTCACCAAGTGTCGCCAAGTCATGCCCTTGTGAAATCCCCCAGCCAGTTAGAGCAGTAAAGACTGGTTAAGCATGTTTACATGTAATTTGAAAATGGTTCTTTCAGGAAATGTGTGGTTCTTTAAAGTCATTTTAAAACGTGAGATTTTACTTTAGTTTATTTATATTGTAGCCAAAGAGAGCCCAAAGTGGAGCACAAAGCCCCATGATGTATGGAGTCCTCCAGGAGAATTGTCAGAGCTGGTTTATATATTTTTACTCTATCAATATGGCCTTTCACAGTTCTTAATTAGTTTTGTTAGCTGACTTACAGAAAAGTGTATTTAAAGTGAGAACGTCAGGAATTCCTTGGAGGGAACAGCATTAATGAAAAGCACGCACTGTCCAGAGGCCAATGGAGAGCAAAGGGTTTAGTCCTGTGCACCCTAGTTTGCACTGGGGTGATTAACTTCCCTTGTTAGAAAACACTTTGGCGATTACCCCAGCAATGGGTACATGCATCGTGTGTGCGTAGAGCCACGGGCACGCACACATGTCTCTTTTTTTTTTTCTTTCTTTTTCTTTTTTTCATAAGACAGATAAAGATTAAGTGAGCTTTGGGAATACCTGCCCAGCATCGCTCTGTGAACAACAACCGAGATTGTATTGGAAACTCAACAGAGTTTGAGCTAAATATCTTGACAAGTCAAAAGAAAATAGCTTCAAAATAAAGAAAAAAAGCTACAAAATATAAATTTATTCAATTTTGACATTTACCTTTGCCAGGAAAGTGGAGACTGACTTTGGTTGTTCACACTTACAAGGGATTTCTTAGAAAAATGTATTTGAAGAACGCTATCTTAGAATTTCAATAGCCAGAGCAGATGTGCGGTATGCTTTGTGGGTTTTACAGTAGATATGTGCAGTCTACCAGAAATTGTAGATGCACAATTAGAGTTTTACAATGTACACATTCATGCAGATCAAACCACGTTTCTTAAATGAGGGTTTCGTTTTCTTTATTTCCTGCCGAGTTCACCAAGTGGATGGAGCATCGGCTGCCAGCATTTCTAGCTAAGTAAGTGTGCTGCAAAAGCACTTCCATTCATTTGTGCTCAGGCAAGGATGGAGGGTAACTTGCCTTTGTGTAGTGAATGTAAAACAGGGGCGTCTTGTGTCATCACTGCTCCTGTGGCTCCTGCAGTGGGAACTGTTCAGAACGGACGCACCATGCACTTTTTCACAGCATGTGACGTGCTCAGGTGGATGTTTGTCTGTGGTTTGTCATGGTTGTTTGTTATGTGGAGGCAAAAGAAGGCTTGCAAATATCACTAATGCAAGTCTGACTAATGACATCAGCAGTAAACTAGAACTTAGCGTCTAACCACATACAAATAAGTCTCCGGCCGCCGGTTATACTATGACGTCAGCTCTGATGCCCCTTCATTAGCTGATGTGCTTTTAAGGGTAGATGCCAAGAGAAAGAATTTGGCATTGTTTTCCTAATGCGCAAAATATGTTTTGAACAATAGAAATACTTCTCTATCAACAGTTTTCTGGCTTGTTGATTTCCCAACTCTGTTAATTACACCCTCTGAGTCTGTATTTTCCAGGTCTTTATTAGAGCACAACATTACCTACAGGAGAGTTGATTTCTAAATCAGATTGAGTTTCCACACACACCTCTCTCCTCTCCCTGGAGACTTCATTGGGTGCCTGCATGTGGCAGCAAAACCAGACCAACCAAATTATTCTGCCATTCTGATGCATCTCGGCAGGTTAAGACAGTGGCCTGCCCAGTAGGGAAAGGTGTTTACAAGGTCCCGCTGATGATACCACCTCGAAGATCCCAAGGGATGATTCAGACCCGCCACAGTTTTTGCTTCAGCCCAGGCTGTCTCCACACGTCTGTGTTCATCTGATGGGCAGTCTTACCCTAACTTGGGTAGGGCATGTATTATCATTTATGGCTGCCTCTTTATGAATCAGCATTTACCTTATTAGTAAACTGTTTTGCCACAGAGAAAAACCTATTTATTCAAAAGGATTTTACTCTGGGGCTGGAGAGTGTAGCTCAATGGTAGAGATCTACTTAGTATAAATGAGGTCCTGGGCTCAGTCTACAGCACTTATAAAAGAGGTATTTCACTGCCAGATATAGCACTGACTAATAACTGTGGCAGATTCTATGTCTAAAGACAAGAAAAAGTGATAATAGAGTATCAAAGAAGAAAAGGTAAGAGACCATACCCACATATGAGTATCTTCCATATTAATGCTATTTTCTTGGCACAGAAGCAAATACAAATGAAATTGTGGCTGAACGTATAAGAGTGAAATTTAATTAGGTGTAACAGTAACACTTTTGATTTTCAAAGCACTTGGAAAATGCAACTGATTCATCTCCCATTATACTTCCACATGGTAGGAACACATATTTTTTCTCCTTGCACCAAAAGCAGCACCTACAGGGTGCTCACCTCACAGGAAGACCCTTCAGGACTTTGTCCACAGGAACTTCCTCTGCTGCCCACACATTTAGGCCAAAGTAGGTGTTGTTGAGTGGGGTCTATGACAGGGCACGGAGCATTGTAAGACTGACAGGGTTAGAAAAGAAATCAAGGAAAGTCATTCAAATATCCAAAAATTCCACATCAATCAGTATATGCCTGACAAAACATGTTCAAAAGAAGAATAAATTAAGGTGAGAAGTACTATATTTTTATATATAGTTGTTTGCTTAGGTGTGAAATGTGTTCCTTGGAGCAGAGAAGAACTTGGATGAGACCCTAGATGGACTTCCACATCTGCTATTAACCAGGGGTGAGCCTTTGGGCAAGATGCTAACTGCTCTGAACTCCAGCTTCCTAACCTATAAATTATGGGTGTTGGACTAGGAGGTCCTTGGGGTCCCTTTTGTTCTAAAATTCATAGGTTTCTGCTCAAGGCAAATGGTGAGTCAGTGGGCACAACTTTATTCCTAAGAAGGGTGATGGTGGAATGTTTTCTGAGTGGGGAACTTTTTAGCTGCTGAGCAAGGACCCAGCATAAATCTCCACACAGTACATTTATCCAATTAGATTTAAACTCCAACCTTAATTAAAGATTCCTTTCTCATGGCACTCTACCAACATCACAAATGCAAATAGGGCAGGGGCTTTTCAGTTAGAGCAAGTCATGTAGCTGACACTTTGTGTGACTGGGACACAGTCCAAATTCTTTCCCATGGGTAGTCACTTTAAATGTTGTGATGTGTGTGTGTGTGTGTGTGTGCGTGCACGCACATGTGTGTGTTTATCATTTGTTTTGTGGAAATATTTGTTGGGGAGGAGTGATATTTCAGGAAAATAAGCCAATTATATATGCCAAGACTTGAGAAGGTTTCTGTGATTTTTGTAAATTTAAATCATTTTTAAAAGTAGTGTGATCCTGGTTGTTTTTGGAAGCCAAACCATTTTTAGAAATGAATTTTCGACATCAAGATAAAATTGTGTCAAACCTCTGAATCTAAACTATACCATAACTAGTTAAGGATAAAAGTGATCTCATTCTCAAACTTCTACAGGAAGAAAGTTTGTAGAGAAAAGAAAGGCAGACTTACTAGCAAAGGCATGAAAATTAAAGCTGTATAGATTTCCCCAAACATTCATGCAGTGTGGCAAGTGACACCCATACTGGATTGTTTCATAAACTTGCTTACCACATTTCTCAGAAGCTATTATTTTCATTGTCACTTAGGGTGAAATCACTTAAAAGTTTCATATTTCAAAGCAAAATCCTAGATAAAAAATTATTTTACTAAAGCAAGTTTTGTATGAATAGAATTTTCATACACGAATTGGATGTCAACATACTTTATATACAAACAGAGATATGAAAAATTGTGGTATATATGTGTAATAAGAATTGTAATGCAAAAAAGGTACATGTATAAAGACATGAATTAGTGTAAACATACTATATATACAAAGGTATGAAAAATTGTGCTCTATATGTGTAATAAGAATTGTAATGCATTCTGCTGTCGTGTATTTAAAAAAATAAAATCAATTTAAAAAATAAAATAAAATTGGTTATTGTATTTAAAAAGATTTTTCATGATTTAGATGTCAAAATGATGTGCCACCTTTTCAGGCCGGAGAGATTATGTTATTTTTAAAAGAAACTTCAATCTATTATATTTGGTGGTTTGAGTTTTCTGGCAAGCTGGCTATGGTGGTGCATGCCTATAATCCCAGTGACTCAGGAGGCTGAGGCAGGAAGATTGCCAAGTTTTGAGGCCAGCCTCAGAAACTTAGCAAGACTCTCAGTAACTTAGTGAGACCCTGTCTCAAAATAAAAAATAAAAATGGCTGAAGATGTAGGTCAGTGGTAAAGTGCCCCTGGGGTTAAAACAAAAACAACCACAACAAAATTTTCTGGCAGACATTTATCAAGTCACTTTACTCTCTTCTATGCATTATTGTTGTTGCTATACGAATGCTGGCATGGTCTTGAAATTGTATCCAAAGCATGAGGTGTGAATATCCTGCTGCAAGACAAATAAGTCTGTGGAATTTAAGGCAAAATAATGCTGTGGTATACTGACCATCCCATAATAATTTGTATTTCCATGTCATTGTGTTCCTAAACATTCTGTACCTCAAACGCTCCCTTCTAATCAACAAAAAAGGAAAACAGAAAAAGCTTGCCACCTCAAGCACAGGAATCCCTTACATGTGCTTCTGCTTCCTTAGTAGCTGTCAATAGATACAAGGTGCAGGCCAGGCATGGTGGCGCACACCTATAATCCCAGTGGTTTTCGAGGCTGAGGCAGGAGGATCATGAATTCAAAGCCAGCCTCAGCAAAAGCAAGGCACTATGCAATTCAGTGAGACCCTGACTATAAATAAAATACAAAAAAAGGTGGGTGGGGGTGCTGGGGATGTAACTCAGTGGTCCTGTGCCCCTGAGTTCAATTCCCAGTATCAAAAAAAAAAAAAATACATACAAGGTGTGTGTATTACACAGACATATCTATTTCTACTTAGGAGTGCTATATGTAGTGTCTCAAAGGCAGGTCCCCGTTTCTTTCTATAATTTGCTTTAAAGACAGGCCACTATTTCTTAAGGGCTTGGAATGGGGGGGGGGAATTATAGTCTTCAGGAATATAAAAACCTTGGGCTTGTTGCTTTAATGTCATTAAACATCACTGAAGTTCCCTATGCAGTTAAATGTCCTCTACTATCAACCTTCAATTATCCCACCACACTTTAACCTTTAAAAGCTAGGGCTGTTTTAATGCACCACTTTTTCCGTGGCCCTTGCTACTTACAACATAGACCCGAGAAACAAGAAGGGCCCTGCAATGTATTTTCAGAGATTCTCAGTAAAATTTTCAGGATAAATTTTCCAGCTCTTAGTTTGGGGTCTTGAGGATTTATAGCAGATATTTTTTTCCATGAGAAATGTTTCCTGATCTTTTTTTTCTTATTCATGATATTTGATAGTGGGATGCAATGAAGGGCTATGTGGATATTAATGACAATAGGGTAGTAATTTTGTTTGTGGAGCTGGAGAAATTTCCTTCAGTTCCAACCCGATGGATCTAAAAGTCATTTTTTTAAAGTTCTCTTGCATGCTTTTATGTCATTCATTATTTTAAAAAATCTCAACCAAAATATAAATTATGTAATGTTAACATTATAACAAATTGCACAGTGTTAGGTGTTAACCAGAGCTGAAATGCAGGGCCTGATTCTCTGCTAAAAAGGCTCACAGAGAAGTTTACACTCTTAATCTTTAAAAGTAGTCTTTTGGGTTTTGGATGGCAAACACAACCCTTTGCCAAGCTGTAAAATTCATAATGTTTAAGAGAAAGATCAAAACTAAAACGAGAGAGTTTATATGTACAAATATTTGCTTAGTGCAAATATTCATACTGGATAGTCTCAGACTATTGGATTCTGTGAGGTTAGAAGAAAGTCTGAGCTATAATTTATTTGTTTTCTATTTTCATATTATGTTTTTCCACTTTTTAAAACTCTGTGCAAATATTATTGATTTGCAAAGCTACTATCTATCTCCCTCTGATATATAAATGTCCCTCTTTGTGGATTGACTGCAAGGTTTTCTTTTTTAACTTAGGTCAGTTTTATATGTTTTTAGAAGTAATTGAGAATTTAGTTCTCTTCCCTAGAGTCCAAATATAAATGTTGATGGTAATTTCTGTTTCCGATGTTGTCAAGAATTTATTTCTGAGGATAATGAGATTTAGAAGGGTCACGTACTCTGCTGATGTCTCATAAATCATCTTTGGTCAAGTCAGTGTCTGATCTGACTGAGTTTGCCTTCACATAGTCTTTTGGGGATGTACACATCATGAAATTTATAATCAAATGCTCTGCTTATACAGCTATGAAATATCTGGTCACCAAAATGGTGACAAAAAATGAGCTGATTATCTCACCGTTATTTAAGTGAGTGACATTTTTTATTATTTTGAATTATAAAATATTGGAATGGATGCCAAGGCAGAATTCACCATAGATTAGTCGTTGGCTCTTTCATTTGTGGTGGCAACATGTATCATGATAGGAACTGTTGAGAGGAGAAGGGATGGTGGACCTATTCATGTTGTCTCTGGTGATTTTGTTGAATACATTCTAAGTTTTTGTGAAAGGTCAGGCTCACAAGTGTCTGTATTTGCTAGGTGTTTTTACTCTTGTACAAATTGAGCACTTTCAAATATGAGAATATTCATTTAATATTCTCTACGAGCATTCACTCCAAGAAACATGAATATGTTTTAGGTGTAAAGTGAAATGCTCATTTATTGTCGTTCCCCATTTAGGTGTTCCCCTCTCAGGAGAAGCAGATGCTACAAAAATTACATTGGCCTGATTCATGTCTTTACAGATTGCTGAATTTTTTTTTCCTCTCCTGGACCCATGACATAGGTTGACAAGAAAGGAAAAAGAAAAATAAATTGGAGGAAAGGGTGAGCACTAACAATAAAAAGAGAAATGTAGCTCCCAAATTGGAGACAAAATGGCTAGTATTTTAGAGACAAAATGTTAGTATTTTCTGTAGACAATCTGTTTCTCATAGATTGCACAGAATCCCGAATCCAGCAATATTGAAGGTGAGGGAGAGAGTAGGAGGTATAACAGAGCACATTTCCAAATGGAGACCAACACTTCATTATTTATTTATTTATTCTAATTAGGTAGCAGAATGCATTTTCATTCATTGTACACAATTGCAGCACAACTTTTCATTTCTCTGGATGTATATGATGTAGCATGGCACCATATATGCAGTCATACTTGTACCTAGGGTAATTATGTTCATTTCATTCCATGATATTTCCTTCACCCATGTTCCCTCCCTACCCATGCCCCGCCTGCTCAATCACAGTTCCTCCATTTTTCCAATACCCCTTCCCATTATGGATTAGCAACCACTTATCAGAGAACATTCGGCCTTTAGTTTTTTGGGATTGGCTTACTTCACTTAGCATGATATTCTCCAACTCCATCCATTTACTGCAAATTCCATAATTTTAGTCTCTTTTAATGCTGAGTAATTGTGTATATACCACAGTTGCTTTATCCATTCATCTATTGAAGAGCATCTAGGTCGATTCCACAGTTTAACTATTAAGAATTGAGCTGCTATAAACATTGATGTAGCTGCATTACTATAGTATGCTGATTTTAAGTCCTTTGGGTATAGCCTGAGGAGTGGGATAGCTGGGTCAAATGGTGGTTCCATTCCAAGTTTTCTAAGGACTCTCCATACTGCTTTCCAAATTGGCTGCAGCAATTGGCAGACCCACCAGCAATGTATGAATGTGCCTTTTCCACCACCTCCTCGCCAACACTTATTGTTGTTTGTATTCTTGATAACTGCCATTCTGTCTGGAATGAGATGAAATCTTAGAGTAGGTCTGATCTACAATTTTCCGGTTACTAGAGATGTTGAACGTTTTTGCATATATTTGTTGATTGAATGTATATCTTCTTCTGAGAATTGTTTAGCTCCTTAGCCCATTTATTGATTGGGTTGTTTTTTGTTTTGTTTTGGTGTTAAGTTTTTTTTTTTTTTGAGTTCTTTATATATCGTGGAAATTAGTGCTCTATCTGACATGCATGTGGCAAAAACATACATTGGAGAAAAAATAGCCTCTTCAACAAATGGTGATAGGAAAACTGGAAATCCATATGCAGCAAAATGAAACTGAACTCCTATCTCTCACCATGCATAAAACTCAAAGTGGATCAAGGACCTAGGAATTAGACCAGAGACCCTGTGCCTAGTAGAGAAAAAAGTAGGCCCAAATATTCATCACATCAGGATAGAATCCAACATCCTTGACAAGACTCCTAAAGTGCAAGAATTAAAATCAAGAATTAATAAACAGGATGGATTCAAACCAAAAAGCTTCTTCTCAGCAAAAGAAACAATCAATGAGGTGAAGAGAGAGCCAACATTTTTACCACCCTGTTTTAAGTCTCCTCTCTCTACTTAGAGGAGCAGAGAGCTGATGTCAATGCCTGTATGCAGGACAGTTTGGGAATTAACTTCAAGTCATCCCTGACCCTAGTCCCAGAAGTTTTCTTGGTACAGTGGGAAAAGACAAGGTCTTTAAAATCAGATTAGGGTAAGTTTAACACTTTGGAAATAGTTATTTAGACCTCTTAGTTAGAGTTCCAGTTTTTCTGACGGTACAATGGAAGTCCTAATACACACCAGATAAAAAATAAATAATATTTGTCTGTTTCTCAGTACAAATTCAAGGGCTTTATAAGAATTCATTAAATGTTATGCATTAATTTAGCCACCATGTTTATGTTCTTTATGTCTTTTGCCATCTCTTTAAAATTATTTGACTAAATGAGAAATAAAAAGCTGTCAAGTAAAAATAAAGTGATTTTTCCAAACTTGGCTCTCAGTATAGGATTTATACCATCCCATCAAACCTTGGCTAACTGTTAGCTAGCTTCCTCCAGAAAGTCTAGTAGTTGAATGGGGTACTGGGTGGCAGACATTTGAGCACCTGGGGTGGGAAGGTCAAGTTTTCAGCTATAAGCCTGAAGATTGCCCTTCACATCACCGCAGTTTAGCTGTGAAGATGGAGACCTGAGGATGGCCTTCTTGGGTAACTAAGCCTTAAATAACAACCAGGAAGTCTCCTCAGGTGCCGGGTCAGATAAGCTTGTTACACTTTCCTGACTTTCTGGCCCTTTAACCCACTAGTCCCCTCTAGCATGGGTGACCATGCTGTCTCAGCATGGAGAAGGTCTATTTACAAGACAGCTCTTGAAAAACAGGGTGATTTCAGACTTTGAACCTCTATAAAATCTGAAGTATATACAAATCATCACTGTACCAGTTCAAACACAGAATAGGACACCAAATGTTATTTCTACCCTGACGTCTACTTCTGCATCTTTTGTTTGTGTGTTTATTATAACAAAGAGTAATACACACTTAGTTTCAAATTGCAGATGGGGAGAAAAATCCTGGAAAGGGAATTACCCAGTTCTCTTTGTTTTGTCTTCATGTCATGACTTAATTTTTACAAAGCCAAAATGACTTCATTCATGATTTATGTACCCAAATAACCTAGACCATTTTTTAATTCATGCTGCCCTGCTTGCTGTGTGAATTTATTTTGTATTTATTTTCATTATGATTATGTGTACCAGACTGAGCTACATGCAGTACATCACTGACAACATGGGAAACACATCTAAGAAAAAGAGAGAGAAAATGGAAATTCTGACCTGGGTTAGCCAGTCTTCTTCCATGTTGATAATAGTCATGACATGATTTTCTTTGAGATTTGCTCTATTCTTTTAGGAATCTTTCTATTAGTAAATATCATAACAAACCTTGATTCTGAACTTGGCAGTGGTTCTGATTGGAGATATTTCAAAATAATCATTCAACCCAAAATGGTTCTAAATATGCCAAGATGAATCACGGCAGATATTGGCAAAGGTTGACGAGTGCTTTAGATCTTTGACCTGGAATTGGGGAGGGGAGCAGGCACACTGTTGATTGGCATACACCCTTCCTGCCACTCTCAATTTTATTTCTGTTTTTCTTCATGTAAAAGAAAGTTACTTTCAAAACTATTCAATAGCAAAATATTTGTATCCATTCAATTCTTGTTTCCAAAGTGATCAACTAGGAAATGAAAGCAGCCAATTTTGCCTAGATCTTCTTCCACCTAAAAGTAGTTCCCTAAAGAGTAGTCCTTCCAAGGACGCATCTGAAATTTAATTCCTACTTAAGGAATTTTGTATCCCTTCAGGTCTGCAAACATGATAGAGTTTAATTTCATTGTAAAAAGAAACAACTGAAATCTGAAGAAAAGATTTTTGGAAAAACTGAAAGTTCATGAAGTATTTGAAAATAGATCAATTGAAAAAGACACAAAAGGATCAACCACAGAATCTTAGGATTTTGCACCTGAGAGATTCATTTGGCTAGAGCTGAATCTGAGTTGGATGTATCAGGAAAGAGAGGAGTGGGGGTGGGGAGGAAAATGAGGGTGGGTGGTCTGGAGTGTGTGGGTGACCAAAGGGCCTTAAAGGAGGGAGGGACCTTCAGAAGGAAATAAGGACAGGTTAATGCAGAGAGACTCCTGCAGGAAGTCAGAGGGTTTGGAGATAGAGAGGTTTTGAGGAGGTGACAGTGGCATTGGGGGCACCTATACCCACTGCCTTCTGTTTGTCATGAATCTAGAAGTGAGGTGATGTTCTTTTTCTTCACCAGAACGGGCAATCTAAACAAGGGTCAAGAGGGTTGCACAAACAATGACACTTAGTAGTGAATCTAATCCAGTCCTACCATTTTTGCCACAGAGAGATTCCTCCCATCCAAATGAATTGGCCAGTTGGCCATCTTCCCAGGAGAAGGAGGTTTCAATCAGTTAATACAATCTGAATTGAGCAGCTTTCACTGAGGAGAGCCTCCCATCCGCCTCACCCCTCTCCCCTCTCCTAAGCAAAGTGAGACCTTGCTCATTCTTCCAGAATATTCAGAAGACTCAGTCCTATAAACACCTTGGGTTTTGTTGGTTCTCTTTCCCTACCCTGACTTTGGTGGTTGGATTAAGCTCACTGGAAACAGGAAACAGATACACCCCAGTAAAAAAAAGGATTCCATAGATGCCCAAGCAAGTTTGGAATGAGCTTCTGCCTCCAAGTAGCCACAGTTCTGCTCTTGAAGGCAGAATGACCAAGTTGAAGCTGCGGTCATATTGCGGTAACTCGGCATCATAGAGCATCGTGTCTATAACCATGAGTCCTTGGGTGTAAACTCAGTCTTTTGGCATGATAAAAAAAAAAACACATTTATCTATGGTCTAAATGGTAAAGCATTAGTGTGGAGATGGTAAAAAGATGACATTTATTTTATTGTTTTCTTTCTCTTGTACTTAAATTCAGTTGGATAAATCCGTCCTGTTTTGGCCAATCCTGCAGTTGTAACCTCGTTCAGCAGAAGCCTGGATTGCTTAGGAACCTCCCAGGCATGTAACAAACATGTCCAGAAGCCCAAAGTGTGTGTCTTGTTGAAGCTGTGAACTAGTTGAGTTAATTATACATTCCAATGGATAGAACAGGGCCTTGGAGTTAGGTCCTTATTAAGAACGACCAGGGACACATCCTTGGGTACCTGATTGAAATGTAATTTTTCTGGTCCCCACATGAACAATTGGAGTATGACCATGGCCAAAATTAAGAGGTCTATTATTTGGTTCAAGAGGACAATCCAGGAAGCTAGAAATTGGATCAGATTGAAAAGATGCGTGGGATCATTGGCTCATTCTTCCTGCCTTAAAATCAGACATTTCCATTACCACAAAAGAGAGGGCTACTGCCAACGGTGAAATTAGGCCAGTTCTTGGCGGTAGGCCCCACAGTTCTATACAGCCATGGCCAGAGCAAGCTACTGCTGGCTAGTGACAGACAGGGAACTTGAGCTGACTGGAACAGGCCCCCCACAACTTCTCCCAACAGCCTCATTCCTGCCTTTGATGGAAATTTTAATAAAGGAGGTTAGAGTTGTGGAAAAGGGAGGTGTGAAGAAGGAGGACCAGCCAAGAGGGGGAGGGAAAAGTAGAGTCCATGCTTCAGCTTCAACTTGGTTGGTGGTTCTGCCTTCAAGAGCAGAACTGTAGCCACTTGGAGAAGCTGATTCCAAGCTTGCTGGGGCATCAATGGAAGGCCATTACACTGGGGCATCTGCTTCCAGTTATGGTAAACTTAATCCCACCACCAAAGGCAGGGTAGGGACAATGAACCAACAAAAGCAGGGCATTTACATGATCTCAGGCAGTCCTGCCCAGGAACATCTTCATTAGCTAGCCCTCCTGAATAAACTACGGGAAGGAGAGGAATAGTACTGTGTGTTTTGTTTTGTTTTGTTTTTTAACAAGTGGATAGATTTTGGATCTTTCATCATGATCCATTTTGCATTCATTAATCCAGTCGGTGTTTTGGCTTTCAAGACCAGAAAAATAACTAAGGAAAAGGAGAGAAAACCCAATTCTGGTAAAGACAGTCACTTCAAAGGATCATCCACTGATGGGTTTTGACTGTGGATGAAAAAACAAATGGTCCTTAAATTTTGAGTTGCAATATCAGTACTAATTTTTTTTTCCCCACTGTGTTGTCTCTCTTATGTTAAAAGAGAGGGAAAATGTGTGGTGGTAGGAGAGTGGGAGAAAAGGGGAGATGCTGGTCAAAAGGTATAAACTTTTAGTTAAGAGATGAACACACTCAGAGGATTTATTATACAGCATGGTGACGTTAGCTAACAACACCAAATTGTATGCTTGAAATTTGCTTAAATGTTTGCCACAAGACAACATCAACAACAAAACTAAAAGCCAAAACTAAACAAAGGTGACTAGATGAGAAGTTAACTAGTTGGTTGTGGGAAGCCTTCCAAAGAACAGATGTATGTTAAATCATCACCTTGTGTACACTAAAATCATGCAAAAAGGAGAGCTTGGCTGCTGATTAGTTGCTATTTTTGGATAAATGACTCTGCATCTCAATGCCTCAATTTCCTTCTTTGTTCTGTGAGAAAATTTTGATTAACTAGTCTTTCAGACCCTCATGGTTCTATAAGCAGAAAAAATATGTATATATGGATCTTCTTTTAGGGGAGAAATACAAGACATTTAATTTCACAATCACCTTCTCTAGGACTTTTCAAGGGAAAAATTCAGAGAATCAAGGGAGCGGTCCTAGGATAGGGGAGATTTACCAAGTGTACTTTGTGATTGTGTCCTGGACACTGCCTGATGAGGGTATGGGACTCACTGGTGACCCTGGGTCTTAGGGCCCCTCTTCATCTTTAATGGGAAGATAATGGCACCTGCCTTGGGGACTTTGTGAATGTGAAGTGATTCTTATAAGGCTCCTACTCCATGTAAGGAGCAGGCTTCACTTCTCTCTTGGTGGACATTTCATCTGTATCCCTATCTGTTCCAGAAACTTCTAAGTGTATTTTTAAGTGGCAAGTACTGAAAACAAAAAACTATCTGTATTGAGGCCCAGACCTGGCACTTCAAAATGCTTAAGGCATCAGCTGCCAATTTGTAATATCTAATTTATGGTTCCCTGTGGGTGGGTGGGTGGGTGGGTGGATGGAAGGTGGGGCCCAATCTCTCAGGAGAAGACATTTTTCTTGTTTGTCACTTTTTTCTTTGGTCATTTAAGAAAAGGTTTAGTACATGTGCTCCCTGGAGTCAAGGAGTATCCCGGCCTCCTCTGCATGGTTGATGTGTGAGTGTCTATTTTCCCCTGGTAATAAATTTGTCAGGAGCAAAAAGTCGCCTTGTTCTTCCTGGCCTGGTCAAAACTAGACAGCAAAGGATAGTTGTAGTTCTCTGAAACTCGCCCACTTTCTTGGGCAGCCACCTAGCTTGGCTGCCAGGCCCAGACATTAAGGGACATGGGATAGTTTCACTTGTAAAAGCCACTTCCTCAGAGAGCAGACGCTGATGGAGTTTTCTGAATTTGGCAGAATCTCTCTTTAGAAAGACTCCACTTCAGATGGCTAGACGCTTGGAACCTGTTGGCCCTGGTTTAAAAAATGCTCATGGTAACAACCCAAAAGTGTTGGGAGCTGAGGCCAAACAACAACCAGGGCAGCAGTGTGACCTGGGCAGGCTGAGGGGCAACTGCCAGGGCAAAACTGGAAGTGGGAAGTAGGGCACAGGGAAGGGCGAGGGGGACGTGAAGCCCAACCCAGTAGCAGAGGCTGTGAGCTGAGGGACAGTGGGTCCTGCCTCTCAGGGCAACAGGGGCAGGTGTGTCCACCGCAGAATCTACTCCATACATCAAGCTACCCATTCATTCTGTCAAATACTGGAAAAGAAAGAGCAAGAATTGTTGTGAACAAAGGAAACAGAAGAAGGCAAATTCTCTTTTAAAGACATTTTAAAGCTAAGTGGAGTAAAATTCTTCATTATAGTTTTCATAGAACAAAGTGGTACAGCCTTTATAAAACTAGCACTTTAAAAAAAAATAATTAACCGGTATCAGAGAGGCTAAAAGACTTGTCCAAGCTCCCATGGATCTAGGAAGAGAAAGCTCATCTTCCCAGAACAAGCCCTCCTCCTCCTGTGCCCTGGATGTGGGGCAGGGTGGAGAACACCAAGTGCTTGGATTTGAAGGTGACACATGTGTCCCTCTCTGGTCTACCGATTTGCCAGGCAGTGATCATGGGTAGCTTTCTTAACCTCACGGATCTCAATTCCATTTTTATAAAATGGGCAGCACAATATATAACACAAGAGTTATATTGAGAATGCAATGAGTTATTACCAGGCAGTATTTTAAAGGGCTTCAGAATTGTTAACCATTGTTTTTAAACACGTGCATTCCTCCTTTAAGTTCCCATTCAGCATTTCCTTTTTAATGCCTCCCCCTTTTTTTAAGTTAAAACTTTCCTAACTAACTTCCAGAAAAAAAATCACTTTAAGATTATTTGTATTGTGCTCTACCTGCTTCTATTATCAGGTTGGTTTTTGTTGTTTGTGCAGAGCCAAAAAAAAAAAAATCCACTCTCAAATGTTATAGCTTAATTTTATATTCAATGTCAAATAATCATAAAGAACCCAGGAAAGTAGTTTTCAGCTCTAAAGCTTACGTGTAATTACCTAAAGGCTATGTCCAGTTCGATGGCTATTCTTATAAATTACTTTCAAGTATTTAACAATTGAAAGCTATTCCAGATAATGGTATGTTAAAGCACAGGTGCAAACTTTTTCTGAAAAGGGCCACCTAATGAATATTTCAGGGTTGGCTCAGCATGGTGCCCTGCATGTTTAGTCATAGCTACTAGGGAGGCTGCAGCAGGAGGATCATTCGAGCTCAGAAATTTGAGACAAGCTTGAGAGCATCATAGCAAGACCCCTACCTACTCTGTAAATACATACATACATACATACATACATAGTGATTTAAATGTTAGGCCTTGTGAACTGCATGGTGCCTGTAACAACTGCCCAAGTCTGCTGGTATGTCTCAAAAGCAGACATAGAGAACACCTTAGTTAACAGGCATGGCTGTGTCCCTATAGAACTTAATTTCCAAAGACAAAGCTGGCCAGATTGGGCCTGAAGACCATCATTTGGCAAGCCCTGTCTTAAAGAAGTCCATATCGTTCCCCGATTTCCCTGTTTAGAGTGGCTTCCATTGTCACCCCTGTCCCCAGAGTCCACAAAACTTCAGGCCAGTGCCTCGTATGGCTCCCCCCAAGGTGAGCGACTTGAGGGACTCAGGGAACATAAATTCAGGACTGGTCTTTAGTGAGGGAAGTTGGCTAGCAGGAGCCTTAGTCACCTAATCTTTTCTTAGCATCTTTCGTTTCAGTTCCCAGGCCAGGGCTCTGCCATGCCCAGGAGAGGAGGGTAGTTTTCCAGCATGAAGATTGACGCTGGAGTGTCGCCCAGGTCATTTCTCTCCTATTTCTCTTTACATAGAGGTTGTTCACAAACCTACAGACTTACAGAGGAGCATTCTCTGCTCCTGACTCCTGGGAAATTCTTCCATCTTCCTTTCCTATCTTTACCTTTCTTTTCTCCAGTTTGAGTTGTTTCTGAGGTTGACTTAGCTCCTAGTTGCTGTTGTGACTTGGAGAGTTTTCTGTTTTCTATCAATAAGTTGCTTTCACATTTCCAAAACTTGAAGAACTGGCAGGTAAAGCCAATGGCTTGCTGCAGGTAGTAGTCTAGACTGAGCAGAAACAGTAAATAATTAGAGTTTTGTCCCATTTTCTGCATTCATTTGTCAGTGCCCTAGCTGGAGCCTTCATTTCCTGGGCTATAAACGGTATTATCAAAGGCCAAATATCGTTCGAAAAGCTGTCTCTGGGCCCTTTTAAAAGGCAGGACTTTCCTCGGCCTCTCTTCAAAGACCCTGTGCGTTCTTCCCAGAATTCTACATTTACAGTATGGACATTTGTTATTCTGAGACTGGCTGTTGCCATATGGTATTACATAATTATTTTCCCTTTAGGTATAATTACGGAATTGCCAACCCTTCGACTCTGTTTTGCATTATTTCACACGTATTTTCTAGTTTTGATTTAGGGCTCGGCATGGTATGTCATAAATCAGCAGAGTGGGGGCGGGTAGCGAACGGACATCAAAACACAGCCCCCACTGCTATAGAATGTTCCTCAAGTGACACTCCATAATTCAAATACTGCAAACGGCGGGGTAGCCAAAGCAGGGCACTGCGACAGTGTGAGTTGTTTTTGTTAATAGAGATGAAATTATGGGTGTAACTAGCTGGCAGCCCTCAAACGGACTTCAGCCTACTATTTACTCAGCTGTCCTCAGGCAACAACTTAATACTGGTGGATAAAATTATTCTCCCACCATCTCCCAAGTGGTATATTCCAGGGATCCCAATTTGTTCTCACTATGAAAAAGAAGGAACAAGTTTGCAACCCTCCGAACACAGATTGAAATTCTCATTATGTTCTGTTCTCCATGCATCAAGCTTTCGACACCACGACTCGTGAAATCGCCTTGTCCTTTGTGTTCTGTGTTTGAAAAGTCTGCAAGAAGCTGGAACCTAAAATGCTTTGCGTGACTTAAAGAAAACTTGTGGTCCCTAATGCTTGTTATTTTTTTTCTTAGCTTACACTATTCCCTTCACCCGCAACACCTTCCCCTTCCTCTCTGCCTGTGAAAACCGTGAGTCTTAAGGTCCAGCTCAGAAGCCAACGCCTAGAGGTCTTCTGTTATCCTCCTGTGAACCCCCGTAGAAAGTGACCTATGAATTTCCCTCTAAGTTTTAAAAATAATCATGCAGTGCTTAAGACATATAAAACCATACAAGAAACAACATAATAAATACCCATCCATATGGCAGATGCCCCTTGAGGATTGAAGACCACTATCTGACTTGGCCGTTTATCATATCCAGGGATATTCTCACATAATGTATTTATATGTTCCTTAACAATAGGGCGTATTTAGCTATTTTAACATTTCTATAAGTGGTTTTATGCTGTGTGTATTCTTCCAAAACGTTTTTGTTATTGGTAGTCACAATTACAATTATCAGACGTATGTCCATTATTAGAGCTCATCAATTTCTACTGTTAGTTATTCCATCATCGAAATGTATTGATCACTCTCTTCATGCACATTTAAGTGTTTTCATTTGCCCTCATGCCACTTTTAAGTCAGTGTGATGACACTTAACTACAATATGACACAGATGGGTCATTTGCCTGTGTATTTTTTAATCCTCCCTCTGCCATGGTCCCATGATCCCTGTGGGGACCCCATACATGTCTGTTCTTTTGTTCCTTTGCATTCTACAAGACAGCTAGAAATTATTATCAACTTTTTACAAGGGGGAAACTTACACTACGTTACCTTCCCCTGAGCATGCCGAATCAATATCTGATGTAGAATTAGAAGTCAGATCTTGTGGACGTTCCCTTGGCCAGGAAGTTAAGCTGTACCATCTTAAAAACCATTCTCACTTAGTAGTGCAGGTTAAGTCTTTTAAAAATCTCTGTTTAGGGCTGGGTTTGTGGCTCCGTGGTAGAGCATTTGCCTAGCATGTGTGAGGCAGTGGGTTCGATTCTCAGCACCACATAAAAATAAATGAATAAAATAAAGGTTCATCAACATCAAAAAAAGAATTTTAAAAAAACTCTATGTTTCAATCTAAACATATTCATAAAACTGAACATTTTTAGCCAGAATTTGAAATGTCTTTGAAGTGATTTAGAAATTATATTATCTTTACTTTTTGTTTGGAGGAGCTGTATCTCATAATCAGAAGGCCAGTAATAGAATTTTTAAAAATGTTTTTGAACTGAACTCTAATTTAAATCCCACAAAATTCACCCTTTAAAGTGTACAATTGCATGGGTTTGGGTTATATTTATAAAATTGTGAAACCATCAATACTATCTAACTTCAGAGTGTGTTTATCATCCCCCAAAGAAATTCCTTATCCACTAACAGTCATTCATTCTGCCCCCACTTCAGCCCTTGGACACTTCTAATCTACTTTCTGTCTCTATAGATTGCCTTTTGGGGATACTTTCATAAAAATCCATTCATATCATATATGGCTTTTTGTAACTGCTTTTTATCTTTTACATAATGTTTCAAAGTTCTTTCATTTGTAGCATTCCTTTAAATTACCAAATAATATTCTATTGTCTGGCTAGTTCACATTGTATTTATTCATTCATCAGTTGAACATTTAGTGTGTCTCTACTTTTTGACTCTAATGCCACAGTGAGCCCTCGCTGCACAAGGTTTTGTGTGGGCAAATGTTTTCAGTTCTCCTGGGTATATTCCAGTCAGTTCGTAATATTTTCTTGGGTAGAATCACTGTGTCCTACACTACCCCTATGTTTAATTTTCTGAGGTCCTGCCAAGCTGATTCCCAAAGTGGCTGCACCATTTTACATAGTAGATCATTGTAAGGAACTCCACACTCCAAAGCCATTCCTAACTTAATTGTCATGACTATGGCCCTCAATTTAATGTTTTGAGTTTGAAAACAATGTCTGCTCTCACAATAGTATTCCTTGATGTGTCACTGTATTTATATTTCCCTCACTATTTCATATTTGCCCTTCCATTTTGTGAATGAAATAGTCTTATTCCAGGCTGCATTTATACACTAACCTCAGTTTGATATTGTTTCATTGTAAAAAAGAAAATTCTTATAGCAATTTCCTTCCCTAGTTCGTTTTATCTACCTAATTTAAGTGGCTCTGGTATAAAAAGACTAGTAGAAAAATACCACCTGATTTAAAAATACAAGGCATTCCATTAACTACATTTCAGTAACAAGGTAGGTAATTCAGAGTTGAATGAAAAGAAAAGGAAAAAAAAAAAAGACAGTGGGAAGTCTTGTAAACATCACTGCAAAACAATCAGAACAAGAACAAATTAATCTGCTGGCCAGATGTTTGCCCATTGAAAGTTCTGGGACTTGTGAATCATCACTGATTTGGAGGGTTTTTTTAATTACAAAATATAAATCTTCACAATGTTTCTTTTGAACTTCTGGTGCTTGGTGAATTTTTTAAATTATGTTTTTAAATTGAATGATATATAGAGTATTTTCAAAAAATAATTTTTAGAAAGTGCTGAAAAAATGAAAGGAAAAGTAAGTAAGAATAAACAACTAGAACCTAATTACTCGGAGATAACTATGGAATATTTTCTTTTGGTCTTTTGTCTATGTATAGTCTTTGAAAACATGATTTCTTTGGTCGAATGACATGTTGTCATACGAATATGCTCTGATTTATGGGACCATACCTCTGATGGAGAGCTGTTTGTTGATCATTTTCTTACTGTTTGTGGATGTTTCCATGCTGAATTGCTTTTACATTATAGGGGAGGGGGGTTTTCATGGAAAGATTAGGAAAGAGCAATATTTTACAAGAAAATTCTGAGAACTTGTCGTAACTTGAAAAGCATCTTTATGTAAATAGTTTTATAGTTGTACTTTGTAATTTAATATGCAATTAACAAAAAAACATTGTGTAATGATTAAGTCAACTAGTGACAAGAGAATGACTATTTATCTGAAAGCAGAGGATCTGCCCTGGGTTCAATCCTCAGAACCACACACACACACACACACACACAAAAAAAAAAATCAAATAGCACTTTCAGGAATTTGGCACATCAAATATGTAGGGATGGGAAACTACCCGTACTCACTTCCCTGTTTGAGATATGACTGACTATCAATCAATGATTGTTAGACAATTAGTGTTATAAATCTGTGAATCCCAATCATGTTGAAGATATAATTATACCCCAATACTAGTTAGATAATAAAAACCTTCATGCTTTTCTTCAAGAAATCCATTTATAGATTTGAAGACTATTTTCATGAACTTATAAGTAATAAGGAGTAGAGAATAAAATGAATTTGGATTGTTTTTATTATTATTATTATTTTTGGAAGCTCCCTAAGAAATTCAGAAATATCCTAGTGTATTGACTGGGAGAGGAGGACAAAGATCACTATGTTAATTAGTTAGTATGAACTCAGAATATTAGACATTAGGTGAATAATTTAATAAGACTAAAAAAGGAAGTTAACAAAATAAACTTATTTCAAAGTGATGGCTACTTTTGCCCTGGTGTCTTCCTTGTCATGAGTCAGATATGTCAAATATATGTTGACTTAATGTTAGGATTTAATAGCATATCTGATTTAAAAATCCATCTCATTCATTCTTAACTGAGGAAACTGATCATTTTTACCGTTGTGAAATATCAGCCATGCTAAGACAGATTTCTTCTTTCTTGATACATTTGCAATTTCATACAGAGCTTCTGGTGACTCAGAAAATCCCATGCATCAATTTTCCAAATTGGATTTTATGTGATTATAAATAAATTTAAATCAAACAGAGACTTCGGTGTGCTTCTGAAAATTCCCGTGTCAGGAGTTGGCATGTCTCAGCCGTGTGTAGGTGTATGTGTGCTCACCAGCACTGAATGGGCATTTAGGACCTTATTTGAAAAGTTCTTTCCTGGAAGAAGAGTAAAGGGTACTATTCTGGAGTGAGGCCTGCCATCTCCAGCCTGCTTCAGAGGGAAAGGAAGGGGGTGGGGACACAAAGCAGGTCCACAGTTTAAAAATTAAAGAAAGGGGCTTGTAAGATTTGTTATTCTGGGATAGTTGTTAAATGGAATTAATCTGTTTTTTGCATTTCTGCATTCTGATTAATTCTTAGTTCAAGGAGAAGGGAGGAAAATGAATATTCTTATAGCACAAATAATTTGTTTTTCTAAATTACGCCTGCTCCCTAGTACAACCTACCCTGATTGTCATTGATTGGTGGCAATGATCATGTTTTTCCTTTTACAGATGAAATTGATCCAACAAAATTATGATCTGCTTTTAGTTAGAAGGGTAGATAGAGGTCATGATTATTCAGGGTCACTTGAAGTAAACAATGAATCTTGGCAGTGAGAAGAGAGAGAGAGAAGAAATATACATCCTCTAAGAAACTCTTATCATAGCTAGACTAGGTCTCTAAGTCCTGTTAGACACTTGGAGTTGTGCCCCTCCAACTCTCCTCACCACTCAGCAGAAAACTGCCTATGATTTGCTTTCCTGGACACCTCAGAGACTGGCAGGATCTGTCTCCACCTACAGCCACTTTCCATCCTGTCCCTTCCCCTAATTTGAATTTTGTGGCATTGTGATTGTTCAGCTGTCATCGATTTTTTCGAGGACAGGAGCCAGATCCTTTTCTCTACTTCTTACCAATTCCCATACAATATCAACCCCATTTGAGTAGATCCTGTATGTGAGGCAAGAAAACTGCAGGAATGCTAAAGAACATTCATGTATGTCCTAGAAACTAAATGCCAACAAACTAGTCCTCAAATAATTCCATTCCCAAATTGGCATGCCTGGCATAGAGAAAATACAACCTTCCCATCCTCTTTTTTTTTTTTTTTGCCATGCTGGGCATTGAACTCTGGGACCTCACATGGGCTAGCCAAGGGTCTACGACAAGCTGTATCCCCAGCCCAACCTTCCCATTTTTAATGGAGAAAGTAGCCTTTAACCAAGTATATAAATGGCATTCCCCAATCGAAACAAAACTGAAGTACAGTGATTCAAAATCAGACTGTTTAGATCACCTGCCACCTGTACTTTGATATAATGATTGTTTCTACTGTTGTTTCTGGAATATACTGAATCATATACACATTCAAGACTGTGCTTTTTTTCTTTTGAGATTCAGTAGTTGCAACTTAGTCTTCCCCTTATTTTATTGTAGAGTTTTTTTTTTTGTTTGTTTGTTTTTTGTATGCCAGCAGAGTAAAATATATTCAAACTGACTTAGCCAGGATATGGAATGCTAGATACCAAATGCATATTAAACTGGACCTTGAGGAATAGAATTGTTATTTCTGTATATTGAATCCTGAGGGAGGAAAGTTTCATTCCTATCAGCACTTCTCCAAATATTTTACATCCTAAAAAAGTTGTGGATGGGATCAGCTTTGCTGTCACACGTGGAGGAACCAGAGGTATAGCTGAGTCTACCCTGTGAGGGGCAGATGCCCTGGGGACCCAGAGACAATAGCAAATGAATTTGTTTGAAGAGATGAGTGCCTTCTAATTGTCCTGCATTCAGCAAAGCAGATGAGATTCTGATTCTATGGGAAAAAATATCAAGAGAAATCCTGAAATAACACTAATATGCCTAATTTATATGAAATTATGTCTGGTTTTTACCTAGTTTTTCCATAGCTATAGTAAGAAATTTAAGAATATCTAAAATGTTGGTGCATATTTTTAAGAAATCTGCATGAGTGAAATTATCTGGCAGTGTTTTCATTTCAAAAGGAATCAGTCTTGAAAGGTAAAATTATTGTTCAGTTATGAGAACCTTCTGGTAGCAAATCTGAGAAATATTTAACGTGGAAGGTCAAGCAATGTCCAGGGGGAAATTGTTGACAGCATTCCTACCAAGACTACGAAGTAAAGGTTTGGGGCTGAGGTGGCTTGCACTCAATGCAAGAATATTTCTCTCACTGTTAACAGGGTAACTTCTCATTGAAAATAAATGGAGAGATTGGACAAGAAGCTTATAAAGAAAAGCTATGAATTCTTCCATGAAATTTCCTGTCAATCAAGTAGCATATTGTTTGGCATAAGAGTTTATTAACTTTTTGAAATATTGTACATAGTGCATAGAGTGTGCTGATACAGAGAGTTTGGACTTTCCTACAATTTCATAAAAACTAAAAATGAACTTTTACTAGAGATACTGCTGAATCCAAAAACACATTGACTTAAAATAACTGAATTTTATGTTGAGTTTTCTCTTACATGAATAAAATTCTCAAAAATACATTTACTTTGCATACATGTATACCTTCCTGTACTTTAGTTAGAAATACAGTAAAAGAGATTTTGACCCAAGGTTGCTGAAAACATTTCTTAAAGGTCTGCAAAGCATCTTTTAAGGTACAAATGATAATTAACTGCTAGGGTGATTGATACATTGAAATCACTTTCTCCGGATACAATTATCATTCAAAATTTGTAAAGTCCTGTGTTGATCTAACACCATTAGTGTGACTGAAAATACTACACTAAACTGCAAAACTTGAACACAAAGAAGAAGAAGGAGAAGGAGGAGGAGGAGGAGGAGGAGGAGGAGGAGGAGGAGGAGGAGGAGGAGGAGGAGGAGGAGGAGGAAGAGGAAGAAGAGGAAGAAGAAGAAGAAGAGGAAGAAGAGGAAGAAGAGGGAGAAGAGGAAAAAGAAGAAGAAGAAAGAGAGGCACAATATACCGATTTTAAAATTAATTCTTTTTGGTTAAGTTGACCTGAAAATAAAAAGAAGAAATGAAAGAAATACTAGTGCATTGTCTCCTAAAACTTCCCATTTTTGAAAGCAGAAGCTCCCTGCTAGTCACAACTGATGAGACAAAGATGTCAACAGGAAGACAGGATTTAATTCCACTTACTTTTATCCAACTCAATAGACCTTTCTTAAGGTATTAGAAGTCAAGTACTTAGAATGTTATCCAAAAGAGCCACATCAAGGATTCAGTATTTCTTTAAGCCCTTTAGAAATCAGCAAATTATTGAGGGAGAAGCTATTCTGCAACCAATGAGCTGGAAATGGAGTCTGCCAATGGTGAGGGGAGGAGGTAAAATAAAAGAAGGGAGGGAAGGAGAGGGCTGAAGAGGTTCTAACTCTTAGCATGATATAGAGAAGCCAGCATAATTACCTCTGGAGTACTCAGGCACTTCTTGCCCCAGACCCAGTCCTGGCTTAGGCTCAAAGCTCACATCTCCTGAGCTGGTTCTATAGCTCAATGGCAGAGTACTTGTGCAGCATGTGTGAGGAGGCACTGGGTTCAATCCTTAGCACCACATAAAAATAAATAAATGAAATGACTTTTTAAAAAAAAAAAATCACATCTCCCCTTAATATGTAATGTCCCTGCTAAAGTTACCCATGTGGCCTTATCATTGACACATCTTTGTCACATTGCTGCTTCATTAACCAGCTGAGTCACAAAAAAAAGATTATCATATTCATACATTAGATTCCTTTCTTGCCATTTTAAACCCACAATTTACTTACTGTAAATTATGTGTGAAAACATATTGTGTATTTGTCCAGAATTTGTCTTCATTCCAGTTTATACAATACTTTATTTATAAGGCTCACAAAGGAAATTTTTATATTTTGAATAAAAATGAAATTTAATGTATACATTGCCATGATTTGCCTATATTTGTTTTTCAATGAAAATGATAAATTTGTAGAATTTCCTCCCCCAACCCCAACCCCCATCATTTCTACTTTTTGCCACAGGGTTAGCAACAGATGTACAGTCCAGGGTTGCAACATAACTGGGCCAGCCAGGAGCAGGGTAAGAGGGTCATGTGGTGAAATGAGGGGTCCGGGGATAAACTAATTAAAACCTGTTTCTTTGCTGACTCACTGTTAAGGCGGGCCCAGATCTTACCCACCACATGAGGAATAACTATAACCAGTAACCAAAGTCAAAACATCACAAGCAGAGATTGGCATAAAGCAGCCAATAAACCTTTTGTGGATTTTTCTTAATAAATCACTTACTAAACAAATGATTTTTCTGATCCTGGGCAGGATACATCAGCAGACTTGTACATAACCAACGAATTAAAAAAAAATAAAAATAAAAGAAATGAGCCAGAGAAGGACAAAGTACTATGTCTGCTAGTGGCCCCTGAAAAAGTGATAAACACTAATGACTGTCATCACTCAGACGACTTTGTGCTGTTTTGAGCATCTCCCTGCCCCAGTATTTCATTGCAATTGATGGGCTCTCTTGTCACCCTCCAAGCGCTCAGGCTAAACAGAGCTAGTAGGACACTTCAAGTCTTGGAGGCTAAGAATGTGCATCTCCACTTGCCTGCAGGGCCTGCAAGGGACAGCTTGACATGGGCATCCTTTGGCCTCCTTGCTGCCCCTGCTAACCCAGCCCTGATAAATAAGCCAGCTAATTGAATTAATAAACAACTCTTTCTTATTTTTTTTTTTAACGGCCAGCTGGCATGCCATCAGAATGTGTGATAAATTATCTGTCACTGCTTTTAACCACAGCAGGGGCAAAGTGGAAAAATTAGCCACTTTCAACCCTTTCTGGAGCTCCCGGCCCCACTCCTCCGTTTGCTTAGCTATAGGATTCTTCTCCCCGTCCCTGGTCTCTGGCTCTGGCTGAGGTCCAGAACAGAGTCACTCTGAGTGGAGAAACATATTTGGCTGCCCCGATGATGAATCCTTAAGCCTCGGCTCTGTGGTGGGATGCTGACATTCCGCGCCGGTCTGTGGGAAAGCAAGATTTGTCTGCTGCCCTGGCAGGAAAGGTTCGGATATGAGCCTGTGGTTTAAGCCCACAAGATTCTTGTTAAGGGAGGGGGTGTGATGTGGTTCACGAGCGAGAGGTTATGATGTCTGCTTTCTCTCGCTCCACCTCTAATGCCAAACAGCTTTCTTCGAGCCTTTTGCAAAAGGTTTCACCAGATGCTTCCTAATGGCCGGGGCTGCCCGTGGTGCCGTTCACTTTTCACGCATTTCTGCACCTTAGAAGCTTTTCTTCAGTTTCTCCTTCTGCCTTCTTTTCTTTGTCTCCTCCAATACTGCATCACAAGTCACAATTGTTAAAGGTATTGATTTTTTACAAGCTGTTCTTCAGGATCATTCCCCAGAATCATGCAATCTATAAACAGTTCTGTACAATTTAAGGACACTTTTCTTGATTCATTTTTTCTGATGGTCTCCAGTGCAGTTGCTCCAAGTTAGAAAAATAAACAGTCCCCATCAGGCTCAACCCATGTGTAGACATCATTAGGCCTTTGCCTCCACTCACCGTGGTATAGAGACCTCCCGGGGTTCACCCGCCTCAGGAAGCATCTGGGTCGTATGTCCCCAGTTTAACACTGTAATTCTCTGAGAGGTGCTCGCATTTTTAGGATGTTGCCTTGTGTAATAATATACAAATCATCGGCAGGGAACTGTCTGGAACTGGCACCAGATGTCGGCTGAGGTGAAGGCAGGGTTCTTGATCTGTTTGATTCACAGGCTTTTGGAAGCTTTTTTTCCAGAGCCTCTGTGCTTCACTGCCTATGTGGAACAGCACCTTAATTCCTTAATTAATTACCCTTAGTTAGAGCTACTTTGGAATCTGATAAAAAGAAGGCTTGTTTTTGTTTGTGGAAGAAAATAGACCTTTTGGGACAAACTTCATGTAACTGCTAAAGTCAGACCTCCACGATTATCAGGCAAAAAATGGGGACTGTGCTCTTCATTAGTGTTTGGTTATATTTTATATTAGAATGTTTGCTACAGCTTTCTTGTGAATTCTTTGATAATTTCCAGTCCTGGCCAGGCTAGGCCTCTCTGGATCCAACAGCTTCTTAATGGGGTTGGGGGTGGGGCAATGGAGAGAGGAATTAAAAGTTATTCTGAACCAACAATGTGAAGTATTGTGCTTGTGAAACTCCAGTGAGTTCACACCTCTGTGGAACAGTAACTGGCTGCCCTGAAGAATGCACTTGAACTCCACGGGACAGAATCCAAAAATTATAACAAGGATCCTGTTTAAAGGGCTATAGGAAAATCTCAGAGCAGATTTCTACATTATTTCTAGCACCTGGTCATGTGCCCTTGTACTTTCTTCTTTCCCTGGCCCATGTCATCCTGGCATGCACACACTCACCTGGCCACGAGCTTAGATCTACCTCCTTGGTCATGAGGCAGTACACACTGCATCCGGGAGACAGAGTGGGGCAGTTTCAAAAGAATATTATCAATAGTGAGAGATCACTGAAAGAGGAGATAGCCAACTTGTATCCAGTTTTGTGACCACCCATTTTATATGCCTTTCCCCCAACCCTTTCAAAGAAAATGAGCAACATGAAATAGGAAATTAAAATTTACTTTGTTTGGGCACTCGATGTTTAACAAAAAAGATCTGAGAAGAGAAAGAAATAAGGAAAAGTTCTATAGAGACCGATTTGTGTATTTCTAGAGCCTTCATTTGAAATTCTTTGTGCAAAAAGGTAGGGTGGAGTAAGAGGAGAGTCCCTGTCCCCACTTATTGACTAAATAAATGGTGAACCTCTCCACTAAAAGAGTATATGAGAATGTTATTGGAATCTCTGAGTTTTGGTGATTGTTTGAAAGTAGAAGTCTTAAAGGCCCTCCTTAATTCAGAGCCCGTGTTCTGACTTTTCTGCTGATGAATGTAGTATATATCTCTTTTCCTACCCTACTGGCCTAAGTCCATGTGCCAATCTAATAAGTCACTAAGTGAAAAAATGTCAGAGCTTAGACTTGCTGTGTGATTCCCTTAAAAGACCTCTACAGGGCTGGAGTGACTTGAGAGATAACAGAATATAATCTCATAACCATTTGAGGAAGCCAGAGGAAGAAAGCAAGAGAAGGGCCCCAGCCACCGTTGGTGAAAGAGAATACTGTGGTGCCCTTTCAGAGCACTCCTTATAAGCTCTTGGGATCTGCCTTGTCTCCTGCACAGACCGGCACACCAGAAGGTGACAGATGTTGCCTGCCAGGAGAGCACCTGTCTCCAGCTGAGGAGACACAGATGCCTGTGGGCTTAGCAGACCCTGGCCAGCCAGTCCCCCATGGCACAGTGGCTCATACTGTCTCCGTGGTTCCTGATGAGAAGCAGCCCAGCCTCAAACCACATTGAGTTGATGCCACTGAAAATGCAGAGCACATGGCTGTTAGCATTTTCATATGTCATCTCTGTTTCTTATTTACTATTCTAGATGCAGTTGAGTGCCACACGGGTCCCCAGGCTAGCAGAGGAAACCTGGAGCAGCAGTCAGAAGGCCTGGGTTCCAATAACCTTCAACCTTGAACTTATCATGTGATCCTATGACCCATAATCTCACTGATCCTCAGTCCTTCAGTGTTCAAAATGAAATAGTCTTTGCCCAGGAAGCTCCAAAATTCTTCCTATTATTAGAATCTCTGGTTAAACAAAAATATTTTTAAAAAATTATTTTTGAGGTTCCAGGGGATTGAACCCACTGGTACTTTACCACTGAGCTACATCCCTAGTCCTTTTTATTTTTATTTTGAGATAGGGTCTCACTAAGTTGTTGAAGCTGGTCTCAAATTTGTGGTTCTCCTGCCTCAGCTCCCTGAGTTGCGGGGATTATAAGTTTGCACCACCACGTGCACCAAGCTTGTGATGTTACTGTTATCACAGCCATCCCAAGCCTCAGAGTAGACTGATGTGAATTTGATAAGCATAAGGAGGAAATGTCACAAAGAAGATACTTTGTGTTTTAGTTGGATTTTGAGACCAGCCAGTTTCATACCCATGTCACAATGGTCTGTGATGTCTCCTTGAATGAAATGAAATAAATAACTTATTAATAGATGTCATTTAGTCATAGTTTAGTTAGCCTGGCTCTCAGGTTAAGGCAGGGATTTTTCAACTTTGGCATTATTGAAATTTTGACCTGGATAATTCCCTGTGTTAGCCGCTATCCTGTGAGTTCTAGAATGCTTAGCAGAATCCCTGCTCTCTATCCTCTAAATATCAGTAGCACCTCCTCCAAGTATAACAACAACAACAAAAAAATGTAACCAATATTGCCAGATGTCCTTCAAGGGGCAGAATTGCCCTCAATCACTGTATTAAGCCATGATTAAAAATTTCAGTTTAGGCTCAAGTTAACTACATATATCTGACATGCTGCAATTTAAAAATGCTAGTTAGCCCCCAAACACCAGCATTCTCTAACTCAAGTTAAAGCAATCTAAATTTGATCTAAACATCTCAACAGAAAAATACCTATTTCGTCTGTGATATCATAGCATCTTGCAGACAATGGAGTCAATTACATTTTGAGTTCTTTGGGAATGGGCTGCATCTTTACTTGTCATTTCTTACTGTGCACAAAGTAAATGTGTTGAAAGAATGAGCACCTTCCCTCCAAGCACCAAGGCAGTGCAGAATGAAGAGCTGCCACACTCTGCCAGTCATTCTGTGTGACACTTACAGTACCCAAGGAAATGAAGCAAGTACTTGCCAGTTGGAAGGGTGGAAGGAATCTTTGGGAGGGAAGCTGCCATTAGCCTAGCTGAAGTGGAGCCAGATGAAAACCCTCTTTTGGTTTTAAATAAAAAGACGTGGAACATTTAATGACCAGCTTCAGGACATCAGAGCTCAGGCTGTGCCTCATCATGCTCCATCAGGAGCTCATGAGCCTGAAAAGTTATTAGTTTAGGTCCCTCTGTATTTTGGTGGCCCCAAATTATTGGAAATCTCATAGGTGCATCTAATATGTTAATCTCCTTAAAACGGCAGTCTCACTGTTTTTCCCAATTACTTGAAGAGTCTGACTTTAAATTGCATTTGAAATGTTTCACTCAGTTGTCCTGACAACCTCTTTTCTCAGAATAAACAGAATCTACCTCTGTCACTGTAGACACTAGTACTATATTGACTTTGTTTTCGCCTTCCATAGTTTATAGGTATTCTTTGAACCAGACTTAAAACTCGAGTGAATATTAAATCTAAATTCATGAATCAATTAATGCAATCATTAGGTCTGATTTATGAGAGTGATGGATTTCATCTTTTTATTTTGAAACCATTAAGTTCTGAAATGATCACAGTTGACTTAAGGGTGTGTATTCGCCTCTTACCTGGGTACTTATTTTCATTTAGGAGGAACTCAATCACACCAATGCTGCACAGTATCTTCCAACTCCCTCTCCACATCCTGGCTAGGATTGTCTTAGTTTTAAAATAGGTCAGTTTTCCCAACAGGTCCATTCATTGAGTTTGAAAGGCAAATCTTTGAAACCCCCACCCCACCCCCTTTACAGCACTAGGTAAAGATTATTTGTTGCAGCGTCCCTTTGATAATACTTAGCTAGTCTGCAACTTACAGTGGTTCTGTTTAATTTTTATCTGGTACAAAGACAATATGTGTTCAGTAGAAACTATACTTAGATGGTGCACGCCTATAATCCCAGCAACTCAGGAGGTTGAGACAGTAGAATTACAAGTTCAAGACCAGCCTCAGCAACTTAGCCAGGCTCTAAGCAACTTAGGGAGACCCTATGTCAAAAAAAAAAAATGAGTTGGAGACATAGCTCACTGTTAAAGTGCCCTTAGTACAAAAAACAGAGAAAGAAACTGTGCAACTATACTTAGAATTTCAAATTTTGAACATTTTCTGGGCTAGTAAAATATACCATTTCCCATGTTCTCCCAGTCAGCCAGGAGACCAAGATGGAAAATAGAATTGATGCTGTACTGTGTTCCTAAGTTGCAGTTTGTAGTACATTAAGTGTATTAAATATATTTTCAACTGATTTCATCATATGATGGGTTTATCAGGACATGACCCCACTGTCAGCCCAGGAGAATCTCTACTTTATTGATAATGGATATTACAGAAATCTGAATGGTATCTGAAATCAAAACTACTCCAAGAGTAGTGGAATCAAAAGAGAGTCCCATTCAGAGAGCTCACCATCTCTGCATGGGAAACCTGGCCCAAAATGACTCAAAGAGAAGGGTAACTATTTTTCTAGACGGTAGATTTTGTGTAGTAGTTAGTCTCTGCATCATCAGTCTGGGTCACACAAATGCATGTCTAGAATGCCAAATCCTATCCCATGGTGCACATGCTATCTTTAAATGAAAAATAAAAAATGATTAAAAAGAAAGAGACTTTAAAAAATGAGGACATGCTTCTATATCCACCCACTTTCCCTCTGTCTCTAATCTTTCATCCAAGAACATGAAGGAAGCAATGTTGGGCACCCAGATCAAATTAAAGATTATTGAATAGAATGAACAAAAGCACTTAGATATATTTTCTCTTGTTGGAATCTAATTTTGATTTTTTTTAACTTAGGGGAAACAGTTGGGGTTGGTCACAGAAGAGTATATTTCTTTCTTTCTTTGTTTACAAATTGAATTTTAGTACATATCCCTCCCACTTCCAGAAAGGATTTTGAGTTACTAAATAATACAAGTCAACTTAGCTTATTTAAAAAAAAAAATTGCACTACTCAAAGCAAATGCTACCCAGCCATAAAAAGCCGACTACTTGACTATTGACAGTCGCCCTCTTTGGCAAAGCATACAATATGTGGTAACCCACCAAGGAAGCTTAATAATGATACACTTCCCATAGTGAATGAGTTTTGGAAAGAAATCAAAGGATTCCTTTGAGCAAAAAGAAAAGGGGAAATAGCAGGCATTGAATTGGTACCAAGAAAAACAATCCATCTTCTGCTTTAAAAATTATTCCCACTCAGATGGGCTTAGTCTCATCAGTTAGTGAGACTAAAACCAATGGTGAGCTCACTTAATGTGAACATGTGGGAGAAAATGCCTTCATTCCATACTAGAGTAGAACATCTGCCTTGTAGGAAAGCAGCCCTTCAGTGGGAAAGGCCCTTCTCCTCATAAGCTGGGCTTCACTTATGTCAGTTCTGAAGACCTAAGAATGCTCTTTAAACATGGTGAATTTTCAAAGGCAGGCTGGGTCCTGGTAGGTTGATTGTTGGTCAGAATGTGTCATAGAAATGGGAGAACATCTCCCCGTCGCTAGAACTGCCATCACTATTTCCACTTGGCTTAGTGGTTGACACATTTGGTTAACCATTTTGTTAGCCTCTGGTTAACCATGTGTGGTTTGAAAAACCTTACAGAAGTGGGCACATTTCTAAATATAACTTATTCATACAAAAACAGCCCCATAGGGTGCTATTCCTTCCTCATGCACCATATCAAATCCAGACACTCTTGCTGGCATATGGTGAAGGAAAGAAACCACTTGATATTACCACTTTGGTAACTGATTTATCTGGAAAACACAATAGAATGGACAATTCTACCAAAAAGGGAACTGAGCTTGCTTTGAGTTTGAAATATTCTGACTCAATCTTCTGTTCACTTCTCTCGTACAATAATTCTTGCATTTTTCAGAGTAAATCAATAAATACCAGAACCATTAGGTGGAACACATTTTCCACCTCTAGCAGAGCCAACTTGCTTTCACACTTGCCCCTCTTCCCGTGTTTTCTTTCCTGCCCTTGGTCCTTGCTACTTTTTCTCCTTCTTGCCTTCTCCATTGTGCTCTTTATTATCTGCCATTTTTCCTCTAAGTAGGAAACTGCTGAGCTAACCAGGCTGCACCACAAAGAACAAAACTCAAGTTCAAATTTCTCCCCTCTTTCCTTTACTATCTTCCAAGCAGGAAACTTGACATTGCTTCACAAAAATTTTCTACATCACCAAAAGGTGGGGATTGATCTTTGTCCATATCTGCAAAGAGCTTTGTCCTTTCTGGAGGAAGGTCCTGACTTAGGGTGAGCTACGGTGTCACAGTCATTCCCTGGTGAGCCATTGCTTAAGAGAGATGTGGAGTTGGAAAAGAAATCGCTTGAGCTGGGAAAGAAGACAGATCATGAAAATGATATCTTCAGCTTGTTAAGAGAGAAATTCTTGGAGAAGCCATTTTCAATTAATAAATCAACCAGAAAGCTTTCTATTTGGCATTTTTAGAATGGTGCTCAGTTGTGACAATGTGATTTAAAGAGATGGTTACACACACACAAACACACACACACAGACACACACACATTACTTATACTGTAGGCAGTAAAACAGTAGATTTAGATCTCTGGGGGTTTTTTCTCGTTTTTTTGAATTGTATACCGTGGAGATAATAGAAACAGAGTGGTAACAAGATAGCTTAGCAAGGGCCTGTGATTCCTCTGCTAAAAATGAGACAAGTAGTTAATGCATTCTGATTGTCATACCATCTGAAAAAAAAAACTTTTACAAAAATCTCTGAAACTAGGGGGAAAAAAGACATAGAATACTCAGTATTTTCCAATACTCAGGTATTAATGGAAGTTTTGAAGTATAGGTGAGAACCAGCATGATTTAGATACATCTTCACAGGCATATTTCAAAAGCTCTTCCTAAGTGTGGCTTTCTACTATATACATGCACATGTGGCTGGATTCTTCATAAAGTGAGTGGCTCTTCTTTGAAATGCTTTAAATGTAGAAGTGAAGGGGAAAGTGGAGGTTTTGTGTTTTGTTCTGGCTTCCCCCCTCACAGCCCTGTTCTCTCTGGTGCTATTTGCCTAAAGCACTACAGACTGTGCTGTGATGGATCTTCTTGTTTGTGATGATTATCCTTCACCCTGAGTTTCTCAAAGGTTTCTAGAGGCCCATCCTGCTCAGAGAGATCAGACAGTTCTACAGAGCATAATGGATTCTCAGTTGCTCAAAGCTCAAGCACTAAGGATAAATGTTGTCAAATGGGTTTGCTGGGTTAAGGACCATATAATTCAGACCAAACACAGGAGGCCCGGGACTCTTGTTCAACAGGGCGGTAGAACCTCCCAGTGATTTGGCTATTGGTCCAGTGGCCTTGGACCACCATCACTCACAGAGTCCTAAAAGTAAGTCAAGCAGAAAACATAATCCCTTGCTTCCTCCCATTCTTCTCCTGTAATCATGTGGGAGAAAATGCTTTCATTCCCTACCAGAGTAGAACATCTGCCTTGTAGGAAAGCAGCCCTTCAATGGGAAAGGCCCTTCTCCTCCTAAACTGGGCCTCTCTTAAGTCAGGTCTTTAAACATGATGAATTCTCAAAGGCAGGCTGGGTACTGGTTCATGGTGACCAGTGACACCAGCAGGACTGAACACACAGACAGCCTCAGATGTGGATACCAAGGGACAAGTTAGCCATACTTCCTTACAATCATTGACCTCATAATTGGAGGGAAAGACCTGGAGACTTCTTAACTACAGTAAGTTTTAGGCCCCCTAGGCTACAACACCAAATGTTTCCAGCAGGGGTCTGATGGCCCCTGGTCACAACTGGAATGAAACCAAAAGAAGACAGGCCTACAGAGCAACTGATTTGGATAACTCTCCCAAGGGCTAGACGGAGTGTGTTCAGAGAAACCTCCTCTCCACTTCCCCGAGGGCTTTTTAGTCAAAGGTTCAGACTCTGAAGTTTGGGCATTAGAGCTATTGAGGTGTTCCTTGGGGATGGAGCTAAAGGCAGTGCCTACTGAAGGCAGCTGCCCTCACAAGACCATGGGGAAGGATCTGCCAGAGAACTGGGTGATATGGCAGCAACTATCTGCTCCCCTAGAGCATCCCACTCCCAAGTCTTGCACCTCCTACATCAAGTGCTACAGTGGGATGATTGTCATGATGGTCACCAAGCACAAACCTAGGCACTGTCATACATTAAAAAGGATACCTTTTATGTAGCTAAGGTTACCAGCTGACCATCTTGCTTGGGATTATGGGAACTGTAACACGGAGGAGAAATCCTTTCCATCACTATTCATTTCACCACCTCTTTGCCAAATAATTAGGTCACCCACTCAGGAAAGGCCCTGTGATACACATATGGAGTGAAGTTTTCTGTGGGAACTTGAACTCTGAATTTCCTGACTTCTGTGCAATTAAAATCCCCAACTCAGTGCTGCATTAGCATGGATTTTCCATAGTGAGTTATAAATGCAAAGTTCTATGTTTCATATGTATTTTTCTAACATATGTTACTGCCTATGTTTCTTATTAAATGCTCGTCCAAAATAAAATAACAAGGGATTTCTTTTTTTTTTTTCAATAGAATTTTCTTCTATAAAAGCTGGGAATAAGCCCTCACCTAAAGTTACCCAGGTTTGCAGGTGCTGGGTTTTTAGGGGTGAGTGGTGTGTGCCAGCAAGACAAAGGGCATTATTCTTCCTGCTGTCACCCCCAGAAAGGGTTCTTTCAGTGGAGAAGATTGCAAGCCAATGCTTCAAAGACAATACACGATTAGGCACCACTCTAGGAGACTGTAAGGCAGCAATCAGGCAGGCAATCCACAAATACTTATTTTACATTCACCATGTATTCAGTGCCTTTAAAATTCCCAAGGAAACCAGCATATAGTATCTTCCAGGGCTGAATTAATACCAGAGGTCATCCTATAGTGCCAAAGGAGCTCAATGGCAGAACGTTTACTGAGGTATGGAACTATTGATAAAACAAGAAAAGTCTATTTAAAGCTGAACTTGACGAGCGTCCCCCTTATCCCTTCCCTCTAAATCCCTTAATAACCCCCATTTCTGACACACATGCATGTATACACTACCGTCACCACCACCACTGCCACCATCTTTACTCCAAAACTGAACCTAATGTACGGGTCAATGCATCGGAATTGCTTTTAACAATGAACACTTTTTTGAAGTAGGAAAACCTGCCGAGACATATGAATACAAGGATGTTCATCCCAGTAGGTGACAAAATGACAGCAGGGTGCATGTCCATCCATACTCCCCAGAGAAAACCCAGAACCTATAAGATGTGATATTGAAGTGACACAGGCTTAGACACATGGGAGCCTGTGCAGAGACAAATCGGATTTTGGTTCTCTAATCCAGTTTTATGGATGCAGCTGGAAAAACCACATCAACTGTTGTGATGATCTTTACAGAGTTAAATAAAATCCCTGCATCCTTCAGTTTTATATGTATATATATATATATATATTTCAAGCTACATCTTCCTTAAGGTATTTTGGACAGGGTTTTTTTTTTTTTTTTTTTTTGGTTAGTTTTCTTTGTTTCATTTCTGTTAATCAAGCATAAGCTGTTACACTGTGTCCTGGTAAATTTCTCTTAGTAGACAAGTTCTGGTGGGTCCTGATTCTTCGGTGGCTGCCTAGAACACCTTCTACTAATGTTGTGTCACACACAGTGATGGCTCTGGCTGCTGCATAGCCTTGTTAGTTGTAAACCAGCTAGAAGATGTTCAAGTTGCAAGAGAAGGAGAGTACTGGTATCTTGCAGAGGCGTCAACCCCCTAGAGGCAAATACTAAAAACTTGGCATTAACTTTCCAGGGCAAAAATATGTTTTTGGCCTTTATCATTTTCACACCTCTGTTTTGGTTGTGGTGACATTGTAATGGATATTATTAATCATGCGATGAAGTCGAGAGTTTCTATCAGCACCCTGTTAGAAGAAAAGAGATTCTTATTTTGCTTTATCTTTTACTTTTTATATATATTTTTAAGGAACTGGGGATCTATTCCAGGGCCTCACACAGGGTAGACAAGCACTCTACCAGTGAGCTACACCCTCAGCTTTTTGCTTCTTTCTTTTTAAGTTATTTTCAAAATTGAGGTAAAATTCACATCATATAAAATTAACCATTTTAAAATGTACATTTCAGTGGCACTTAATGCATTCAACATGTTGCATAACCAATCGCCTCTATCTAGTTCCAAAATATTTTCATCACCACAAAAGGAAACTGTGTGACCGTAAAGCAGTCACCCTCCCTCCCTCCCTGGCAAATACTAATCTATTTGTGTCTCTATGGCTTTACCTGTTCCAGATATTTCATATAAATAAAATCATACAAAGCGTGACCTTTTATGTCTGGCTTCTTTCAATTAGCATAATGCTTTTGAGATTCACGCATATTGTAGCATATATCAGTACTTCATTTCTTTTTATGAATGAATATTCCATTATGCTTTATTCTGAACTTTTAAAAATCAAAAGCAAAACAAAATATTTTAATACTAAGCAAAAAAATGTTTTAATTTGTTTTCTTATTTTTTTCCTCAAAAGTTGGTTATCAATCCCTTCTCCACCCACTCAACCCCCATCCCCAAGACAGCACCACTCTGTCACACTAATTCTATATTTCCTTATGGTTTATAGTTTCTTGTCTCATCACATATCCCCATTTCATGGAGGGGAACTGCAGCTCCAGGTGACAGCCCGAGTTGGTGGAGCCAGGCTTTAAAATCAAGGCTTCTCACTCCAAGTCATCCGTCTTCTTTTTCTGAAGTTCTCCATAATAGCAGGCTTTTCTTCCCTTCTTTGAGACATTCATGCAATTCTGTTTTCCAATAGAGGTGGACTCCTAACACTTAGCAAGCACCAGCTGCGATCCCTTTTCTGATGGAATAGGGATTCTGCCTCTTTTGATAGGTAGATGAAGACACCTGGATTTGTGGTTTATTTAGCAAGAGACTTAAAAGCTGTCTTAGTATTGTTAAGACTAGCTTTGGCTCTCAGAACATCAGTTTGTCCTGAAATTTACTAAAACGGACAACCTCAGAGATGCTCACAATTGTGATGAATTAGAACAGACAGTTCTGAGTCCAAGAGATGCAGAGAAGTGATTATCTGAAAGAAAACCATTCTACAAATGTGCACTTATTAATTTCTTCATTTAACAAGAATAAATTGAAGGCTCACTCTTGCAGAACTGTAATTAATATATGATTTAGATATTAATATGAAAAAGGCTAGCAGTGAAATTGCTAAGATTTGTCTCTGGGGTTTGTTGGGCTCTGTAACCATCAAAGTGCAATGTATCACCTTGCTCTTGGGTGTGATCAAAACCTAGTTCTCACCCTTGCTTACACTAGAACCAGTGATGTTCCACTCTTCCCAGGTACCATTCTTATTTGTGAGATTTCCTTGAGTCATTTTCCTATAAGCTTGAGTATCAATCTACAATTCAACTTTTTTGTGTTTGTACTGACTACATCATTTCTAATATTTTCAGAATTAATAGTTTTTAATGCTATAAAATGAAAAATCATATGAATTTTTTTTCTTTCTTTCTGAGTCATGCACTGTCCTTTTCTTCCTAGGTCATATCTCCTCCCAACCTGATAAACTTATCTGAAGTTTTATTTTCAAACCAAAATCTAAAGCAAAAGAGTATTTAAATTGTGCATTATTGAAGCTGAGTTACTTTACGAGAATTTTGAAAGAGGGGAATTTCATTCCAAATGATTAAGACAGTATGACTTTGGTTCATTATCTTAATGATATGCTTGAAATATACTTGGAGTTTAAGATTCATTGTGTGGCCAAGATCGTGGGATAATTCTCATCTTGAAGCCCAGGTGTGTTGGGCATTAAAACTATTTCTACCTTGGCCAATGAAGCTCATAGTATATAACTGTCCCATGATCATCATGGACAGTTGTCTTTCTACCTCTACTTCTCCTCAAGTTCAGAGCATTTATAATCATTTATAATCATTAAATTCAGTGGATAAATATCAGTTTGGGGGTTGTTGTTATTGCTGCTGTTTTGCTAACTTGGAGACTTAATTTCAGAAATCCTTGATAGTTAAAACAAAGTCACTAATCATTAGTATTAAAAGACACAGCCAGTGAAAATTTATAGTCTCATACCATTAACCTTCTGGCCACTCAAAAGCCTGTGTTGACCACTTCTGTGACCTGCTACGTTTGGGGTGTTGAGGGAATGAGAAAACACACATACACACACACATACACACACACACACACACACACACACACACACACACACACACCACACATTTTAAACCAATAGAGAGGATACCCATAGTAACTGTTTTGCCTTAGAAAGGAAATACAGATTTTGTCATATTTGTATGTAGACAGCTTGTTATGTGTGGTCAATCCAGAAACACTATATTTTGATATCATATTCCTTTCTGGAACAAACCACAACAGCCACTTATAATTAAAACTTTTTTTAGAAAGAATGCTCCACCCCCCCCCACACACACACACTCAACTAACTTTCAAATAATGTTTAATAATTCGGCTTGGCTTTCAGAGTCAATAAAGTCCAAGCAATCTGCCTCACTGAAGATGGAGAAGAAAAGTTTTAAAGTCCCACAAATGTTCCTAGTTGGCATGAGCAAGCTGTTAATGAGACAGAAATTGCCTGGGGTGGGTGTGGGCGGGTGCATACTCCTGCAGGAACGCAGGCATGGTTGTGGCGGTAATGAGGGTGCGTGTTGTACCTGGGCCACACAAGACCTGCTGGGACGCACACCAAGCTATGTGGGAAGTGAAAGAGTGGCTGGGTCCCGGCCATTATGGCCACACCGGGTTGAGATGATGTGGACAGCTGGCTTCTTACCAAGACTTAGATCCAGGGCAGCAGACCACCCTCCCATCAGGAACAGTGAACAACAAGCTGGTAAAATACACAGAGCAAGTGAAAATGACCCCTATTGACTGGATCCAGCTGTGTGTCACGCTCTGTGAGTCTCTCCCAATTCACTCTTTCAAGTAAATGAATGTGGTAAAAAAAAAAAAAAGGATAGAAAGTCAACGGAATCTTTTTTTCTTCTTCTTCTTGCTTTCTATGCTGTGGGACTTTCTCAGTCATAGCCCTTATTTTCAGAGCTGAAAAATATGTTTATTTGCTCATTAATTTCCTTCTCTCTCCCTTGCCTTTTCTTGGCATTAGGCAGAATGTTATTTAAAACAAGACACAGTTCAGCTTCAAAAAGAAAAAAATCATTCTGCAAAATACAGCTTGGACTCATTTACTGGTCATTTATCATTGCTCAGAGAGTGGGGTACAAATATCTATATTTGGTATATTTTAATGATTTACAGTGCGGTTACTCTTATTGGCACAAGTATATAGGGAAGCAGCAGGCTCCTTAGGACTTTGAGAAGTGTCTCAGACTGTCTTGAAATGATATGGAGAATATTAAATGTGGCACATGCAGAGCAGCTTGATAATCATTTATCTTCACTGCTTTCCTTCAAATATGATGGCAGCTGATGTTTAGAGGGTAAACTCAACCCAGAGGCCTGAGGCTTTTTGAGGGAGACTCTCAGCCTTCATTTCCATAGGTCAGAGTGTATTTTTCCTCACCAGTGCTTTCAAAAAAGCTTTGTTTTTATGTATCTTCCGTTTGTTTTGCTTCAGACAGTGGGCAGGTAACAGTGTGCCTAGTGAGGTGCCTGGCACATAGTCAAGACCCAGTAAATATTTGTAGGGTGAATAAATAGTTAAATGGAATGTTATTAGCATTGCTAGTGTTATTGTCTTGGCATAGAACATGCAAGAACAGACTTGAGGCAATCAAGTAATTTCCCTTAACAGTACAAGCTAATTATTTGAGAGATGAAGATCTGGTGCATAGTATTTATTTGTCAGGCTCCATTTGCTCCTAATTAAAGGGGGAAAAGTTGTTTGTAGCATTGAAAAGACAACACGATGATTCCCCATTCCCAAAGAGCTTTTTCATTTTCCATGCCTCATTTTAGGGAAAATATATCAAGAGGAAGTTAGTGTGCATTCATTCCTCTTATTTATTATTTGTGTTTTCTTTTTCTTTTTCTCTGTTATTGTTTTCTAGAGGGCAGGCTGGGTGTGGAGATCTTTTGACAGTGCTTTTATAGCCTATCTGCCCACAGGCCTCCTGCAATTGATTGTCCTAACCTGACTGATCAATAAAATCACGTTCCAGTACAAATACCACTTGCAGTGACCCAGGACAAAAAATGCTGCACCCCTCATTATAAGCCTCAGAAGGTTTCATTCATTCCTTCACATTTCCACTCATCCATTCCTTCCAAAGATATTAATTCCATGTCTAATATGTACCAGGCTCTGTGCTAAAGCTGGGAAATTAACACTGAGCAAAATCCAACCTGGTTCCTGTTCTCCTGAAACTTATGATCTGGGATGATTGATGGATATTAATAGAATAATCATACTAAAAACCATATAACTAAACACAAACGCAAGCTTTTTTTCTTTTCTTCTTTTTTTTTTTTTTTGGTAGTGAGGATTGAAGCCAGGGCCTCATGCATGCTACACAACACTCTACCAGTGAGCCACATCCCCAGCCCTACAAACTAATTTTTTTTAAAAAAAAAAAAAAGAAAGAAATATGATTCTACTGGGACCATATACTATCAGGAATTGATTTACACTGATTGATTTACACATGGAAGCTTTGATCCTCATCCCCTGAACAATACAAAGACATTTCTAACTCCCCAAGGTGTAGGAAGTGGAGGAGGGAGAAGGGAGGTGCAGACTTAGCCCTCCTTATCTGTGTTTTGAAATGGGGGTGGGGGTGTCAATTCCTTGCAATGCACAAGAGAGGTGAAGATGCTGAGTCCTGCATGGCTCTGTGCTGCAAGTGGGCTTTCTGGAAATTCTCTCTATCCACCCTCCCCTCCACCAAGCTCCAGAGAGTGTGCGTGCCTGGGGCTCCAGTTGTCTGCTAACAGACACACATGGCTACCGCTGGACCTCACAGCATGACCTCTCATCTTGACACCTTTTCTAACTCCTTCTCATCTTTTTCTGCCTTTCCTTTTGATGATGGAGAGGTGGCTTAACACAATTTATTCCTGTTTCTGGCAAAGGGTGAATAGCATCCCTTCCCACACCTTCTTTCTGGTACAGAGAAAGGCTTCTGATGTAGAGCACCTCCCTTCTTCCCAGCGGCTGAGTTTGGGAATGTGGCCTTGCCTCTCCCCTCTCTTTTTAGCCTTGCAGGGGCTTAGGGATTTAATATTTATAATACATGGAATAAGGTCCAGCACATATTGAGTGCTAAATTAATGATAGTTATTATTGTCAGTTTTTTTCACTGATATAAAAAGATGTTAAAGATATAGTGGTAAAGTGACAAAAAGCAGATTACAAAGCTACCTATTAGAAAAGGGGTTTGCATGAACATATCCTTCTAAATGCCAAACAAATTTCTGAAGGTACATGTATTGTGCTAGAAATATACCACTTCAGAAGAGTACAAATGCAAAAGTTACATGTAAGGAATGAGACGGGGGCTTAGGAGAAGAAGGCTAGGCAGTAGTTGATTTTCTTTCTTTTACTATGCAATTATATACTTTAATAGTAATGAAATTATAAAAACATAGCTTAGAAAGTTCAAGAATACTATCTACTAAATAAATTTTAAAAAGAAATCATGGTTTCGACATAATTTTTTCATGCTTTTTTTTTTTCACCCTTAAATTGGGAAATATCATTCAGAAACTTTCTCAGGTTAAAGAAATATATAGAGTAATTCAACGGCATTCATTTGCCTTGCTGTTGTCAGGGGTTTTTAAAATTTTATCATGATTCCCCTATTGTAAAATGATCCTACTTGTTTGTCCATCTCTACCTATGCATATAGAATTGTCTGGAATGTTGTTCACCCACCAGCATAAACAACACATTTGGCTCCTGTGGGGCTGATGTCATTGCACTCTAAAGCATTGCTTAAATTTTTTATAATGAGCATTTTTATAAAAACAATGAAATCATTTCTAAACCTTGAAAGGAGGAGCATAGTTGACTTTCCTTTTTAGTGGTCAACACAATGCCACTGTCTGTCTTTCCCAGGCATTCAGGAAGCAAGCTTCCTCAGGATCATCTTTACGCACGTGGGTATTACCATGCCGTCGCATGAACACCTTTTCATTAGAGGAGGCAGGTGGATTGGGTGGCTAGTAGATCAGGTTGTAGGAAATGTTTTCAGCAACTATCTGCATCACTGAGTATGCGACCCTGCCCTCCTTAAAAAAAAAAAAAAAAAAACCTAATGGAGTGTTTTTTTATGTCTAAAGATTTCGATTAATTGAATTAGTATTTTCTAATAGTTTGATGGTTAAGAATCATGAATGTTGTACAGAACTAGATAAGGTGACTTTGATCATCATTTAAATGCAACTCTCTCTTCTTTCACTGATTACACACCACTGCCATCAGGCAGATAAGAGTCCAAATCTGGAGAGAACTTGAACCCCTAGTAAATACTTGATGAAGCCACCGTGCACTTGCCAGTTAGACTCTCATCTCTGGATAGGATACATTTCCAAGGAGTAACTGTCTTCCACAGTACTTGGCTCATTGTGCCCCTTGGGATGAGGATGATAACTGCCTACGTAGAAGAAAAACAATTTTTAAGAAGCTGGGATATATTGATAACCAACTGGTTCTTTGGAAGGGATTTAGCAAATTATGACCGACCATCTGATTTTGTACAACTAAGAGATAAGAATGGTTTTGACATTTTAAATTATTTAAGGAGGCAAAAACAAAAGTAGAGATTTTATGATGTGAAAATTATATGAAATTCAATTGTCCCTAAATATTGGTGTTTGGGAAAATAAACACCATGCTCATTCATTTACATAATGCCTATGGTTGCACAAGGAGTTGTACAAAGACTGTCAGGCCCATGATGTTGAAAAGATGTACTGTATGGCTCTTTATAGAAAAAGTTGGCTCACTCTTGCTTTAAGTTCAAGTAGAAGTTTTTTGTATGCTGTTTGCTGGTTAAAGAGTTAAAGAGCAATGCTTTTGTGCTAGAAATATACCAAGGCAATACTCCAGATCATTCTACTTTCCTCACTTCCTTGTCAAAGTTGGAAGAAAGTAGCTAGGTGCAGTGGCACATGCTTACAATCCCAGAAGCTGAAGCAGCAGGATCACGAGTTCAAAACCAGCCTCAGCAAAAGTGAGGTGCTAAGCAAATCAGTGAGACCCTGTGTCTAAATAAAATACAAAATAGGGCTGGGGATGTGGCTCAGTGGTCCAATGCCCATGAGTTCGATCCCTGGTACTCACCCCTCCACCCAAAAAAAATAGTTGGAAGAGAGTAACCATGTGAGAAAAGTTAGATTATCAGAAGGGACCATGAGAGGACTTGGTAACAACTGAAGAGGACTTGCATACTGCCTCCAAAGCTTATGGATCACTACTGCTAACTTGAACTCTAACAACAGCAGTCTTCCTGCATTTGAAAATTTGAAACATTTCTTCCATGCATCTGAGAAATCTTTTGAGAGGTAGAATCTTTAATTCTTCTGATTCTTACAAAATGTAGCAACTTATCAGATGGGAGCCCCCTGTTCAGTGGCATTATCATATTGAATGGTACTATTTGGTTTGCACTTGCATTTGACTATCAATAGAATATAGTGAATGATTACAGAGTAGAAAATAACTTTTAGTGGAATACCTGAATCTTTAACAGCTATGGCTTACATTACTCCTCCTACCTCCCACAATATGTGAGTATGTGTTAATACCGAAGCTATCCTGCTACGAGTAGCAATATAGACAATAGTACTTTGAAATATTATCAAACTGAACCCATGAGTCAATTTGCTTCAAAATTCCCATTGTGTCCACGAGTGACCTCAGTTGTCCTTTCTCTGTTTGTTCTGTTGCAGAGGCTGAAGGCTGCATTGACTCACCACCCTGCTGCCATGTCCAACGGGAATATGAACACCATGGGACACATGATGGAAATGATGGGCTCCCGGCAGGACCAGACGCCACACCACCACATGCACTCACACCCGCATCAGCACCAGACGCTGCCAGCCCACCACCCCTACCCGCACCAGCACCAACACCCAGCACACCACGCTCACCCTCAGCCCCATCACCAGCAGAACCACCCACACCACCACTCGCACTCCCACCTTCATGCACACCCAGCACATCACCAGACCTCGCCGCACCCGCCCCTGCACACCGGCAGCCAAGCACAGGTAGACCCTCTCCATGACCAGTTTCCTCTTCTAGCTCTTCTTGATAAGGGTGCAAGCTCTAACCATGTGTGCACGGGGTGGGAGTGGGGGGGGGGACCCTGAAGCAGCCTTGCTTGACAGGCCTGGGTGTTCCATAGGACCTTCTGGGAAGCTGTGTTCATTTCCTGAGACAACAATTACCCATAAGACACTATCAGATCATAATTTCTCTAAATATTATAGTAAATTTCAAGCCCATTTTGTTGGGAGGGAGGACCATAAATTTGAAGTTCTCCAAAATGTATTTTGCAGCATATTTCAAAGCTGCTCTTAAAAACAGTAAGATAATGGGAGGATTAAGAGGAATTTAAACTAATGATGAAAGATGAGTAAAAAAAATGAGAAAAATGAAGTTAATGCTAACCCTGGTCTATCTGTTATAGTTTAAAACATCCTAGGGACTCAAATTTATCACCTGTGAAATGGAAGTTAAATACAAAGGGCAATATTCCTGAGTGGCAGTGAATGTTAAAATCTAAAGAGTAACAATTCATGCAGACAAATAAGCTCCGTAATGGATGCTAGGGCATAAGGTACTGTGTAAATGCTGAAGAGAGGTGACTCATCCCACCAAATGTGAAATGCGTTGGAGGAAGCAGAGAGCGAGCGAGCCAAGCTCATAGATGATCAGACCAAGAGAAAGGCCAAATCCCAAGGGTGGAGAGTCACCAGGAGTGGCTAAAAAGAAAGCCAGCATTTAGACTAAACTGAAAGAGAGTTGGGGGACCAGGCAGACGTTATGTCACCCAGACCAAGGAGAGAGGCCAGTCCCTATATGGGAGGGGGTTTTAGTAAGCAGATGGAGGGCACATCCAAGAACATGGCTGGCCCCAGACACTTTGGATCCTCCAGTAGAATGAGCTTCATCAGTCCCCTCCACCCATCCTACACTGCCAGGTCCCAACCAGCTGTGTCAGAACCCTGTCGGACGCTTGGGACCGCCAGTAGCGCTTATTCACTGTCTCCTCCATCTTCCTTCTCTAAAGACAAGAGCTTTAGAGTGGCAGAACAGTTCTCTTTCTAATTTACTTGTTGTGTGACTGTGGACAAAGAACAATGAACCTCCTTAAATCTTGCTTTTTACAAAGTGGGGTAATCATAGACTACATTCATAGGCTCTTGTGAGTATTAAATCTCTGTAGAAGTTTTCAAAATGTGTTAGCAATGATAAATTCCAAACCAAAACAATTTAGAAGAAGTTGAGCAATAAAATACTACCTGGACCACCTTTTTAGTCACATTTTTAGTAAAATGTTGCACTGGGACATGAATTTAAAAGAGAGAAAGGAAACTCTCAGATCAAAGCTAGACAAATTGAGTCTCATTATGTACCGAATTTTTAAGGAAAAGAAAAACATCAAGGTTTGGTTGCCTTCTTGAGAAAGTTATTCACCAGCAAGTTTAATAGCTCCTTACATATAAAAGTCATTCATTAGCTAAGTACCAATTAGCCAATTGCCCTCTGTTTCAAGTCATTAAGTGGCCAATTGGATATGCAATTAGTTAATTGCTATTATAATTAGCTGTACCAACAGTTTCTTTTTTATCCCATACTTAAAAAAAAAAAAAGAAAAAAGAATCCTGGTTTGGTCTTGCTAAAATTTGAATGATAATTTAGACTGTATTCTACAATACCAGTCTTCAAATTTTATCAACTTGGCTGATCACAGAGATCTTGTCATATTGCTTAATAGTATAATTATCTGTATAGCAGGGATAGACATTTATAAAAGTCCTTCTAACTCTGAGACTATGAGATGTCTTGGAATAAATCCTGCTTTTTCAAAAATCACAATTCATTGTTTGATCCAAACTGGCAGAATATCATTGCCAAGAAAATTCCACTTTAACATAAAATGATAATTACCAGGAACACAATTTCTGATTGTAGGGTTGCATTCGCAATTTTTCCTGTTTCTTATGATTATCATGCAAAAATAATCATATTGTAGGTCCAGGTGTCACTTCACGGACACTAGAAATTTCTCTTAACCAACTTCGCACCTCCCTTAAACCCAGAATCTGCACTACACCCAAAACCACCCCATCTGGCTTACCACATTTGGGCAAAGGCACAGGAAAAGCATAACCAGTTGCAGGTTGATTGAAATAGGGGAGGACCTGGTTTTGAAAGACAGGTCCCTGCAATAGAGATGGAAAAAATCAGTTTTGCCTAGTCTTGCCTGAGACTGGCAATAAGAGATCGCTAATTATTCACAAAAGAAACAGTAAAGGCAAAAACCATCACAGAGCACTTTCCCTCCTACTGCTTGGCGTGTCAGGAGTGAGCTCAGGAGTTAGCCTCTGAAATGACCAGTGCTACATCTTTGCCAATAACAAGGATTATGTCATCATCAGCAACTCTGATGAGTAAGACCTTAGACAATTTATTTTGCTATTCCTCTGTGATCAGGAGGAAAGGCGTCGCCAATAAAGAATTTTAGAAAATGTCTTTGCTTTAGATAAAATTACTGAGATGCAGTCCGACCTCACTCCTGAGCCTGATTCTTTTATAGTTAGTCATAGAAGGTTTGATAGAGGTTAGGACTGAAATCTATCACCATCAGTCAGCTGATGTCAACCCGTAGCCATCATTAGTACAATTACAGTCATCCTGATTGATTTCAATCAGAGGGTTGGAATGTGGTCGAAAAGGTTGTTTGGCTTCATTTTTAAAACTCTTTTGCCTGTTATTTCTGCAGGTTAAATGTCTCTTGTGAAACAACTTTATAGGTATTATAGCCATAAACCTAATTGACTGAGAAATAGGAGAGGTGGGGGGAAACCACCCTTTATTGAGAATGAAGAAGGAGGAAGGAGCAAAGTGAATTAGGGAAAGCATTAAGTGTCCAGACATATAAAGAATCAGCTGTAGAAATTTCATAAGGTGCTGCACGTCTGCCTTATGGAGAGAAATAAAGCTACATGGGTGGGGGTCTCCAAAGCCTTAGATGTCACTGAGTCCCATGCAGACATTACAAGAAGTCTATAAGCATAGTAAAACTTTTTAATAAAGTGTTCTGCCACTCCTAGGACTTCCTTATGACGCAGGTATGTGGTCATGTCCGCTGTCCCTCTGTGTCCTACACATGCAGCGGAATCAAGGCAGCCTCAGCATCAAAGGTCAGGCCTCCCAATCACCTGGGAAGCTCTCAGACTTCTCCTCCACCTTGCTCAGAACTCTGAGGATCAGCAGACCCATCTAGAGCCTGCAGGTCCAGCTAGTCCTGGGCATGAAGAACTGTGAAATAGTGAAACTAGAATTCCAGCCATCTTCCTGTTTCACAGGGTTCTTTCCATAAGAGTCACAGTGGTGACAAAGTCCCAGAATTTGTCTAGGGAGGCGGTTGTAACACCCCTTGAATGAAAAGAACCTGCCAGAGGTTTTCTGCAGATAACAGTCGTCAGTGATGTGGCAACCTGGACCCCTCTGTTTTCACCGTATAGCCATCCATTGGCTACTTGAAAGTTCTTTGGAAAGTACCTTAAATAAAAACATTTCTTACACCTGAAGGAGGAAAAAAAAAATGTTTCATCTATCATGATTTGGCCAAATGCCTGTCAGGGAAAAATCTACCCATCTTTTCCTAAGTCATTCCTGTCTCTGGGTAAAACATCAGATTAAAGCTCAGTGATGCTTTTTCTTTTCTTTGGCGAGTGTGATTTCATTGTTTATTTCATTCATAGAAAACAAGTTCAATGTGCTTACTAAAGCAACTGGCTTCCTGTGCTCTGCATTATAAAGTAAGCTCGGGTTTCTTCCCTTGTCCCTCCTGGTTACCATGGCCTCCTCCCTCTCTGTGCCCACAGGTTTCACCAGCCTCGCAACAGATGCAGCCAACCCAGACCATACAGCCACCCCAGCCCACAGGGGGACGCCGGCGAAGGGTGGTGGATGAAGATCCCGACGAAAGGCGGCGGAAATTTCTGGAACGGAACAGGGCCGCTGCCACCCGCTGCAGACAGAAGAGGAAGGTCTGGGTGATGTCACTGGAAAAGAAAGCAGAAGAACTCACCCAGACAAACATGCAGCTTCAGGTGCAAGGCCACTGTCTCTTTCCCCAGTTCTCCAAGGCCCTGTGCACAGTTGGTATTTCCTGCCTCCCAGGCTCCTGTTGACTTACAGAGTCCTACCACACACTTTGCCCTCAGAGGAGGCTCAAGCCTACTCATCCAGCTTTATTAATTCTGAGACAAACAAAATAGTCCATTCAGTTTTCAGTCACTCCACCTACAAAGCTCTGAAAAGGGAGGACCCACCCAGCTAAGTCGTAGGGCTGAGAGCTCAGGCTTTGATCAGACAGTGGTTCAAACCCTGGCTCAGCAGTGCTTGCTGAGTTTAGCCTCCCTGACTCAGTTTCCTCATGTATGAGATGGGAATGGTACCTTTAGAGAGTGTTTAGAAGAAATAAATGAACTAATGTCTATGGAGCAGTTGACACAGTACCTGGCCCAGAACAAGTCTTGAACTGAAAGGTAGCTGTTCAACTTCGGCAGGTTGAGAGGATCCCTTTGGCTTATGCCCTATGACCTATATTTTTTGTTGAGTGGAAGAAAGGAAGGTTTATGGTTGTTATTTGGCTCTGAAAGAAAAGGCAAATTTCCATCTTGTTTTCAAACTCAGTAAGATTTGAAACATGCATGAATTTTGCTTTTCATGAATGGCTTAACTGGGGACATTTTATAATAAGGCCATTTCTGGAGTGTTTGAAAAGAAGCCGAGGAAACTCTAGTACCCGAGGAAACTCTAGTACCCAGAGCATAGTGCACTTCAGAGCCTTTGTTCTGACATAAAAAGAAGAACATGCTCACCCACAAAATCAATTGACATGTGACAAATAGAGATAGCAGTCAGAGTTGAGATTATAACCTCCAGGAACTGAGAGGATGGCCAATAGCACCTTAATAGTTCATAGATCACCTTCATTTCCTCCCCACCCCCAACTTCTGGTCCTTTGTGCATCCTTAGGAAGAAGCAGTTCATGTGCCAAATCCCCAAAGTTTTGGCTTTTCTTTTTTGGTTCTGGGGATTGAACCCAGGGCAGCTTAACTACTGAGCTACATCCCCAGCCCTTTTTAAAATATTTGAAACAGCATCTCACTGAGTTGCTTAGGGCCTCACTACGTTGCTGAGGCTGGCTCTGAACTCAGGATCCTCCTGCCTCAGCTTCCAGAGCCACTGGGATTACAGGTGTGCACCACCACGGTGGCCCAGAAGCCTTTGCAGTTTCAATTTCACTGAATGGAAATACCCTTAGGGCATTCAGTGTACAAAGGGAAAGTAGATGAGGAAAGTTTTGGTTATACATGGATGAAATTTCATAACTTATAGATGTTGACTCCTCCTCTCCCAAATGTATTATTCTTTTTGAGATGGACATAAGCAAGAAACTGGGAAACATGACAAGATATGGGGAAGAAAATAACACACCAATTGCCCCACACCCCAGTTTGTATGCTACATAAAGGTTGGGACTATGTCTTTTTACCCCTGCCCCATTTCTTTCCCCTGTGTCTAGTAGAGTGTCTACACTTAAGAAGTGTTTATTGAACCAATGGATGAATTCTCCATCTCTGGAGTGGCCATGAATTGGCCACCCTTGGCATGGATGTGATTTCAGGGTGTCAATCCACTGAGGAATGGCTGGACCTAAGTACCTTTAAAGCCACTCCTAGAATCTGGCAGGCACAGTAATCTTTAAGAAGCTTTGAGGTAGAACACAGATAGGGTTTTAATATTAATAGTCACAATATAAATCTTGATATTTATTGAAAAAATGTAATTAGAACCTGAAACCTGAAATTTCACAGATATTATTGGTAAGGATAAGACTAAATCATTTTTAAATGATTTGATTTGCACATACATGTTAGTAAAAGCTCTGGTCTGTGTAGAACTAAAAAATATTGCACAGTGGTTCTGCAATGACTAAAGGGGGGATCCAGGAATTTGCTCCCAGTCCTTAGGGCTGCGGATGGATGGTGAAAACATGCAAGTTTTCTTAATCTTGGCACTGTTGGCTTTTAGGCCCCATCTTCCTTTGTTGTGATCTATGTATTGTAGGCTACTGAGCAGCATCTTTGGCCTTTGCCCACTAGGTGTCAGGAGCAAAGGAGCATATCCCCCCCTCCCAAAAGTGATAACCAAAAAGTCTCCAGACCTTGCCAAATGCCCTGTGGTTAGAACTGGGATCATGGTAGTGGTGCAAAATCAGCCTTGGTTAAAAACCACTGGCTTTCCAGCTGGCACTTATCAGATACAAGCAGTCTTTAAGTCAGTGGTAAGTAAAATGAATCCTTGCTGAGTTCCTCCAGGTCCTAGCAGAGAGCCAGGAAAGCAATGATGCTAGTTGAGTTTGAGGTCAGATGAGTTCATGACTTAACATATACATATTTATGACTGCTTTCACAAAATACTCAAGGTAAACTTACCCTTTACTAGACCACTGATTTCTTTTTTGTAATTTCTTTAGAGCAAAATGGCTAGGGAAAAAAGAGATTTTAAGAAATCTAGCTCCTGAAAACCAGGAGGGAAAAATCTATTGAGTTCATGTAACAGAAACTAATATCCTTTGGTTATTAATGCAGAGTGCAAAGAAGGAAAAACCTCTTAAAAGACTGAGTTGTTGATATTTTCCAACCACTGCTCTGCTTCAGAAGGACAGAAGCCACAAGCGTCCAGTGTTTTCTGTGACGTTGCGGCTTCTGCATCTTGCCCTGTGATGCTGGAGAGGACGCTGCAGAGATTCTGCTACCTTTGAGTGACCCTTTCCCTCTCACTGGACCTTTGTCAACACAAAAAAGGTGTCTCTCTTGAGGCTGGTTCAGTAAGCCAAATTTTAAGTAAACAGAAATGAAAGGTGCTAAGCAAACAAACACCAGCCAAACGGAATACCCAAGGTCTGGATGGCCAGCTGCCACGGTGGAGTTGTTTTCCAGCATAGAACCTTCTAGTTAGGCTGCAGCATTTCAGATTGGAAAAACCAGACCTAAGAAAACAAAAATCAAAACCCCAGACTTCATTTCCTAGTCGCACAACAAATCTGACCAAGAGGTCAGCACAGGTGTAAGGAATTAAGGGAAAATTAGAAACCACCCAAACTGACATTTTATATAGGGAGAAACTGAGTTTCAGAGAGATAAGGAGAATTCCCAGCTATCACCCAACCAGTAAGGAGCAGAAGGAGTCCAGCAAGATTTCTGTGAACTTAACCCGCTGCTTTTCTATCTTTCATTCTAAAAAGATCTTAAATTAAAGGAATTCACATCCTTCTTTGTGATACAGAGTGGCTAAAAATCACCACTGATGTGGTGCTCAGTAGACCATTTGAGTTCAGTAGAGGATATGGAAATCATCTGCACTTCCATGGGTGCATGGAAGTAATTGCTTTTCCTTTTTAGTGCAAAGACACATGGTCTAAGTTGCCGCTGAAATTTTAGACACACAAGCCCAGGTCTGGGACTTGGCAAGAGAATAGGCCAGATGGGAACTGTTGCTTGACAAATTGAAAGCCCTTTGTTGCAGAGTGAACCAAACCTGGTCTCCACTAATCTAAAAACAAGAGGGGGCGGTGGGTACATCGTAGGGCCCATTTTGATAATTATTTTTTTGGCATGAACTACTGCTCACACCAAAAAAAAACATTCTGGATTTATCACATATCAAAATGACATTCCCCAAACAAAGAAACTGTAACTGTAGCTTTTAGGGACTCCTTGGATTACTTGTTTAAAGAATGTTATCATAGTATTGAAAAACTTATGGATTTAAAAATAGATCAGTCCAACTGGATTTTTCCTCCTATAGTCTCTATTTAAATGGCTTACTGCTTTAGAGTAGCAAACTCAAATTAGTTTATAAAAATTTTTTTAAAAAATGAAGATTGATTACCACAAAAGAATCAATACTTATTATTTATACTTTGCTTTTGCAAAGTATGTTTCTACTGAGACCTAGAACTCTTACTATAACCTATAGAGGGGAATTTTACAACTGGCGATTTTCCTTGATTCATAAAGTAAGGTCATTCAGAGTAAGAAAATGCCTCCAGAAGTCCTGGCTTTTATTTCCCTATTGGACTTGGAGGCCACATTTGATTTCTTTCATGCACTTTGAAACATTTGCTATCTGGTTTTTCCCTTCCAAAATGAATTCAAGGTGATTCTACTTATGTTGCCTTGAAAGGATTTTTCTTAAAATATAGTCTAGTAATTCTGCATTTCCTACATCAATCCGTCTTTCAATATGGAATCTTTAAAATAATTCTGCATGTACAGAGTACACAACCCATTCTCCTTTTCTAGGACAGTGATTCTTGACCTTCCTTAATTAGCCAAAGTGCCCTTCTGGAAACTGCTGAAGGTGCCATGGTCTCTCACAACGTGGACACACGTATGGACATACAAAACTTTGCTGTAAAATGAAACTATATATATATTGCTTTAGAATCTGCCCTGATGAAGGCAGGGAGCACATGAGATGCTGAAGCTGGATTCCTTATGAAATCCAAGACCTGAAAGATTAATAAATATATTTGAGAATATTAATGGTAGTGAATTAATGAATACAAGTAAAGATTGGGTTCTTCATTACAGAATCAGTTTTTCAATAGAAGGCAACACAAAAACACTCATGGAATAAGAAACTCTCTTTCTGGGAGGAACTTAGAGAACTTGTACAATTGTCTTGTTTTGTACCTGGTTGATGTAGCCATTTAGGCCTCAACAGCCATTATACATTCTGTCTCCCCGTCTCTCTCTCAGTAGTGGGGATTGAACCCTGGGACTAACCCTTTATGCCCACCCACCAGCTGAGTGTTCCTTTCTCTGATAGATCTGCACCATAAATTTCTGTGCCTTTTAGGTCTTTACTTAATATTTACAGTATCATAGTTATGTGTGTATATGATCTGAACAAGAGGCTGACTCTTCTTCTTTACTGAAGATATTAGTTATTTATTTTTCAATCATAACATGACTACAATGACTAGCACGTTACATTAGAAATATGTCCATACTCTATATCTTTAAGTGATGGTCAGTTTTTACAACACTCTCTGTATTTTTACATTTTTATAGACCTTTGAAATTCTCAGGGCCTTGGTTTCTATACTTAGAACATATTGGTTTGTTGGTAAAGTGTTTTGCTATTCAGAGGAAACAGACCAGGAGTATATATATAATGTTCAGAATTGTAATTTGCTGCCGTTCTATAGTAAAACAGTTTTATACAAGCTAAAGGTTCATTGTGAAATGGTTTGGTGTGTGTAGAAACCCAGAGAAAGGGATTCATATTGTTTTATTTAAAGAAGCAATGAACTCTTCATGCCTGGAGAGCAAGTGCTACCTTCAAAGGGTCTAACTGCCCAGAATAGGGTGGCAGAAGAAAAGGAGCCTAAACTCTCCTGCTGCAAGATGGTCACCAAGCAGGATTAGTTTTTCTTCCTGAAGTTCAAGAAAGCGAGAAAACTCAGTTTGGGTTTCATATTGGCTTGTTTATCGTTTTCTAAATCACAGTAGAAAAGTGTGAATGCACTAAATTTGAAACTCAATTCCATTTTCAAACAATTGCCTATATTATCTGAAGCTGAGAACCTCTACTCAGAGGGCAGATGTCCAGGAATGGTGATTTCAGAAAAATGTTATTCTTGTGGTCAAAATGCAAATAATATGACATTTCATCCTGAAGCATACACACACACACACACACACACACACACACCACACACACACACACACACAATCTGAGTTTCCTTGTCTGTTTTGTGGGTTATTTGTTTTTTGTTTTGTTTTGTTTTGTTTCTAACCAGAGATTTCTTTTATATAATGGTCTAACAATGACTTTCTTTGATCGTGTTATTTTATGCAGAAGGAGAACTGGGAAAAAAAAGGATTTAGGCATGATTTTGGAGAGAAAAGAGTTAGCGTTTAAGGCTATCATAAATTATCCTATAAATAAAGGGGTTGACAAGGGTCAGTTTGGGTTGTGACAGGACCCCTTATCAATCTACTCATTGGGAAGTGGGACGTACTGTTTACCTTCATGAATGTTCTCAGGTTTAAGAGCAATTTTCCTGTGCAATTAAGTGACTTATTCATCATTAAGGTTAATTTCTCAAACAGGCATTTTTATTTTGTAGTTCAGAGGAGAAAGGGAAATGCTTTTGTAGATGAGATTTTTATTACCTTGTTATTAATGTTACTCAGTGTGCAGTTACTTATAATGTTGTACTCAGTGTTTTAAATGACTTTGGAAATGGGAAATGTTATTTGAAACAAGTTTTAGTTATTTTTAAGTAACATTTAGAATCCCATCCTGACTTCTCTATGTGAAAAATACACGCCTGCAAAGCCAAGTTCATATGGCAAGTGTAGATACAACTTAATGACAGCAACATTCAATACCCTTTTCTGTGCATGCTTTTTAAAATTTTCCTACATGTGAAATATAATGCCTGCCAGCCACAAATCAGCCTTGGCCAGAGAGAGGGTATTATTTATCACAATTTTAAAACAGCTTATTTTATATAGTGTGATGTTTATAGTTTACTTTTATCAAGAGGAAGCACCTTCCAGCCAACCATCTATTCCACATTCATATTTGTAGACAATGGGTACCCAGTACACTGTTCTACAAAGCTATGAACAAGTCTTTGTGGATTACTACATAAAAGTAAAAATTTAAGGCACTTATCTGAGTAAATAAAAACTCTTACAATCTTGATATTGTGGAAGAAAGGAATTTATAGACTGAAATTAGCCAAAATAGTTAACAGACTGATCAAATTAATCCAGTCACAGCCCCAAATGTTTTTACTTCTTGTCTCCCTGGGCTGACATTTTCCTGATAGTAGATAGCCAACACTGTACCACGGGCTTCAATGCTCCCTTCAAAGTGGGCCACAAGCTGGGTTGCTCAGTCACAACTCAATGGAACTTCTTGTATGTGCTTCTCCTTGTCCTTGTATGGAATGTAACCCTGAAATTGTGAAGGTTATAATGACGAAATTTATTGAATATTTAACATGCACTATGCATTGTTCCAAGTGTTTTACATCTGCCACCTTCCTTAACCCTCACAATAACTCATATGATATTGTGGTGTTTCTATCTCTGTCTTACAAAGGCAGAGCTAGGCTGGGTTGTTATCTTTCTAGAATCAGACAGAAAGTGTTCAGTGGGGTTTCTCACCTGCATCACCTGGCTCGGGAGCACACCTAAAATGTGTGCAACCCTTCCACGTCTGGCCTTTGACTAGAGTTCAGCTCTTGATTTAAAGTCTAACTAAGTCCTTAGTAAATTGAAGGCAAGCTTCAAACCTTCAGATGGACCCCTTTTAAATAAAATGGTCTTATTGTCATTCAGACATAATAGAAAAGGTTGCTAGTTTCATTGTTGAGATGGCATAGGGCTTTGGGTTATACTCTGTGGTGTTCTCAACATGACTATAATCTGTCTCTTTCCAGAATGAAGTATCTATGCTGAAAAATGAGGTGGCCCAGCTGAAACAGTTATTATTAACACATAAAGACTGCCCAATAACAGCCATGCAGAAAGAATCACAAGGATATTTAAGTAAGTCCCAGACTCTTGCTTTTTTTGATATCCAGTGTTTTGCCACAAATTTTGTATTGAATTTTACCGAAAGAGCAAAGGAAAGGGTAGTGGTACTCCCAGGCATATATATACTGGAATTCTTGAATGCCTATTCTGCTAGGAGGATCCCTCTTTACTGACCCCATCCAACATCATACACACCACCTCCTGGTGATTTGGGCTAATCTTTCCCTGGCATTCTATATTGCAAAATACTATCAAATTCCTATTTTGTAGCTGGTAAGGAAATAGCCTGCTGGAAGCCATTCACCAGTGGCCTGTCTACTTGAGAAATCTGTAAACTGGGAAAAAGGCATTTGGTGAACTGCTTCCAGTGCCTTGGCAAACACTGCATGGGACCCACTGAGCTGAAAAGCTAGTGACCCATTTTCAGTTTACCATTAGATAAACTGATCTTGATCCCAGTTTCTACACCCAGAAGTCAGTAGGTTAAATGCTAATTGAATAGGGGTTGGGGGAAGGACCAGTGGTCTGTGGCTGAAGGTCAATTTATTTTCAAATAATTTTTTAGATTGAGCAACACAGATTCTCCCTCCACATGTGAGTATTTTTCCACATTTGATACATGGCTGTTTATCTGAGAATCCAAGATGGGGAAGTTCACACATCAAGACTCAAACACGTGAAATCGTTTTGCCAAAACAGGAAGCATGGCTTGGCTTGTAATGATAAATCCGGGAGGTATAGCTCTGTGACCCCAGATTAAAATGAAATTTTGAATTCAACTTCCAGAAGGAAATGTGCGCAACCCTTCCATGTCAAGTCAATGTCTGGTCCTGTTTTTATTCTGAGGAGTTTGCAAGTCCACACAAGAAAAAGCTATATTGGTGTGTGCATATGTGTTTTTTCCTAGGTCCGGAGAGTAGTCCTCCCGCAAGTCCTGTCCCAGCTTGCTCACAGCAGCAGGTCATCCAGCATAACACCATCACTACTTCCTCGTCAGTCAGTGAGGTGGTGGGAAGCTCCACCCTCAGTCAGCTCACTACTCACCGAACAGACCTGAATCCAATCCTTTAAAATGCACGGGTCAGACCTTGCCTCCAAGAAGAGCTGTAGCATACCATGCACCCTTTCTCCTAAGGGCATTTTTAGAATTAACTCAGAGCTGGAAGACTCCTCAGCCCTTCAAAGACTGGCTTTCATTTTTATAGTTACTATGGAAATGTTGTCTTTTATACTTAGTTATATAAGAAAAAAAAGGGAGTTATGCAATTAATATCTGTCGGCTTGGGAAACGCTTTGGTGCTTTTCTCCAATTTTCTGGTACCAGTTACTTGTTTATAAACGGAACCTCTTCTGTATATAGCCATGGTTTCCTTCTTATCAGTCCAGCCCTTTGTCTGAAACATTGACTCTTGTTAAAACACAGCTTTTAGCCAAAATGAGGCATACCTAGATGTCAAGTGAGACTGATCAAGGTAACTGGGTAGGAAATCTGATGACGTCATAACTCATGTTGAGCTTGCGCTGTGACATCACCAGAATCCCAGATTAAACACACAGCCTTTCTGCAACTGTTTCTGTCTTACCAGAAAACAAATTAGAAGATCCACCCACGTCCTAATAAAACCACCAAGCACCTCCCCTCCTCTCCTCTTCTCTTGGTCCACTTGCTCAAATGCCCAATTTCCCTCTCTATTTACACTTTATCTTGGGCTCTTGTCTTCATTTTAACCTTCTTCTGTTTTATGTTTTTCCCCTTTAGCATTACATGTGAAGAAAAAAATTAATGTTTAAAGAAAAGAAAAAGCAAACCTCAAAAATATGGACTTAGCCATTGCTTCATTTGCCTGTAACCCACAGCTGGAGTTCATTCAATTCTCACTTTTTACAAAATAGTAACCAGGAGATGTTTAATGTGCCTGATTTAAGGTTTTTAATAATCAGAGCAAATAAAGGTGGTTTAGTTATAGGTGAAGCACTGTTGAATGCCAGCTGTGGAGACAGTAGGAGAGGGAGATTTGTAAGCCCCAATTGTGAAAGTCCAAATTATGTTGCGGGGCTATAACATCACACCCTAGAATTACAACTGGTTTTATACAACCTGTCTATAATGTTGAAAATCCATGCACTATATAATAATTCAGAAGGGCTCTATTCACTACACAGATTACATTGTTCAATCATCAGCTGCTAATAGCCTAAGATTTATTATTATTATTTTTTTTTCTTAAGCCTATAGAACTAGCTCTGCTGTTCTGGTGGGTGAAAGCAGACTCACTCCTGTAGAAAGCAAGCCCAGTATTTCCCTGGGGTGCTCTCAGCTCCCAGAACAGTCACGGCGCTCTGTGGCTGCTGACGGAATCCCATGGATATAAGTGGCACAGGCTGCTCACTCCACCCTTCTGAATAATTCTGATTTATATGTTCAACAGCTTACGTGAACTTGCCCATTATAAAAATAAAAAAAGAAAAAATTAAAAAAAAAAAAAACAGATAGGACCCAAACCACAGTCGTGCCTCCTTGGAACAAGCCATTCTACTGTGCTCATGTTTAATATTGCATTTCACAAATAATAGGGGCTAGTGTTTCTCTCTAGCAGTCTAGGCAGGTGCTGGTGTTTCATCTCCATTTGAATGCTTGACCTCCGTGTGTGTGTGTGTGTGTGTGTGTGTGTGTGTGTGTGTGTGTGTGTTTCTGTATGGGTTTTAAAACCAACAGTATTTTACAAAAAGTGTCACTTTTATAAGAATTCAGAAAAGGGAAGGATGTGGCTTTTTTTTTCTCTCACCATAGTTTAAGAATCTATTTTGGAGAAGAAAAAAAAAAAGGAGAAAATATGAGGACCATGAAGCATGATTTTTATAACTAGTTCCAGTTTTATCTAATAACTTACTTTTTAAATCAATATTTATCAACAATCTTTCCATGTATGCAGTGCTTTTGAAAGATGGTTTTGAGGGTTCAGTACAACTTAGGACTTGGATATATGGTCTAAGAATCAGAACAAATACAAAAAGAAAAAAGAAAAAAAAATGAAAAAAAGAAAAGCATAAAAATAATGCAAATGAAAAGGATTTTCTGTTATATTTTAGAGAAACATATCATTTTCAAGTATTTTAAATACTGCATTCATAGTTATGTTTTTTTTTTTTCCAACAGTAACAATGGTTTAACCTGACTGGCTTCTTAAGAAATGTTTAAGATTTAGTTTTAAAAAGAAGTTAACATTTGTATTGCTGTTTTGAAATCAAAAATATTTTTTTTTTTTTTAGAATTCCTTCCTAATACTATCTATATGTCCTCCTCCCCCCAGCACACATGAAAAAGGAAAAGAAGGAACTGGAATGATTGGGGTTTGGGGGGTATTTTTTAAAAATTTTCATTTTGTTTTGCTTTAAGTAAACAAAAACTTTCTTTTCTTTTCTGATGCATAGCACTTAATGAAATGGATTTTTAAAAAATCCATTAGTAATATCAATGCCCAGGGAGTGACCTGTCACTAAAATTATGATTTAGTTACTTCTCTTGATTGAAATATTTAGTTGTTAAACTGAAAGCCTTTGCAGTTAAGAACTTGCCTGAGTTTGCTTAATTCAGCAACTCGACAGTTTGACTGATGTGCATTATTTATAGCTCAATTATGTCTGTTTTTTATGCTAAGTAGGCAAACCAACCACACACGTTAGCAAACCCGCCTCAACGTATAATTAGAGTAAACTGCCTTCTTGTTAGATGCAGGGCCTTTAGGTATGTTCATTCACAGTATGGAAATACAGTAAATGGGAAATGCCAGCTAGCTGCCAGTGCTTGAGATCCCAAACAGAAAGATTCACTGGTCACATCCAGCATTTGGCATACCAATAGTCAGGACTTCACCTAAAGGCAGAGCCTTCACCAGATCACAAATCTTGCCAATCTATGAAAACATTTTTTAAGCCAGTTCTCTCTCCAGCCATGTAGACATTTTTACCAGTCAGTGAAAATGGCCTTCAGAGCGCCATCCTGGGGAGGAAAGGTCCCTGCAGCGCTGCCTCTCATTTGTGTGTGGCTTTCTTCATAGGCTGGATCTGCCTTGGAAGCCATTGCCAGCTTACTGGAAACTTCTACAGTGCCTCCCCTGCCTAATGTGCTGGGGCTAACAACTTAGTACACCTGAAAGCATTTCTACTTGATGATGAATCCCCACCTAAGTGGAGGTTTCTGCATCTGAATTGTTTGTTCTTGACACATTTCTCCATCTAAGATGGCTGGGACAGGGACAGTAGAAGTCCCAGCCATGGATGAATGTATTAATTTCAAAGCCAGGTGTCAAGTCTGATGTTTTCCCTTTGCACTCATACCCTCCCCTCGTGGTGCATGCAGGTCACCTCACCGTCTCAGCACACCCTGAGGGAGACAAGAGGCTTATGTGCCGCCAAGGCATATGTTATAAAAAGTAGGGTGACTTAGAGCAAATGCCCTTTGGTAGCTCATCTAGTCAATGAAATAAAGTGCAGTGCCTGTTCCCAGAGAGAGGTGTCAACGGACAATATTCAGGTAGTTGTTGCCTGTTAGTTAAGCAAATTTTAGTAGATTAGTTGAGTTTGTCATTAAAGTCCTAAACCAGCTACAGTAAAAGACCAGCCTTTGGTCTTTTAAGCATCAGTAACTGCTATAAAACTAGCCATCCAGTTAGGATAGAATGTGCTTCTTTCTGATTAATTAAAACCATCTAAGAAAGTGTATATGTATGTATGTGTGTATACAGTGGAATTCAAGGACCAAAGCAAAATTTGAACAGGAATCTATTAATTTAGAATTTTATAAGATATTTATTAATAAATGTTATTTTTAAACATTCCATTTGAACAGTATTCTTCTGTAGGACCTACTTGTTTTTAAAGTATTAGTCCATAATGAACTACCCTAGTTGTGTGTTTTTTTCATTTTTCAGGGTTTCAAATGGCTGTTCACCATCATTTGGTGGAAACGTTTGCTTAGATCTCTGTGCATAGATATTTCGAGGATTTGTATTGCTCTGTGAGTTATTTTTAAATCTACATTCTGAACCGTTTCTTTTTAACATTTATTTCTTCTTTTCATTTTTTAAAGTAAGCTCTTTAATTTAGGAAGCAGAGTTTTGCTAAAGGGAATCAGTAACTATAACTGGAACAGCTTTCTTGTAAAAGTGCAAAAACAGCTTCATCTCTGATTCTCTCCCCATCTCCCAGAAGGCCTTGCACTGCTCAGCCTCCTTAGAGCTTCCCACCCCTTCCCAAACAAGATGCAGCAGCTTTAAGCCATTCAAGCCCCATTGTGCAGTGTATCTGAGAAGGGAAAGGAAACAACCCATTTACATTTGAATAAAACCGTGCCTATGCGAACAGGAGCAATTTAGAATCTCTTTTCTGCTTTTAAAATAATTTATATTTTAAAATTGCACTTTAGCTTTTTTGATTCCTTTCCATTTCTCTTGTTCTCTTTCTAACCTCTTCCCTATCTTTAAACTTGCCTTTGCTCCCCCCTTGAGGATTCCTCCACCCTTCTTCTAAGGCTCTGAGCTGCGTCATTTAAAATACTTTACAGAATATTTGCACCAGGTACATTTGTGAGCATTCGTGAGTAGCATAGCTAAGACGTGTTTCTCACACCAGCCTAGGTGAAGCCTGCTACAAGAATGCCAAGAAGAGCCAGTACACTATAGGTTTATAGTCTTTGTCCTTTATTCTTAGCATGTTTTTTTTTAAAAAAAAAATGTTATATTATGCAACAGATGTGAGAGGCAGCAGCTAAGCTACTTAAGAATTTTCTATCTCGTCCTCCAAACCAAAGTGTCCTGAATGAGCCAGGAGACTTATTCTTTTGTGCATCATGGTGCACGTTTGACTGTTGTCCTAGCCATAGTTTCTGGGGCTGCCGACATAGCAATGGCCCTATCGATTTCATTCCTAGGTCTCGAAAAAATTCAGTGTTGCCTTGTTAACATGATTAGAGACAGCACCTCTATTTCACAATTATAGTCTAAGAAAGAATAAGAAAACTCCGGAGCAATAAACTTACAAGTAAGATCCAATACCAAAATAAACACACAAAGAAATTTTAAAAACAAAACAAAACAAAAAAAAAAAACCTATCTTGTCATTGTTGTGAAAATAAAAAAGTGTATGTCCATTCAAAATATTTTACTATTTCTTGTGGAGTTTTTCGGTGATGTAATGCTTGTAGCCAAATTACTTAAAGAATGTTTATATATTTTTTTCCTTATAAATTGTCTATTTTTTGAAGAAAAGAAAAACCTATTTAAGTGCAAGCTGTAGAGGGGGGGAAAAGCCAAATTGCCAGCATTTGTTAAAAGATTAATATTCTGAAAGTGGCACTGTGATACCTTTCCAAGCTTATTATCAGAAAGGAATCAATAATTATCAACTGCTCTATTTAAACCAACTTACAATATCTAGCTCATTAGACATCAGGATCTAGAAAGCTCTTCCTAAGCTACTTAAGGTTTTCTTACACTAAGCTTTATATGATAGAACTTTATAGAATTTTTTAAAAAAATAATTTAAGTTGGCCTCAGGACTGAGAAATGTGGGACCTGAATAAATTAGCTTTAAATACATCATTAAAATCTTCCGCACAACAAGCTTATTAGATTCTAGTTGGCTCCTTTGGAACGCCAGTGCTCCTACACGGCAGGACACACTGGAAGGTATCAGCAGTGCCCAAGGACAGTGGGCTTATGAGAAAGGACCCTTCCCAACCAGACAGCCAGTAGACAAGAAGACCTGCTCACCTCCTCTCCTTCTAACCTCTGCTAACCCCATCCACCTCCCAGAGAGAGGAAGCTGCCTACCACCATTGTTTTGGAAAAAAATATAAGCTTGAAATGTCCTCCCTGGTGAGGACATGAGGTTGGAGATCTTCTGAAAAGACCCAGAAAAAAAAAAAAAAAAAAAAAGGCTCCGTTCAAACACAATGTTCTAGGACAATGGAAATAGAAATATTGTCCAAAATTATAATTTAAAGAAAAAAAAAAGTTTAGCACTGTGTAAAGTAAGTGTTGACTGAGGAAGTCCCCCCCCACACACACTAAAAAAAAAAAAAAAAAAAAGGTGCTGTCACTTTAAGTTCTGGACTTGGGGTTGTTTGTCGTTGTAAACAGCAAAGCATTTGTGTTTGTCTGTCTATCTATAAAGCAACCACCTTCCTATTGGAAGGAGAAAAAACTTGGGGGTACATACGTGTAAATATTTGCTGCAGCATTTAATATGTTTAATTTTATGTTAAGCTTTTTGTTGCATCCTGAACACATTTATTGTTACCAATGGACAATGAGTTCATTAAGACTGTTGGACTAGGTCAGATTTTTACATCTCTTTCTAGCAAGAAGAGACAAGATTTTGTGCATTTGTACAAATGTTAATATCACTGCAATTCCAATATAATAAAGCACTCAAATGCAAATAATATATGTAACCTTCGTATGATGAAATTTGGGGTTGGGGTTAATGACATCTGTTCCTCACACATTCTCATTCAGGCCTAGGACACCACTGTTTACCCTTTTAGAGTCACCGTTATCTAAGGACAGGAGGAGGTGAGTTTCTCCTTTCCTGATGTTATTATGTTCCCACTTCCTCTTCCATCAACACTCCAGCTATTTTAGTTAGCTTTTACACTGCTGTGACTTAAAGACCTGACAAGATCGATTTTAGGGGAGGAAAAGTTTATTTGGGGGCTCACAGTTTTAGAGGTCTCAGTTCATAGGCAGCTGACTCCATTCCTCAGGACTCAAGGTGAAGCAGAACATCATGGTGGAAGAGTGTGACAGAGGGAAGTGGCTCATGTGATGATCAGGGAGCAGAGAGAGACTCCACTTGCCAGGTACAAAATATATACCCCAAAGGTACACCCCCACGGAGGAGCCACCTCCTCTAGCCACAGCCTACTCACCTACAGGTTTTAATGGCTTAGTTAATCCCATCGGGGGGGTGTTCAACCACTGATTGGGTTAAGGCTCTCATAACCCAATCATTTCTCCTGTAAACCTTCTTGCATTGTCTCACACATGAGCTTTTGGGGAACTCATATTGAACATATTCAAGCCATAACACCAGCTGAGGTCACATCTAATACATCCATAGTGGTTTGGCCACATAACTTCATTTCACTATAAGAGTTTGGGACTCTCACATCTTAACAGGCAAGAAATACAAGCATCCCCGTCTAGATCATGTTCCTGTATGTCTAGGAGCCAAGGATCAAATGCTAGTTACACAGACAATCGGATTCCTGGAGTTCTTTCCCTGACTTCCTGAGAAGCCCTAAGGGCGGTGATAACCCCTTGATGTGTTCTAGACACATCCCTCCTTCCCTTCCTCCTCTGACTTTCATTCCTTTATGAATTTTTTTTAGTTATTCTCCTTTTTCTCTTATTCTCATGTCTGATCTGTCAGCAAGATCAGAATCCTATCATTTAGCAGTATTATTATGATCTGTCTCAGACCTCAGTGTGTCTCACCTGGATTATTACAATAATTTCCTAACTGGTAGCCAGAAGGAAGCTTTGATAACGGAAGTCAAACCCTGTCCCTTCAAAACTTGATGGCGACTTCTCATGAAATTCAGGGCAAAACAAACATCAGTTACCACCGTCTACTTCAAGTTCTCTAAAAGCCCTCCATGACCGACCTCACCCCATTAATTCCCTGAACTCGTCCACTGTTTCACTTCCCTGTCCACCTCTCCAGCTCCAAACATCTCAAGCACCATCTGTCTTTTCACAACCTGTTCATTCTCTCTACTCACAGTTTTCTTCTCCCACCTATAGCACAGCTCACTCATTCAAGGGTCTCCCTCTCTCCATGGAGACTTTTCTGACCATCCTATACAAAATTCCTTAGCCCTCATTTTTCTTTCTCATTCCATCACCCTCATTTTTTCTTTTTCATTCCTTCACCTTCATCTTTCTTTCTCATCTTTCCTAGAGTGCTCTTCACCGTGTGACACAATGTGTATTTTGTTGTTATTTTTATGATCCGACTCACCCAACAGAATGTAAACTTTATCAGAGCTGAGGCATTTTCAGTTTTGTTCACCCCTGTGACCCAAGCTCTTGGACAGGGGACACATGACAGGCACACAATAGAAATTTGTGGGAAGGATGACCAGTCTTTTCCCTTTTGTCCTCTTTCTTACTCTCAGAATGTTCAACCCACCCACCTGGTCCAGTGGCCAGAGCAGCCGTATCTTATAACCAAGTACCAGGGCATGTCATCCAACACATACACAAGTGCAATACAACATATTTGCAATTGTGACAGAAATAATTTGAGTGAAATGAGTGCTTTTCTGATGCAATCCTACCTGTTGCATTTGCATTTAGGCCCTTCAGTATTCTCATCGTTCCCAAGAGAGTCTTTCTAATATCCATCCCATGCTCAGTTACAGTTTCAAACGTCATTTCTATTGGTTAAAAAAAATTACGATCTTAGATTTATACTTTGAATATAGACAACTCTAATCTTCCTACCTTTCATCCCATGTGTCTCTAATTGTTCTTCCACTTTACATTTGGTTATTTGCAGTTGGTTATTGGTTGTTAACTGGATGGCATTTTAATTTCCCATTGCATATTTTCATATTAAACAAAAGTAGTTTTTTTTAGTCAGGTCTACTTATTTTGTGTTTAGGGACCGTCATACCATCACACGTCGCATAATAACATTTCAACCAACATATATGATGGCCCCATTAGATGATATTGCCTAGTGATGGCGTAGCCATCCTAATTTATTTAAATATGCTCTATAGCATTTGGACAACAATACAATTATATCATGACATGGTTCTCAGAACATATCCCCTTCATCAAATAGCACATGGCTATATGTTCATTGTGAGGTGATTAAAAACATGGAGCTTCTTTAGGGACTATTTCCTTTTGACAACTATAGATGACTTTTTGAAAGGATGGGTATCTATAACATCTGAAAAATAGTCGTCTGTTAGATAGTGGACCTAGCAAAACCATATTGCTGAAAATGGTGTTATATATAATCCCGAATAAAGCCATTGAAGTCTTTAGTAACCAATGTTTCATCTCGTGTGTTGTCTGTTACTGCGTCTTTATTCACATCACATTGGCTTAGTGCCATTGGAGGCTGAATTGGCAGAAAACTTCCATAAATCTCTTGAAAGCAATATTACTACAACATAGGCCCAATAGACTAGGAAAAGTCTCCTGTAAGTCACTTGCCCTGGTACTTTCTCAGGGCAGCTGCCTACATGTTCCTTTAAATGAATAAAATAAGAAGATGCTACTTCATGCCTAACACATTCTTACTCCTTCATTCTCATTTAGCAAAATGATCTAAAATGGTTCATATTGCATTTACACAATCCACCCTCTATGATTACATTATAAGTGGAGCATTCTCTATTTAAATTTGGCTCACTCACTTTGATCTTGATTGATTTACTTTCTAGTCCAACTGGATTTACTTAAAGAAACATGAACACTGTCTGTCCAATAGGCTCAAGTGATAGAGGATATCTTATAAAGACATAACAGAGAGCTCATGGAGCCCAACTAGGTTCTAGAGCAGTTATCATAAGGAAGCCTCTGGAAAGTCATAAATGCCTATTCTCTCAGACAAGCCACATAGGAACTTATTCTGCTCCATTTCTGCTTTTCTCTGTGTGAACTGGTTTGTACACTCACTCAATTGCTTCTGGGTGGGCCCACCATTTCTTGCTCCAAGATGATGGCCTCACCTACCAGCACATCTATAGTCTTCCAATTCAAGGTCTAATGCCAATCCCTGAGGTCACCATCTTTTTATTCCAGTTGTGCAGGACAGGAACTGATTGGCCATATCAGGCAGGTCCTCTACCCCCACTGCCCTGAATCCCATCATCTCTGTCAGGGGAAACAGGGTTTCATGTGATTGGAGCTTCTTGTAAAGAGATAACGGGATTTCCAAATAGAAATAAAATGGTTGCTGAAGGGAAAGAGTTGGTATTGCTTAAACTACCTCATAGAAATCTAGTCGTTTGGGCTGGGGAGGTGGCTCAAGCTACAGCACACTCACCTGGCATGCATGGGTTGCTGGGTTCAATCCTCAGCACCACATTAAAAAATAAATAAAATAACGATGTTGTGTCCACCGAAAACTAAAAAAAATAAATAAATATTAAAAAAATCTCTCTCTCTCTTTCTCCCTTTCTCTCTCTTAAAAAAAGAGAAAGAAATATAGTCATTTATTCTTAAACATACTAAGAGATCAAAGTACACAGGGGAGACCAGCACAAAGTCAGATTAGAGCAGATGTTAACAAATACTTATTGAATGAATAGTTAATGAAAGCTTGGAATTTAAACAAATATTCATTGAAGATTAGATAATGGTAATTTTATCAGGCTATTTTTTTTAGATATTATGACCCAGCTTATAGGCCTTAAAATTCAAAATATAAGAATTAACCATCAGCCAAAGGAAGATTTTATTTTGTCATGTTTTGTAATGGCTTTCTACTGTCTGACTTTAAAATGACCTTACACGTATTCTTTCCAAGAAAGATCATTGCTGTATTTTTCTTTTAATCTCATAGTTGATTCCAAAACATTTGTATTTGCAAGGATATTAGAATAATATCTCTCCAGGATAAGGTTAGGAACCACCCTTGTTCCCAAACTTCTTTTTTAAGAAGTCTCTGTGTCAAGTGAATAGTATGGCTCTTCTCAATAAGCCTGCAAGAAAGCAATGCTGATTGCTCCAAAGAATGGAAGCATGAACTTAAAAGGGATATAAATTTAAAAGTGACTACCACAGGGACTGGGGTTGTAGCTTAGTAGTAAAGTGCTTGCCTAGCATGCGTGAGGACCTGGGTTCAATCCTCAGCACCACATTCAAACTGAGAATGTGTGGGAAAGGTGCTCTCCAGATAGACAATAAATAAATAAATAGGCTATTTATTTATTTATAAAATAAATAATAAATAAATAAATAAACGGTATTGTGTCTATCTGCAACTATTATTTTTAAATTACTGAAACAATTAGAGTAAAAAAGTAATATTTCAATATTTTAATGTCAAATTGCCTATGGATTTCCTGTGACCTTAAGCCAATGCCGATTTCCATATGTGTCTTCTGTGTCAGGACAAACTCACTCGGGGCTAAGGTGGGAACAGCTTCTATAGTGGCTGTCTGTGGCACTCCACCCACAATCACTACCACTTCCTCCTCTGGAAAATTTCTCTTCCCAACTCCATCCAACTGGCTCCTGCAAGAAGTTCCCATGACCCACCCTTGGCTACAGGTTCTTGGTCTAATACTCTTCCCTTAGCTCACTATGCAACAATGAGTCCCAGCAATGAGCTATTGGGACAGGAAACCTAGAGAGAGAGAGAGAGAGTATGTGTGTGTGTTTCTTGTAGCTGAATCTAAAAGGTGTAAAACTCAAAAGAGTTACCAGGAGCCATGTTTCTGCAAGCAAAGGAATTTAGTCTATGGCCAGAGAAAGAAAGAAAGTCAACAGGACAGAGGGAGAAGCAAGAGACACAGAGCTGTGCAAATGCTTATTTCCTGTTTAAGCAGTTCTTAATGACTCACTGCAAACCCAACTCTGTGCACAGCCTGGTTTCCCATAAGTTAGCCCAGGGTCCTTTTGATAAATGTCTTCTTTGGTTTATGACAGTTCAAATGGGTTCTATTGCTTGGAAGCAGTAGAAGCTAACCAATGCTCCATTACTCAAGCTCCCATGAGAAGTCTTTCTTCAGGCCTTGGAGTCTGTGCCACTCCGGTTGATATAGGAAAGGAGGTGTTGGGTTGCCCAGTTTGTGCAAGGAGCTGCAGCTCATTCTCATTTGCACATGTCAAGGTCTTACCACAGAACGTGTGGGAAAGGTGCTCTCCAGATGGACAAGCGACGTTGCAGAATATCCACACTCATTTCACGGAATAATCAAATTTATGTTCTTCTTCTTAAAGAATATTTGCAAAACTAGATTATACTTGCCCATGAATGAACTAAATAGATAAAGGAGTCTAATGTTTTTCATTCTTTATGTGTCCTTGGGTATATAGTAAAACGACTGTATAAGGAAGATGTTTGAATGCAAATAACAGACAACTCAGCATCCACTGGCTTAAACAAATAGAACTTTATTTTTCTCATATAATAAGAAAAATCTGGAGCTAGAGTCCTTGGCTCTGGTCCTGGAACTCGATGATGGCAACACCAGCAGCTCTGCAGTACTCCTGGTCTCTTCCTGATGGTCATTGCTTCCTGTTCACAAGATAGCTGCTGAAGCTCCAGCGTACACCCGGACTCAGGGCAGAAGAATCAGGAGAGATCAGCATCAGGTTTATCTATTTTCTTCCACTCAGGAGGGAAAAAAAAAAAAAAAAACTACTCAAGCTCTTAGACAATTTAGCTGGATTACCCTGACTAGAACTAAGTTACTTGGCTACTCTTATCTTTCAAATAGACTGGAATATGGGGAAGAGGCTCATCACACTAGTTAGACCTAAGTTTCCCAGCTAGAGTGCCATGTTGGGTGTGGCCTATTGGTTATAATTGTGCCATGGAAAGGGGATCCCCTGTCTCTTGGGGATGACTTGTTGTTTATAGCCATAATCATGCCCTTTCAGAACTCCTTGGAAGGAGGCCTAAGTAGAGTCCTGTTCAATGATATGCCTTGGTCCCTTCAGGTAGTGACCACAGGGAGAAATATCTGGCACTTGCTGGAGACATGGGAACATGCTCCACCTGGATGAACCCTGGAGCAGCCAGCTCAAGGAACAAGCAGTCTATGACATTGCTGGAAATGTTCCTATGTCAGGGGTGCAAAGGGGAGGCTGCAAGAACCAAGATGAGCTCATCAAGAGAGTTTGGCAGGCCCAGCTCCCATTGCACATCCTTAACTTAAGGTTTTACCTGCATCAAGGGTGTGTTCTTGTGCAATAGACGTGCCATTTTGATAGCATCCAACCTATCTGTAGGCTGACTACGCATCCTTGAAATAGGGTTTCATCATGACTTTGAAACATTTGATACAAAAATTTTGACTGCAATTGAGACCTCACATCATCAAATGAAAATTTGAAATTCTATCTGTCAAAGAAATGTGAGATTTTTTTCTAAAATCACTTCAACTATTACAAATTTGGAATGGTTGTACATATGGTACCAATATTTTTAGTCACCAATTTGTGTGAGCAAAACTGTGATGACTATCAAGAATTTGAAGAAGTCATCATTAAAAAGTTGGATGAAAAATCATTTTTGACCATTTCAAATCTAAAACCTAGTATTATAATTTAGATTTCTAGAAATGAGCTTGAGTTTCTCATCAAAAAATTAGAAAACATTTGATCTGAAAATTTTTGTCCAAATTTAATAATTTATATCTTTCAAAATATTTATATTTTATTTTTCTTATCCTACTTAAATACTTTAAAGAGAATGTATTTTTTTTTCTCCAAACCTCATAATAATGTCTCCAAATTCCCCCCAGATTAGCACAGTGTGGTACGCAAATATAATCGTATTCTATGGACTAAGTCAAGAAAAAAGTTTGGAAGCTCTGGTTAAGACCATCCACCATCCATCCCTAGAGCCTGGGCATGTTACCATCCCAAACACAATGAGGTTCTGTTAGCAAAAAAGACATGAAGAATGGATAGCAGCTGCCACATTGGATCATGTGTTTCCATTTCAGTGAACTCAGGGTATTGATTTAATAGTGTACACTTTCTTCTTTAATTCTCATTTAAAGGTGAGGCAAGACTAGGCCTCCTGTACAAATCAATTAAGTGAAGCCTCTTCAGACATAACTACTTCAACCATTATATTCTGGAGATTGATCCTAGAACCTTCACAACAGTGTCACACTGTAACTCCATTTTGTACAGGATTCTTCACCAACCATAAGTTCAACATTCTGATTGAACTGTGAGGGCTACAGCTTCCTGTTGCTTTTTTGCTATTTCCTATCCCCTGAGAACAGAGTTGCAAGACAGAAGCTTCTTGCTCAAAGCCACTCTACCTGAATCTCATGGAGTCCACCTTGACCACCTTAAATCTTGTCTTATTTATGCATCTCCTTCTCTTTATTTAGCAGTTACTATTAGTACCACCAGGGTATAAAGATGATTTAGGCTGAGTACTGGCCTAGGGTGCAGGGAGATGATGTACAGAAACTGGATAGACAAATGGGTGAGAATATTTGGACCCTCTTTTGGGAAGGTGATTTGTATACTATTGGGGAGGGGCGCAAGGAGGAGAGAAGAAATCTGGAAGCGAGATGGTGAAGGTCCAACACATGTAACAAATGGAAACTTCAAGCTGTGGACAGCAGGAAGCCTTTGAAGATTCTGAGGCCAGGAGTGGTTTCAGAGAGCAACACGTTAGGTTATGATGTTTTCCAGTTTATGAAGACCTTTCACACATTTCCTCTCACGTGTCCCTTAGTTTTCAGCCAATTATTAAGGGCAGGCACCAAGAAAGAGGCAACTCAAAGAAACTTCCCTCCACAAGCACATGATCTCAAGAGGGAAGCTCTGGCACAAACTACCTGGGTCTCTAGCTTGGCTTCACTGTTTTCAGGCTGCCTGAACCTGAGTGAGGTAGTTAATCTCTCTGTCACTCAGTTTCCTGTTATAGCAGATGGGTCTAATAGTAGTATCTACTTCATAGGGCTGCTATAAAAAATTAAATGAAAAAAATACATGCATAAAGTCATCAGAATTATGCTGGGTATATGCCTGTGGTTTATAAAAAGTTCTCAATTTTTTTCCATCAAAAAAAAAAATGGGTCCACAGGCTAGCTGACTGGCAGGCAGCCATGTTGGAGTTTATAGAAGCAAGAAGATAATTTCTGTTTTGTTAACCCACTGAGATGTTTTTGTTTGTCTCATTTTGCTCTTTAAATAGCAATTTTCCTGGTTTGACTGATGCAGAAGAAAGGAACAGACGTTGACTTTCATGCTTCTGATAGTAGAAAAAAGCAATTAAATAGAAAAGGGAGAGCTTAGAACTGAAAGCAACCATCAGTGAGCAGCTAGTTCAAATTTCTCATTCTACAGCAAGGAATCAGTGGTCCGAGTTCATTAATGACTCACTCAAGGTCACACAACTGAAACTGGATACCAGGCCTCCTGATTTCTAGGCCAATGTTTTGTTTCATTTTTCCTATTGGCCCTGGAAATTAAATATATCATTGTCATTCAAATCAAGTCGTACTAGAAGAACAAAATAAGGAAATTCTCTTTTAAAATAAAACAAGAACAGGAAAACAGAGAACATTTAACTAAAACTCAAAGATAAATTAAAGCTGGATACACTCGGATTTTTTTAGTTCATTCAGATGAAATTCTCCCAACATGGTCCCAGTTACAAAGGCCTCATTTGTGTGTTTGGGTGAGCAGCTCTTCTCTTAGATCCCAGGGACTTTGCCCTGGCAGATCCAATTACTATAACAATCATCTCCAAGTGTACACACTGTGAATTAAACATTAATGATGGAATGATGATACTTACTTTATTGTGCCTGGGCTACTTCTTGACTAAATCAAAATAGCATTAACTAATAAAAGATTAAAATATTTAGATTCACATTAAGGAGTTTACAAAACCAATCTCCCAAAGCCACTTAGTTTTATTTACTTTTTAAATATTTTTAAGTTTTTCCTGAATAGTACAGTACAGCAGAAATTCATCAGGGATAATAAAAATAAAAATTGCAAATGAGCAATGCATTAAGGAACATTCTTCTATAAATGCACAAAGCCCACAGGTCCACAGAGAGTACAATGGTCCTGAAGTCAGCATTTCCAGTCCTAAATGATGGTTCCTTCATTGGCTGTGGAATCTGCAAATTAAGTTCTCAAGACTTCAGTTCCTACACCTGTAATATCAGGACAACAATACTTATCTCCTTAGGTGACATTACAGGAACACCACCACAGGGCTGAGGTGTTACTTTTGCAAAACTCAAGAAAAGCATACAGACTAAGAAAAACTCAAACTTCCACCATGCCACAGAGTACTGTATGTTGACTGCAGGAAGAGTTTGGTAAAACAGTGAGCTTCATGGAAATAGCCAGATTTGTCTGGTTAACACAGAAGCTGAAAACCTGAATTGTGTGTGTGTGGGGGGGGGATTCTGAAGAATCCAAAGAACCCTTACCTGGCCATCCTGATATGCAGGATCATTGTCATTACCCAGCAGACTTTCCTCACTTCTGGGTCACTGATTAGTGACTCTATTCCAGTCTCCACCTAAATGAATTCCTCTTTTGTCTAAGTGTTTCTCCTGGGTTATGATCAACTTAAAAACCTAGACTGATATCCTCATGAGGGTCATAAACGCACAGGGTGCTCAATAAAAATGTATTAAACTGCCCTGACCAGCAGCTCACTGGGGTCGAATACACATCAGGCATTGAAAAGGACTGAACTTATGCAAATGAAAAAAGCTGCCCTGTTCCTATGAAAAGAATCAGCAGATACTATCCACTCCCTAGGCTGGGGCCTGTATACCCACCAAAGCATGAGTGTTCAAAGGCAGCTGTGGGATCACTGCCCACCTTGCCTTGGTTCATCTTTGTACTCAGAATCAAGGAGAAGAGCCAGAAATCTACCATTGACTTCAAAACCAAGTTATGAGACTCATTTGAAAAGTGGAGACAGACTAACAATTTAGCAAAGGAGAAAGATGCCTGTCTTCGAGATTTGAAAAATAACTAAATAATATCATGATATGAACTCTCAGGTCTCAGGATCACTTCAATCACAGGGAGTAAAACATAAACCCCTGTCTTAGGGACGCCAACTAACATTGGGTGGCATGGCTGCAAGATAATAAAATGGCGCAATGATCCCAAGAAAGCAGTGTGGTTCCTTGGGGTCTACCCCCTGCACTGCCACCTTGCTGCATGCTTGCACGGGTGCTGGCCCTGGGGATGGTGGACCAGCCACACCGGCATCACCTGGCAGCTTGTTAGAAACACCAAATCTCAGGCCTGGCCCCAGACATATGACACAGACTTGACATTTTTAACAAGAAGCCTCAGGTCTTTGATGAGCCATAAATTTGAAAAGTATTCCTATAGGTATAGATTCTCCATCAGGTGGCCTTAGTGTAGAGACCTCAGTCATGCAAAGGAAGTGGTAGGAAAGAACCAAAAGGGCTAAAAAGACCTCTTATCCTCACTGGAGCAGGTGCAGGTTTCATTCATTCATAAATACACAGCCTCAACTGCTTATTTCCATTTCAAGCTCTTTGTTGTTCACTTTCCACCCCAAATTTTGCTTAGGCCTTCCTTTCACCCAGTCACATTGTTCATTCCTATGATTCCTAATTTGATTTTTATTTTTTGTGGTTGTTATTGTTGTCAGTTGATCAGTTATCACCAGAGAAAAGCTTTCATTAAGCTCATTGGATTGTTCACAGCAGTGAAGATGCCTTAGAAATCACTGGATCCTCGATACATAATGGCCACAACAGTAAAAGTCATAGTCAGAGAAACCAAACGAAACAGAGAAAAATCTATCTGTAGAAACTGTAAAATAATTATCTGGCTGCTATATCGTGGGATACTCTGCAGTACCAAATAATTTATGTAGATCCATTTACACGGATACAATAGAATGTTCATCAATATAATCGAGTAAGAAAGTTAATGATTTAGAGGAAAAAATAATTCTGAATTCAGTGGTTCTCCAAGTGTGGTCCCAGCACCAGCACCACCTGGGAACCTGTAAGAGATGCAAAATCTCAAGATCCGTTTCAGACTTTTCAAACTGGAAACTCTGAGAAGGAAGAATCCTGTGAGCTATGGATCCACCAGACTTCTAGCTGATGCAAATTTGAAATCTACTGATTTCATTTAAGAACAGGTTGACCTACCAAGAAGCCAGATCAGAACAAGGGGACTGAGAAGCTTTCATAGAAAAGCAACTGCAAGTGTCTCCAACTAGCATTGTGTTTCTCATCCTTAGACAGTTTAGTGAAAGACAAAACTCAAATAACTAGTTAGAAATTCAGGGAGAGGGCCAGGGGAATAGCTCCATGTTCCATCCTTAACATTGCAATTTAAAAAAAAAAAAAAATCAGAAAACACTTACTTCCAAGGGTGATTCTAAATGGTGGTGGAAAATATTTCTTTTTTAAAATTTTGTTCTTTTTAGTTATACATGACAATAGAATATATTTTGATATATTATACATACATGGAGTATAACTTCCCATTTTTGTGTTTGTGCATGATGTGGGAAGTATATTTACTTATATGAGAATGTTTTCAAATTTCTGAAAGCATCCAGGCGATTTCTCTGAGTAGCCACAGTGGTGTTGTTTCTCTCATGTTAAAGTTTAAAAAATTGTTCTGCCCCTGGGTCACGTCATTTTATTATTGTTAACTTACAGTTTCAGATTACAAAACACTTAATAATCAAATAGAGTACTTCTTCTACATCCTATAGTGCATTCCGCTCTTTCAGCTAATGGATAAATTTCCACTTCCCTTCCAAGTATTCACTTATAAGAAGAATTTGAGCTTCCTTTTGGTATGCAAACAGCCAAATCAAGCACTTAGACTCTGCCCAGTTCCCCCAGAACATGGGGGCAGCATAGGCACAGGTCAGGAGTATGCAATTTTTATGTCCAGGAGTCCATTAAGCCAGCTAGGGGAGATGCTCTTAAGTAAAGCATGCTGCACTATAATGGCCAGCTTCATGATACGAGCAAAACCAATACAGTGATACCGACCTGCAGTCTTTCTATCAGGTGGATAAAATTTCAATATCAGAATGTATATTAAAGTTATGTCACTTAGTACAGGCCAAGACCCTTCTTTCTCCTTCCTAGTCCATTCTGCAGGCCACACAATGCCATGTGATGAAAACTACCCTTTAAACCTGATAAAATATTGAAGCTCTGTCCTGATAGGGTTATGTAAGCAAATACCAAGAAATGTCCAACCATGAATGAACCTGAGTGGGCCCGTCTCCGAGGCTTGCGAAAACAATCCAGGTTCTATCTAAACCTAAAATAATTCAGGTCCAAAAGGCATCGCATCTGGGTGAATTTTACTTTAAAAAGATTAAAAATGTGCACCTGTAACATTGCAATCATAAGAAAAGGCAAAGAACAGGTGATTTTTATAGGGAAAAAATACTTTACCCCACTTTAAGTATCTTTCAGGCATCAAATGGCTGCATGTATGTGAATACACACACACACACACACACACACACACACACACACACACACACCCCTCTTGTATTTCTCCTTAGTGGAAACAATAGCTTTTTCTCTTAGTGCTCTTTTTTCTGAGCAAAAATATATTAAGTCCCACTAAATGAAATGTTAAGGAGGGAAGGTCACATATTCTGATGAGACCTTCCTTCCATGAATGAAGATCATCATTCATGAGCCATAGGTTCCCTACATTCATCCATCACTTCTAAAAGTACAAATCCCAAGTGTGTGTACCTTGGACCTGAATTAATCTCAAGATTTCCTAACCTGTTCTCAGTGTTTTGGGATTGGCCTCCATTGTAACTCAATCCCTAGGTTGGTTCCTGCGTGAAATAATGAAAGCATACATGGATGGGCAAACTTCTTCCGTCTTCTTGTGGCCCATCCCAGGCATGGGAAGACCATGCAGGCTTGGTCCTGCAGAGTTCCTATCCTCATCTCCCAGGCTTTCATACCACCTCTGGCCTCCAGTCTCACCAGTCAGCAAGCCTTAGCATTTGCCTGCATCGTGAAACTTGAATCTGCCTCCTCTACACCATGTCCTCTTTCTTTGTATAGACTCTGTTTAGCTCTGAGCTGGATGACTGCAATACCCAACTGGCCTCCCTGTCGCCATTCCTGTCCTTTTTTGCCAAAATGCTACCTGAGTTCCTTCTGAAAGCACAGATCTCCTCTGTTTCTTTTCCTCCCTCTCTTTCCCTGCCCTTTTCTCTCCTTCTTTGACATCCATACAAATACACAAACACTCATGCACAAAACAGCGCACACACACAGGCACACATACACACCTGCCCCAAGTCCTGCACTTTCAATGTTTCTTCACTGTGTACCAAGCGAAGCCTAGAGTCAGTAACTTGGTGCATCCAAATATAATTCCACTAGTTCACCCCAAACTACCTTGCACCTTCACATTTTTCTGACTTCTCTATCCTTTCCCCACCTTGATGTTCTGTCCCTGACATTCCAGAGATGCCTTTCCCTGTGCAAGGCCTGTGCCTTCTCCCTGGATGATAGGTTTGTTCGTTTGGCCCCCTCTGCCAGGAATCTGTCCACTGACCCTGTGGAGCTCCCACATCCTCTAAGCCCAGGCCCACGACCCTCTTCTTCCAGAAAACCTTTTCCAAGATATTGCCAATATTGCCAATGGGAATGTATCTAACCATCTATTCTCTCAGGGCTCAAGTCATCTCTTTATCATAGCATTATCACAATGTGCTTCATATCAATATTTATGTGTGTTTCTCTCCCACTAGACGATAGCATCTGTGGGATTGGTGGTGTGGCTTATTCATTTCTATAAACCCATATGGCACCTAGTACAGAGCTTGGCACCAAGAAAGGGCTCAGAAAACTGAATATATACCATAGATTTCTATAATAATGTCAGAGACATATATGTTCTATCTAGTATCTATCTGTGTATATCAACCCGGTACACACACACACACACACACACACACACTCACAAAGACACATACCCAACTGGGCCCCAGCACAAAATAAAAATATAAAAATCCTACTTAAGGACTCTGATATCCACTGGCAAGAATTTTTTGCCTAATAATGCACAAGTTAGGGCCTTCACTTTTCTCATTTATCTCCTTCAAGTTAATCCAAAAGTGGTGTGATGAACTTGTAACTTGCAAGCTTCCAGAAAAGCACACCTGGACTGAAATGCACAGTGCAGCTCCTAGCCATCTCCCTGCTAATACCACTGGCTTTGTCCAGAGGGGGGCCATTTGTCCTGGCAGAACTCTTCACCCTGGAACCACACACACGTGTCCATCAGGCAGTCCCATGGGGCTCCCTGGTTGGAATTCTAACCCATGCTACTTACCTTCTGTGCAGTGAGACCCTCTTCCCTTATATTAGCCTGATTTGGCCTCAGTGCTAACCAGTTTTACCAGATAAGCATGTTCGATGTGGCAGAAGTTGGGAGAGGCTTTTTGTATCAGGGATTGAACTCAGGGCCACTCGACCACTGAGCCACATCCCCAGACCTATTTTGTATTTTTATTTAGAGACAGGGTCTCACTGAGTTGCTTAGTGCCTCACTTTTGCTGAGGCTGGCTTTGAACTCACCATCCTCCTGCCTCAGCCTCCCAGGCCACTGGGATTACAGGCTGTGCCACCACATCCGACTTGGATTAGACCCACTTGACATCCCACAGTCCCTGGCGGCAGGGTCTTCAGCTCAGAGCAGATTACCAATTGACCCGAATCGTCTGGGTCCTCCAACTCTTTCCCGGCTAAGCAAGCACAAACTTTTGTCTAAATTTACCTCAGTGTAACAAATACCCTCTTTATTCTAGCCAATAGGTAAAGTCCAAAGGTAATAAACTGAAGAAATGTGATGAAAGCATAAGAAAATGACCTTTAAATCTGAGTAAAAGGGACATTTAATTTAAAATGAAAAAATAGACTCTGAAGAGCTGAATATGGCATTTTGAAGTTGCTAACCCTAAGGCCAAAAATATTTCTTTCCATATTTTCCCTACTCCTATTTCAAGGTGCACAAAATCATCTTTCTTCCAGATATTTCCTCCTGAGAGGCTATACTTGGCCTTACTAATCCTTTGATTAGTAAGAGCTGTTGAAAAGAATGTCTAATTAAATCCCATTTTCTGGAAAGAAGCAAGCTGGGCAGCCACAGCTCTAACTTCTCTCTTGCCAGTGGTATCAGCCCTTCAAGGAAGCTGCGTCCCCATCCATGCAGGAAAAAGCCTTCCTGGTTCAGCCTCGGTTTTTTTCCTTCGTGGCAAAATGTAGTTGGAGAAAGCTGTGTAAGTAAAATGTGCTATAATATGACCTGGATCTGAGCCTTCACTTCTCTACAATAAGGCCGTACTGTTTACTAGGAGCAACGATCCTACCTACCAAAGTCACATTTTAAGCAGTTCCTCTTTCTCCCCCGCTCCCTGTCCCTCTCTCTAGTAGGCAGGCAGGTAGACGTAAACATATAGGCTTGTGTGTGTGTTTACACACATCTGTGGTCTGAGCAATAGAAGGAGCCCACTCAGGCACACTCATGTGGGGATATCACCAGGGAGCCAAAGCCATGGGAATTATGGCATGGAGGGTCATTAAGACTGGTTTGCCCTGGATTACAGCTTCTGTATCCTCGTTTTTGCATCTGAAAATACAAGTTCTCTGTGCCACTTGTACAGGAGGAAACTCCCACCAGCCGACCTGCATTACGTCTCCAGTTCACGCTCTTTCAGCCACACCAACATGAGAGAACCATAGGGTTAAGCCCTGGATTCAGATGATATTTATTCATTTATTAAGTTCATTGGCATCATTTAACTGAATTTTAAAGAGAGAGAGAGAGCGAGTTTCATCAAAGTTACAGGGGTTAGGGGCTGGGACTATAGCTCCATGGTAGAATACTTGCCAAGCATGTGAAAGACCATGGGTTCTATCCCCAGCACCCATGCTGAGTGCACACAGGTGTGGGCACACCATATACACACAGAGTTACAAAGTAAATGAGATGCAGCTCAGAGATGAACTGCCTAGTCATGCCCCTCCTGAATGCCTGATCCATAAAATTGTGAGCAAACAATATGGTTGGTTTAAGCCACTGAGTTTAAGGGTAGTTTGTAGAGCTACTACCTAAGGTGATATGGAATGTTCAAGGAAATAACTCCTACCATGTCGGCCTGTTAGTCCATACATACCAAGATAAAAGAGAATCAAAGTACCTTTGCCTTCTCTTCCACCTTGTATTTCCTCTCTGCTTCTTGGATGGATCTTCTCCCTTTATGTAGTTAAGCCAAACACTATTGCAATTCACCATCTTTCTTCCAATGCTTAGAAGATCATTTGTGGAAGCTATGGAAGCTACCAGAATGTTGTCTTCTCTGGGCTCTTTTCTCTAAATAAGGACCTGTGTATTGTTAGCCTGAAACAATGGAGAAAACATTTTTCATTCTTCTCATCTCTGCTATACACTCTGTTTACTCCTGCACAGATGAATAGAAATAGGTCTTTGTCACTCAAGAGCATGGTTACCTGTTTTGGATGCTTCTTTTGAAGCATTCAAGTTCTCTGTGCCACTTGTACAGGGGGAAATAAGAGCCCATGGTCTTGCCCATGCTTCCAGAAAGCAGTGGTATATCTTGGAAAAAGCACACTTCCTGAGCACATGCCTGTAATTCCCCCAATTCAGGAGGTTGAGGCAGAAGGATCTCAAGTTCAAGACCAGCCTCAGCAATTTAGTAAGACCCTGTCTCAAAATAAAAAGAGCTGGAGATGTAGCTCAGTGGTAGAGTACCCCTGGGTTCAATTGCCAGTACTGAGGAAAGAAAAAAGAAAGAAAGGAAGGAAGGGAGAAAGAAAGAAAGGAGAAAAGAAAAGCAAGCAGGCAAGCAGACTTGACTAGAACCCTTGTTCTATGACTGGAGGTCACACCTTCCCACCAAAAACTGAAGTGCCCCCAGAGCTTTCCAAAAGGCAATTAATTCACCAACACATTATAAATGTATTAAGGTACGTGGAATAGTTCAGCCTTATTCTTTCTTTGCCTGCCCCCCACCCCCACGCCCAGCCTCCACTGAGTCCAGGATTCAGGGACTCTGACTTCATTCTGCTTGGAGACTAGCAAATGGCAAGACTGACCAAGAAACTTGTCATCAGGCAGGGCTTGGGTGAAATGGCTGCCTAATTAGCCATTTCATATTTTTGTTATTTCTTTTGCGATTCACGTTGGAAATATGTTCCATGGATGCCAGCCCGCTAGGACGTAAGGCCCCCCTGTCACCCAGCCGTCATTCAGTGAAATAATAAATATCTGCATCAGCAGCCCGGCCGCCTACCTCAGTTCTTCCCCACACACCCTGCAGCCATGGGGCTGGGCTCCCACGCCAGTCCCCATGTTCTCAGGAGCACAGAGCGTCACCACCGACGGGAGGCTCTCCTCTGCAAAGGTTTCCTTCACTGTCTCTGCCTCCTGTGTCTGAGGTCACCCAAGGACGGGTGTGAAAGGCTGGGTCCCTAACACACTGTTATCTCAAGCAGCCTATCTCCTGAGTAAAATGTTCAGCAATGGGGGTTCCTGAGGGGACGGTGCCATTTCATCGCTAAGCCACATCAGCTGGAACTGGGAGGCACCCGGCTCACATCTGTGGAACAGCTTGGATCAGGACCGTGCGTTCTGTCAGCTATTAGGTGGGGCCCACTCTCAAGCCCTTGCCAAGATTTTAGCCGGGTCCTCCCTGCTCCCCACCCTGGCCCACATGAATCCTCCTTACTGAGCATCTCAGGAAAGAAACAGTAACTTCCCCTAAGAGGCTCACCCTTCCTCATCTGTGTTAGAAAAACAGTGGGCAACTATCAAAATATGACCAAGAAAGATGTTGTTCAAACCACCGGAGCAGTCGTCATCCTTCTCGGGACAGCAAGCCAAACGCAGCCTTCCTTACCAGGCAGGCTGTCCTCAGCGGGAGATGATGGGACAGAGACAATACCAAAGAACCTTCAGCCTCCTTCCCAGCCACGGCAAAGCTGGATTTTCATGTAGGACCAAGGATTTTAATCCAGCCATTGATGGAAGATTTCAAAGAAATAGGAGAGTTCCATAGCAGCATTAAAATCTCCCCAGATCCTTCTGTACTCAGGGGCACCAAGAAGCACTATTGTTGTTTCTAGAACTTTCTGAATGGAACTTTGGTTAGAGATCCCTCTTCTTTTTGTACCCTCCTTAGCACGTGCTTCCCAAGGAGTGGGTCTTGGTGGTTTTTTAATTTCATAGCACCTTAGAAAATGTCAGTCTCTTGACCTAACAGACAGACATAGGTAAATGACAGTGAAGATGGTCACTGAAAAATCACATCTGAGTGACAGAAAATGAGCAGAAAGGGTAGAACAGGAACAAGCAGTTTTGCTGTTCTTTTAAGTTCTTGTGAAATATTCTAACCATTTTTCCTTTTTTACTTTTTTTTTTCAGGGTGGATACTGGGGATTAAACTCAGGGCCACTTGAACACTGAGCTGCATTCCCAGGCCTATTTTGTATTTTATTTAGAGGCAGGGTCTCACTGAGTTGCTTAGCGCCTTGCTTTTGCTGAGGCTGGCTTTGAATTTGAGAACCTCCTGTCTCAGCCTCCTGAGTGGCTGGGATTACAAGCATGTACCACCATGCCTGGCCCTTTTTTTAATTTTTTTAAGCAATAATTTTATGAGCTCAACATCTTCAAAATAATAACCATTACTTAAAGTCCCTTATTTAGATCACCTATCATTCCCAAACAAGGAATTGGAGTATTTTACAGAGAAGTTTTTCTTAAATAGTCAATACTACCTGAATAACTGATTTTAGAAGGAGGTTTTTCTCATAGCAGAAAGAGTCTTCATTGAAATAAAAAGTAGTCAGAACTTTCTGATCATTATGTACAAGTTTGAAGAAGGCTGTGCTTTCTCTATCTACAGAATATCCTCTTCCCTAAATCAGAAGGAATGCAAGAATCCAGGTATTTCATGATTTCTTTTCCTGACACTCCAAACATTAGCTACAGAAACCAAATTTCCTTTAGCACTATACACCTTCGGAAAAAGATCCTTGAAAAGCAGAAGCAGAAGCACTCTTCCAGCAAAGGAGAAGGATTTATTGTTCACATGGAAGTTTTTAAACTGGTCCTTGCTGGAAAGAGGTGATGCCTTCCTTATTGCTCTTTTTAATTTGTGGTTTCATCTTAAAATGTACCTGAACAACACCACCAGTGGTTAATTGTAAATAACTGATTACATTCTTTTTGATAAATATGCAGGGTGCCTTTTAAAATAGGATAAAGATTTGTATTTATTAACACCTGATACAGTACTGTTAAGTGAACAAGTAGTTTAGACTGTGTAGTATAAATGCACATTTTGACTTTTAAAAGATATCTTTATATCCCTAGAAAAATGTCTCGACCAATAAACGTCCAAATGATAGCAGATGTCATTGAATGTTGGGTAGAATCATGAGGGATATTTATCTTATTATTTACACTTTTCTGTATGATTTAATTTTAATTCAGACTAGCCATTACTTTGTACTAAAAATAATTATGTTTTCAATGAAAATCTTTTTCCTTAAAGTGTGAATTGGGGGCACATTTATAAAATGTGTTTGCTCATTCTTTCATTCAACATTGAAGATCCTGCAATGGACAAAAAGGTGTCAGTCCTCAAAGACACATTTACAAAGGAAAAGGGCGCAGACATAGCTGGTATAGGGTGACACAGAGGTGTTCCAGATACAGAGTGGGATAATGAAGCCTGAGTAGACAACATATCCAGGATGTTTCAAAATTCTTGACCTATACAGGTTTTGGAAATGTTAAAGAAACATTTTATTAATTCTCACCCCACAAATTCAGAATTTATAGTCTTTGGGAACTAAGTGGAAGTTATCTTTTGAAAGTTAAAAATTCGATTTATTAAGTACAGAGAAACCTGAATCCCAAGATGTGTGGCTTAATTTCCTGAGAGCCATGGATCTATGTCTTCCACAAGACAAACTGCGTCCTTCTTATTCTTTATGGAAACCAATCCTATGCAGGGCGAGACACCTCACAGATGCTTAATAAAAGGTGTTTATTATTATTACTGAATGACCTAATAGTATGTGGCTTATATGTAAATTAAGCTTCTTCTTAACATATGAAAATAATCAATACTTTCAGTTCTCATTCAGTCAAACCTATTTGAAAGTAAGACTGGGAAAATGATTCTCTTGATACCTAAAAGGAATACAATTGCATTCCATTCAGGCTTTGAACTACAGTTTTATTTCCCTTGATTAACCTGTAAGATTAGGATGTTATGTAATTTTAGATTTAATTAATAAAATTTGAACTGACATCAGAATGCTAGGTGAAGAGTAATCAAAGACCCTTCATCTGGAACTTGACATTCTTTTACGTAGTGTGCTTCTTTTGACTGCTTTGGATTTGATTTGAATACATTAACATTTTCTTTTCACCACAATCAAATCAAACATTTCTAACATGGAATGTCATTTTCCTGCACAGTATTCTCACAATACACCATTCTGTTCACACACAGCAGTGGAACTTGCATTGTTTGCAGCTGTCATGGAATTACATTCACTAGATAGAGGTATTAATTTTGCAAAGAACCCTAGGATGTAACAAAGAATGAGATGCTCTTCATGTTTTCATTGTCAGCTAAGGGTGATGAAATTTGAAGGGAAACAGAGAAGCGTGCGTGCACAAGTTCCTCTTTGAACTTTTTCAGTTCTCCATATGAATACTGTACACATGGAGTGAACCAACAAGACATACTTCACATTGTGTATCCACTGCAGCTGACCAATAAAGAAACGAGACAGTCTCCTACCACTATCACCACTTTGGAAAAAGAAAAGGGGATTTGCTTTCCTATCTAATATTCTTCTTCTTTAAATGCATTGGGAATGTGATTGTAGAAAAGAACATACAGTATAACACAGTAGGGACTTTCTACATCCCAAGACCTCTCCCTTTTTCTTGCTGCTCTGTTTGGCCTCTTCCCCTTGCGCCCTCTCTCTATCTATTTATCTCTCTCTCTCACACACACACATACACACACAGCATTACAGTTCCTAGGAATTTACCAAAGCATAATGATAATGATAAACTTGAAAATGCTCATTGCACTTAACTCATTCTTAAGAATTGGTTGAAATTACATACCAGAAAAATCTAGACTCAGACCTCTGTGTCCAGTACATGAGACTTTTCCATGTGGTATGTGAAGTCAGAAGTTCCCTCACTGGTGAGACACAACCTGACTTGGTACTTGTGAAATAGCCAGTAGTGTAGCTACGCCCATCTTGATTCCAGATTCCAGCACACAGTTGAGGAACAGAGATCTTCCTGGGTAGGAGGCTCATCAATGGAAAAGGGGAACCAAAATTCCCTTTAAAACCTGCATTTTACTTTTATTTTTGTTGTTAACTAGGAAGCGCAAACTGAGCTAAATACTGGATGATGATTAATCAAAAAAATTCTCAGAATTGAAACACTTTAAATTTCAATGACATGAAAAAGTATTAAGATTTTTCTTTCTTTTTTTTAATTTCATTTTAGAAAATTCTAGTGTAGATTCATTTTCCTGAAACATTCCCATTTGGGTGAAACAACCTTTCTTTTTATTTAAGGTCACTTTTTCCTGAGGTGGGAAGAAAGGGTGAGACCCTGATAGCAACATTGTTTCCCGGATCCCATCTGCCACACGCTCACAAAGTTCACTCCATTATCTGCGAAGGACAGGTTTTCTAGACTCAGCTTTCCACACCTAATAATTCACCTTTCCAGTCCTCATGCACATATTTATCAAGGTTGGGACCTCTTTTTTTTTTTTTTTTTTTAGGTGATTTAAAAGTCTTCATTGCAGTGGCTTCTCTGGAACACACCACCTCTTTCATTAGCGATATTTATGGGAAATAATATATTTGTACAGTTGAAAGCATCACCTGTTTTGCTAAGTCAGTTCTTGTCTGAATGCAAACATGTTGTTAGAGAGTTTATGCAACAACACTTGCTAATGGAAAGTACTAATCAAAACTTTTCTACTGCAGTAAATTTTTATATTTTTTAACCACTGGATTCCAATTAAATGTATTCAAAATAGCAAGCTTTGATTAAACAAATTTAAAAAGAGAGATTATGTATACAGCCCTGTGGAAAACAAGGCAGGTTAGGTATGCAGGCTCTTGTATATTCTTAATAGAAGTCTTTACCTGAAGGTAAAACCCAATAAACTGTACCCTATAATGTGCCTTGGACTCTGTTGATTTACCTGTGTTACACTGTCAGCAAAAAATCAACTTTACCAGGTACACACCATGCTTATATATTTAATGCATATAAAAAATGCATATAAAAGATCCTTTTTTCTTTTTATAAAGAATGACTGAATTTCATTAGGGCACATTTTTCTCTAAAAAGTTCTTTGTTAACCATGGGATATACTGATTGTAAATAAAGGAAGTTACAGTACTGTGCCCATGTTTATAAAGGGAGGGAAAAATCCTTAATGTGGACCTACAATTTCAATTAAGGAAAAAAACATCATAAATACCAGGTTTGGTCTTATTCTAATATACATTAGCAAGATCTTTCAAAGAATCTCCTTGCTTTCACTAATATATATATATATATATATATATATATATATATATATATATTCCTAAATAACCCCCCAAAAAAGATTTTATGCTATTTAATTGAAGTCTATGAAGAGAGGTTTGGGAATAGACAGTTGAAAAACATTGGGGTGGCGGGGGGGGGGGGGGGGAGGAAGAAAATGCCATTTTCCTCATCTGAGGCTCTTTAAATACAACATATTTGTACATTTCCAGTAAAAATTTCACAAACCTTTCATAGATGGATTCCCCTTCCCCCATAGTTAAGTTTCAAGATTAGTTGCAGCCTTAGAAAAATATTTAATTCTCTTTGCTCTGTGACATGGCGTAATGAATCCAGGTCAAGTTTCTTTAGGAAACATAAGAAGACCCTTGACAACTGAGAGGTCTCCCAGACACTCTCTGCTGTCAGAGCTTTCCAAAACCACACATAAGTGAAGGCCACGCACAGCCTACATCAGACAGGAAAGAAGAGCAGGGCTTCCCTCCCTGACCTTTGCTGTGTTTGAGTAAGAAATGTGTTTATTGCTCAGTCTCTCTGAGTGTTTAAATGTCCCTATTGTGCAAATTATGAGTGCTTTGAGCGCAGATTATGAGTAAGAAACCATTCTTTACCATTTCCAACTGTCTGTTCTTCTCTTTGTTCTTGTTCACTGTGCACCTTTGAGAACTGCAAAAATCCATGCCAAATTTTTTTTAATAGTGCCCTTGCATTAAACCCTTAGTTGAATCCTGTAGTGATTTTTTTTTCTTTCAAATTTTATATTGCTTTTTAAAACATCCCATGAAGATTCTGGATGTTTAAAGAAAAGAGGGGAAAGAGGGTTGGTGATATTAGTCAACTGATTTAGCAAATCAAGGCTACAAAAAACATCTGCTTCTTTACCTTGGGCCTCTGACTTTTTTAAGAGGAAAGAGGCTGCTGATGAGAGGGTCAGCTAAGTGTGGGGGGAATGCAGACCTGCCCAGCAGCAGGGGTGTAGGGCGTGTGTCAGGGAGGCAGCTGCCAGGACGCGCTGACGCCAGGTCCTTTTCCCACAAACAGCGGATCTTTTCACACCCTAACGCGGAGAAAAAAAGTTGTCCACGGGCTTCAAGAATTGCCCATGAAACCGTTGACAATCGAGGCACAGAACGTCCTAGTCTCTCCTCCTGTGCCCTTGGGACCGCCACCTCCCAGCAACCAACCCCTCTTGCCCCTTACAAAGGAAATCGAACGGCTCCCGGGAGTCCGTCTGCCCGTCCCTGAAAGGAGCACGTAAACAAGGCAGCTTTGGTAGGTGATCTGGGGTACCGGAGGCCAGTCACCCAGGGACCTGGTTCCCTGCTCCAGGGTCCCCAGCGTCGCCGCACCTGCTGGATTCCTCTGGGAGTCAGCGGTGTTTGCCGCAGCTCGGGCGCCCTCTGGCGCCACGATGGGGAAATTCACGTAGTAGAGGGAGCCAGGAGGAAAAATAAAGCAGCCCTGTCCAGCTGTGTGATTGGGTGCTCAAGGAAACAAGGTGAGCTGCCGCCTTTCTGGACTGGGCTCTACCAGGAAACTTACCCCAGTGTATTAAGGTTTGAAGAGCCTCAGGTCACAGTTTCCTTGAGTAATGTTACACAACAATTACCTTCCCTAGACTTTGGGGGGTCCTGGGTTTGCAGAGTTAGGCCATGAAGGACATGGAGGGCCCAGACTTCCAGCATCACTCCTTCTCCCTTTTCCTCCTCTAAACACACACACACACACACACACACACACACACACACACACCTCTTCTTTTATTCACCTTATTCTTAACCACATGTGATGCCTTTTTTGATACGTCAACTTGACTAAGCTAAAGTCCCCAGTTATTCCATCAGACACTAATGCAGATGTTACCGTGAAGGGGTTTGCAGATGTCATCATGGTCACTAAAGGACTGATGTGAAGTAAGGGTGATTAAACAAGATAATGCTGTGGGCCTGACTTAATCAGTTGTAGTCCACAAAAGCAGGGCTGAGACTCCCAGAGACAGAGAAGAAAGTCCACCTGCAGACAACAGCTTCTGCCATGCCCCCTGAGTTCCATTCTGCTTCAGATCTTTCTTCCTGATTGCTTGCCCAGTGAATTTCAGATCTGCTTAGCCAGCTCCTGCAATAGTGCAAGCCAATTCCTTCTAATAAATCTTTCCATATATATATATATATGAAAAGATTTATTAGATATATAGGTACTGTGTTTCTTGTTGAACTCTAGCTGACACAACCCACACAGCCCAAATCAGGAAAAATATTAAGGAAATCCAGAGCACCGGATGACTCCAAGCCATCTCTGTTCTCCCAACCTTCGTCAATAGATACTTTCTGGATGTCCCTTGGTGGTGGAAAGAAGCCACTGTATCCTGGAGATGGAGGTAAGAACAGAGCAGACTGGGATGCCTCTCTTATTTAAGCTTCAGTACCTACTATGTTAGAGGCTAAGAATTAAGCACTGAATGAGAGAATAAGTGACTATTATGGTTTGTGAAAACCACACATACACACACACACACACACACACACACCTACCTCTGGATAGCACCATTGCAGTTTTCAAACCTAGACCAAAACCCAGTGTTAATTAATGGTTTGCTGTGGGTACTGGTGGCATGCTTGGAGCTATACAAAAATATAGTAGGAGGAGGAGGACGCCAAGGAGGAGAAGCAGACAGCAGTCTCTGCCTGGAGGGCCTTCGGTCTATCACCACTGAGGGAAAATGCTTGTTTACCCCATTGCCAAACCTCCTGAGTCACCCACCCCCACATCGCGTCTTTGTGTGCTTATTGTTTCTATATATGGCAAAGGGGTGACCATACTGGTAATGGATCTGAACTGTAGATTATTGGCAAAAGCACACTCCACCAGGCTGGGGAGAGGGAGCCTGCTATATAGATGGATGAGCAAGACCACTGCTCCCAGGACAAATGAATGAATCCAGCGAAAGACTTCATCCCTCCTCTAACCTCTCCTACCCCTCCCCAGGGGCCCAGGCCTATTCTATAAGGGCAGTGACCCAGCACGTTTCAATCCAACAAGTGTTTCCTGAGTACCCACCATGCTGCAAGTCCCCCCTCTACAACTGGGTGTTCTGATTCATTTTTGTAATCACCATTGGCCCACAAATGAATTACTGCATTCGATGATAACCCCCCCTGAGTATCCAAGTGACTTCTTCATGGACTTTTACCTTTCAGGCCATCTTCTTCTTGAGATATGCACCTTCTTTGGCTCAGTCACAACTCTTTCTGGTTTTACCTGCTCTTAGTCTGTTTCTTCTCTGCCCTAGTAGAATGGTTTTTCCCCCCGACTCCAGTCTCCATGATTTTTTGTTTCTTTTCTGTTGTTTGTACCAGGGATTAAATCCAGGGGCACTTAACCATTGAGTCTCATCTTCAGCCCTGTTTTATTTATTTTTTTTTTTTATTTAGAGACAGGGTTTCACTAAGTTGCTGAGGCTGGTTTTGAACTGACAATCTTCTTGCCTCCACCTTCTGAGCTGCTGGGATTACAGGTGTGTTCTATGGCAAATGGCTCCATGATTTTTAAAGTAGATGTGTTCAAGGGTTCTACATTGGCCACCTTCCAGAGTGAATCTATTCCCTTACATTGGGAGATGAACTGCTGATGAAGGCCTGTATTAGTAAGGCTCTCTAGGAACATAACCACAGGAGATCTGTATATCTGTATATATGTATATATCTATATCTACCGATATCTAAATCTATATCTATCTATCTATCTATCTATCTATCTATATATATATATACGTGTGTATGTGTGTGTGTATATATACATATATATATATGTGTGTATATATATATATATATATATATATATATATATAATTATAAAAAGAAATTTATTAGATTGGCTTACATTATCAGAAGTACTCCAAAAGCCACTGGGTCTTCACACTGGACAGCTAGAAGAAGCAGGAGCTGCTCAGTCCAAGAAGCCTCAGAAAAGAAAGAGACCAATGATGCAGGTCCAATCTGGTACTGGAGGTTTGGAAACTTCCTGGAGAATTGCTGGTCAGAGTCCACTTTGGAAGAGTGAAGGAGCTGGAGTCCAGAGTCCCAAGGCATTCTCAGTAGCAAGCTAAGCCCCCACTCAAGAAGAATGGATTTGGCATTTGAATTGTCTTTCTCCTTCCACCTTTTTTCCATCCAAGCCCCTAGCCTACTGGACTGCAAAGTCCCCATTCTGTGCAGGTCTCCTTCCTCAGTTTGCTGTCCCACGTGACAGTCATCTCTGAAAACATCCTTATCCACACACCCAGAGGTCTTTTAATCTAGACATCTCTCAATCCAATCAAATCCACAATCCATAATCCCACATCTGTGTCTCTGGCTCCTGCCCCCATCCTGAATCCATGTGTTCTCTTGCTGGGGACCCTTGGATGTACTGTGAGCATTCCAATGTAGATATCACCAAAGTAGTTCATCCTCCTCCTTTCCTTGCTTCTCAACTGTTGTCTACTCAGCATGCACTTGCTGAATTGATGATGACACAAACCAAGAGCCCATACCAGGAACTCAGGACACACTCCTGTCACTCATCTTCACATCCCATCGTATTCAGGATTATGGGTTCACTACAGAGTGTCTCTAGTCTCTTCTCCTCTTCAAACCACCTCACAGGCTTAGGCCTTCACAAATCTCAACTCAGGAAAAATGGTCTTCTAATGATACCCCTGTTTCCATGTCTCTGTTCTCTCCCCTTCATCTTCCTAGAATGAAATCATCCATGAAACCTTCTTACTTTAAAAGCTTCAATGCCAGAATTTTTGTTTTTAAGGCTGGATAGTTCTTCATTGTTATATACTCTGTATTTCCTGTCATTTGCAGCAACACGGATGAAACTAGAAAACCTCATGCTAAGGGAAATAAGCCAAGCACAGAAAGACAAACACAGCATAATCTCAGGCATATGTGGAATCCAAAAAGTTGAACCTACAGAAAGAGAAGAGTGGAAGTGTGTGTACCAGAGGCTGGGTCTGACAGAAAGAGAAAGATGTTGGCTAAAGGGTACAGTATTCAGTTGGACTGGAAGAGAAAGTTCTAGTGAGTACTGCACAGTGACTATCATTAGTAATATTGTGTTATATATTTCAAAAATTACTAAAAGTAGCCTCTAAATGTTCTCACCACAAAGAAATGATAAATATATGAGGCCAGAGTATGTTAATTAGACTGATTTAATCGTTCCATGATGCCTACATGCATACACATCACATTTTACCCCATAAATACATGCAATTATAATTTGTCAATTAAAACTAAATAAAAAACTTTTTTTAAAGTGTCAGTGATTTCTTGAAAACATTCCATGACTCTTGTCCACTTCCTATAACCCCTGTGGACAAGTTGACAAATAATCTCCTCTTTGCTCCCATTGTATCCTTTTTTTAAAAATTGGTTCCTTTTAGTTATACACAAATGCAAAATCCATTTTGATATAATCATATAAGCATGGGAAAACTTCTCCCCAATGTAAAACTTAGAGCAATGTAACATGTTCCTTTTTAGTGAAATAATTTCAAATATGCAGAAAGGAACAAAACCCAAAATCCAACATAACAAATACCCACCATACAAACTGGAAAAAAAAATCTTTGATGGATTGATTTCAGTGCTTCTTTCAAAGAGATATTAGCCATGATAAAAGTAGTTGGGACCCCTCTGTGCACTCTTCTTTCATGGGAGACTTTGCTGTTGAAATTTGTGATAGATTTTCTCTTGTAGCTCTTGCACTTGACTGCTGGTTTCTCATGAACAGCTTCTCTCTCTTTCATTCCTGAATCCCCAGCACTTGCTAAGTGCTTAATGCAGAAAGAGATTGAGTAATGTTGGCCAAAGACATGCAAAAAGGAATCAATTCACACCCACTACTCTTGTGGACCATTCTTCACCACTTTAGTATATAATTTCTTCAAATTATCCCTGATTAATGTAATATGCTTGTAGAGGAAGCATGTTGTCCAAATGTGTTAACTTCAATGGGTGTTTCTCTACTTTGCACATTGGAATCAAAGTGCTAATATGTGGATTCTACCCCCAGAAAATTTTGATGCCATGGGTGAGGTACCTCCTAGGCACTGGGTTGTGACAAGCTCCCGACAAGCAACCACAGCTAAGAGCCTCTCTTACTTCTACACACCTGTAGCATCATCATCACCATCATTAGTACCATTAGCAATTGATGAGCACTGAACACATGCTTTGCATGTAGATTATCTTATTTGTTTCTCACCACAACCAAAATATTATTATCCCCATTTTATAGACCAAGAAAGAAACAATGAAGCAGTTAAGTAGCTTGCCTGAAGTCAAATAGCTAATTAAGTACCAGGTGAGGAATCCATTTAGTTTATTTTTTTCCTGCAGAGAGGCCTTCTTAAACTTCCTCTAGAGTAGTGTTCTCATGCAGTGCTCAGAGAATTTCAGTTCTGAAGGAAGAGCCTCATGTAAGGATGGTGCCTGGGGCCTGATCTCTTCCCACCAGCTTCCACCATGATGGTAATCCATCCCTGACCTTGGCTGTCACTCTTACCAAGCCTGGGATGAATAGAAACTCAAACACCTAAAGGAGGTAATTGAAGTCTAGCAATACTAGAGCTCTCCGAGACCCTGAGCTTTAATGGCTAATCCTCTTTCTTTTTAAGTCCTTTGCAGGAACTGGTCATAAACTCCTTACCTGAGTGACTGCCAGAGACTTGGGAAGCTGAGTCTTGCTTGCTGTTCCCACCACACCCTCTTTGATTATAGGAATTATTCCTCTCAACCATGTTTTTGTTTGTTTGTTTGTTTTGCTACCAGGGATTGAACTCAGGGGCACTTAACCACTGAGCCACATCCCCAGCCATTTATTTTATTTTGAGACAGGGTCTCACTGAGTTGCTTGGGGTCTTGCTAAGTTGCTGAGGCTGGCTTTGAACTCTTTATCCCCCTGCCTCGGCCTCCTGAGCAGCTGGGATTACAGGTGTGCCCCACCACATGGGGCTTCATTTACATTCTTTAGCACCATTTCCACCCTCTCTTCTCAGGCTGCCTACTTTTTCCATTGCTCTCTGTCTCTCTTCTTTTACTGGATCGCCATGGTAACGACCAGTGCACCCAAAACGTGGAAGACGTACACCATTACACCACACTGCTGCCCCTTCTTGTTTTTAAATATAAATAATAGAATTTTATTTTAATTTAAAAGTATATTAGTATACATTTGCATAGCCATGCTTAGGGCAAGGGCTGGAAGCACATCCATCACGTTTAACCCTGATTAATTGTAGGTGGTAACATTAGGTGTCATTTATCTCCTTCGGTACTCTCCCACATTTCACATGGCTGCCTCTTTCATCTCCTGCTATTTTTAAGCAAGCAAAGGAGGAAACTACGCACCATATTTTCTCTTTACACTGATTTCTTTATGAGCATCATGCACATGCTCTGGACAATAGTGTTTGAGCAGTGGGATTTTCCTGGAGGAGAAATCAATTTGCAGCACCTTGGAATCACAGGACACAATGGTTTGAAGAGATCTGGAACATCACCTAACCCAAGGGTGCCACCATACAGAAGAACTCAAAATTGGAATTTGTGGTTCTGTGCCAGCAGATAGGCAGTGGAGGGTAAGGAAACCATTGTCAACTTTTGAGAAATTGGTACTCTGTGGGATGCAGTCTGTTCCTGCCACTGTGTAGAAGATATTAATGAAAGAGCCTGAAGGAGCAGTGGACATATAGCTCTAGGGAAGAGGGGGCCATGGACTATGTGTAGCATGGTGTTAAGAGAAGGAGAAGATCTCAAGGAAGAAATGGCCATTTGCAAGCAGAAAAGAAAGGATATACATTTAAGAAATGTGAGACATGATGAGTCGGTCAAGGGACCCTTCCTTGATACCTAAGTACTAAGAAAACAGTTGAATAACAAAGACCTAAAGCAGCTCAGGGTGAAAAATCCGACTAACAGTGTGGTGCCCAATAACACCTTTCTGATGGATGAACAGGTTCAGGGAAAATCCTCTGAAAGGAGTAGATATTCTCCAAAGTAGACAGCACGATTAACCCTGGTCATGAGGACTATGGGGTAAGAAAGCAAAGAAATAAACTTTAATTTATTTCTCTAAAAGAACTATGGTGGATGAGATTGTTGACTTACAGAATCAACTGGAAGCCGATAGATAAGAAAACTGCTACTTCTTGGAAAGAGATTATTTGAGACTTATAATAACCTGGGGCCCCATATTTTGGAAGTAGGAGATAGGCTGTGAAAGCCATCTATGCTCTGGGGTGCTCCCCAACACTCACTCACATTTGACCACAGAAAACAATGAAAGAGGATGGAACTTCTAGAGGGTGGAAACCAAAGGCCCTGGGGAACCCTGGACCTGATATTGACTGGACGCTGCTATGTGTCTCACAATCTTCTATTACCAGAAGGTGTTGGTGGTTTCCCTGTCACTCATGGATAGTAGTTGTGTGTAGAGAAGCTAACTCGCCCTTTCAGTTCATAGCTCTATGGGTTACGTGAGCCTCGCTCCATCTTGGTGGAGGTAGTATACACAGCACACTACCTAGACACCCTGCACTTTGAGCTGGATGCAATGATTAGATGGAATTTAAGAACACCCTTGTAGAGGTGTTAGCTGTTCTACGTGCCTGTGAGAGTGGACTGTTGCAGAGACGTTTTCTATTTACCAGATATTCATTTATCTCCTGGTATTGTAAGCCCCCAAGGTCTTCTGGCTTGTTCTGAATAGTGAGCTGTGATCAGACATATGTTTGTCCCCTGTGGACTAAAGCACTCAGAAGCTGTGTTGTGAGCCACCAGCTCCCTTTCTCTGGCTGTGAAACTAGAAGCCACTTATGGTGAATGCCACTATGCTATGTAATCATAGCATAGAAAGTCTGTTGTTGAGTTGCCATATGAAGAAGAGGTTCTTAGAGAGTGACCCAAACTGCACTGGAGTTTGTGTGAGTTAAAACCTTTTTTGTCTTAATGAGGTTTGGGTTTTATTTGTTATTGCAGCCTCACCTAGCCTAGCCTAATTAATATAAAGGCTTTAACTTCTTTTTTTAATATTTATTTTTTTAGTTTTAAGTGGATACAATATATTTTACATTTATATGGTGCTAAAGATCAAATTCAGTACTTCAAGCATGCCAGGCAAGCACTCTGCCACTGAGCCCACAGCCCTAGCCCCTAAAGTCTTTAACTTCTGGTGTGTTGTTCTGTTACCTGTTTGACTATGAGGCCCAATGAGCTGTAGCCAATCACTTCATTAATCTCACCAGACAGATGGTGTAACCTTGAAATGCCACTGAGAAAAATCATTAAACAAGCAATAGAAATAAATGTTCACTACTCCCCAGGGCCCAAGACATAAGTATTAGTAGGTGAGCTCTCTTCCATTCATTCATGGCACAATGGTGATTGAGTTTTGATCTTAACCCAAACATATATGGGCATTAAAGTTATGATGCCCAATTGAGGCAAGGTCCCTGATCTCATGTCTCACAGAGATGACATCCTAGTGAAATAACCAAGGAAACAAAAAGAATAAATAAGGTCACCTCAGAGAGTGGGTAAGTGTTAATGACATGATCAGAGCAATGTGAAAGAGAGTGAGTGGGCAGTCAGGGGAGGTCTCTGTGGAAGTAAGAGTTCAGTTAATACACCAATAACAGACACCAGCTATGCTGGAAGTGAAACTTGAAGATAGAGGGATGGGCAGCTGCGAAGCAAGGAGGTGAATAAGTTCTTATTTGATGTGTTGGTCTTTCCATTCTGGATTGGCCAGAACATCAGAAGTGAAGCATAAAGAGAATGAAGTCTGAAAAGTAGAGAGAGATCTTCTAAGGTCTTATAAGACATCACAAATTGATTGGATTTAATTTCCAAGGCAGTGGGAAGCCATTCAATGCTTTTTAAGGAGGGAAGTTATAAGATTTGATAAGAGACTGGTTGGTTAGATGCTGGAGCTCTGAAGGAGGTGGTAAGCAGGCATGGATTCTGGAGAAACAACAATTGCAGATGGTTGGAGATTGTAAGTAAAAACAAGACAGAAAGGGATCGTGAACAACTTCTGGGTTTTCAGTTTGAGTAATTGGATAAGCTGTGCCCTTTACTGAGATGACAATATCAAAAATTCTAAGTTTGACAATTTATCATCTATCTCAACATAATGAAGAGGGGGTCAAAGTTTCCCATCACAAAGAAATGCTAATTACTCTATTTAATCATTATACATTGCATATGCATATTGAATTATCACACTGCATTTCATCAATAGATGCAATTATTCTGTGTCAATTCAAACACACACACACACACACACACACACACACACACATATAATTCTAAATTGGAGGTGCCTGGTAGGCGCTCACATCCCTCCAGAGGGAAGCAGGTGGAGCTTCACAGCAAGGTTAGGCCTAAGGATATAAATTTTGGGCCCATCCGTTTATAAATGTTATTTAAAGCCACAGAGCTGAATGAGATCACTGAGGGAGAGAGTGTAAATACAGAAGAGGTCCTAGGACTGGGGCCTTGGATCCACCATCGATCTGGAGGTCAGCAAGAGGAGAAGCCGCTCTTCCAGAATAGTGAGACCTTTTCCACTCTAAAGGCTGTTTGCTTTTTAAAAGATGCCCTAAGACATATAGATTTTTCCACATATCTTAGTCATAAATGTTACAACAAAGTCTCCTGTGAGTTTTAAGTCACATGTGTCACTGTGGGGAAGCAGCTGTGGTACAGTAGAAAAATGCACGCGGCCGAGACTCAGAAAACCCTGAAAGCTTTCAGCCACCACTCAGTAGTGATATGACAAACCTAAGTCACAGCCTTTCCTCCTCTGCCATGAATGGGAACATGCTTTGTGCACTCCACAGCCACACGGTTTATTTAGTAACCACTAGCCACATGTGACCTTTTAAATTGAAGTTAAAATATTCAATTAAAAATTCAGGTCTTCAAGGCTAAGGAGACATGGTGACTAGATGCCATGCAGGATCCTGCAAAGAAAATAGCAGTGATGCAAAAACTGGTGACGTCTCATTAAAGTCTGTAGGTTAGTTAATAGAATTGTGGCCAGGTTAATTTCTTCCTTAATTTGTCTTAACAAATGTAACAGAGTTCTGTAAGATGTTCACATCAAGGGAAGCTGGGTAAAGGGTAGATGGAACTTTCTATTACTTGAGCACTGTAAAAAGTGAATGAAAATTTAGTTTCTCAGTCATACTCGTCATTCAAGTGCCCATCCATCACCAGGACACTGTTGATGTGGACTATTTTCATCATAACCGAAAGTTTAGTTGGACAGCGTTTTCCACGGTGTTAGAAAAATACATGGTTTTAATACATAAATCATTGACCACAACACCATACCTCAAAGCTATCTGTATGGGAGAAATTTAGTGACTTCAGTTAATCCATCAAAATCGTGTCTAGAAATGAAAATCCAGTCTGATTTCCCATGCCCTAACCAACCATGTTATTTTACTCTAACCACTACTCTAGGGCTTTTCTCCTGTTCTTCAAAATGGGACGGCTCAACTGAATGATTTGGAAGGCATTGTTTCCCTCTGACATCTTATGGATCTGGAGCAAATAATACTATGGAAAAGAAGGCTCATTATCTCAGCAGTGCACAGAGAAGATACCCATATGGAAAAATATTAAGTGTGTGAGTTGAGGAAGTGTGTAAGCCTTCCATCCATGTGACAAAATACCTAACTTAAAGAGGGAGAGTTTTATTTTGGCTCAAGAGACTACAGTCTATGTTCGGCTGACTCCATTGTTATGGACCTGTAGTGAGGCAGAGAAGGCATGGCGGGCACAGCTGGGTGTTTGGGAAACAGAGAAAGAGAGAGAGAGAGAGAGAGAGAGAGAGAGAGAGAGAGAGAGAGAGAGAGAGAGAGAGAGAGAGAGGAGAGAGAGAGAGAGAGAAAGGAGAGGAGAGGAGCAGCAGCAGGGGGAAAGCCCCTGTGACCTACTTTCTCTAACTAAGCCCCCCTCCTACAGTTTCTACCTCCTCCCAATAATGCCATCAAATTATGAATCCAGCAAAGGATTAATTCACTGATGAAGTTAGAGCCCTCATGATCCAAATTCCAGAAGGTTCCACCTCTGAGCACTGCTGCACTGGGAACCAAGTCTTTAATACATCAACATTTGCAAGATATTACAGATTCAAACCTTAATTGGAAGATGGCAGCAGTTCCCCACCATGACTGGCTCTCCTGGGGCCAGGCTGTTCAGCCCTAATATGGATGCGCATTGTACAAAAGACCCAGCCTCCTTGTCAGTGAGGAGCTGTACACACAGGGATTTAATGAATAGACTATAGGGAAGAACACATAGGAAGTTATATTTTGGGGATGGGGGCAGATACCAGGAATTGAACTCAGGGCACTCAACCACTGAATCCCATCCCAGCCCTATTTTGAATTTTATTTAGAGACTGGGTCTCACTGAGTTGCTTAACACCTCACTTTTTGCTGAAGCTGGCTTTGAACCCACTATCCTCCTGCCTCAGCCTCCTGAGCTGCTGGGATTACAGGCATGCACCACAACGCCTGGCAGGAAATAATCTTTTCTAGTGCTAGAAGCATTTAATTTTATGCTAATATTTTGTTCATGACTATCAGTTTGTTCAAGTTACATAATTCAGGTCAGACTACAAAGAGATTTAGAAAACATGATTGACCAGGGACATTAGTGACTATTGAGTTTTCTCTCCTTCATACCACATCATTAATAAGAATCTGCTGTCCTAAAAGCACTTTCTTTTTTTTTTTTTTTTTTTATTTTTTTATTTTTTTTTATTGGTTGTTCAAAACATTACAGAGCTCAAGACATATCATCTTTCATACAATCGACTCAATTGGGTTTTGAACTCCCCAAATACATAATACAGACTCACTTCTGTTACATACTCACATTTTTACATAATGGCATATTAGTGACTGTTGTATTCTGCTACCTTTCCTATCCCCTACTATCCCCCCTCCCCTCCCCTCCCCTCCCAACATCCCTCTCTACCTCCTCTGCTGTTGTTCAATTCTCTCCCCTTTTTTCCTCCCCACCCCCTTGCCCCTCATAACCTCTTATTATTTTGTCTATCACTGAAGGTCTCCTACCATTTCCATATGTTTTCCCTTCTCTCTTCCTTTCTCTCCCCCCATTCGTCTTAGCACTTTCTATCTCAGACACTTAAGATGGAGCATCAACACTAACCTATTAATTTCCACCATGCTTGTAGACATTAAGATATGCTCTTTTCCCATCTGCTACTTATAAGGAAGACAGTAAAGAATATCTCATTGTGCAGAGGAAGATAATTTGGAAGAAGAATTTGCTTAAATGGAAAGTTTCTTTCCTACCAGATCACCCTGAAATACAGATCAGATTTAATTTTTCAGTTTTTCCTCAGGTTAATAATGGTTAAGTATAAATGAAATTCTGATCACTGTTTCTTTGCTTGTTCTTTATAAAGTATACATCAGTTACCATTTTTAGTTAAAAACTAATGAAACTTTTTGGGGGGCAAACCTAAGCTAAAGGGATCCTGACACTACAGAGCTACAAGGAGCTCCTGCCTCAGCCTCCGGAGCCACTAGGATTACAGGCTGTGCCAATGCACCTGGCTAATTGTTCTTGATTGTACTGTTGTACCCTATGGGTATCTGGAACCTAAATTCTTGTCTGTAATTTAGTAGCTGATGCTTATAAACTGGATTTTGTAACAATCCTCCAGGGTTTTAAAAAAAAAACCACTCCTTTCATCCTTTTTAAGCTTAATAGAAGGCAATATTGTTTCTCTTTATTATAATATTTGAGTTATTTTAACAGAAAACTGGGCAATTAAAAAAAAAAGAAGAAGAAGAAGAGTGGTTCCATTTCTTTCTTCATCTCCATTGTTCTTACAGTCCTTTCCATCTCTTCTTAGAAATGATCAGTTGAATTTGTCAAAAGCACAGCAACCATGGAACTGCATGCTGTTTTATATATCTTGAGATTAACCGTGTCATCCTAAGAAAGATGCAAACATTCATTGCATTCCAGAGAGAAAGAAAGGGATGAGATTCTAAGACAATCACTGAGCATTGCTGCATACTTTTGAGGGAAGAGTTCCCAGGAATATTATCTAGAAAAGACCTAGGCAGCAGGAATGACTGTGAATTCCCCCTCCCAGGAGTCAAGGAACTGCAGATGACATGGCTAGCAAGGTTCCATATTCTAACAATGCAGAGACCATAACAAGGATGTGATGTGCTACGCAGAGATAATCCCCTTTCCTGTTCTGAGATATCTTCTGCATCTATTTGAAAAAAACATGCCTTTGAGCCAGGCATGGTGCATCCCTGAAAACCCAGCTATTTGGGAGACTGAGACAGGAGGATTACAAGTTCGAGGCCGGCCTGGGCAGCTTAGCAAGACCCTGTCTTAAAATAAAATTTAAATGGGGATGGGAATGTAACTTGGAGGTATAGCATCCCAGAGTTTAATACCCATCACTTTAAAAAAGAAAAAAGAAGAAAGAAATGCTTGAGAATAAGAAAATGAGTTGGCATTTTAAAAAATTTTTTAAAAAAACTTTTTAGTTGTAGTTGGACACAATACCCTTATTTTATTTATCCATTTTTATGTGGTGTTGAGGATCGAACTCAGTGCCTCACATGTGCTAGGCAAGCGCTCTACTGCTGAGCCACAACCCCAGCCCCTAGTTGGTGTTTTTGAGTTTGAAATTTTCCTTATGGCAAATACTGCAAACCTATCAGATAACACCTTGGCAAGGATTACAGTTGCCTAGCCCGGCTCAACTCTGCCCCAGGAACCTAATAAAGTCTGAGGGAGACCCCGAGAGAAGGGTTTGGACATGAGGAAACTGATCTTAGCCCAGATCAGCCTGTCTACCCTAGGTGACTATCACAATCAAGAGAAGACTGGGCACTGTGGGCAGTGAGGCATAAAAGGCAAGATGAGACCAGAGGAATGATGATAGTTAATAAGATCATTAACGATCTTAATAGTTAGGAGGAGCAAGGCAGGAGCAAGGCAGCAGTGGGTAGGAACAGATCATTAACAGATCTGAACAGACCCAACACTGGTGACTTTAGACATCACCCTGAAATCCAAAGAGCCATGGGAATCCATGGCTGAGCATTGCTGGTAGGATGTGGAGCCTGGAGGAGAGAGCATGGGAGAGAAATTGGATGACACTAGGTAGAAATTCAGGTAGGTTCAATTTAGACTCTAGAATAAGGTCCTATAAAAGATAAATGATTTCTGTCTTCTATGATCTTAATCCTTGTTGCTCAATTTGCTAGATAAAAGGAAGCTTACAAGGTACAAATGTGATTCCTGGTCAAATGCTCCAAAATAAATAAATAAATAAAATTAATTCACAAAATAGCCTTATTGTGCTATTTCTAACTATGATTAACAGATCTCTGCACCATTTTCAACCAACACATTGAACTCTACCCTTCTCAATAACGTTTTCTTCACTTATTAAAATTAATTTTCTTTAATTCTAACATTGTCAATGGGGAAGAAACTCACCTGCCTTTTGCCTTTTACATGCATCAGCTCTGCTCCAAGAAGCTTTATAATGAAAGGCTCTGCGTCTGGTTAATTCAAATGAGCCCACGGGCCAAGTTCATTGCTAGCATTGACAAAACTAAATGAAACCATCCGTTTTATGAGAGAAGCACAGAGGCACTGAGTACCTTCCTATCCTCTCTGAAGCTGCCTGAGAAAATAAAAAATGTTTCTGCGACAGACACATTTAATGTGCATTTATTTGACTAAAGCTATTCAAAGGATAAAAGTATTCATCTTAATTTCCTGTAGCACTGGTGGAGCATTAGTAGATAAATCTAAAGGAGACAATAGGGATAGAGGGACAGGAGACAGAACAAAGAAGGACAGGAGGGAATGAGCCATCTACAACCTGGTCCCTGGTGTGCTGTCAGACCTGCATAGAGGCCCAGAGCAGGGGAGTGAGCCTGTAACCTCAATGGATCGGGAAGCTGGGGCAGGAGGATTGTGAGTTCAAAGCCAGTCTTGGCAACTTAGTGAGGCACTTAGCAACTCAGAGAGGCCCTATCTCTAAATAAAATACAAAATAGGGCTGGGGATGTGGCTCAGGGGCACTGGTCCACTGAGCCACATCCCCAGTTACCTCCCCTACCACATACCCGCCAAAAAAAAAGAACTGCCTAGAGTTTATGCCCCTGTGGTTCATTTCTCATGGAAAAAAAACAAGGGAGACTGAATGAGGATTTGTGAAAGAGTGGAGAAAAGGAGACAAGAGAAAATGCACTGTCCCCATTTGTGGGTGCCTCTCTCTGCCCCTGAAGTCCTTTATCCAAACTACAGAGAGAGAAAGCAGGAAAACCAGAATGCCACAATGTGGTCTGTGTTTCCTGTGATGTTTGCCTTCCTTTTAGTTAGTATTTAATATTTTCTTAATCCGCACAGCCTTTTGTCTGACAACCTGGAACATTTCCCAATATTTTCATTATTATTTCCTTCCCTGCTAATGATGTTTCTGGAACAGAGGCATGCTCTTGCAATGGGTTTTCTTCATTAACAGAGAGAACACTGGGTTTGATTTATCTGCAAAACCCCTGGGATGACTTTTGTGCTTAGATGTCAAAGAATCTCTCCATCTCCTTCTAAACCATTAATTTTATCATTATGGAAATAGCTTCCATAATGGATAAAACATTGTCAACTGGGTTTGACAGACTATTAAAACACTTCTGAAGATTTGTAAGCTTGGGCTCCTGCCTCTTGGGACTTACTTAAAACATACACACCCGTATTTATATTCTCTCTAGAATGTCGGTGGAAGACAACTTCGCGATAAGGTGGTTGTAGTGTGCACAGACAGTGATCAAGAATCATTTCCCTGAAGTCCTGGCCAAGTCGCATTATTATTCATGAAATGGGCTAGCCATTCATCTTTCTTATTAGCCAGGAAATAAAACTTTGCCATAGACAAGAGGAGGACCACCTAGTAAAGGCATAGCTTCCCCTGAATCTTGGATATCTATTTTTGTAATTAAGCAGTTTTATTTTGAGGTCATTGTGTATTTACATGTGGTTGTGAGAAATAATAGAGACCTCTTTTGCCCAGTGCCTGGTCAGCCCCAATAGTACCATTTAACTGTAGCTCAATATTTCAACCAGATTATTGACAATGATGCACAGCATCAAGCTCATTGTAATTTCCCATTACTTATACTCATTCACGTGTGTGTGTGTGTGCGTTATATTCCATGCAATTTTATCATGTGCATAAAGTTGTGTGTTCACCACCCCAGTCAAGCTGCAGAACAGTTCTAGCACCAAAAGGATCCCTCATGTTGGTCTTTTATAACCATGCCTACTGCTCTCCTCTCCCCTACAACATGGGTATATTTTTTTCCCTTGAGCTTTTTTGAACTTTGATGTATAAAAAAGAGAAGTAGAATTATAAAAATTTTTTATCTTTAATAAAAGCATCTGAGGTTTTTTTTTTTTAAGACATTCCCTTTTAATGGATGCAACCAGGTGATAGATACAGCCTGAGCTTGATTTCCTAGATTCCAGTGCCCATTCACCTCCCAGCTGGGCACCTTTGTGCAGATCACAGTCTGCACATATGTATGATGTGGCTTCACTGAAGGCAATAAGAGCCATTGTCCGTGAGCTTTGTTTATTGGAAACTCCAGTTTTAACTGCAATTCCCATGGAAATTATCAATCAAGAAGTTGTTCCCAGTCTCAGGGGTATCTTGAAAGTTGTGAATGATGGCATCCAAAATACATGTTTAGCTTCTGCTTGGGACTTGAACAGTATCATTCTCTGAAATAACCCACTTTATACTTAAATAAATATGGACCGCAAGAATGTCCAAAATTTTTTTAAAGAAATATAGCAAATCAGCTCCAATTTCCATCTTTTATTACAAGCTGAGATTTTTTAAAAAATATAAACTCCCAGGCTGACACTTCCATCTGCTACTGTAGGCATGTTTGCCTGGCTGATATGAAATGCCAGCAAGTGAGTTTTCAAAGCCAGCCCAGTGGCTCAATAAAATATGGTCTTCTTGTCACCCTTAGTGCTTAAATCATTTGCTGTCAAACTGGGTGGCTTTCAGAGCTGACATTTACTGCTGTTTGCTGCAAAAGAGATTACAGACTCAAGGAGAGGGTCAGAACTGTCTTAGTACTGCCAACTAAGAGAACAAAGCTTTGGTACATTTTTTGCAACTCTGTTGCTGCCCTATGGTTCCTTAAGACAGATGTGTTTTAAGCAATGGATTTTCAATGAGACACTCATGAAGTGTTTACCCAGTGGTTCCCAACAGCCTCATGCATACATACACACACACTCAAACTCGTGCAAATAAACATTAAAAGAGCCTTTACTTCCCTCTCCCCATCCCCATGTCTCACTCTCTCTCACTTATTTTCTCTTTCCAAAGTCTCTCAGTTAGATCTAACATGCATAGGCCTTCCAACATGAGGAATTCTTATCATAATAGGAATGAATTTCCAAAAGCTTGCAAAGATTTCATTCAGCAAAGAGGTACCAAGTTCCTTCTGTGTTTATGGCAGGATGACAGTTGCTTCAGTTGGGCACCAAAATGAATCTCTTCCCTTAAAAAGGAGAAAACTGATATTTAATGAACACTTCCATGTGTCAAGCATTTTGTACTTGTCATTTCTTGCTACTCTCATGAGGACTTTCTGAGGTAGGTCCTATGATTTTCTACATCAGGACACAGAAGTCCAGTCAGATCAAGCAGGTGGCCCACACTCACACAGCTAGGAAGAGTTAAGACTGAGATTCACACATGCTGTATCTGATTCTGAAGTCCGTATTTTTCTCTATCCACATCATTTCAGGAGCTTTCAAAGAAAGGGACAACAGAATTATAGCAATATGAAAATGTGAGTCTACCTAAAACTGTAATACGAAGAGACTTTAGTAAACTGTATAAGAAATGTCAATTTGAGGGCTTCAACATGCAGTTAGTGTAGTGGACACTGAGACAATCCCCTTTCAATGAAGGACATGTTTTAGCTGCAGGGAGCACGGGCTTGTACCACTTTCAGCTGGTAGCTCCTTCAAGAACTCATTCCTTCTGCAGAAAGTGACCTTGTCTAAGGCCATGCCCCATCCTGAGATGTGCACATCCACTGACCAATTGACATGGAAGTGAAAGGCGTGACCATCTTGGCTTACTTGCAACACCTTCTAAGGACCACTCTGGCTCCAAAACTCCTAGGCTTGGGTTGAATCTGTCATTCATTGCAGTTTCTGCTCTTACCCTCCCTTCCATAAGGTTGACCCAGAGGGCTCCTTAGTAATCATCCTGTATGTTAAACTCCATCCAGACATTGTTTTCCAGAGAACCTGACCCATGACCCTTGAGTAGGTCTTAAAATTCTTTACAAGAAAGATGGTGCATAAAAGTAGGTCTTAGGCAATGAGAAATTTTTCAACAGAACAGCCAGGTAGTCCAAGGAAGTTTTTGAGTAGAGAATTCACAAGGACCAGGCTGTGCCTTAGAAAAATGGTGTGATCCCATCATGAGGCTAAATGTTGAGGATGGAAGCAAAAACCTGGTGGTCATTGAAGAGATAGTGCTTCAGATCACTTCCAAGGGCAGAAGGTTAGGTTTTCTGGTAGAAAACTTAAGTTTGGATTCTGGCTCCATCACTGCTAGCTGAGGGTCTTCAGGGAGTCACGTCATTCCTCCAAACCTCGGGTTCTTCCTCTGTCAACTAAGTGCGGAATGTCTGAGAGCTCACAAAGCATACACACACACACACACACACACACACACACATACACACACACACACACACACACACACATCTGTAAATTTCAAAACAAATGCAAGTGCCAGCTGTAGAGATAAAGGCTGGCCTACAGCAGGGCTTAGCAAAATACAACCTTCCCCCAAATTCCCTCATCATGTTTTTTTTGCACATAAGTTTTTATTGAAACATAGCTACAAGGACAGAAAGGAGCAGTTGCTATGGAGACCATATGCATCCCCCCCCCATGCCCTATCCCCCACCACCAAAGCCTGGAGTGCCTACATCTGGCCCTTCACATAGAAAGTAATTGCTGACCTTGAATATCATCATGGAAGTAAAAGGAGGGGAATAATATAAAGACGAGACAGATAACATGGATAAGACCCAGCAACTGGCTGGGTGCAGTGGTCACACCCTTAATCCTAGTGGCTCTGGTGGCTGAGGCAGGAGGATCCCAAATTCAAGGCCAGCTTCAGCCATACATAAGCGAGACCCTAAGCAACTTCGCAAGACTCTGTCTCCAAATAAAATTAAAAAGGGCTGGGGATGTGGCTCAGTGGTTAAGGGCCCCTGGGTTCAATCCCTGATACCAAAACAAAACAAAACAAAAACAGAAACCACTTGAAATTAGGAGATGACGTGACAAGAAGGACCAATAACCTCCAAGTTCCTAGCCTAGGTCCCAGTGAAAGTGGTGTTATTATCAACTGTACTAAATAAATTAGGAGGAATTGATTCACTTAACGATTGATTTAATTCAGGACTTTTTGAGTGTGATGTGCTGGAAAAAATGTTCAACAGGAGAATGCAAATGCAGATCTGGCAGTTTGGCAAGAGCTAAAGATGAAGTTTTGGTTTTTGGAACAGTGTGCACAGATGTGAGAAAAACAAAGGAAGCGTGGTGGTTCTGTGGTTAGTATAATTTTGATTTGAATCTCCCAATTTAAAATTATTGGATTGAGTTCTGTCTTATACTAGAGCATTATCTAAGAGCTCAATGTTTAAAATCGGAGGATTTGAGTTAGACTTTGCTGATTAGTATCACATTAAGTAGAAAATGAGATAAAGATAATACGTTTTTATTGTGTCTAGGAAGGAAATATTTTAGAACCTGGCAAAGACTCCTGCAGGGGAGGCCATTTGACTGTGCTGCTGACCACTGGGCAACATCTTGAAAACCAGTGGTAAATTGTCATACACAGCATGTCCCAAGTCATGGAGGTCTCCTGAGTTTTTAAATGGTTTTCTACTAAATAAATAAATAAATAGGATTTGAAAAAACAATTTTGGAGAAAACCAGATTAAAGAAATTTCAGGCTTTCTTTCTTGTAGAACTTCTCAGTGACTTTGATATGTTAACTATTACTGAGATCTCCAAGAGGTGGAACCAGTAAGGAGATAAAAAAAAAAAAATACGTCTTAAAGCAGTAACTTGTCCAGGGATAAATAGCTATTATGAAGCAAAGCCAGGAATCAGATTCAGAAGCTGTGCTTCAGAGCTCTCAGTAATTACTCTCCTAATAATGATGATGATGAGGGATGATGATGGTGTGGTAGTAAAAACTGTCATTACTGTCAACCAGTCCCTTGGTACTTGATGTCCCTTGAAAGCCTATAGTAATTCTTAGTCCAATGAATTAGTCACCTGGTGTCAAAATAACGTTGTGTCAATCACAAAAGCTCAGTGGTATACAATAATAAGTATTTATGCTATGAATGCATCTGCACCTTGGCTAGAGTAGCACTGCTGATTGCATTGGGGTCTGGCTCCAGACTGCAGGTTCAGATTGGGTCTGCTCTATGGAGTGTTCATCTTTATGGACCAGTTGTAGTTAGCGTCCTCGTGGTGGAAGCAGAGTGCCTCCATTTGAATCATGCCTGCTCATATTGGTTGGCCAAAGCAGGTCACATGGCTGAAACCAAGTAAGGCAGGCAGGAATGTCGACTCTACCTTTAGTGGGAGAAAAAAAAATGCAGCCATGTAGCGAAATCCCTGGATACAAGAAAAGGCAATGGAATGGAACCAATTATTCAATCTATTATGACCCATGAGGAGAACTTTGTGTGGTAGTGTGTAATAAAAGTTTTAATCTGTTCTGATAAATAATCTATTGAACCCTGGCATCATAAATGAAAGTCCAGTCACTGCAGTGGGGAAAATAAAATTATATAAATCTTATTCCTACTCATTCAGAATTTGCTCAAGTCTGGGTTAAATAAGGTACTTGCTCTTGGAATAGCTCTAAAGGTTTAGTAAATAAACTGATAAATAGTCAACAAGTTCCTTTGTGTTCCCTTTGCTCAAGCATCAGGATGCGTTGACTAGGCCTCTCTGCATCTCTGGCTGCTACACTTGGGAACATTGGGCCCTGAGGTGCAAGTGACACTCAAGTCTTGGAAGAGCTGGGTATGCCCAGCTTGAGTGGGACAAGCATCAGGACCACCTGAGCTCAAAGTTGGGGAAGTTTTCAGATAAAAGGGTGACCAGAGGAAAACTGTCAAAATGAAGGAGAAATGAGGAGGCTCAGGAAGTAGAACCTGAAGAGATTCCTCAGGAGAAATGAGGGGACAGAGGAAGAGCTTTTTGTGATGATCTTGTGGCCTAAATCTTAAAGGAGAGGAAATCCTGGATCACATCTCCCTAAAAAAGGCTGGAGTTGCAGCTCAATGAAGACTGTCACTGGGTTCAATCCCCAGTATTGCAAAAACCAGGCTTTCTTTGTGTCTTCTTTAGGGGAATCTCTCCCATCCCCAAGATTAGAAATTCATTTTCTTCATTGTCTCCTAAAAATCTAAAGCTTTGATTCGTGCATTTAAATTTATATTCTATTAAAAGGGATGCTTTTTTCTGCCTGTGATGTGAGGTAGGGATTCAATTTAACTTTTCTCCATGTGGATACCTTATTATCTCAATGTATTTAATGACAGTGAGACCCCCACCCACCTGTCTCCTTGATCATCTACAGTGACCCCTCTTCCAACCACCCAGTTACCTCACAGAGGGAGATAGTGCTGGATTCTCTGCTCTCATGCATTGATGAGGATTTTTCTCATATCATGTTATTTAGTCTGACTTTATAATAAACCCTTAATACTTGACAGGGCTTCTTTGTAACTGGGTACCAACTAGATTTTAAGGAAGATTTAATAAATATAATAGAGAGAAAAGATGTTAAGGATTTGGGCCCATTGTTTATTCACAGATAACCATTATTTGGCTTCTGCTCCTTAAGACTGGTCTCAGGTAATGTCGTTGGACAAGCCTGCTCATTATTCTTTGTGCTGGTTACATTCCATTGTCAGGCAAGGGAATTGAGTCATTTTAAACACAAGTCATTCAGGTTTCCCAGGGAGTCAGATGAAAGCAGTAAAATTTGACTTTTCTGCTTTTGTTTCAAGACATCAGCCGAGATATTTTGCAAAAGCCATCAACGCACTAGAAAAACAGAGCACCACTAAAATGGTACTCTGTGCCTATCCTCAAGGATCTGTGATGCCAGCATGGCTTCCACGTTATTTACACAGAGCTTTATGTTTAAAAAGCCAAGACAAGGTGACCGGATGAATGGGGGGCTTTCTCAGGGGGCTCTTAGGGACTCTGCTATAAACTCTCTTAGCCCTCACACATTTTACAACTCATTCTGTATAAACAGCACAAATCTTTTTGCGCATTTTCCATGCACTGAATGTTAAATAAATTCTATTCAGTGGTGACACTGACTCCTTAGGCTGTTTATTTGGACTTCCTCAGTGGAATAGACTCATACAAACCAAATAATCTTTTAAATGTGGTGCCCAGGACATATTGTAAGTCATGCTTATGAATGGAGTTTTATATTTTCTATGAAGGATCAAAAAAAAAAAAAAGAACCCCAGAGAATGTACACACACAGGACTCACAGTTCAGCCCAAGTGCATAAAGAGCAGCCCTGGGCATGGTCAATATACACCTGTATGAATATAAATTTGAAAGCATGTTGAAAATTAGCTAACAAAGAATTAATAAAGTTGCAAAGAATTGACTATATATACATTTTTAAAATATTTCTACTTTAAAGTTTCATTTTATTTTGTCTTGTTTCTTTTATTAATGCATTATAGTTATACATAATAATTGGGTTCATTTTTAATAAAGATCATACATATATGGAATTTCATTTGTTTCATTTCAGTTCTCAGTGGCTCCTCCCCCATCTTTCCTCCTCCCTCCTCCGTTCTCCTTTCTCTGCTCTACTGGTTTACCTGTCACTCATCAATTTATTTTTTATTGGTGTTTTATAGATACCCGTAAAGGTGGAATTCACTGTGGTATAGTTGCACATGCACGTACCATAATTTTATTAGATTCATTCTGAATTTCCTCCCCTTTCTGGTTTCTCCTCCCTCCTTCTCCATCTCTTTCTACTTCATTGTTCCCTATGTCTTTAGGATATCCAATCCACCCCCCCTTTCCCATATTGTGTCTTACCTTCTACATATTAGAGAAAACATTTGACCTTGATGTTCTGAGTCTTGCTTATTTTACTTAGCCTACTGTTGTCTGGTTCCATCCATTTCCCAGTAAATGCCATTATTTCGTTTTGCTTTATGGCTGAGTAAAACTCTATTGTGTATATACACCATATTTTCTTGATCCATTCACCTATTGATGGACTTCCAGCTTGATTCCACAAGTTGGTTATTGTGAATTGTGCAGCTATAAACATTGAAGAGCTGTATTGCTATAGTATGTTGATTTTAGATCTTTTGGATAAATACCAAGGAGTGGGATAGCTGAATCATATGGAGGTTCTATTCCTAGTTTTTTGAGGAACCTTCAGACTGCTTTCCAAAGTACTTGTATTCATTTGCAATCCCACCAACAATGTACAAGGGTGCCTTTTCCCCCACATCCTTGCCAGCATTATTATTATTTGTATTCTTGATAAATGCTATTCTGGCTGGAGCAGGATGAAATCTTAGTGTAGTTTTGATTTGCATTTCCCTGATTACTAGAGATATTGAACATTTTTTTCATACATTTGTTGACCATTAGAGAAATGTCTGGTTCTTTTGTCCATTTATTGATTGGGTTATTTGTTTTTGTGGTGCTGAGCTTTTTGAATCCTTTATATATTCTGGATATTAATCCCCTGTCAGAGGAGCAGCTGGTAAAGATTTTTTCCCATTCTGTGGACTCTCTCTTCACACTATTAATCATCTCCTTTGCTGTGCGGAAGCTTTTTTAATTTGATGCATCCCACTCATTGATTCTGGTTTTATTTCTTGTACTTTGGGGGTCTTGTTAAGCAAGTAGGTGCCTGCACCTGTGTGATGAAGAGCTGATCCTATTTTTTTTTTCTAGCAGTTGCAAAATTGCTGGTCTAATTCCTAAATATTTGATCCACTTTGATTCAACTTTTGTGCAGGGTGAGACACAGAATTATAGCTTTATTTTTTTTTTTAACACATGAATAGTCTGTTTTCCCTGCACCATTTGTTGAAAAGGTTATCTTTTTCCAACATATATTTTGGGCAACTCTCAAGTATCCCATATCAAGATGGCTGTAAATATGTGGGTTTGTCTTCTGTTCTGTTCCATTGGTCTCCATGTTTATTTAGGTGTCAAGACCATGCTGTTTTTCTTACTGTAGCTCTGTAGTATAATTTGAGATAGGATCTTGTGAAGTTTCCTGCATCATTGTTCTTGCTCAGGATTGTTTTGGCTATTCTGAGTCTTTTCTTCTTCCAAATGAATTTTATGACTGATTTTTCTAATTCTGTAAAGAATGTCATTGGTATTTTGATGGGATTACATTAAATCTGTATAGTGATTTTGGTAATATGGCCACTGACAATATTAATTCTGCTTATCCACAACATTTCATGGATTTGCACATTATTCTCGTGCCGGGGCCATGCTAACCTTTTGTGTATTGTTCCAATATTAGTATATGCTGCACAAGTGAACATGGAAATATGTATTTTAATGTCACTTACTGGAGAGAACATATTCATGATTTGAGAGAGGGGATCAATAATTTACTAAGGAGAAATTGGACAGAAATAACTTAAAAGGAATACAGGAAAGAAATACATCCAGGCAAGAAAAATTATGTAATGAAAAGCAAGCAGAATTGAAACCAATAGTCAAAAGATGTTAAAATCATAGGGGATGATTGTTCAGCAATTTTGGTCTGAGCAGGAACAATATGCCTCTATAACAGCACTATTAGTATGTGCTGAAGAAGGGAATAATGGACACAATCAAGGGGAAAAGTGAGAAAAAGAATTTTGAGTTTTGTCAAAGTTGTAGATAAGGAATAATACAAATCCATTCTCAAAAGCATGTATTGGGTGCTCCCAGCTTCCCCACTTCCCTACCTAGCTGCCCAGGCTCCCATAGGCTCACCTCCTTCTCTACTGTAAAACATTTCAGGTCATACCTCTCCTGGTGCCTGTAATCTAGGAAAACCTCCTCACTCAACAGTCTACCAGAATACACAAACTCCTCATTTAGGCCACAACTGACCTCAGCAACTTAAAAGGATATTTTACCAAAAGAAAAAAGTTACATTTGTATTCACATACCATATAAAAACATCTATAAATGTGTATACACATGTATATGAGTATATATATATAAATGCAAATGAACACTGCAATAGATAAATAATGGTGATATCATAATCGAAATTTTCAGTGTCATTTAGAATTCTGATATTAATAGTATTGCAAACTTTACTGAATAAGAATACAGGACACCAAAGTAAAAATAACTTGCCAGGTGCAGTGGCAGATGCCTGTAATCCTAGCAGCAGGGGAGGCTGAGGCAGGAGGATTGTGAGCTCAAAGCCAACCTCAGCAACTTAATGAGACCCTGTCTCAAAATAGTAAAAGGGCTGGGAATGTGGCTCAGTGGTTAAGCAACCCCAAGTTAAATCTCTAGTATCAAAATAAAATAAATAAAAACAAATAACCTGCAGATAAACCAACTAAGAGTTATTAGTGTGAGTATGCCTGGATGCAATATTCAGGACATGTTAATACTTAAAAATTGTTCACTATTTAAAATTCAAATTTAACTGGGCATTTTATTTTGGCAAGCTGGTTAGAGGCACTTTTATGGGTGGCTTGAATAAAATGGGGCATTTTTGCCCTCCCCAAAAGAAAGACTTCAGAAAGCCTTGAAAATCTGTGACATGTCCTCACCAGAGTTCTTTCTAAAGATTCCCTTTCCTCCCCTCTCTCCCGCAGATTCCACTTACCTTGGCTGCTTCCCAAACCTCTCCTCTCTCCTGGCCTCCAGCAGCAACACACCAGCAGGGCTGGATCTCTCCACATCCCTGTCCTCTCTCCTGCCTTCCTCCAGCCTCTGGGATCCTTTGCTTCACCCATCCCATGTTCCAGCATCTCCTTTCCTCTGTATGCTAACGGAGCTCTTCCTGACACTTTCAGTTTACCTCTCTAGACTGCAGAATAGACAAAGGCCTGGAGATCTAGCGGAAGAAACTAGAATACCTGCTGAAAGTTCAGAGGATCACGAGGATGAATGATCACGCAGCAACGTTTTGAGGCCTCTCTTAGGTCCTACAAGAGTGTTCTCAGTCCTTAGGGACAGAATCTCTCTCCTCTTTCCAGGGCCATTCAGGTAATCAGGAGGCTCCTGGTCAATCTGAGGTTTTATCAGAGTTACTGAAATTCTCCTTGTCATGCCTATTGGCTAAGGGCAAACGTCCTGAGACCACAGGCCTCTCAGGGAATAAGCACTTGAAGTTTCCACCCTTCAAAGGGCCAACTCTTCCCTGGGCTTCAACTATGTCTCAGTGCCTGGGAGTCTCCGCATTGTTTCCTGGTCCCTCTTCCTGGTACAAGGCTGAATACAAGCCATGACAACAGATGTCCCCGGCCTCATCTGTGATCAGGGAAGGCAATTTTCCACACTCAGTTGCTAGATCGTTTTTGGCAGTTCCCTTAATCGGATTTTAAAAGTTCCCTTCAATTCCTAGTTTGCTGAGAATCTTTATCAAGAAGACTTTTCCTGCAGCTATTGGGATAACCATTTTTCTGCTAATATGAAGGTTACAAAGGTTTTTCAAAGGTGAAACCAGCCTTATATTACTAAAGGAGACCCCAAAAAATGGTCATGAGGGTTATCCTTTTTACAGATCACTGGATTCATTTGCTAATATTTTCATGGAATTTTGAAAATCTTTTTTTATTAAAGAGAGAAGCTGGTAGTTTTCTTTCCTCGTAATATCCTTTTTCAGGGCTTGTTATGCCAGTTTGTGGATCTCATAAAATAAGTTGGAAAGTGTTCCCTCTTTTTCAACTCTCTGAGAAGAATTTGAATAAAATTGGTTTTGTTTCTTCCTTAAACTGGAGGTTTTCTGCACAGATGTCTTCCTCTTCATATCCTGGATTTTGCTCTCTCTCTCTCTCTCTCTCTCTCTCTCTCTCTCTCTCTCTCTCTCTCTGACTGCTCGTATTTCCTTGAACAGTGTTACTAAGGATTTACTAATTGGTAGGATTTGATCTCTCCAAATAAAAGCTTTTGATTTTGTTGATTTTTCTCTGTTGTATAGCTATTTCTTATTGCCGTGATTTTGCTTTTATCTCTATCATTTCCTTCTACTTTCAATGGAATTCACTGGCTGAACTTTCCCTAGTCCCTTGAGAAAGGTGCTTAGACTGTTTGCTTTTAGCTTTCCCTTCTAATACGTGGCTGTAAAACTATGCATGTCTTTATACGTGCAGATTTAGCTGCATCCCACAAGTTTGATCTGTCATATTTTTACCACTTAGTTCAGTTTATTATTGAATTCAATGTAATTGCTCCTTTACCCATGGGTTATCAGAAGGGTTTACCTTAAATTCAAAATATGTAAGGATTTCCCCATAGTGTTTCTTATTGATTTCGTGCTTAATTCCACTACTTTCAGATAAGATATTCTACATGGTCTCCATCCTTTGAGATTTGTTGAGATTGTTCCATAGCCAAGAATATGATTTCATTTGGTAAATGCTCCTTGTGCAGTGGAAAGGAGTCTGTATAGAAGTCTTTATATACAAATTTGATAGTTTGTTACTCCTGCTTCCTAAGTTTTCTAGATATTTGCTGAATTTCTTTTTGTTCTATCTACTTCTGAGAGTAATTTGTTAAAACATACAAGGATGTACTTTTTGTGAATTGTGTGAATATGTCTATTTCTTCCTTATTTCTCCTAGTTTTTTTTTCTTTATACAAAGTAAGGCTATTTTATTTATTGCATCAAATTCAGGATTGAATGTGTTTTATCTTTTGTCATTATAAAATATCCCTCTTACCAACCTAGGTGCCCTTCCACAGATAAATGGACAAAGAAAATGTAGTTCATGTACAGAATGGAATACTACTCAGCCACAGAGAAGAGTAAAATTATGAGATTTGCTGGTAAATGGATGGAATTAAAGACTATCATGCTAAGTGAAATAAGACAATCCAAAAAAAAAAAAAAAGGCTGAATGTTCTCTCTGATACATGGGTGATAATACACAATAAGGGTGGAGGGGGTAGGAATAGAAGTTCATTGGACTAGACAAAGGGGAATGAAAGGAAAGGATGGGGTATGGGAATAGGAAAGACCGTAAAATGAATCAGACATAACTTTCCTGTGTTCATATATGAATATACAACTAGTGTAACTCCACACCATGTACAACCACAAGGATGGGATCCTAATTACAAAAAGTTATACTCCATGTGTGTGTAATATGTCAAAATACACTGTACTACCATGTATATCTAAAAAGAACAAATAGAAAAAAGAAAAAAGTTTCCTCTTAATACTTAGTCATATTTCTTACACTGAAGCTCATTTTTTCACCAAATAAAATAGTTTGACTAGTTTCATTATTTTAATATGTATATTTTAAATATTTTTCAATCTTTTTATTTTCAATATTTCTATATCATTCATAGTTAAGGTGAATCTTGTGAAAGTAGCAAATACTTGGGTGACATTTTCTTTTTATTTAACAAAATTGGTCATTTACTTATAGTTATCATCCATTTACATCTAACATAATTACCAATATATTTGAGTTTGAAATTGCCATTTATTTTCTGAGTGTCCCACCTATTACTTTTTTTTTCTCTTTTTTCTCATCTTTGGGTTTAATCAAGTGCTTTTAGTTATCCTATTTCCCCTTCTAATAGCTTGTAAATAACATTTGCTCATGTTATCTTTCATGATCCTCTGAACAGCCTCTTAAGATCAGTTTGTTAAAGAATGTTTAAATGTATCTCACTAACATCTTAACAGTGATACTTTTGAAAACATGGACAAACCAACACCCCCAAATGAAAACAAGAAAAAGTTTAGCATGCACCATGAGTTTGCATTAGACTTTAGAGATAAAAGAGAAAATTCTGTCAGTAGATATTGGGCTAATGAGATTTACATTCTCTTTCCTGGATGCTCAGTATAAATTAATGTAAATTTATAATTAACAGTCCTGTAGCTAAAATTTACCATGCTCTTGGGGGAAAAAAATGTCAAAAAGTGAAAGGGCTGAGTTGTCTAGGAAGGAGTGGGGACAGTGATGCTAGAGTTTACCAAACAACCTGAATACATGTGGAGATCACTGATTATAACTAGAATCTATAAGAAGACTACTGAAGAACATAGTTGTTCCTCAGTACTCACAGGGGGTTGATTGGTTCCAGGACACACCGCCCTCCAATACCAGAATCCATAGAGGCCAAAGTCCTTTATGTACAATGGTATAGTACTTATGTATAACCTACACAAAAACACACACACCCATACACTTTTGTATTTTAAAAATGCTTTATTTTTATAATCTAGTTTATTTAAATTAATTTGGCACATTATAATTATACATAATAGCGGGATTCATTGTGACATATTCATACATGCACATAATATAATTTGGTCAATTTCATTGCCCCGTCGCTCCGCTTTCCCTCTTCTCCTTCCCCCTTCAGTTCCCTTGCCCTGCTCTACTGATCTCCCTTTTAATTTCAGAAGATCCCTCCTCCTTGTTTTTTCTTTTTCCCTTTATCTCGCTGGCTTTCACGTGTGAGAGAAAAGTATGAGTCCTGAGTCATAGTGATCTCTCTTAACACGATGATCTCAAGTTCCATCCATTTTTCTGCAAATGACCTAATTTGTTCTTCTTTATGGCTGAATAAAACTCCACTGTGTACAGACGCCACATTCTTTACCCATTTATCTGTTGATGAACAACCAGGCTGGCTCTATAACTTGGCTATTGTGAATTGTGCTGCTATAAACATGAGTAGGCATATATTGCTATAGTTTGCTGATTTAATTCTTTAAGATAAATACCGTTTTATTCCGTTTTTCCGCTGCTGTGACTGTAAGACCTGACAAGAACAATTTTAGGAGAAGAAAAGTTTATTTAGGTGTCCACCATCTCAGAAATCTCCATCCATAGACAGCCAGCTCCATTCCTTGGGGCTCAAGGTGAGGCAGAATATCATGGCAGAAGAACATGGCAGAGGGAAGCAGCTCACATGATGATTAGGAAGCAGAAAGAGAGACTCCACTCTCCAGATACAAAATATATATCCCCAGTGAACCACCTCCTCTAGCCACACCCTGTCTGCCTTCAGTTAAATTAATCCTTATCTGGATTAATTCACTTATTGGATTAAAGCTCTCATAACCCAATCATTTCTCATGTAAACCGTCTTGCATTGACTTACACATGAGCTTTTGGGGGACACCTCACATCCAAACCATAAGAAATGCCAAGGAATGGTATAGCTGGGTCATGTGGTGACTCCTTTCCTAGTCTTTTGCGGAGTCTCCATACTGATTTCTATAGTGGTTGTACTAATTTACAATCCCACTAACAGTGTATAAGCATTTCTTTTTCTCCAAATCCTCATCAGCATTTAATATTCTTTGTATTTTTGTTGATTGCCATTCTAACTACTCCTATATATTTTTAATCATTTCTAGATTATTTGCAATCTCTAATATAAATGCTATGTAAATAGTTGCTATACTGTATCATTTAAGAAATAATTGCATTTAGAAAAATCTGTATATGTTCAGTACATATGTTTTATTTTATTATTTTTTTTTAAATTCCACACTGTTTGAATCCATGGCTGCAGAACTTGCAGATACAGAGGGCCAACTGTACATGAAGACCTAGTCCCCTGTTCTCCCTCAGGAGAGACTGCAGGCTGTGCTCATTGGGAAGTTCATGTGGATGTTCTGTTCCACCTCCTGCTCTACTCGATGACCTTAGGAGAGAACTGAGTGTGGGAGTCCTTAGCTCTTGCAAGATTTAGCTACAGGGAGTACAAATGGTGACATGGCAAAGGGTCCACTGGAAAATATAAAACCCTCCAAGCTAGACCTTGGAGAAAAGCTACTCTTCTGTTGCCTCTGGCTCTTTTCCTACACGTACAAGGGAGGTGGCTGCCTAAGAAACTCTGCGTGAGCGTAAAGTTCACAGAAACCTGGCCAAATGCTGGAAGGGCCTTAAGATGAGGTGTGATTCCTGCTCCGAGGAGCCCCCGCATAGACTTCCTTTGGGTGTGTCGCACATCTGCAGAGGGAGGCCCCGCAGGAAAGTTTTACGACCTCCAAGGGAGAAACATAAACTACCCTCTCTGTGCAGCTTATGGAGCTTGCTTTTTGCTTCTCTCTACACATCTCTCCTACTCCTACTTCCCTCCTCCTTTCTTCCCTTCCTTCCTTCTTGCTCTCATCCTTTTGTTCTTTCATTTCTGAGTTTCTTGCTGACCTAAACATGACAGCCTTTCAAAAGAGGCCCGGCCTCAGGTCATGGCGCACGTAGGGCAAACATGATTTTTTCCCTTGGATGGTTTTCAGATTCTGACACTTCAGAATTTGAACAGGACTCCAGGGCCTCTTCTCCTTTCCCTACATTGATGTGGTTCTCATTATCATCTGGCCAGGTGTCTTTGTTTTCATTCCCCTGATTGGGCAGTTTTCTTCCACTTACGTGCATCCAGAAAACTGAGGAGACTATCTTCAGGAGTCACCTAGCTAGCTGATGATTTTATTAAATTCTTGCTTTATAATGGCTGAGAAAAATATTAACATTCTGTGGTTGAATTGCAAGCCATTCTAAATTATAGTATATTGGCTACAGAGATGTAGTTTCAAATGAAAGGTGTTCTAATTAGAGATCGTAAAGCATGATGAGAAAACACTTTAACTGTCATTAGCATTATAATTTGTTCATTGATGTTTGATTGGTTACTAATGCATTCATAATTATCTGCTTGGTCAGTGTCTATGTATACTCCAAGAATCTGGTGATGAGAAACTTCAAGATGTCTCCAGACAAGCATGCATGGCATCTGTTTAAAAATAGATGGTGTATTAGTTAGGCTACTAAAAGTTAAGCTGCTAAAACAAAGAGACCACCCCCCAGCACTAATAAATGCAGTGGCTTGAATAAGACTGAGTTTTATTTCTCTCCCACATACAGGTTGTGGGGAATTTCTGTTCCACCAAACAACTGAGGGACATAGATTCGTTTCATCTTACAGCTGTGCTATACTTTAAAACATTTTTTTCTACTAAATGATTAAACTTGGGCTATTACTTTGCCTGGTTTTAAACCCTTGAAAAAAGAAAAGAGGAAATACAAAGAATACAACAACATGTTATCCTGCCTACTACAGATGAATGACATAACAGCAATGAAGGGAGTGGGAAGAAAAACAAGGGTTTTGACTGGATACTAGAAATCTAAATACAAGAAGAATTGTACACAAATGCTGTAAGCCTGGTTAGTGTTCTTCTCTCTCATAGGGATGTGGGTCAACCATTCTACAGCTAGTTCATGGGTATTGTGGGACTGACCATAAGAGAAAACGTTGTAGATGATGGAAACCAACTTTTCCACTGTCATAGAATAAGAAGTGATGAATTTGGAAAGTGGAAAGCTCACCATGACTCTGTGATGCTAGATCAGAACCCAAGGGTTCAGTATGAATACAAGATTTCAGAGTGTATACATACAGAGAAATAAAACGATGTTTGGGTACACACAAGAACAAAAACACATGTTTCCTATCTCACTTTGCTGAGAGGGTCTAGAAGTAAGAAGCCCAACTCAAGATCAGATCTTGATTTTGTAAAAATTTATCTCCCATGAAAGGAGCCAAAGCTCCCTGAAGAAGGGGCTGCAGAGCTGGGCAGGGTAAGGACAAGCTCAGTCGGAAACATCTGTGATGCCAGAAATAGGGAAGTACTCAAAGAGTATGGGGTCTGTCAAAACTCCTCTTGTCAGGAGTCAAAGAAGCTCCTCGTGGTCAAAGCTGGAATGATTTGAATGAAGAAAAAAAATAACAATAACATCAGACTATAACTCAAGAAAGAAAATAAATATCTATTATCCTAATATGGGGAGTGTATAAATAACAACTGAAAAAGTAAGTGGGGTGGGGGGACAACTCTTCCATACAAAAAATTCTCATTAATAAATATAAAAGGGAAGAGGAAAGTAGAAAACTACTATTAGGCATGTAACACAGTGATTTCTAGGCAAAAGTTGAGAAAAAAACGAAAGTATTTGCACAATGTCAAAGTATCTCCTTGAAGCTATTTATTAATTACAAAGGGAAAACAGTAACATTATAGTAAAGACAACTGGAAGACAGCACCTTAATCAGGGGATCAGAGACGACATCAACAACAGTAAGACATACTAACATCTCGCAACCCTTGATAAGGAAGAAGGGCAGGAGGTTACCCTGAAGTAGGCTTACTAAAAATGAGAAAGCATAAAACAGACCCAAATTGAAAATAAGTGACCAGTGTCCTCCAAGAGTTTCAAATTCATGAAAAACAAGAAAAGACTGAGGAACTGTCACAGATTTGAGGAGATTAAAGAGATAGCAACTAACTGTACTGTGGAATTGTGTCCTAGGATAGCTAGGGTAGATATTCAAATTAGGTGTGTAGTTTAGTGGATACTTTTGTAACGATGGCATCTTTTTTTTTTCTTTTCATAATTGTACTATGATTTTGCAAGATGCTATCATTAGGAGGAGCAGGGGGAGAGCAATAAAGAAACTTATCATGAAGGAAGAGCATCCCTTTCCCGAATTCTTGGGAGCAAAAGTCTTTCAGATTTTGGAATTTTTTATATTTTTGAATATTTACCATATATAATAAAATATTTGGGGGATGAAACACAGGTCTGAATGTAAAATTCATTTGTATTTCATATACATCTTAAGCATATAGCTAGAAGGTCATTTTATACACTATTTGTAAAAATTCTGTGCATGAAACCAAGTTTCTTGGTGTGGAATTTTCTACTTATAGTATAATACAATGCTCATAAAGTTTCACATTCTGTAGCATTTCAGATTTACATATTAAGGATGTTCAACCTGTACTATATTTGAAACTTCTGTAAGTCTAAAACTAGTTAGAAATGGAAAATGTAAAAAAATTAGTAGACATTCTAAGAAGTAGGAACAAATGACTAAAAAGCAGGAAGATTTTTTTAAAAAAAAATATACCTGCAGGTAATCCTAATGTTCGGTTATCAGGCAGATATTTTTAAATGTCTATTATTAATATGCTCATAACATGGAAATTAAACAAAAATCTAGGAGTATATTTTATAAAAATCAAATCCTACATCCAATAGAAATTAGAAATTTAGCATTTATAATGTTAAATTTGACTTTAGATTAGATCCAGCAACAAAAGATTCATGAACTAAAGGATAGGTCAGTAGAAAACAGAAATTAAAGTTCAGAAAGAAAGAAATATAGGGAAAAGAAAGGAGGCATATGGAGCCACAGTTGGTACATTCTAAAATATGTTTCCTAGTATTCTCAGGGAATAGAGAATGACTAGGGGAAAAAATGTGAAAAGACACGATCTGAGAATTCTTCAAAACTAATTACTGGTTTCATGTTCTCACTTTATAAAGTGGCTCATATCCCAAAAAATAATTATAAGAAAACCACACCTAGGTATATTAAAGTAAAGCTTCTGAAGAGTAAAGAGAAAGTTTAAAGGAAGTAGGTTGAGTATAATATGCATCAATAAAAGATTAAATGAAAAAGGAAAGTATAAGGAAAAAATAATAAAGTGAAATCCAAAATTGATTAAATAAAAACAAATATGCAATAGAGAAAATAGGCAAAACCAAAGTTGGCTTGTAAAAAATTAGTAAAACTATTAAAAATAGTTGGCTGGTTATCAAGAAAAAAGAGACATAGCACCAAATACCAGTTTTGGAACAAGAAAGAACATTACCACAAATTCGAGAAAATTCAAAGGGTAAAACAAATATATAATCATGGTAAATTGGAAAAAAAAAAGCTCCAATTTTTCACTCCTTCCTAGATTCCTTTCCTCTTGCATGTCTCTTTAAAGAGTTCTTCTAGTCTGACCTTGACTTCAGACTGGTTGCATGCTTTGGAGAATGAGCAGCCTGCAAAAGAAATACAAAAGTGTCTTTTTTTTTTTTTTATTGTTGGTCGTTCAAAACATTACACAGTTCTTAATACATCATCTTTCACAGTTTGATTCAAGTGGGTTATGAACTCCCAACTTTACCCCGTATACAAATTGCTATATCACATCAGTTTACAAAAGTGTCTTGAAAGCATGTGTGAATGAGATTTCTTTGCTCTCACAGAAGACTGCCAATGCCATGAGAATATGCTTAGGCTAATATGTTGGGTGACAAGAGATACACGAGGAAGAGCCAAGTCCCAGCTAGTGCTAGTCTAGACCACCTACAGCCACCTGGCCACCAGACAAGTGAGTGAGACCAGCCCAAAGGAGATTAAGCACCTAGCTGAGCTCTGTCTATGTTACTGATCCGCAGATTTCTGAACTATGCAAATACTTACTATTTTAAACCACTGAGTTCTAAGGTGGTTTGATCTGCAGCATTATTATGGGAAGAGAGAGCTGTGGGAAATATGGATATCTTTATATTAACAAATTTGAAAGGCAAATGAAATGAGCACATTCATTGAAAACCAAAGAATTTTCAAAAGCCGTCCCAGATCAGCTGTCCAAGTGCACACCTGTAATTCCAGCAACTTGGGAGGCTGAGGCAGGAAGACCATAAATTTGGGGCCATCTCAGCAACTCAGTGAGCCCTAAGCAACTTAGTGATGGGGATGTGGCTCAGTGGTTAAACACTCCTGAGTTCAATCCCTGGTACCAAAAACAAACACAAAACAAACAACAAACAAAAACTGTCACAAGATGAAATAGAAAATCTGAATAGTCATAATAGTCATATAATTCACTGGTGAATTATTCTCAATAAAGAAAGATAACACCAATCTTATACAACTTCTTTCAGAGAACAGAGAAATAAAATATGTTGCCAGTGCAACCTTCATAGTAAAACCTGACAAAGATGTTGAAAGTGAGGAATTACAGCCCAATCTTCTTCATAAACATGAAAGGAAAATTCTAACTAAATTATTAGCCTCTCTGAATCAATAATTTATTTAAAATCTATTTAAAACTCTTCACAAAATAAAGGAGAGGGAAAACTTACTTAGTATGATAAAAAGTTTCTAGGGGAAAAAAAAAACCTCAAACACATACTTTGTTGAGATAGAGAATGATGATATTTGCTTTCACCGCTTCTATTTAACATTATATTGGAAATCCAAGCAAGTGACGTGTCGATAAAAAGAAATACAAGTATGAGAGTAGAGATATGTAAACCTAACATTATTCACAGACAATATGGTTGCATAGGTAGAAAGTCCAAAGTTATAAACTATTAAAATCAATAATAAATTTAACAAGTTGTCTAGTTATAAAATGAATATGCAAGAATCAATTATATTTCTATATACTACAAAAATTACATAAGAATTTGCAATAGTATTAAAAAGACTCTCAGAAATAAATGTATCAAAATATTCAACACTTAATGCAGAAGCTATTAAGAGAAATTAAGCCAGCTATAAATCAGCTGAAGTTTATACCTTGTTCATTGATTGGACCCATCAGTACTGAAAAGATGTGAATTTTTTCTAAACTAATCAATAGGATCAATGTAAGTAAATATTTTATGTGAATGTCAGATGGTTAATAAAATTTATGGACTGCAGCCCAGAGTTTGGAGGAGAGGCCCACCCACCACACTGGTGGCCCAGAGTTCTGGAGGCGAGGCCCACCCTGCACGTGAAGATTCATGGTGAGCCACCCTGCGCTGGGGTTCCTTACTTACCAAAGCGTGGCTCCACAGTCCAACATCAGTGTATATACAGGCTTGAGGCTGCCACCGTCGCAAAACTGGGATATTGCCACTTCTATCAAGAGACAAAAATAAGGACCTGGTAAGACATCACCAAGGTCCCCGTGAGCCTGGCTGCACTAGAGGTTTCCCTACTAGGGATGCTAACAGTTATCCTGTTGCTGAGGTAACAGGGAGTCTTGCAAGGGGTTGCCTATCTCTTGTTTCTCCTACTAACAGCCAACTTCTTAGGATAACCCTCTCACTTGTCATATAATCTAATACCTCCATATTCTCCCATCCTACCTCATAAACATCTAAGCCAAACCCCCACCAGACTTCCTTTCTACCATTAGAAAATGTAAACCATGACACAAACCTATTGACTATAAGGTAGAAGATAACCGAACTCATCATTTCTGATTATAGTGACAAAATTGTAAATGTAAAAATAGAAGGTAACTGATATATGGGTACACGTTGAATTCATTGAGTGCTATAATATTGATCTATTCCTTAAAAGTGAGGTATTGGTAGCCTATAGGAACACTATAAGACAATAGGGCAGAAGCTGTAATACTTTGGCTCTATACAGCAAGAGAGAAAGACTCGTAGACATCATAAAAAAACAAGGGAGAAAAGTGCCCCCAAACAAATCAAGACACTACAACAATAAAACCCATAGATAGCACAATAGGTGAAATTTCAAAGAAGGAGTTCAGAATGTACATAACTAAAATGATTTGGGAATTGAAGAATGACATAACTGAACAGATACAGGCAAAAATTGATCACTCCAACAAAGAGATAAGAGAGCAAATACAGTTTGCAAGAGATTACTTCAAGAAAGAGATAAAGATATTGAAAAATAAAAACAAACAGAAGTCCTTGAAAGGAAAGAAATGATAAGCCAATTTAAAAATCTCAATAGATAGCATCACCTTCAGACTATATCACTTGGAAGTCAGGACTTCAGACAATGAAGACAAAATATACAATCTTGAAAAAAAAGTTGACCTCACAGTGAAGATAGTAAGAAACACCATGAACAGAATATCCAAGAATTATGGGATACCATCAAAAGAGCAAATTTAAGATTTATTGGGATAGAGGAAGGTTCAGAGATTCAAACCAAAGGAATGTACAACCTCTTCAATGAAATATGAACTGGAAAAAGTATGAAAAATGAACTGGAAAATCAAATACAAGAGGCCTATAGGACACCAAATGTACAAAATTACAACAGATTAACACCAAGGCACATTATAATGAAAATGCCTAGCATATAGAATAAGGATAGAGTTTTAAAGGCTGCAATAGAGAAAGATCAGATTACCTTATAAGGGAAGACCAATTAAGATCTCAACAGATTTTTCAACCCAGAATCTCAAACCTAGGAGATCCTGGAACAACATATACCAATCTCTAAAACACAATGGATGCCAACCAAGAATCTTATATCCAGCAAAAATAAGCTTCAAATTTGACGATGAAATAAAAACCTTCCATGACAAACAAAAGCTAAAAGAATTTACAGCAAGAAAGCCTGCACTACAGAACATTCTTGGCAAAATATTCCATGAGGAGGAAATGAAAATCTGCAAAGGGAAGAACTACAGTAAAGGAGAAGCCAACCAAAGGAGAAACCAAGTCAAGCTAAGTATCAAAAATAAACATAAATGACCAGTAATACAATTTATATCTCTTTCAACTCTTTTTGATAAATTTTTACACATAACTACAATATCATCTAATTTTTCAGGTTTTTATTAATTTTGTATTTTTTGTTTTCCATCTCTTCACAAAGTTACACAAATATTTTCTTTAAAAGTTTTAGCATTTTATACATTATATTTTAATATATAATCAATCTGGTATGTGTGTATACATTGCTTGTATTATGAGATGAGGTAATTTTACTCTCTTATAATTAAAGATCCATTATTCAAGATTCAAGGATGAAAAAGATCAATCAGAGTAAAAACTGTGTAATAAGGTATTTACAAAGGTAAGGGCAAGGTTGAGGGAAACACAAATTTTGTGAAGCACCTTTCATAAACTTGGAGAGGTAGGAGGTGAAAGAAGAAAGAGCCATTATGAAAAACTTGTAGGAGAAGGTGACCTAACTGAAGTTATTCCCACATAACAGGGGAACTTATCATGCAGCCTACAGCATATGTCTCACCAAAAGGTGAAAGATAGAGAAAGGAGCCAACATGGCAGCCATTGGTTACATGAGGCTACCGAGTATTTGAAATGTGTCTCGTCTGAATTGAGGTGTGCTATTTGTTAAATAGACATTAGATTCCAACGAATTACTAGGACAAAGAAAATGAACATGAAATAACTTACTAACAATTATTTTCTTTGCAAATTATGTTGGTAATCCATTGGGTTAAATGAAAATATATTAGAATAAATTTCTCTATTTGTTAAAAAATAAGGAGAACAAGGCAACATTTTATGTATATTGATGGTAATACTATATATCCACACATATATGTTGTCATTTTTTATATTTGTGTTATCAAAATTTATATCACAATAAAACTAAATAGGGCAAATTGTACCATATATAAATTATATCTCAACAAACATGACTTAGAAATCTAGTTCATGAAGTGTTTTAACAGTATTGGGCACATAATAAACACCTAATAAATAATTTCTATTATGATGATTCATTAAAATAACAAGCATCAAAAAAAATTTCAAAGCATAAAATAGGAAAAATGTAAGGGGAAAAACTAACTGAATTAAATACATAGACAAATAGGTATATGTAAAAAAAATTATGTAAAAAAGCAAATGACCTAGAATACTAAGGCATTCTTAAAAGTAGGGAGCTGCCAGGTATCAACACTTTCAAAAAAATTACCATAACTAAAACAAATGATACTGACACAGTGAAAAGGGATTGAAAGATTAGGAACATAAAGTGTGTTGTTTGATAACAATGGGATCAGGATAATGCCTGGGAAAATTATGGCCTGGATAATAAATAGCATTGGATTCATTCATTTCCATATGAAGAGAAATAGCCTTGATAACTACTTCACACAATATACAAAGGTCAATTCAAAATCACTCAAACCTAAATTAGAAATGTAAAGAAGCAAAGCTTCTAGAATCTAGAGGATAATATTGGAGTATATCTTTAAGACTTTGTGAGTAGACAAAAAAAAAATTAATCAAGACCCCCAAAAGCACCAATCATAAAGGAAAAAAATGATCAAGGAGACTTTATTAAAATTAAAAACATTTGATCATTTTTAGACACCATGAGTAAGAGAGGGAAATGCATAATGTTTGTGTGTGTGTGTCATTGGGAAAATCAGATAACATGAAAATGTACAAGAACTTGTGTGTAGGAACTTCACAAGAGAGAATATCTAACTGGTCAGTAAGCATAAGAAAAGGTGCTCAATATTATTATCCATCAAAGAAACACACAGCAACAAGAAGAGGCAGCACAGCTACTGTTATTTTTGTTCAAATAAGTCAATAATACCTCCTGTTGGCAAGGAGATGGAGCGTTCATGTGCTGCTAATGAGGGTGTAAATTGGTACAGACTAAACCTTTTAGCAGAATCTACTAAAGCTGATACACACATACCCTATGACACAGCAATTCCATTGCTGAGCTTATACCCAACAGAAATGTATACATATGTTCACCAAGAGGTAAATATAATTCACAACAGTTTAATTCCCAAAGTGGAAACAAACCTAAATGTATCTCAACAATAGAATGGATAAACAGTTTGGCTTGTGTAGTCATATGATGGAATGCTACAGAATAATCAAAAACAACCCACTACTGTATGATACAACTTGTACAAAGATCTGAACCAGGCATAAATAAACATAGTGATAAAAGTCAGGGTCATGGTTACCTTTAAGAGAAGTACACTGACTGGGAGGAGAGTGTGAGAAGGACTTTGAGGGTGATGGAGATTATCTATACTTTGATGTGGGTTGTTTACATGGGTGTATTCACTTTGTTAAAATTCCATTAAGCTTGCTTTTATGATTAGTGCACTGTTCAGTAGGATGGACTAGATGTATCTTATTAATCCTCTAAGGGTGTCTGTTTAATAGTTGAGCATGATCTATTCCAATTAATGCTCTATTCTACATAAATTTTGCTCTGGAGACTATGAAGGATGAGAGATTTTGAAAGAGGTTATATCAGATGAAACCAAGGAATTTTTCCCACAGAATATGATCAAGCTCTGGAATACACAAGTCATGTAATTTACCCAGGAAACCTTTATTTTTAGCACATCTTTTTATTTCTATTTTCCTTGTTATTTTGAAAGAAGTTTTAAAAGGAGAAGTTTCAGTTCATTTTTTCACTTCATTCATTTCCAAAAGGCCCTCCTCTTGGGCTGTGGCTACCCATCTGAGCCAGGCTCCATCGTGGGCAAATGGAAAAGCAGATTTTGCTACTTGTGATTCTACAGAGGAGGTGGCTGCTATGTTGCTCCATGCAATGAGTAAAAGTTCTATTAATAGTTACAAAATGAAAATAGTGATAATTGTAAGTAAGGACATTGATATTTTGCTAGTAGATTAGAGATTGGATTTATTAATTCTCATCATAATGCATTTAATGTATTATGTATGACACTTGCATATAGAGGGAAAAAAGGGGGAGAAATGTTTTTAAAATCAGCTGAAGCTACATGAAATACTAAAGAACTTTCTATCAGCAACTTCACTCCTTCCCAACCAACCCTATATACCTCTCTGCATAAGGCCTTCTTGGCGGTCCACACTCTCATTTCCAAATCTTTGTAAAATTAGCTTTATTTGTACTAAGAAATATCTAATTATTTTACCACAACTCCTGGTCATCTCTACTATTGCCCCAGCCCACCATGCTCCAGAATCACAGTTCAAAGCCTCATCCTTTAGAGCGTTCCATAATACTATATGTATATGTACATATATATATATATATCCTATGAAGCACATTTTAAAAAATTATTAGGTTGCAAATTGATTTGTTTTTCCATCCATGAATCTTCACATTATGTTGACCCTCAGAGCTTTTCTTCCCAACTGAACTCCTCCTTATAGAATTTCCTATGGAAAAAAAAACTCTTTGAAATTAGAAAAACGTAAATCTTAGCTGAATAGATGCCCTCAAAGACAACTGGATTGAGCAAATCAATCTCATGCTTTCTCTTATCTAAACCAAGGTGAGGGAGGTCATGATTAAGTGTTATATTTTGATCTGAAGTGTTTTGAGGGTGTAGCATACACTCAGGTTGCAGAGGAGAATTGAGATTTTCCTGACCTGGAGTTCCCAGTCCACCAGCATAATTCCCTGGTGAACTCTGGTTCAAAGCTTCCCAACAGGTGGGACTTAATCCCCTGACAATCCTGAAGACTTAGTTCAGGGCCAGCTGCTGTCCCCAATCCCCTCATTGACAGAGCCTGGGATCCCAGGTCAGGGGAAGTTGGAAGCTAACAGGGAGGATACACAGTTGCCCCCTCTCATCAGGGCCAGGACCTGCTAGCAAACTAGGTGTCCCCCCCCCCCAACACCACTCAGGAGAGGCCTCCTTAGGAAATGGCCTCAGGTGCCTTTCCTATCTCCTCTTTGCATTTTATTCTTCAACATCACTCTGCCAGTGGATCAGAGCATCAATCCACATTCCCTATGAAAGCAAACAGCACCAAAAAGAGAAATTGACTTAGGGTGCTCTCATTTCTGTAGAGTAGAATTTTGAAAACCTAGATGGTGTTAAATGCTTAGACATTTTGTTTTCTTCAACCTCAAATCCAAATCTTCTTTTTGTGTGTGTATATGTTACTTTCTTTAGTTCAGTAATTAGAAATTTCATTCCCATTGTGAAACACTTAAGCAAACAGTAAAACATACCACCTACCCTTTGCCTATCACCCTTCTTTCTACCCAACCCCCCTTTCCATTTCTACCTCCTTCCAAGAAGCAACCACTCCCAATACGTTGGTGTTCATTTGGACCTTCACATCTGTGGATTTAACCAACTATATATCAAAAATGTATATATATATATTTTAATTTCCAGAAATTTTCCAACAGAAAAAAACTTAAATTTGCCATGTGCTAAGTACTAGGCTAAATCCACTTGAATGAAGTGATGTATGGGTTATAGTAGGTATTACAAGTAAGCTAGAAATGACTTGAAGTATTGGGGAGGATATGTGTATATTATATGCAAATACTATGCTGCTGAACAGCCTTGAACATGTACACCTTTGTTCATATGTGTATTTCACTAGGCTGCAAAGCTAGAAGAAGACTCTTAAATACATATAAATTGCCTTTCAAAGTCTTCATCTGTATCATTTTATCCATATTTTCCAACCCTTGACCCATAAATCATTTTAATTTTTACCAAAGATGAGTAAAATTTGATATTTCATTGTTGAATTACTAACAAAATGAGGTTCAGGATTCTAAAGTCTATGGGTCATTTGAATTATTTCTTGTGTGAATTAACCTTGTTCTGAGGTTTGTTGATCATTTCTTGATTAATAGGCTGTTTATGAATTTTGAATATTAATCCTTTTGTCTATTGTATATCATGTCACTATTTCCTCTCAGCTTGTTGCATATGATTTTCTTTTATTGCACAGAAGTTGTTTATTTTATTTTGTTTAGAGATCTGAGTTTCTTTTTCTTATCTCATTACATTGGTGAGATCTATAATATAGTATTGAGTTATGTGATAATCCTGGACATCTTTTCTCTTTTTTCAATTTTAATGTGGTTACTTTTAATGTTTTACTATTCAGTATGATGTTTGCTCTTGTTTTCTCATAGATGGTTCATATTGGGTTGAGCAACTTCCTAATCTTTGTAGTTTACAAAAGGCTATAGGTTTATTTTTGTCTTCATTATTTCTTTGTTTTTGTTTCATAAAGCTGAAATTTGGTCCTAGTTATGTTTGACTTTTTCCCCCACTACCTCATCCTCATTTCAATTAAGCTTTAAATTTTTTCAAACACTGATAATATAATTTCTTATTCTCCAGGGAGACCTCCAATGTGGGGTTTCAATTGACAAAAGACAGATTCAGGGGATTATTTACTTTGCTCTTTTACCATATGGGCTTTTACATAAGTGGGTGTATTCATAGGGTGCCATTTTTGTTTCCTTTAGAATTTTAAATCATGAAAGAAGACAGAGTTGGGGTGGCATCGAGGTCTCTTTTCAATCACATTTCATCTTTTTAGTTTCATCCTCAATAAATACTACAATTAGCAAAGACATAGAATTTAAATTTAATTTATCAAAAGACAAATTTATAAATGCAGTGTTTTATAAAAACTGAAATTTAAACAACAACATGGTGAAGAGAACAGATTTGGACCTCCAGCGTTCTTTAAATTATGGAACAGAAAACATTACTTTATACTTTTCCTGCTCCCATCTTCTCCATGCTCCCTCCCCCCCCCCATGTCTTTTGGCTTCTTTAAAAGGCACATTGAAAGTCCCACATTTAACATAAGATTGCCTTTTATCACACAGAATGGGAAAGCCCAAACAGAGATGCCTGGGCTCTGAGGCACTCCAGCAGTAAACACTGAGCACCTATTGGTAAGGCTAAGTGTGCGTTTACTGAGAGCCTTCCAGCTCCAAGGTTACTCAGAATGCTAAGGGAACTCACAGTGGGTAAGACACAAAGAGCATATGAGACAGGGAATCAATCTACAAATGCAGATTTGTTCTATTTTCCTTTAGATTTGGTTTAGCTTGTTGGTAATGCCTGAATAAGGCCAGATAGCACTTAATTGCAAATAATTCTGGAGCTTCTTGGCAAAGCAGACTAGTTGAAATGAGAGAAAAGTGAGTGTATTTATATGATGAATAATATTAGGAACCAGGGGGCATTTAGAAGATGGAAAAAAGGAGTGGGTTAATTTTGAACCATTTTCAATTTCCATACCAGTCATTACCCACATTAGTGGATTTATTATGTTCTTTTTCTTTCCCTAATAAGAGCCTTGTAAAATTCAGCATATCATCAAGCAACCTAATAATTACTGTATTTAGGGGCAAATGTTAGATCCTAGACAGAGACCATTTATTATGTCCTGTTCCCTAAAGTTTGACTGAATGGCCATTTTTCTGCTTCCTCATTAATAATCATAATAAGTAAACTGCAAGAAAGAGGAGGAAAGAATTCAGCAAATCAAAACTTAGAAAACTGGAAAGGTCAGGGTAATAAAGCATCCTGCCATTACTCACAGACTGTGAGATATTAGAATTATGATTCTTAATTTTCATGACCAAATTTCTAAAGGAAACAAAAAATGGCACCATATGAATCCATTCGATTAATGTGGAAGCCCAGATGGAAAGAGAGCAGAGTAAATAATCCCCTGAATCTGCCTTTTGTCAATTGAAACCTCAAATTGGAGGGCCCCCTGGGGAATAGGAATCACAAAATGAAAGCCTAATGTGACCAGTAATTGTGTTTGCCAACCTTTTGTCCTTAAAGCTCTGCTGAACAACCAGAAAAACATTCCCTGATAGAGTTGCATTGGTTGAACTTGTCCTTGATAATGGCATCAATCTTTCAATCATCCTGATCCAGAATTTGAGCGGTGGAAATGACTGCGCCCCAAAGGTTTCTTTCTTATAAGAAATCTCTTTCTTTCTTTGGATTGAACTCACAGATTTGTCTTGCTGATTTTCCAAAATCACACTGTCCATCTCTATTAAGCTTACCCCTTGCTTCATCACCAAAGATGTTGCATTCACCTAACTCTGATGCGATTACATATTAAAAGGAAATATTTTTGATCTACCAAATCATATTTTGGTGACCCATGGTTTGGCTTTCAAACTGCAAATTTCTCCTGCACAGACAAGTATAGAAGTCTGCTCTGGGAAACTCTGTATTTTATTTTCTTCCTGCCTTTCTATTTTCTTATTCCCAAGTGAAACTGATAGTTTTTTGTTTCCTATTAGGGTTTTCTTTCCTCCTGCTAAAAATTTGGGCATTTTGAGTGGGTGTTTAAAGACACCTTCTTTAAGTATCCCCCGAGGCTAAAGCAACAAGAACTCACTCTCTGTTTCTGCAAACTTAGAACAGTTGGAATCTTTTGAACAACCACTCAGCGCCAACGGTGCCCTTGATCTTCTCTTTACAGTACATGGGGTTTACACTTTGTGAGCCAGGCTGGATCCCAGTGGGCCTCTGCTGGAGAACTCGGGGGAAGAACATTCCCCTCTGTCTGCAGGGAGGATTTTCTGGCTAGAATGCATAAACCACTGAGAATATCTCCCATGGAGTCTGCTGAGAGGGAGATAATCCATTACTCTTCAGGGCTCTGGCCTGGGAAGAAGGCCTGGAGAGCCCTACCTCCAATGACACCAAGAAGAGTTGGATTTGCAAATCTCCCAAAAGCCAGATCCTGGAACACAGTTCATTTCCCCAACAGGTTTTGCATTTCTCAGAAAGCAACATAAAGAGAGACAGAGAACCGGAATGTAAATCACGACTTTTAAGAAAATACATAAATCAAAAGAAGGGATAAATATATTCTATTTACATAGCCTCTCTGAAGAGTCACATTAGCTAGATAGAGACAAACGAATGAGCCCTGGTTCCATAAACCCCTCCCACATCGGCCAGATAAAATCAGCCTCTCCAAGTGACCCTCAACTTCAACACTTCAAAGCCAGGCACAGAATTATTTTTATTATCACTGTAGTATTTGACAGCAGTCTAGAGAGAGCCAATGAAAACCAGGACCCAAGTTAATGCCTTCACAGAAACAGGACGCTGGACCCTGACACGGAGCACCAGCACATCATTAAGGGAAAGATGGGGGTGAGGCCCTAAGAGCTGACATTAAAAATCGAAATCCTGTCTCTTTTGCAAGAGACAGGCCTTGTGTATTGTTTAAAGCCCAGCACCATTACAGTTAAAGGGTAATAAAACTCATATATAAAAACATTATGGCAGTTAGATGGTTCTGAAGAACCCTTGATCCAGGATTTGGTATATGTCTATATAAATGTGCAACTCCACCCCAAGCTAATGGAAACATTCAAAATGCAGAGGGAATACACCAAGAGTGTGAAAGAAAAATGGGCACCTGGTATAGAAGCACAAAGCTCAATGAAAATGAAATAGAAATGTGGTATGAATATACCAAAGGATGCTCGACCCTAATCATGATTTAAGAAAAATTGAATCAGAAAGAAAGTTATTCACTTAGGAGACAATGCAGAACCAATTTAATAACATAAACTAAGTAGGGAAATAGAGTGTTTATTCTGTATAGATGGAAAATTGTGAGTGGATCTAGATTTGGAGGCATTTGGGATGTAAATAGACTTAATCGGTCTGGCAGTGTTTATCAGAATAAAAAAAAATCCTGTATATTCTTTGGTCCAGCAATTCTGCTTCAGTATAAATGGTTATACTCATACACAAAGACCAGGATTTTCATGACAGCAAGTTTGTTTTGTTGTTTTGCTTTATTGGCGGGCAGGGGTGGGGTGGGGGGGCGGGGGGGTGGTCAGGCGGTTACCGGAGCTTGAACTCAGGGCCACTTGACCACTGAACCACATCCCCAGCCTTATTTTATATTTTATTTTAGAGACAGGGTCTCACTGAGTTGCTTAGTGCCTTGCTTTTCCTGAGGCTGGCTTTGAACTTATGATCCTTCTGACTCAGGCTCCTGAACTGCTGGGATTACATGTATGCAAGTTTTTAATAATAGAGAATAATATAAATATTCAGGACTGGTTATTAGTAAATAAGGTGAGTATACATGTAGAAAAATTGCACTTACATATATGTAGAAAATTTTTGAAAGGATACATAAGAAATTGTTGATAATGTGCTTCAGTCACTAAAGTCATTTAACCTTTACCTGTACCAGTGCAATAAAATGTCTTGGAATATTATGCACAAAATCTTTTTCTGTGGATGTGAAAATGGAGAGTCAGTGTTGCTTTCACAGTAATAACAACCATTTACCAAAAAAAAGAAAAAAAGAAAAAGAAAAGAAATAGTTAATAATGGTTGCTTGTGGGAAGTGAGACTATTATAAAAGCATTTGATTGTATTTGATTGTATACTTTTTTTAAAAAATTATTTTTTAGTTATAGTTGAACACAAAACCTTTATTTCACTTATTCATTTTTATATGGTGCTGAGGATCAAACCCAGGGTCTCAAACATGCAAGGGGAGCGCTCTACCGCTGAGCCACAACCCCAGCCTGATCATATACCTTTTTGTAAAGTTTGAAGTATTGTGTGTGTGTGTGTGTGTGTGTGTGTGTGTGTGTGTGTGTGTTTTGTTTGCTTTTTGGTCAAGAAAAAGGTAGATCCATGTGTAGGTGAAACTTGGGAGATTACCATAGTTCTTGTCCTTGAATGGGTGCAACTTACTTTGAGAGATATCCAGCCGAAAGCTTAGACATGGAGGATGCACTGTTCTCTGAATCTCCAGAAGAAAAACTCCAACGTGCCTGTATTTTACTCCTGGAAATTCCTCCATAGGAGAAACTTTCTTAGACCTCGCTTTTAATCAATGCCATGTGCATACAGAAATGATTTCCATGTTCAGGACTGTTTAAAGTGGTATATGAATCGATTCAATCAAAGTAATTATTTTACCAGCTTTTGTTTCTTAATGAAACTATTCACTTCAGCAGACATGGTTACCAAAGAAATGCTTGATTTGTTAGCCAGTTCATATTTCCCTGAGCTTCAGCAGTATTTTCAAATGCTTGCGGCCTTTAATTAACGAACAACTAATTCTGCGAAGGCCTGCTATGTGCTTAGTTTGGAAGTACAGAGCACGAGTGTTAAAAGAGAAAAAGTAATTAACAACCAATAGGCAGTGGTGTTTCAGATCTTCATTTTTAAGAATGCATTTGATGAAATGTAGGATTGCTGGTTTGGATTGAGAACATGGTGTCAATGCCACATCAAGGAAAGACTCATTCATCCAAATAGCCACCTTGGGCAAACTTAGCCTTCTATTCTGCATAACTGCAATCGGATATATTAAAAATGAAACAAAAGGGAAGATTTAAAGAACAACAGCACTATCTCAAAACCCTGAGAGAGGCATGGCACATCTCATACTTGATCACAAATCAACAGATAATTATGTGAGAACTAATAAAGGGAGGTGACAGGAGAGCAGCCAAAATCTCAAGGGCTTCCAGAGGTCATAGAAAGGCACCCAGAGAAGCCAACTCAGGATGGGAGAGTTATCTAGCCACAGAGCTGCACCCCCAGTGGTGGTCAGGATCGACTCCATGTCTCTTTCCTTCCTGGACACCCAAGCTTGATATTGCAGGTTGAGGACAGAGTTACATGGGGACTGGGAGGAGGTGGCTACATGGCCAGGCTTCCCAGGGGTATCCTGGCTCACCACTGTAGATTCTGACTTCAAATCACTATTAGTTCTTCCTTTCCACTCCCCGAAATGTGATCAATTACACCGTTACCCTAATATAAATCGATTAATGTGTAGATAAAGGAGAGAGGGCCCTTTGGATTCTGACTGCCATAATGAAAACATTTTTGGATCACCACCTAAAACACTAAGCAATTGGTGAGATATTAAAAAATAAAAATTTTATTAATGGAAATCCACTGGATTTCTCTTCTGATACAACTCTATGTGATTCAGAATAAAGGAATCCATTTGTCTCTTTTTACATAAAGCCCATTGTCTGTGGCAGGCAGCACTTTGTGGTATATTTTAAGTCCTGCCCTGTACTCTGTATAAGAGGCGAACTTCTAAGATAGCCACCAGTGATCTCTATCTTCCATACTGTGACTTTATATGTTCCCTTCTGTTAAGTGTAGGATGGATCATATGACTGGCTTCTAATTAGTTAAATATGGCAAAGGTGATAGCAGGGTCACTCTGTGATTGGGTTACAAAGGACAGTGACTTTCATTTTGTTGTCATGTTTACTGGCTGACAGGTATGATGCACGCTGCCGAGAAAGCTCCAGCCAATAGCAGCAAGGCATTAAAGCCCCCAGTCCAACGAACCTTAAGGAAATGAATTCATAAACAACTAGGTAAATTCATGTGAGATCCCAGTTCTGATGGACACCTCCATTACAGCCTTGGGAAGAGACCCTGAATCAAAGCTCCCAGCTTGGGGTGACCAGATTCCCTACCAAAGAGATGTGATTCCACAAAACTGTGTGGTTTTAGGCTGCTGAATTCTAGGAGCGATTCCTAAACTACAAAAACAACTCTTAGGTTCTGTGTAACATTGGAAAAACCACTTAATTTCTCTGGGCCTCAGTTTCTCTCTCTCTCTCTCTCTCTCTCTCTCTCTCTCTCTCTCTCTCTCTCTCTCTCTCTCTCTCTCTCGTACCAGGGATTGAACCCAAGGGCACTTAACCTTTGAGCTACACCTCACCCCTTTTTTTAATATTTTATTTAGAGACAGGATCTCACTGAGTTACTTAGGACCTCTCTAAGTTGTTGAGGCTAGCTTTAAACTCACCATCCTCCTTCCTCAGCCTCCCGAGTCACTAGGATTACAGGCCTGTGCCACCGTACCCAGGTCTCAGTTTTCTCTTCTGTCTGGTACACAATAAGGCTCAGCAAATGTTTGTGGCCGCAGCGATTATAAAACAAAGAGGTTGGGTAAGATAATGTCCTAGCTCCCTCCTAACACAAAGATTCAACAATATTTTGCTTAGAAGGTGACAACTCTTGAGACAGATTTTTAAATAGATGTTTGCTTTGCTGCTACTATTTCTCCCTCAATTTTTTTTTTAAAGATATTCTTAAATTGACTTAAAGTTTGATTGGTCTTTTCAAAAGATCTCAGAACAGAGGAACCTTGCTTGAAACATTCTGTAACCGACTCAATTTGTTTTTAAAACATTCTGTCCTGTACCTGTCTGACAGCCTGGCTGAGGGTTCCTGGGTCCTGGCATTGCCTTTGATGTAATGGTCATATGCCCTCAACCCTTGAGAAGATAAATGTGTAGTTATGATCACTGTCTCACCTGGATCCAGAGCAACACCTGCCTTTCATTTAGGGCAGAAGACAAATGGAGCCTGCACTGAGCACTGGACACATTTCGTTTGCCTCCCTCTGAATTCACTGGCATAAGCTTTTTATGAATCTTACAGGTCATTTCCAAGAATCTCTGGTATAATATACTGCAAGTCTGTGCTAACCCTGCTTTCCTGAGGATTAAACTTTGGTTCATTGTGGGCAAAAAAATGGGATTTCACAGGCTGGAAACAATGCCTTTGATCTAAAATCATTCCCATCGTGGACTCTTAAAAATATTTTTTGGAGGTGACTTTTAAATATCTTTACCAAAACTTCTTGTAACATTTAAAATAATTCTTGTTTTGTTATTTTATTTTGTCGGGGGTTGTTTAAACAATGAAAGAAACAGGCCCATCTTGCATTTGTTCCCACTAAGATCCCTATACTCAGCTCCCAAGGAGCAAACAGAGGGAAAGTATGGGCCAGTTACACACCTGTGCATGGTACCCTGGTCCAGCTGTGCAGACTAACTATTCACACTTGGTTGGCTGTGGTGGTGCACAACTGTCACCTCAAAGGCTTGGAAGGCTGAGGTGGGAGGACCACAAGTTCAAAGTAAGCCTCAGCAATTTAGTAAAGCCCTAAGCAATTTAGAGACCCTGTGTTAAAGTTAAAAAATAAAAAAAATAAGAGGACTGGGGATGTGACTCAGTGGTTAAGCACCCCTGGGTTCAATTCCCCCGTACCACACACCACACACACACACACACACACACACACACACACACACACACACAACCCATATGTGTGTGTGTGTGTGTGTGTATACACAGACTTAGGATTACATTTTCTTGTACTTGTATATTTGTGTACTTGTATACTGGATATTTTGGCTTTATGTGATGATGCATTGAGCCATTTGATTATTTTTGCCATGATCTTCTACAAAGGGACTGATTTCGGTCTAAATAAACAGAAAAACATCACCCAGCAATGTCTTCTTTTGGGGGTAGAAGAGGAGGAAAACAAAGTGAAATTCATGTGATAGAAAAGGATATACATCATAGCTTTGTGTTTTCTAGCATCATTGAGTCTCTCCTATTTTTGACCACTTCACACAGTTTAAGAGATTCCTCTTCTACCCCCTCTGCAAGATCTTACTCATCCTCAAGGTGTGGGTTAATGTGTTAGCCATGCACTGATCTCAGAAGCCAGTGAAGTGGCACTTGCAAAGATCTTACAGGCACATGTACATGGTGCTGATATACTATCTTGATTATACTAACCAGTGAAGAGAAGCCAAGCAAGTAGATTTTGGTTATGAACCAGCACTTTACTATCACAATGCCAGCAATTTCTGGATAAAAGTCAATGAAAATAAATCACTATGGAGGAAAATTTACTAATGCAAGAAACTGATTTCTGCAAGCTGGTTTGTTTTTGTGACCATTTTTGGTGTGATGTGAAACTTAGCATGACTGTATGTGGAATTTCATGGAAGTGCAGGATTTTTAATTGTAAAGAATTTTAAGGATGAGCTTAATTTAATCACTTCATTGCCTGGACTGAGTAAACCAAGATCATGAGTTAATAAGAGGATATCCAAGGTCACAGAGCTGATAGAATTCTTATCAGCACCTGGGCTTGTAAAGACAGCCATTGCTAAAATGAGGAATGGCACTCAATGGTTTGCAAGAACCGATGAGAATCACAGGTGGAAAGATCGCCTCTAACTGTATTCTTTTTGTTGTTATTTTAAAATATATTTGAGGAGAAGCACATGAGAAAGCTGTAAGCATCAGTTACAGTGGAGGAAGGAGTCCTGGTAATTCTGGCTGTTAGCAATCTCAGAAGGAACCACTCTCCATGCTTCACCAAAATCTGTCCTCCTTCACAGAAAATATGAGCTATCACAGCATCAAAACTAAGACTGACCCTTGGTTTATTACCATAACTAGGGAAGGTTTTCCGTGGATTTATTAAGGTCATGGAGCTGAACTGAAAACAAGACCAGTAAGGCTCAGAGTTTATTAGCAATACAAAATCAACCTGCCAGGCCAAAAAGCAAAACTAAAAAAGGTAGAAATAGGCTTTATTCCTCCTTTATGGTTTCTTATGTCTGTCTCTTGGCTCAGAGGCTAAGAGATTGAATAAACCCTAGAAAGCTAAAAATTATATTAGCAAAAATAAAATTGACAGTAAAATACCTTAAAGCATTACTTTAGGAAAATAATCCATGAAGTGGAAAAATTTCTAGGAGGAACCAGAGAAAAGTCAAAACGAGAAAGCCAATGAGAGATGATAGTTATAAAGAAAGAAAAAAAAAAAAAAAGATCCAGTCCCTAAAGCACAGTAACTTTGTCCACTTTCTGATGCTATAACAAAATATCTGAGACTGGGTAATTTATAAATAATAGAGTTTATGTGGTTTACAGTTCTGAGGCTGGAAGTCCACAAGAGCACTGCGCCAGCATCTGCTCAGTATCTGGAGAAGCTAGTCCTACATGGTGACAGGGCAGAGGGCAGCACAGGGCGGGACAGGGCAGGTGTGCTAGCTCAGATCTCTTCCTCCTCTTACAACACTGCTAATGCCATCAGGGGGACCCCACTCTCATGACCTCATGAAATGCTAATTACCCCTCATAGGCTCCACCTCCAAATACATATGAATTTGGAAATTAGGTTTTCAACACATGACACAGGAATTCTAAGGGAAAACACAGGTGGCTGCAGCAGAGTTGCTTATTGAATAGATGCAGTCTGACCCTGGAGGCTTACCTTATACCACACACAAAGTAATCCCATCTGAATAATAAGTTAAAGTATAAAAAATAAGCTGGGGTGTAGCTCAGTGGTAAAATTCTTACTTAAGATGATGGGGGACCTGAGTTCAATTCTTAGCTCCATAAAAGAAAAATAAGTAAAATGATACAGCTTTCATATAAATAGAAAAAAAATAGGAAAATCAGATTGGATTACTTTGGTTTTAGATGTTTTAGAAATAAGATAAAGAAAGGAAACATAAAATAAATCAAGACAGAAAACATAAAGTTTGTCCAAACACATCAACTATAACAATAAATATAAATGCCTTAATAAAACTCCCTTTTTAAAACAGAATTATCATCAAGGTGAGTTTATAAAAATTTAAATACAGTTATATGTCACTAATAAGGGACACCCATAAACCAAAATGACACAAATGAGTTAAAAATCAATCATAGGCAATTAAGAGAATTAGATAATACCACAAAAAACAAACAAACAAACAAACAAAAAAACATGTAGATCAAGGAACAGAGCAGAGAATCCAGAAGCAGATGATTGTGTGATTTATGATAAAGACAATCCCTACAGCACTGAAGGCAAAGTTTAAATGTTTCAAGAGGTGGTTCTGGTTAGGACTTGGGTAGAGCACTTGCTTAGCACACTTGAGGCCCTGAATTCCTCCCCAGTACCCTCCCCTATCAAAACGATGGTGCTGGGTAACTGGAGAGCCTTAAGCGGAGGTGGGGGAAACATCATCCCTTACCTCACACCACACACAAAAGTAGTCCCATCTGAATAACAAGTCAAAGTATAAAAAATAGTCTGGGGTGTAGCTCAGTGGTAAAAATCTTGCTTAAGATGAGGGGGACCTGAGTTCAATTCTTAGCCCTACAAAAGTAAAATAAATAAATAAATAAATAAATAAAAATAAAATGAAAAAGTTCTCATATAAAAAGAAAAAAATTAGGAAAATATCTTCATGACTATATCTTTTAGGATGTACAAAGATTTTTTTTTTAATATTTATTTTTTAGTTCTCGGTGGACACAATCTTTGTTTATATGCGGTGCTGAGGATCAAACCAGGGCCGCACGTATGCTAGGCAAGCACACTACCACTTGAGCCACATCCCCAGCCCCAAAGATTTTTTTAAATAATTTCAAAAGCACTAACATTTAAGGTGGGAAATAATTATGTATCATTTAAATGAAAAAAATGTGGGAGAAGATATTTGCAATATGAATATTCACAAAAAGACTTGTATGGAAAATATATAGAATTTCTACAAGTTAAATAGAATAGGCAGACAAACCAATAGAAAAATAGACAATAGTCATGAGCAGGCACTTCTTCATAGAAGAGAATACTCAATTGGCCAATAAATACCAAGAAGGTTGTTAGGGTCTGTAAACAAGCCAGGATGGTGCCTGGCATTTTGCCAGAGGGTTTGTGAAGCAACGCCAGCGAGCCATTAAGTGTGGAGATTCCTTATTGGTTGACTGCTGTATCTAGTTTATGTTAATTAAGATAAGCTGTGTGGAATGTATATATACCACTCCTGTCCTACAATAAACCGCTCCCACTCCTGCTGTATCAATGTACACAAGTTGTTCGTCACCACCCCCCCCCCACCGAGAGCCCCGGGACACTCGGGGGTAAGTGACAAAAAAAAGCTGCCCGTCCCCAGATAGGACGGGAGCAAATCTGCTCGTCCCTAGGCAGATAGGGCAAGAGGAAAAATGAAAAATGGCCATTTTGAGAAAATGGAGAGGATTGATGCAGTATGTTTGTGTCTTGTTTCGTCTAAGTGTATTGTATTGTCTTTGTGACAAAAATATAGAAGGGGTGAGAAGTAAATTACTAAGGGAAGGAGGCACCCCAGTGGAACCAAGAATAGTTAGGGCATGTGTTGATGGAAGCCCAGGAACTCTAGTCAGAAAGAAGAAAGTTCAGAAGAGGAAGGATTATCAGGAAAAAAGTTGCAGCAAAAGGCTATTACTGAATACTTTTCATTACGGGAGGGTGCGTGAATCAGTGTGGTGGCTGCCACGTGTGCGCGCCAGTCATGGCGCAGCAAGGACTTTCCAAGTGGCAGCAGCAGGCTCCCCCTCCCCCCAGTGGGACACCACTGGAGAGCCCAAATCCAAACCTGACCCAGGGGCACAGGGGGCACAGTCTCGAAGGCTCTTGCTCCCTGTGCCCAGTGGCAGTTTGAGTCTGAACACTCCCCACCACACACACTCCCACGGACTCTCCCTGGGGCCATCTGGGGTTGCCCGGGATGCTGCAGGTGGAAGACATGCATCCCTGAAGTTTGATCATTTCCAAGGCCAGTAACTACAATGGTTCTCCCACACTTGGAAGCTAATGAGTAATGAGCACTATTAAGGCCTATTTCAAATGTAAAAATCCTTGAGATAATGTACTAAGTTGTTCAGAAGGTTGTTTTCTTAGTGGAATGCTACAGGATTTTCTTTAGCCAGCATTGCCAGAGTTCCTGCCTTCGTCCCAGTGCCAGTGAGGACGAGGGTGGAAGAATTTCCAGTGTTGCTGAGAACTGGATGAGACTTCAGATGAAGCTAGGTGCCTGCAGAACTTACCTGGACTATGATTTAAGCTAGCTGCCTGCAGAACTTACCTGAACTGTTATTTACCTGGACTGTGAGTTAATCTATTGAGACACTGCTTTACCTGGACTGAAACAACAAACTGTAATCTACAACAAATGGTAACTCGGTATCTTTGCTAATGGTGTCATTGCTGGTATAATTTTTCCAAGGGCTTCTTGCATGGAGCCATCAATTGGCTTGGTATTGTGCATTTTGTATCCTCCCCTTCTGCTTGTAGCAGATTATTTATGGTGTTTGTGTAAAAACCACTATGGTCATTATTTTTTTTTTATTGTTGGTCATTCAAAACGTTACATAGTTCTTAATATATCATATTTCACAGTTTGATTCAAGTGGGTTATGAACTCCCATTTTTACCCCGTATACTGATTGCTGTATCACATCAGTTACACGTCCATAGAATTTGGAGGGAAATGCATGGCATTAGAGCAGATTATGCTAAGTGAAGCTAGCCAATCCTTAAAAAACAAATGCCAAATGACTTCTTTGATATAAGGGGAGTAACTAAGGACAGAGTAGGGACGAAGAGCTTGAGAAGAAGATTAACATTAAACAGGGATGAGAGGTGGGAGGAAAAGGGAGAGAGAAGGGAAATTGCATGGAAATGGAAGGTGATCCTCAGGGTTATACAAAATTCATTATTTAAATTAAACAAAAGGGGGAAATGTTAGAGTCTGTAAACAAGTCAAAATGGCGCCTGGCATTTTGCCAGAGGGAGTGGTTTGTGAAGTAATGCCAGCGAGCCATTAAGTGTGGAGATTCCTTATTGGTTGACTGCTGTATCTAGTTTATGTTAATTAAGATAAGCTGTGTGGAATGTATATATACCCCTCCTGTCCTACAATAAACGGCTCCCACTCCTGCTGTATCAATCTACACAAGTTGTTCGTCACCCCCACCCCCACCCCCGGGTATTTTGCTGCAGCCGGACTGCGACAGAAGGTGTTTAGAATTATTATATATCAGGGATATTCAAGCCGAAACCACAGTGAGAAGCCAGCAGTCACTAGAATGACAACAGTAAAATAATTGATAGAACCTCGTGCTTTGGAGCAACTAAAGATCCAACACACTGTCACTGGAAGTGAAGTTTCTACAACTCCTCTGGAAAACCATTTGGCACTAACCACTAGATCAACATCAACATATCCAAATACCCATGAATTTCATCCTGGTTTTATATTAAACCCAGATAGGTATAAGCATGATCATAGCAGCTCTAAGCAATTGCCAAAAGCTGGAAACTACCCACTGTACTTTACCAAGGAATGGATAAACTGTGGTATATTCAATAAAATGGATCTGATCAGGAATGAGAATCCATGTGCTATTTTTATGTAGAAACATTGAATATTGTTTTAGCTTTTTTTGTTGTTGTTGTTACTATTACCAAAAGACCAAACAAGAAAAGTTTTATTGAAGGCAACGTTTATTTGGGATTCATGGTTTCAGAGGTCTCAGTCCATACATGTTTAATTCCATTACTCTGGGCTGGAGGTGAGACAGAACATCATGGTCGAAGAACATGGTGGAGGAAAACAGCTCAGAACATGACAATCAGGAAGATGAGAGAGAGCTCCATTTATCCACTCACCAGGGACAAAATATGGGCCCCAAAGGTACGCTCGGATGACTCACTTCCTCCATCCATATACTACCTGCCTCCAGTTATCACCCAGTTAATTCTTATCAGGAGACTAATGCACTTATTACATTGAGGCTCTCATAATCCAATCATTTCACCCCTAAACTTTCTTACACAAATTGTAGTCTCACACATGAGCTTTTGGGGGGTACCTCTTATCTAAACCATGACAACTATCACTAGCATAATGATAAACAAAAGAAGTAAACAAAAGTACAAGATTATGAGTCCGTTGCTATAAAGTACAATAATAAGCAAACCGAATTTATGGTGTTAGAAGTCTGGATAGTGTTCATCTTGAGTGTGGGGTTGTGACTAGGAGTGGGCCTAAGGGGGATCTTCTGGGATGCTGGTGACTTTCCATTTCTGTTCTGGGAAATAGTTCTGTTGGGATGGTCTCTATGGAAAATTCATCAAGCTATGCATTTTTATTTTAGTGTGTGTTATACTTCACCATAAACTGTTTGCATCGAAAGCAAGTTTATAGGCACTATTTTCAAGCAAATGCAAACTAAAAGTAAAGTAGAGGTAGCAATCATGATATCAGAAAAGGCAACTACATGGTATGAAGTTTCCATGAATCAAAGGTTACTTTCAAATGACAATGGATCAGCTCACAATGAAGCCAATCAGTTGCAAAAACCAATGCCTCCAGGGAACTAGCATCACGTTCAAAAGGCAAAATGTTCACCCCAAACCCATTGCTAGGGTACATATTGAGCATGTAGATGTCCAACTATGAACATACACATAGTAACTCCTGACAGCACCTGACAGCAGGGCTAATTGCACTTTCTTTGTTAGAAATCTGTGTTACTATGACTCACTTCCTCGTAAGATCAACCAGCAGCTTAGTGGCAGGCCCAATACGTGTTCCTTTCCACAGAAGAAGTGATAGTTTTTCCTCACTGTAAATGGTACATTTGGGACATCAGGTAACAGCGCAGAGACACAACTACACATGACAGGCCATGGTGGGATGAGGTCTGAGCTCCTGGCAGGATGGGCTGACTGTTCCTCAGGGCCATTCGTGACCTTGGTCCTTGTGTGCCCACTTGTACCCTCTGCTGCTTTTGACCTTGATCATCCACCTATGACCAAAATTAGCGAGTGGGAACAGAGGTCCTAAAAAGGGTCTCCGGTCTCTGAGTTGGTCCACCCCTTACCTAGCTTGACGGGCTCAGCACCACTCTCCTGCTCCACGTGTCGGAAAACTGTGCAGAATCAAGGCACGTCAGTGCCGACATTTTTATGGGCACTTGGCCTAATTTTCTTGTACTGTCTGGGAAAGGAAATCTGGAAGGTTCCACCTACACAAGTTCACAACTTTGTTTATTTTCCTTTCAAGTCTCCTTCTGAGGCCAAGACGTTGGTGAGATGAATAGTCCATTTATTGCCCTGGGTGAGGACATCACAGTCTGTCATTGCGCAATGTGTTTTTTATGTGTGAACTTGGATGGTAAGTGAAGAACAGGCAAAGGAGGGGGCCAGGGGGAAGGGACACAAACAGCCCGTGGGAATGAATGGCCTTGTTTGAAGGCTGATTTAAAAGGTGATGGAGTCATAGTCGACCCTACCCTGACTATCCGTGGGCAATGGCTGTGAGGGAATCAACAAGGCCAAAATGAAATATAAGGAAGAGAGCGCCCGGGAGGCTTTAAATAAAGCAGACATCACTTAATCATCAGGGTTCATGTGGGATCTCTACAGCTGAAGGGGAATTGTAAATATAGGCAAGCTTCTAGAAAATGCTAAGCAATATTGCCAAGGCAATGGGACCACTGTTATTAAAAAAAAGTATCATGTGACCCACCTGTGCAGCTGCCCTTCTCAGAGAAGACAAACTAAACACAAGGGCCCTAAGTGGGGAGGGAGGCAGAATTGTGTCATGGAAAGTGTGAAATGGTCCCAGAGACCCGGTCCATGGAGCTCAGCCCAATAGTTGGAAAGTTTCAGAACCCTCTGAGGAGAGGTTGGGGGTGGGTTAGGGGTCAAGGGGGGAATCATTAACAAAGGACAGCAGGGACTTGGGGGGGGGGTGGCTAAAGACTATCAGCAGTGGCCCTCTTCAAGCCAGGATGAAAGAGTGGGTCCTCATTGAAGCCAGAATTAGACAGATAGGTAGGCAAGGGTCTGATCCAGGAGGATGGAGGAATTGAAATGTTGATTCCTTCAGAGCCCTTTCTCCACCCCTATCAAGACAACCTGCCCCTGCCCCAACCTGTTCCTAAGGTGACCTGTCCCAGGGATTGTCACTCCCGACAAGGAGTTGTTAGTTACCCCTGCCCCCCTTCCTGCCTGGATCACTCCTCGCTGGCCTCTTCCGCCCACCTTTGGAGCATTTCCTGGGCCTAGAAAGGAGAAAGATAAGGGGAAGAGAGCAGGAGGACAACAAAACTTGTGAAAAGGTAAAGCACCCTCACTTCCTGGGATACCAGCATACCAGCTATGGCCCCCTCTATACGCTTGCCTCTGCGTGCATCTCTGATGTCATACTTCAGCCTGTGGGGAAGCAGGACCAGGAACCAGCTGTATCAGCATCATCCCCACCTCCTCCTCTCGGTCTTCCTCTGCAGCAGATGAACAACATCTTGTTTTTAAGTAGAAGCCACTCAAGCAAGAAATCATTTTTTTTTTCTGGTCTCCAGAGCCCAGGAGCTGTCGTTTCTGTAACAACTGATTCATCTGTGCCCTGTAGACCTGTGACTCCTGGAATCCACCCTATTTTCTTCTTTGTTTCCACCCGTGGTAAACTCCAAACCGCATTTATGAATCACGTTTACCAAAAGTTTTAAAGAACTTCACTTTCACCAATGCACTTTATGGACTCGGGTCTGGCTCCTCTTCATATCCCTACCCTGTTCTTTTTTTCCCATATCCCTGTCACTAATTCTTATTTTATATAATTGTGTTCTCTATATAGATTTCAAACACCCCTTTAAATATTTTGATCCAGTATTATGAAATGATACCAGGGTGACTTTTAATAATAGTGGTCTATAAAATACTACGTCCCATTTTGTGCCAGCTTTGTAAAGAGGGACTTTTAAAAAAAAAAAGAGCAACAATTACAAAAGAGCTAAATTGGAAGAGGCTGTCCACATTTCTTGCTCTAACTACTGGTTCATGCGGTTCAAGAGCTAATGAAGACATGGTAAATTGGTGGTCAGGTCAGCTCTTCCATTTTATGGGCTCAGGAGCAAAGAAAATATCAGGAAACTAAGGCCAATTCCACCAAAACTTTCAGAGTACGCCAAGTTAGTCAGGCTCTCTGATGGCTAATATTTAAAATTAAATATTTCAGTTATAAATCATAAAACATATTACATTTCCCTAACTTGTTTATTACATTTTCTGGCATGTTCTGTTTCAGAGAGGCAGATGTTAGGTTCTCTTTTTCATTGGCTAATTTTATTGAAGATTACTTTATTATGAAAGAAATACAAGTTGTTGTTAACCAGTGAATGGATGATAAAGGTGAAAGACTAATGTTTAATTTTCCTGCCTCCTTATCTCAGTCCCCTGAAGTTAGGATCACTAGCAATTTGGCATCCATTCTTCTAGACATTTCCTCTGTATATGCACACACACAAATATGTACATGAGTGTCTATGTAATAGGTATTAGAAAATGCTTCCTATTTTTCCACTTCAATAAATGGGGAAAACAGATGGCTGGCCATAGCTTGTTGGTCACACAACAGTGACTTCAGGTCCCCTGGACAGGACTCTGCTCTCCAACTCCTATCCTGGTGCATACACAAGGATCATGGATTCAAAGCCAGCCTCAGCAAAAGCGAGGCGCTAAACAACTCAATGAGACCCTGTCTCTAAATAAAATATAAAATAGGGCTGGGGATGTGGCTCAAGAGTCGAGTGCCTTTGAGTTCAATCTCTGATACCGCCAGCCCCGCACCCAATTTGTAAATTCCTATGGTGGCCACCAGAGGGCGTGAACCACTCAGAGTGTCGTTCTACGCTGAATTGCTGTAGGTCCTGTGTGCCCCAAACTTGCTTAGCTCCTAGATTGAATGCGTTTGGCTTCCATTGGCTAGTATGTTTTTTTATTCCATTATATTCTTTACATGTCCATTATCGAACTTCTTTCCAAGTTATGAAATGCAACAACAATGCAGGTAAAATGCTTTACACAGTACATTGCTAAATACTTAGTTGTCGTTCATCATCTTTTTTTGTTTTTAAGCAGAGAACCATCCCTTGCTATGATATTCTTCCTAATCTATGTATACTTATTCAGGTCTTTCTGTTTAAAATAGCCCAATGCAGGTTTATCACACCTTTCCCAAAAGTGCTTTGGCCTTCAATTGTTTAACTCCAGTGCAAATGGTTTTAGACAGGTCCACTCATTTTAAAAAGCATTCTTATTTCTTGTTAAATACAAATTACAGTATATGCCCTCCCCACATCTCTAATAAAATTATTTTGTGAAATATGCATACTTTCCAGCAGATGATTATGGAATATCCCAGGAAAATTATGTTTTCTTAATTACCATTATCACAAAAGGAGAATTTTAGCTAACATCTTGCTATTCATGGATGTACTGGGCAAGTACATCCATGCCCAGAATGAAGGGGAAATTTCTTTCTCTTCTAAGCTGTTCACAAATTCAGCTGAGAAGTAGTTCAACAATTTAACTTAACTTCTTTAAGTTAAATATATATGTTTAAATGTATTCTACGCAGGAGAGTATAGACAAATGTTTTTATTTAAACAGAAATTAGACTTTCTGACGTTTATTTACCAATATTGTATAATCAAAAATTCAAAAGGGGTAATATGCTTTAAAACCACACGGTGGCGATATTTCATCGCATTGCGAAATCGCTGCGCGATCCACTTGAAATCATGGGTCCCTGAAAACAAGACCATGAAGGAGTTGCTTTCCCCTAGCACTCAAGTTTGAATCAGAGAAGCCGGTACAGTTTAACATTTCGAATTAAACTTTAAACTGTGTAAACAACCAAGCAACAGCAACATGCAAATTCAGAAAGTATGAGGAAATTAATGCTGAAAAGTGGATTGTTTGAGAAGTTCATCATCAAGACTTCACATTGTTATCCCAGGCGACTGCTTTTCAAAGCAATGTTGTGCACTCTCCCTGGATAGGCAAGGCGTTGTCACTTTCATTACATTTTGCTTTCCGCATGATCCAGTGAAGCAAGCAAGGGAGATTGTTTTCCTGCTTTACAGCTAAGGAAACCGGAACCTTTCCTGACATTCAGATTGCAAAACCTTCCGCAGAACTGGGGGCCCCTTTTGTGTCCTAATACTTTGTTGATGCTTGAGAGAAAGTGCAAGTCCAGCAGGCACTTTACCCAGACTACTTTGGAAGGCTGGCTGTAGAGTTTTCCCCACACCCCACCAGGTGAATGTGGTTGTATCCTAAATTCTCCATTCATTCCCTGTAGCCAGAGCCGACTAGCTCCAAAGTGCTGATCATGAAGCCCCATCTTCCACCCCCCACCACCATGAGCCCCCCAGGGAGCCTGTCTTCCATTCCAGAAACACAAAATGATTTATTATCTGCATCGTTCAGCTATAGAGCTGAAATCTGCATCCTGCATCTTGTCCCTCGTGACAGGGAAACTGCAGAAAACAAAACAGCATCCACTCATTTCTTATTCATGGAGGAGGCAATGTATAATATGATTACATACATGATGGATTGGATCCGACAGACAGTATAAAAGGCAAGCTGGAGAAAATTAACTAGGGAATGGATTTTTCAATGCTATTCAATGTCTCTCATCGTGAAGACTGAACGGGGGTGAGATGTGAGGCAAATGCAAAGAGACACACAAATAACTTTCAGTACCAAACTTTAAAATAAATTTCTCTATCAGGCAAAGGCTCGCTGTGTGTTTGCTTATGCTGGGCATACGGCCGTGTGCTTTATACCTGGTCTCTTCTGATCACCCTTGCTTTACAGATTTAAAAGAAAAGAGGTTCCAAGAAGCAAAGTGCCCCAAGTTCACAAGCACTGAGCAAGGCTGGACCAAGACTCACCTCGCCCATGCAAATTGCTATCCTCGCCCTAGGAGCTACTCAGCCCTCAGCTGGCTCCAGGACACACATTGAGGTGACTGGGACCCACCTGGGTGTGGTCACAATCTACTTTCAGCTGCTGACCACTCTGAATAGGTGAAACCTGAGGTCAGATGCAGGATCTTCAGGAAAGATAGTACCTAAACCTCCAAGTCTCTGTAATTTTGTGTGATATAATTTTCCATCCTGAACTGATATTCACTTTTATAACTAATTTTGTATTTGGAATTATCCTGAACTGATATTCACTTTTATAACTAATTTTGTATTTGGAATTATATATATGTGTGTGTGTATGTCTATATCTGTCTATCTATATAATTTTTTTAAAAAAAAGCTCCTCAAATCATATAAGCTTCAAGCTTCACAAAATTGGGAACTGCCCCTGCCTGTACTTTTCTAGTTGTTAAATATTTTGCCTTTCAGTCCTAAAGAGGCTAAAACAATTTGTCATAAATTGAAGCCATCATTGGGCCTGCAACACAGTTTTCCTGGAAAAGAAGGAAAGGAGGAAGAAAGGAAGGGGGGGGTCAAAAATGGGCAGGATTCCATGTAAGCTTGGTGATGGGTTTCACTCCCTAGAAGGACAATCTATTCTGTAAGAGCACCTCTTAAAACAGCAACCTGTTAAACAGGCAGGAAGTCCCCTCTTATGATTGTTCTAGAAGTTTCCTCTTATGATGCTCCTCTTGTGACCTTTCTAGAGGTTTCCCTCTCTTGTCATCTTTCTAGAGGTCTCCTCTTGTGACCTTTCTAGAATTCTCCCCTTATGATCATTTTAGCAAATTTAACACGGCTTCAAGAGGCCATCCAATAAAAAGACAATGGGTTCATCTTGCCATTGACAGCGCATGGCTAAAGACAAGCTCTACATGTTGTTCCTGTGGTTTTTCACCATTCTGTTAGCATGATCAGCTGATTATATTGATGGGCAATGATGGTCAATCATTATGATTTTGTCCTTATCCTGATCCCCTGGTTAGAGGGTTCTGAAGTTCTGAAGGAAGTGGGAGAGTTTGGTCACTGAAGACTAAGTTACCAAGATAGACTAAGAGAGGAGAAACGAGTTCTGTCATGCCTCTGTTCCACCGGTTGACTATACATATGGATATGTATGTCTCAAAACTAGTTAGAAGGATTCTGAATTTTTTCATCACAAAGAAATAATCAATATTCAAGGAGACAGATATGCCTATCCTGACTGGTGCATTATCATGGTGTGTATATACACTGAAACATCAGGTGGGACCCACACATATGTATGTGTCAGTTTAAGAAGAAAAGGAGAGAGGGATGGAGAGAAAGGGAGGGAGGAAAGGAGACAAGAGGAGGGAAGGAGGGCGGAGCCAACTTATCCACTTGGCAGTTTTCCGTGGCCCTCCTGCCTCCTTTGGCCACATGGTAGCTCCCTTGGGTCATGCAGGCCGTAAGTGGGGTTTGGATGCTCTCAGGTGTACTGGACACAGTGCCCCCGAGGAGGAACTTCACGGGCCACAACAAATTACTGGGGCTGGTCACCTACACTGATACCAACAAAGCCATAGGTAAGAACCTCACATGAGCTCTGCAGTTGTCCCCCATGCCTTTAGAGAGCCTCTATCAGGCTCAGAGTCAGAGCAGGTAAAGCCATTCGAAGGTTAAATGAGCTTCAGAAACAAACCAATATTCACACAGATTCCTTGTCATAAAATATATGTGCATGTTTTATGCTTTGTGTTTAAAACAGGCTGCTGTTTAAGCTATTTACAGGAGGAGAAGGGATTCCCCCCCCCCCCCCCCGACTGGGGATTGAACCCAGGGGTGCTTAACCACTGAGCCACATCCTCAGGCTTTTTATGTTGTATTTTGAGACAGGGTCTCATTAGTTGCTAAGGATCTTGCTAAATTGCTGAGGATGGCCTTGAACTTTCGAACCTCCTGCTTCAGGCTCCATAGTCGCTGGGATTACAGGTGTGGGATAACAGGCAAGAAGGAGAAATTTAAAACATGGGGCAGGATTAAGGCACTAGTGGAGTTTCTTCACTTAGTGTGCATTTGTGTAATACAGAAATGAAGAAATGTTTGTTTAGCCCATGAAGCCTGGGTCTTAGGGAAACCACTGCTGCTAATCTGCAAGCCTTCTGCAAATTTCCACCAGACCTCTAGACTGTTATTTGTTGTGCTGTATTAATGTGGCCTAAAACTAGAGCTGCTTTATTAGCTCAGCATTACTTCAGTGACTCTAATGTACAATTAAACTTTTTTTTTTTTTTTGATACCTGGGATTGAATCTAGGGGCACTTAACCACTGAGACACATCCTCAGCTTTTTAAAAAATATAATATATATATTTTATTTAGAGGCAGGGTCTCTATGAGTTGCTTAGTGCCCCCACTAAGTTGCTAAGGCTGGATTTCAACCTGTTGTCCTCCTGCCTCAGCCTCCCAAGCTGCTGGGATTAAAGGTGTGTGCCACTGGGCCCATTTCTAGAATTAAACTTGTTGGTTGTTTTGATTACCTGCTAAAAGAAATTCTAGCTCCCATGCCCTTAAATAAAATGGAACAGACCCTTTACACACACACACACACACACACACACACACACAATCCCTCTCATGACTTCATCCTCTAGGCCTGGGTGGCCTGTTCTTTGAGCATTGTATTTTGAGACAGTTAAATATATAAAGAAGTCTACCTGCGGAGGTAAAGTTACTTTTGAGCCTTTCCTCCTGGAAGACTATATAGTAGCTTTCTTTGCTGCCATTCCCTTGCTTTCCATCATTTTGTTCTTAAAGCTATCCTCCAAGGCTTTATAGGATTACTTATTACATAATGTCACCTATTGACAGAAGAGAAGCCATTAGACAGTCTCTAGTTATCTGAAATTTAAGTAGGCTTACCAAAGCTCTTAAGATGGCAAATAACATGCATTTGTAGCACTTGCTGTCCCACTGGGGTTCGCTAAATGGTCTGGGGTTGGGGGAGGGGAGGAGAAAAGGGGGGCGTTTGCAGGGACATCCTGGGGAAGTCGGTTTTCAAGGTCCAGTTTAGAAACAATCTTTCCCCTCCCCTCCCCTCCCCTCCTCTCCCCTCCCCTCCCCTCCCCCTTCTCTGCCCTCCCCTCCCCTCCCCCTCCCCTTAGCTCCCCCTCCAGTTTGAATCTTGTCTGGCTTTCACGCAGCAACTCTTCGGGACATTCACAAAATGCTTCTGGACAGGTATCCACAGGAGGCTTTCTGTCGAAAATGGACGTTTTCTGCGGAAAATGTGGGCAAAGAGGCCTGGCATCCCTGGGCTGGGGCCGGGGGCCGGGTACGCTGAGGGAAGCTGGGGTGTGGGCTCGCAGGAACAGGGAGTGGGGAACTGCAAGGAACAGTTGCGGTGGGAACAGCCTGGGGCTGCGGCGGGCCTCGACCACGCCCACTTCCCCAGCCTACTCCTACAGGGACTCATTCTTAAAAAGTGATTTTATTAGCGCCTTTCTTCGGTGTGCTAGGAAGCCTAGTGACCACTAGGGGACAATGTGGTGCAAAATACGAACTTGATCATACACGCACACAGCTGGCAGTGTGCGGTGTAGGGAAATACAACACAAGGACCATCAAGAAGTGTGCTGGGTGTGTTTCCAAGCCCGCTTCTCCGTAGCCATAGCCACACTGATTATCAGACTTTAACTGATGCTGGGCGGGATGGCGCAAGCCTGTAATCCCAGCTGCTCTGGAGGCTAAGGCAGGAGGATTGCTAGTTCAAAGCCAGCCTCAGCAACTCAGTGGGGCCATGTCTCTAAATAAATTCAAAAAAATGTGGCTCAGTGGTTGACTGCCCCTGAGTTTAATCCCCAGCACCCCAGCACCCCCGCAAAAAAGAGTTAAGTTAGAAGGAATTCGAGAGTGTATGCACTCCTCTACATCAGATCAGGCTAATTCCTGCTTTCATGGTTCACTACCCTGAAGAATAAGATCAACTTAGTGGGTTTCCACCAGGAGTATTTTTGCCTCCCAGGGGACACTGGGCAAAGCCTGGACGTGTTGGGTTGATACATTTGGGGGAGGTGAGTAGACACCCATACTAGTGGGTGGAGACCAGGGATGCTGCTCAGCATCTTCCAATGCACAGCACAGACTCCTCCAAACAACAAGGAATTAGTCCACCCCAAAAGTCCATCATGCCAAGGCTGAGGAACCCTGGTCCAAAGCAGCTGTGCAGGTGGTAGATGCAATTCCCGCCAATGAGAGTGACCATCAGTCCCTTGAGCACTTTAAACCCAGCATGGCCTTCTGTTGTGGATGTGTGGCCCTAAGCATGTGCTTCTTTCCCCTAAGCTGACCAGTGTGTCAAGGCAGCTGCACCCATCTTCCAGATTCCTGCAACCCAGGAAACTTGTTCAATGTCAGGCGTCTCCCACGGAGGCCTGGGCTTAAGGCTTTCAGAGGAGGATTCTGGAGCCTGCTCATGTAAAGTCCCAGCTGTGGTCAGGAGCATTTCCTCTGCCTCCAGGCACTTTAGTCTGCCACAGGAATTCCACCACTTACCTGCTTGGTGACTAAACAAGTCACTCAACCACACCTCTAAGAGGGGTGCGGTCATGGCTCCTACCTCCTGCAGGTATTGTCAGGAGTAAATGAGTTAAGACATAGGAAGCCTGGCAGATCTGCTGTGTTGTAGGCATTTCCCCCTTCTCTCTCTCCCACAGTGCATGATTCCCTCTTATTCTGCCTTAAAAGAATTTAACCCAAGTGCATGTGCAACAACTTCTTTGTCTTATTTTTTTTTTGTGTGTGTGTGTATGTGTACCAGAGCTTGAATCCAGGGGCATTTAACCATGAAGCCACATCCCCTGCCCTTTTTATATTTTATTTAAAGATAGGATCTCGCTGAGTTGCTTAGGGTCTTGCTAAATTGCAGAGACTGGCTTTGAACTCATAATCCTCCTTCTTTAGACTCCCAAGCCACTAGGATTACAGGCATGTGCCACTGTGCCTGGCATCTCATCTTTTTTTTTTTTTTAAATTGGTTGTTCAAAACATTACAAAGCTCTTGACATATCATATTTCATACATTACATTCAAGTGGGTTATGAACTCCCATTTTTACCCCAAATACAGATTGCAGAATCACATCGGTTACACATCCACATTTTTACATAATGCCATATTAGTAACTGTTGTATTCTGCTACCTTTCCTATCCTCTACTATCCCCCATCCCCTCCCCTCCCATCTTCTCTTTCTACCCATCTACTGTAATTCATTTCTCTCCTTGTTTTTTTCCTATTCCCCTCACAACCTCTTTATATGTAATTTTGTATAACAATGAGAGTCTCCTTCCATTTCCATGCAATTTCCCTTTTCTCTCCCTTTCCCTCCCACCTCATGTCTCTGTTTAATGTTAATCTTTTCCTCCTGCTCTTCCTCCCTGCTCTGTTCTTAGTTGCTCTCATTATATCAAAGAAGACATTTGGCATTTGTTTTTTAGGGATTGGCTAGCTTCACTTAGCATAATCTGCTCTAGTGCCATCCATTTCCCTGCAAATTCCATGATTTTGTCATTTTTTAGTGCTGAGTAATACTCCATTGTGTATAAATGCCACATTTTTTTTATCCATTCATCTATTGAAGGGCATCTGGGTTGGTTCCACAGTCTAGCTATTGTGAATTGTGCTGCTATGAACATCGATGTGGCAGTATCCTTGTAGTACACTCTTTTAAGGTCTTCACCACATTAATAGACTTAAAGATAAGAACCATATGATCATCTCGATAGAAACAGAAAAAGCATTCGACAAAGTACAGCATCCCTTTATGTTCAAAACATTAGAAAAACTAGGGATAACAAGAACTTACCTCAGCATTGTAAAAGCTATCTATGCTAAGCCTCAGGCTAGCATCATTCTGAATGGAGAAAAATTGAAGGCATTCCCTCTAAAATCTGGAACAAGACAGGGATGCCCTCTATCACCACTTCTATTCAATATAGTTCTCGAAACACTGGCCAGAGCAATTAGACAGACGAAAGAAATTAAAGGCATAAAAATAGGAAAAGAAGAACTGAAATCATCGTTTATTTTAATTAAAAAAATCTTCTCTTGCATATGTTATGACTGCCTGACTTCATTTGATCATTACACTTTCAACTTTTTGCCCAGAGATGGCACAGGGTGGTGATCACAACTCTAGAGCCCCATTGCCCAGAGACTGAATCCTGCTCTGCCCCTCCCTAGATAACTGGCCTTGAGCAAATTATTTCATTTGCCAGTGCCTCCATGTTCCTGCCTCCAAAATGGGTATGATGCATACCCATCATTGTAAAGTTAAAGTTCATTAATATTGCAAGAGCACCAGGAGCAGGGCCTGGCACACAGCAAGTTCTAAAACAAGTGAGTGGAAAAGATGGTGATGAGGTAAAGACCAATACCCTAGATCCTAAACGTGTAGCCCAGCAAATACCAGAATAGCAGATGGTGGAGGCTGAGTTCACAGAGCAAGAATCCGAAGGGCATCCATCTACAGGCGGTGGGCTTCCAAACACTCGTGGCACAGGAGTGCCACATTTGGTCCCGTCCTCTAATTTCACTGAGAGGGCAACTTGTGCACAGAGTCAGCAGTGCATGGTACAGCTCAGATCAGCTGGTCTAGGCAATAGCTTGCCACTTAGTCCCTACAGCTAGGAACTTCAATCAGTAGACAGAATTGCTCTGACATTGCTATTCACCTTGTCAATGACTTGCAACCCAGCTCTGGCACATCCTGGAGCAGTACCACATGTCTTATGGTTTGGCCGTCTGGGAATGTCTGATGTCTCAATACTTTGTCAATTCAAAGTACCTAGAAAACGTTGGCTGGCTTTTGTGTTGCTTCTACCAATGGGTTTCACCTGGAACAGAATGCCACTCCTAACTCCTGAAAGCAAAATTTAAAAGGAATGGAATTAAACAATGAAGAGGAATCAAACATGAAGATTACAGAACTTCTCCTAAAAAAATCTGCTGTCCTTCAGTGGTCACCCAGTGAATACCCCTTTAATGCTGTCTTATAACTCTGGGTTGACTCTTCTGTCTCCCATCTATGAACTCATAAGGGCAGGTTGTCACTGTCAGTTCTGTGTCTTCAGGATCCCAAGCACAGGACCAGGTACGCAGTCAACAACATGAAGTCTGCTGAGATGATTTCAGGCATGACATGGAGAGCACTGAATCATACAACAAGAACATTCCACAATGTTTACATGTATTGAAACATCACATGGTACCCCACTAATGAGTACAATTTGTATGGTTATATATCAGTTAAAAATAAATTTAATGTATTAAAAATTAATCAGTCAATTAATTAATCATCCAATGACCCTTCAGTATGTCTGATTTCTTTTGGGAGAAGGTTTCCATTTAAGGCCAATCTCTGTCTGTCTCTGTCTCTCTGTCCCCTTCTCCACCCTCCCTCTTTCTCTCTCTCTTCCATTTCCTGCTCCCCGCAACAGCTTTTGGACATAAGAAATATTAAATAAACCCAAGGCCAAGAATGTTTATCAGGCAAAAAATAATTCAAATTTAATGCATTGCTCTCAGGACAGCTGTTGATGAGCCTCTCTTCTTTATAGCCAGTGATATCGTCAGCTTCGGCTTCCTGTCCTTGTGCCAATGCCATTTTTTGCTCAACACATACCCTTGTGGTCTCCGCCACTTCCTCACCCTTTTCAGCAAGGAGGACCCTTCATCACCTCTGGGCTAAGGCCTTGAGCCACTGTGCAACCTGCCCCCAGGTCCCTGCACCCGGAAGCTACATTTTGAAAGGATGGCATTATGGGAGAGAGGAAGCCAGAATATAAATATCATTGTCTACCTGCAAGAAAAGCTGCTCTCCAGCAATCTGACTCACACTAGCTCTTGTAAGAAAAAAGAATGCAACTCTGCTGGTGCAACCACTATGGTATTCAGGGTTGTTTATTACTGCAACAAAGCCTATCCTATCCTGACTAATCCAGTGGTATTTTTTAAATCACAAAATAAGTGAGTGAATTTAAGGAGACTATTCACGAAATAATGGTCCAGGATTTAGCAAAAAATTATGGAAGTGATCATCAAATGACACATAGCATCGACTCACCTTTAGAATTGATTCTCCAGGAGTCAAGTCCTACCCACTGCTCCTCCCTGGGTTCCCCTGAGAGACAAGGACTAGGCTGGGTGAAGTCCAGCCTGGGGCTAAAAACAGCACAAAGGAAGAGTAGTTTCAGGAATCTAATGTGAGCCTCTGCCTCCTTGGCAACCAGCAGAATTAACTGACTTTAAAAAGTGGGATCAGTACAATAATTAGAATCATTAGAAGGTTGAAGAAAAAGGCTTAAAATCATCTGCTTTCCCATGAATAGCATGACACACTCTCATTATCTTTTCTTTTATGAAATTCAGATTTTTTTATGGCCTTGTCACGTCTATGGATTGGACTCATGATTCAATACCGCGTACTTCAAGGTCAATTTTTCCTTTTCCACTCCTGATGTTCTCACTTGGATCGAAGTCCACATTATTTGTTCATTCCCATTAAACCAGACCAGGGAATGGATGCACATATAATTTGCATCTTGGGGCTGATTTAGTATTGATCCAAAACTGGACTGTTTCAAAGCAGGAGGCAAAGCCCATGGAGTCAATTGCTTCCAAATAATTTCTCTTCCCCAAAGAAAGGTCAGGGGGTATTGATCTGGAGATTTAGATATCTCTGAGACTCACTGACAAAGTAGGAAAAAACACAGAACAAGTCCTTAGGGACTTTGACTCCAATCCTAGTGGAGCTGTTTGGCTTTGAGAAAGTTGCTTTACTTCTCTGTGCCTATGTTTTCCATCCCCAAAGTGGGAAAACTAATAGTTATCTTAACCAGGTAACTAATATTGCTATGCAAGCGGATAATAGATACGCCAATTGAAAGTCATTAATAGCAGCTAAGCTAGCCAAGTTCTCACCTCATAGATGCTGTGCCGAACACTGCAATACGGACTCATTGAATCCTCAGAACAGACATATGAAGAAACTATCATCTTAATAAGTCCCCTTACAGATGAGAAAACTGAGACTTAGTTGAAGAGGGCCAGAACTCTACAATAAGTGCAAGTGGCCCTGGGTCCCTATTCCATCCCACCTCCCTGCTTCCCATGAAGGAGCTGGTGCTAGAAAAGCTCCAGATGTGACTTATTGGCTGGGGTGGTCCTCTGCACTGCCACCAGGCTGCATCGGGTTTTTAATGGGTTTGTCCACATAGGGTTAATCCGAATCTGCATCTGCAGGGAGAAAGAGGCCAGCAAGCAGGGCCAGAGCACTCCCCGCTGCTTAGCAACTGGCCCAAACAAGCAGAGCCTGAGAAAGAGGGAAATGAGCTTCAGGGGTGGGCGGGAGGAAGTAGTGGAGAAGGGGAGGAATTGGGCCCTGCCAAATCTGGGAGAGACTGGGCAGTGATGGGCTCAGGGCTCTGGGCTTGGAAGCAACCAGTAGGATCTCACAGGCAGGATTCCCGAGGCCAAGGGCTTTCTTTTCAGGCAAGAAAGGCTCTGGCAGGCATTTTTCATTCAGATCTCATGTCTATTTGGTGCCTTCTCCCCCGTCCTATGGGGTAGGTGATTGGGCATTTGGAAAGTTTCAATGCAGATGTTATTCACTTAACTCCTCCAAATGCCAAACGCCTTCCTTCTTATTGTTTCCTGGTCACTGTGATGGAAGATAGAAAATGAAAACACCCTGTCACTTAAGTTCAACCTTCACCTTGGCCTTTAGGCAGCCTGAAGATGGTGAGCACAGGCACTAGCCCTCCAAGGGCTGGATGTAGGTCGTGGGAGGGTCTCAGCTCTCCAAATCCAATGTGACCGAGACTCTGAGAGGACACAATCTGAGATGAACAAGCAAGCCCCAGGGAAGCCTCACCCCCACCCCAAGACAGAAAGGATGGGGCCTTTCGAGCTTCCAGCGGAACTGTGGCTCCTTGAAGGTTGTATCCTCACAGGGCAGAAGGGCAGGAAGGGTTTAGGACACTTCCCTCAACCTCATTTTTTGGGGGAGGTACCGGAGATTCAACCCAGGGGCTCAACCACTGAGCCACACCCCCAGCTTTTTAAAATTTAGAGACAGGGTCTCACTGAGTTGCTTAGGGCCTCACTTTTGTTGAGGCTGGCTTTGAGCTTGCCATCCTCCTGCCTCAGCCTCCGGAGCTGCTGGGATTACAATCGTGTGCCACCATGCCTGGCCCTTCAACCTCATTTATAATGTTACTAACCCCATTCACCAGAGCGCTGCCTTAGTGGCCTCTTGAAGTCCCCACCTCTTAACACTACCGTATTAGCTATGAAATGTCAATGAATAAATTTGGAGGGATTTATTCAGACCAGAGCAGGTTCCCAGGAGAAAGGCTCTGTCTTCACAGCTGTGGAGAGCGTGGATTATAATCCCAGGATCCAAACAACCATATTACTATGTTTAAAGGGACTCCTTTCACAGCTCCACCTAGCAGGCAGGTAGAAGGAGGCAGGAGACCAGTTGGAAAACAACTGTGAAATTCCAGAAAATTCCAAGAATTCGATCAGGGTCTAAATTAGAAGAAATGGTGGGTGAGAGGTGGGATTTGAGAACAAGAGGGAGGGTCAGGAGTTGGCGGGAGGGTACCAGTGAGGCTGGCTTGGGGAACAAGAGGAGAGAGGACGGGTGATCTTTTGACCTGGCCACCTACTTACTATGCCTGATCCTTGGTCACAAGTTCTACCACCAGGGGCCACAGCTCTCACCAAGACAAGAAAGGCACCCGTGTATCCAGACCACCACCACATGAAGGTCACTCCTCGTGCCTGTGGCCAGTGTTGCTCTCCAAGTGTCCCAGCAGTACACCCCACTCCATGCAGAGGGTTGCTCCATGCAGATGGACCTCACACCAGCTGGCAATTCTTTTTAAAAATACAAATCCTATCCTCAAAGGCACAGGGCAATGAAATTTTCGAAGTGGAAGAGCATGTCACTGTGCTCATTAATTAGCCCAAGAGCCGAGTTTGGTCTCCTAGTGCAGGTTGACTGTTCCACCATTTGTATCTGCTATGCTCCATTAGGCTAATTTGTTTTCAGATATAAATTAAAGCTGCGATGATCCCAAACCCGCTGAGCTGCCTTTGTGCAGAAACACCCCATTCTGTATTTAATGAGTTCGCAGGTTTTGTAGATATGGAAGATATTTCTTTGATTTAATACTCAAGCTAAAAAAGAAAATTGCCCTCTGGTGCACATAAATGATTAAGTGGTATGATATAGGGTGGTACAGGAGAAAGCCAAATGCCTGGGGCAGGTCAAATGTCTAAATGCTTCTTGATGTGGCATTTGCCAGTTCACTTTCTGCATCAAAAAGCACTTGGCCATCCAGTGCCGTGACACACGCCTGTAATCCCAGCAACTCTGGAGGCTGAGGCAGAAGGATCACAAGTTCAAAGCCAGCCTCAGCAAATAAGTGAGACACTAGCAATTCAGTGAGACCTTGTCTCTATAAATAAATGTTTAAAAGGCTGGGAATGTGGCTTAGTGGTTAAGCCCTCCCCCCCACAAAAAGCACTTGGCCTCTGGGAAGATCTGACAGGCCCCCCCAGGTCACATCTAAGTGTGGAAGCATCTCCCTGCCTGGAGCATGCATGCAGGCAGGCAGTGTAGAATAAACCCCCTCCACTGCTGTGATTGCATTGATGGCAGAGCCAAAAGTCCTCTGGCCAACATGTCTTCACACTCTTTGGCCAGAGCAGCACCACCACCACTGCACTGAATTGACACAGTGGCTCTGGGTTCAAGGTCAGCAGCACTGGCTACATAATTTGCAGGATCCAGTGCAAAAATGACAATGTGGGGGTGATCTGTTCAAAAGTAGGGGAAAAGTACTACTAAGGGACTAAATTTAAAGCTGTTACCCTTTTCTTCAGTCACTGACTCAACTTGTTATATGCTTTTTATTTGCTTTTTATTGTCGTGCAAAGTAAAGAAAACTTAGACTTTGAAGTTATGGGTATGATTTTTCATGTTCATTTTATATTATTCAATGCCAGTGTTCAAGGCCAGTAGAAAAACATTTAACTCAACATGAAATCACCAAAATTATGCAATTTATATTTCCTAGCTCATACATGCATGCAGATCTCATTCTTACCAAAAGAGATGCTACACAAAATAAACTCAGCTCATTGCTTTTTCCTTTTTTCTTTTCATTTTTTTCTTTTTTATTTTGAGACAGGGTTTCACTAAGTGGCCCAGCTGTCCTGAAACCCACAGTCCTCCTGCCTCAACCTTTCAAGTAGCTGAGATTACAGGTGTGCACCAGGGAGCTCCGGCTCAGCTCATTTCTTGATACACACACAATCCACCCACACTTTCTGCCTTCAGCTTACAGATGAGGAAGGAAAGGAACGAGGGGCTTTTCTCTCTTTTCCTTTCCTCCAGAGCCATCATCTCCAGAATAAATAGTTGCCTGAGGCATGGACTTAACCAGGATGTACCAGGGTTTCTTGGCCATTCATCTTTTCGGAACACATTTGCTTTCTTTCTGCATCCAAAGCAAGTTCTGGTTGGGACAGAAAGCATGGGCCACCTCCACTCACTTGATTATAGACCTGACACTCTCACCTTGCAATTACTTTGAGTCTGGCTCAACACCCTTTGTCCTGAGCCCACCAGCTTCCTGAGCTCATGGAGTATCCAGAAAGCTACATGTGAATGTGGTAACAGGGACAGGCAGACACACACTTCATGCTTACCTCCTCTGCACACATTCCTACTCCATTATCCTGTAGAACTTCACTCACAAAACACCAAAGGGGGGAGGGAACATATTAGAGTTTTAAGACAGCAAGGGTATAGCATTAAACCAGGCCCCAAGCCCCATGCTGAGCATGACCCTGTGTGACTACAGAGGTCACACACCTAAGAAGCTGGCCCTGCTTACTGGAATCATTAGAGCATTTTTTCAAAATCCAGACTTGGAGGTTTTGATTCCATCAGTGAGGGTGAAACTAGTGAGTGAGTGTGTGTGTGTGTGTGTGTGTGTGTATAAGAAGTGAAATTAAAACATAAAACATATGCAGAAAATTGCATAAGTCTTAAATGCATCATTGGTGAATTTTCACAACTGAATGGCACCCATGTTAAAAGCATCCAGACCAAGGACTAGAATGGTCCAGCACCCCAAAAGCTCTTGCCCCTTCCCCGTCATTACCCCCACTGCCTGGGTTTGGATCTTAAGTAAAGGTCCACGTGGCGAAGGCTTGCTGCCTAGTTGTGCAATACTGGGAGGTGGTGGGACTTTTTCTTAAGAGGTGGGGCCTTTAGAGGTCATTGAGGGTGTGCCCCCACAGGGGATTGTGAGACTTCAGCCCCTCCTCTCTGTTTTGTTTCTGGTCATGTAGTGAGTGGTTTGCTCTGCTACGTGCTTCTGTCATGATGTGCAATCTGACCCAAAGCAACAGGGTCAATCCATCACAATGGGATCTCCAAAACTGTGACCCAAAACAAACCTTTCCTCTTAATAAGTTGACTTGCTAGGGTGGCACAAAGCCATATCAATAATGGGCTGTTTCTAGGTGTTCTTCTACTAAAAAGTGCTGCTGTAAACATTTTTGCACATACTACCCAGGCATACAGGGGTGAATTGCTAGGCTGTTGAATACTCTTATGATTAACTTTAGTCCATTGCCTACGTTATAGTTTAAATATGAGGTGTCTCCCAAAAGCTCATGTGTGAGAAAATGCATGGATGTTTAACCTTAACCTAATTAGTACATTATCACTGATGGATTAGCTGGGTGGTAAATGTAGGCAGGTTAGGGTGTAGCTAGAGGAAGTAGGCCACTGGGTTGTGTGTCTTTATGGATTATATTTTGTCTCTGGTGAGCAGAACTCTTTCTGCCTCCTGATGACCATGTTCTGAGTTGCTTTTGTTGGCCAGCTCTTCCGCCATGATGTTCTCACCTTGGGCCCAGAGCAATGGATCTGACCACCTATGGACTGAGACCTCTGAAACTATGAGCCAAAATAAACTTTCCCTCTGCTACATTTTTCTTCTTAGCCTTTTTGATCACAGTGAGGAAAAGTTAACTAAAACAGCACATGTACTACCAAAAGGCTCTGCACTGAACACATGGAGGTACCCTGGACTGGATCCTAGGTCAGCAAATGGGCTTGTGGGTGAACACTGGTGAAGTCTGAAAATGCTCTGTAGTTCCATTCATAGGGATTTGTCCATATTAGTTTTGACAAATATGATCTTCTAAGATGTTAACAGGGGAAATTAGGTGACAGAAAGTACATGAGATTATCTGTACTACTTCTTAACTTATGCATATATTTAAAGTGATTTCAAAATTTTTAAAAATTTTTTAAAAAGAAAAGACTTTCTTAGCAAACATCTTGCTAAGAATTACCAATTTTTTTTAAAACATGAAGGCACTATAGCAGCATTTATCTAACTTGCCTGATGAGATTCAACTGGAGTAGATTCCCATAACCATTTCTTCTCATGGGATTCATTAGCTCTGCAGTAGGACCCAGGATCAGATGTTTAACTTGCACTCACCTCACCCTGATCAAGCAAGTTTTAGAAATACTACATTGGAGGGCAGTAGAAATTAACATAGTTCTCAGAATCAACATAAACTTGGTCCATGTTCCACTTATTACCAACTAGCTGGCTAACCTTTTAGGCACGTCACTTAACATCTTAGTGAGTTAACAGTAACATAGTCAAACTGTACAGCAACTGAGACACTTAAATGAGGTACATTCAAAGTACCTACTACAGGGCTTGCACATTGAGGTTTGTGTTACAGCTGACTAAACACCTTATATTGATTTTTCCTCCTAAGACAAACAGACAAGGTTGATGAACCGTGATCACAGTTCTTACATAAGTTACACCCCACCCCATGCCCACCTTCCAGAACACAGCTAACACCAAGGGAGTGGGGAACACAGTCTCCACTTCAAGTCACCCTTTATTTAGACAGTGGAGAGAATTCTACTCTCCATTGTGCCAAATGAGGATAGAGTTTGACTGCACATTTCCACAGGCATTTGCCCCCAGGGAGAGTCACTGGTTGCCTGCACAGAGGCCCCCGAAGAGCAACCCCTCTGTGTGTTCCTCGTGTGGGCCCCAGAACAGCTGGGACGTTGGATGAAATCCCTTCTTGACAAAGGGCAGGAAGTGGTGTGGGCAAAATATGAGCACTGCTTAACATGGCATGTCATGGAAATGGAGGGACAGTAAAGTCCCCTGGCTGCTTCTCCCTCTTGATGTCCTGAAACTTCCGTCTCATTGTAATGAGAAGAATCAGCCCAAATCTTGGCAAGGCCTAAGGTAGCATGCCACAAATAGCTAGCTCCCTTGCTCCTGTTGAAATAATCTATTAAGATCTTATCATTTGTTAACATCAGGATTTTTTTTTTTTTCAAGCCTCTGAAAAGATGGTTGGGGAAAAGGTGTTGGCTACGAGATGAACTAGGTAAGAGGTAGTAAAGGATTGAGGCCTCTTGAGATAGGCACTGGGTCAAGGGCTTACCGAAAGCATGGGCAAATGCTGGGGAATGGCCAACAGGACACAGTGGGTCATTCTTTTTTTTTTTAATATTTAGTTTTTAGTTGTAGTTGGACACAATACCTTTATTTTATTTATTTTTATGTGGTGCTGAGGATCGAACCCAGGGCCTCGCATGTGCTAGGTAAGCGCTCTACCGCTGAGCCCCAGCCCCAGCCCAGTGGGTCATTCTTTATGAAAGGTTTTCCCTTCTACGGTAAGTCCACCCTCACTGCTGTCCACTCTAACCATCCATCCAACACTCAGTTCATGGAGCCTCCGTGTTCAAAGTACCACGCTACAGCAATTCATGACGTTGTTTTCAAATGACTTTTAAGCCCAGGGAAATTTTTTACATGGTAATATCTTAGGACTCTTACTAGTTAGAAAGAAGGGGGTGGGGACACTGAGGGACTACAAAACAACCTATTGAGACCAATTAAAGCAAAAAAGGAAGAAAATTATTGGAAGAATCAATGGATCCCTGATAAAGTCAGCCAGATTTCACAGGAATCTGGAAGCAGAAAGTAGACAGTCACCCAGAACCAAACTAGTGCCTGGCCTGTCTCTTTAGGGCTGGACCATCTTGGTCTCTGCCTCTCTCAATGTATTAGAGTCTTTGCAAAACCGCACTTTCACACTCTTATGCTCTGTACATGGGGCTGAACGTGGTGGTCCCAACTCTCTCTGCAGAGAGTTCTATCTACCACCAGGGAGCTCTAGAGCAACTGACTGATGGTCCAACTCCTGAGGTATTCTACTGTATCCAGTTTGGATCAGAAGTTGGCAGCCCCATAAGGTCATGAAGAAGTATAATCCTGCAGTGATTGGGAGGGGCACTAATTCTCCAAGAAAGGGTCGAGGTCCCAGTAGACATCCATAAGATATTTACTACAGATGGAAAATGCCCTGCTCCAGCCAGATTCAGAAAATATCTTGAGTGTCTTCGCCATCTTCTTTATACATCTCTGTCCATCAGTTCTGTGTGGTACACTCCAATGTTGCAATCCTGACAAGAAAGAAAATAAAGGGAAGGAAGAGATCCAGAACAAATCATTTGAACTTAACATTATCTGGGATGGATCCTAGCTTCCAGCTAGATCCACACTGCCTCATGTTCTCTCTCCCTCACACACTTGAAATTCATGCTAGAGAAGAAACCTCAACGAATTCTTGGCACGGAGGCGACCCTGGTACCTTCTCCCTAAGAGGGCCTTTTTAGTGCACCACTCGTGGATAGAAGGCACAGACAGGAGAGGCCATAAACTACCACACAAAGGAAGAAAGACAGAGTGGAAAGGTTAGGAATGGACAGAGATCTGATAGCAGGAAAGCTGGCTCCAATTAACGAGACAATGGGAGCCTTGACATTCTTGGTGGATATCAGTGGTTAAGTGCTAGCTGGGGTTCTGAGGTTACATCTCCCATTCAAACTGCAGCCCTGGATAGCAACCTGAAACCCAAGGCCATGGGCGGGAGCATCTGTGAGCCCAGAGTGGATTAGAGCCCTGGCCTTGGGGGTGGGGTGGGGGCCCTTCCAGGCGGCTGTTTCCTCCCTGTGTATGGTTGCCCGGGACCAGGTGTGCTCCCGGCCACCACAATACCAAGTAATTAAGATAAAATGTGCTGGCTGTGTCACAGGCATATTCTTTTATGACACCAACAAAGGATTCGTTGATGAACTAATTTTTTGGTGGAGAATACTGTAGCGTCTATAATTAAATGAATGCTCAGGATTTTTGTTTGTTTGTTTTTCAATATCCCCATTATAATTTCAGTTCAGATACTCCAAAGCTCATGTTTGCTAATTTATTATCGCTTGTTATGGTCCTCTGAGACACAGTAATTGAATTTTACTGGCATCATTACCATATCCACCAACAAGCCCCGTATTCCTGAACTAAATCAGTCAAAGCCTGTTCGCTGGCCTACATTGCTCCACAGCAGCGGAAACGGACTCTGCATAGAAAGGCAGGGTGCTTCTCTGGCCAGGAGGACTGATGGCCTCCTGTCAGTGGAGTGCAAATGAGGCTGCGTGTGGTCAGCACTGACCATCTGCAGAAGCAGTAAAAAGCACAGGGATATCTTAAGAAGAGAACAACAAAAAAAGGGGGCTTCAAAGTGATTGCCCCTCAAGTGACCAGATTATAATTCTATTACAGGCAAAAATAGATGGCCTTCTGGGACACAAGAATCTACATACTTGATTGAGGACCAGGAAATTCCACGATGAGACACTGAAATTCCATCTAAGAGAAAAAAATACAGATGGATAGCCTACATCCTTTTGTTCTTACATCCAAAACAGGAAAGTAGAAGTCATAATTTCAGATGCATTTTAGGATGACATGGATACCAAAATCATCTAATTCAATATCCTTATTTTTCCTCATTTTTACCTAGAAGGGACACATGAATTTTTTTTTCCTCAATGTGATTTTTTAAAAAAACCCAATCTGCATTCCTAAAGATTGATACCCAAATATGGAGCATGTAGGATTCAGCTGCCTCTGGTCTCCTGGGATTCTTCTGAGAAGTTGCTGAAATCTTAGCCTTGATTGTTTTGTCTGGAAAATGGGAATACAAATTAAGTGCCACTTATCTGAAATAGTTGGGACCAGAAAGATGTTAGATTTCCAATGTTTTCTTCAGATCTGGGAATATTTAAATATGTATAATGAGAGATCTTAGGGCTAGGACCCAGGTCTAAAAACGAAATTCACATGTTTTATATATAACACACACACCTTATACACAGCCTGGACATAATTACATATACACACTTTTAGATACTGGGGTTGCTGAAGCTGGCCTCAAACTTGTGATCCTCCTGCTTCAGCCTCCAGAGTCACTGTGATTATAGGCATTCACAACCACGAATAGCAATATAATCGTTTTTAATGAGGCTATGTTTGACCTGAACCTGTCATATGAGGTCAACTGGAGGAGCCATGTTGATGCTTAAAACATTTTGGATTTTGAATTTTCACATTAGGGATGCTCAGCTTGTAGAAATACAATTGGCTTCTGTGAAGAACAGAGATAACATGTACAAATTACAAAGTACCAGTACTCATTCTTGATCGGATTTCATGCTACTTTGGCATTTATTAAAGAAATAGAAAATGTTTAGTAGGAAGTGAAGTGGCTGAAAGGATAGGGCTCTTCCAAAGGAGGTGTTCCTTCCAGATCAGTCCCTACCATGTTTGGAGACAGATGGAAAAGAGGAAGCCCTCTCAGCTGAGTGCCTATGTTTCCAAAGATGTTAGGCCAGGGACTTTGGCTCATTTTGCACCCAGCTGAAATCCACATACCACTGAGAGCTTGCAGAAGCTTTGGCAGCTCAAGTCTTTGTGGATTCATAGATCCTATTTCAATTCAGGCACTGTCATTGCTTTCAAAAGGATGTCTGCTCTAGATGACTGAGGAGGAGGGACTCCTATGGCTTCATTCCACAGGCTCACTTTTCCGCATCCCAATTCTTTATCAAAAACATCAGCTGTGCTGGGTGTGGTGGTGCACACCTGTAATCCCAGCAGCTAGGGAGGCTGGGGCAGGAGGATCACAAGTTTGAGGCCAGCCTCAGCAACTTAGCAAGCCCTTAAGCAACTTAGTGAGATCCTATCTCAAAAAAATAAAAATAAAAATAAAAAATCCAAAAAAGCTTGTGATGTGACTCAGTGATTAAGCACCCATGTGGTACAAAAAGAAAAAGAAAGAAAGAAAGAAAGAAAGAAAGAAAGAAAGAAAGAAAGAAAGAAAGAAAGACCCTACTCTACCATCTCCTTGGCCATTTCTCCCGTCCCTCCCTTGTTTAATTAATAATTAAGAAAATGTTCCAAACAGAATCAACCATCCAGAAGTGGATGCTGTTATGAATTGAATTGTGTCCCCTCAAAATCATATGCTGACATTCTAACCTCCCACTGCCTCAGAATGTGACCTTAGGTGGAAAAAAGGCTGCTGCAAATGCAATTAGTTAGCAAGAGACCACGTTAGAGTAGGATGGGTCCCTAATCTAATGTGACTCTCCCTAAAAGGGAGAGGTTTGGACACAGCCATGCAGACAGGAAGGACGCCATGCGGAGATGAAGGCAGAGACAGGCGATGCATCTATGAGTCTAAGAAGACTGGAGACTGTGATTTGACCTCCAGGACCAGGTAAGAGGGTAGAACAGTGCAACAGGTTCTCCAAGCCTCAGAGAGAACCCACCTGAGACACCTCCTCAGACCTCCAGCCTCCTCAGCGGAGGCAATGCAGGACTGTTGTTTAAGTCACTCAGTTTGTGGTGGTTTGTCTGGACTGTGCTAGCAATCTAATGCAAATGGAAACCTCCTCTTTGTAGAAATATGGCCTTTCTCACCTCCTCACTCTTGTCCTGGGACCACTGAGGACAAGGCGCAGACCCCCGCTTTGGCTTCCATTCCACTAGCTCAGAAGCAGCTTGGTGCTGACTGTGGACCCAAGTCCCAGCGTTTGGCTGTGAACTCCAGGCCAGAAAGCAGTTGTCACCATTCAGGGAAGGGGGAGGGGAAGGCAGCACCACCATTATCCAAGGTCACATCCCTCACCTCTGGCCTCTGGAATCAGATGGCAATCAGAGCCAGAGAGATGATAACACAGATTGTCTATTTTTTTTTTTCCCAAGTCCTACTTGGCTCCCTTATAAGGAAAAACTATGTCCCTTGAAGTCTCACGGACTGGAGTAGCTATTGTGACCCTGAGCTTCCAGAGGAGAGCCTGATGCCATTTTCCCTCTACAGCAAAAGTAGGAAAAAGTTCAAAGAGGAAAGAAAATATAAGAAACCAACATTCCTGCTGTCCCTTTGTGTCTCTGGCTTGTCTCTCTGTCTCTGTGTGTCTATCTTTGTCTCCTTCCCCTTATAACACAGACATAGACACACACACACACACACACACACACACACACACACACACACACACATACACACACACCACACACCACACACCTGCACAGACAAATTCTTTCTCCACAGAGTGAGCTTCCTTTCTTGATGTGCATTCACAAGAATAGAGATATTGGTTTCTGTCCCCTGTGGTAATGATGATAAATACGCCAAGGTCGGCAGCCCCATCAGCTACTGAGACTGCTTACTCTGGCAACAGCAGATAATCAGTTACCTGGTGAGACTAGTAGCCTATACTTCAATTCATGCCTACGGTGTCACTGCAATGTTCCTTATCTCACAAAAACACTTGTCTTTCTGGTGCAGAAAGAAATTCATAAAATTATTGTTAGACCTTTTTAAAGTCTCAGTCACAATTTTGTTGGGGAAGAAATGACTAAAGAAGGAGGAGTCCATGGAAATAAAAATGTACTGATGTGTATATAACAATATCTTGTTTCTTGCCCTAGAAAGCAAAAATTCAGACTTCTAAAAGATCAATAATTTTTTTAAAAAACTCTATTAGCATTTATTAAGAAGCTACTATGCGGAAGGCACTATCTAAGTCGTGAGGATACTAAAATAAATAAGAAGTCTGCATTAACTTTCCCAAATGCTTTGAAAGAACTACATTTTCATATTAAAGATTTTAAAAAGGCAGAATCATATTGTACCCCTAGTCAAACGCACCGCTTTATAGCCTGTGTCAATTTTCAACCATGACTATATAAATGTACATTTGGGTGGGATTACAGCTATTAGATATTTTTCCCCAACTCACGGATGTGTTTCTCTGGAGCAAACAGGATCTGGCATGGGTGTCTGTCTCTGTGGGAAGAGGACAAAGGGCTACCTGGCATCTCTCATCAATAAGCAGGACCCAGGCTCTGACTAGCCAGGCCCTGAGGAGACATAAAGAGAAACTCAAGGAAGAATCCTTGTCCTTAGGCAGCTCGTGGGCCAGTGGGAAGAACTATACCTACAGAGTGTAGCAATGACTCCGCCTGAAGAATCTGTGACCGAGATCACATGTCTGTTAAGTACTTAAGGACAAATAATGTAACATTGGATAGTGCCCTTTAGGTGTTAGACAGAATGGGCAGAAAATAAAAGTGACCTTACAAAAGAGGAAATTTGGACCCAGGATGCAGACAGGAAGGATGCCACATGACCACTCTGTGCCTCTAATCTGAGAAAGTAACAGCTCCTGCCTGAGAGGGCAGATAGTATGAGGACTGGATGAATTAGCATAAGAATAACACTAAAAATAGTGCCTGACACAAAATGTTTATTAAATAAACCCCTCAAACAGTTGTGCTTAATGAGTCTTCCATAAGTGAAATAGTACTAGTGTAAGATCAAGGTAAAACTCTGAAATGTAGCTCCTCCCCTCCGTAGGACGTGCCATGCTGTCAGTGATAATACCTGTCCTATAGGAAATATTAAAATTAAGCATTTTCATTTTCTCTGTGACAGAGAGCTATCTTTTGTCTAAAATTCTGAGATGTGGTGACAACTGTACAGTATCAGATTTTCACAGTCTTTGTCAGGAGAGGGTCATTTGGGAATCATTCCAGGAAATAGGAATCCTATTGTTTCTAATTCATTGTGTCCCTCTTCTCCAACTAATTTTTGTTTAAAGTTCAATGCATGCAAAGAAAGACCTTGACTCTTTGAGACAGGGTGCCTTCCTAGGCAAAATGCAGTATCGAGAAAGATTTGTCTAAATGAGGATTCTTGATACCATGATGGACAATATTCTCAAGTTGACACCAAAACCCTCAACCACAGGGCTTTAAAAGGTGGAGACTCTTCATTTTACTTAAGTTTTTTTCCAGTAGTACCTAAATAAAATCTTATTTTGAGACATGTTAATTACAAACAGAACCTCATATTAATTTTATTTGGAAAGCATCCCCACAATTATACTTCATATAGGGGGAAGAGTTAGGTAAAAAAGAAAACAGATTTAATTTATATATATGACTATAAACTATTACACAAATCTAATTTAAGAACACCTTTTTATCTTACAAACTCTTTTAAAAAGTCAACCAACTTAAGAAATCTTCTTTTATACTACAGACAATAAATGTCATTGAAAAGGAACAATTTTAAAAATTAAATTTTTCAACCTGCTATATGACAAGTCAGTTTATGGCTACAGGACTTTGAAGTCTGTAGGGAACTGAGAGAAACAACAAAACCCAATTAAGAAGAGACTTAATTAATTCAACACCTCCCAGTTATGATCCAAAAGAAGAAGCATGTTCATTTCTGGGCATAAAACTGTTTACCTCAGTCTTTAGTGTTTTGACACCAAGTCTAATATTCAACTAAAATTTACAAAGCAGACAAAACTAACAAGAAAAAGCTACCCATTGCTTAGAGATAAAACAATCAGAGGTGACTTATATATCAAAACTATTAGAAAGGAACTTTAATCTAACTAACATTACATACACATATTAAAAATCTGGTGGAAAGTTATACAATATACATCAATAAAGAAGGAATTTCAGTAGAGGTAGACATTTTAAAAAAAGAAAAAAAGTGTAAAAGAAAAAGATATCTATGAAGAATTCCTTAAAGGGACAATTAGCAAACTGGAACTAGGTGGGGAATGATCAGCAAACTTAAATGTAGGTGGATAGAAATTACCCAGAATAACTTCATTCTTTTTAAAGTGTAAAAGAGAAATAAGAATATCTAAGAAAAGCAGAATATCTAAGAACTGGGTAGGATAATATGGCCTAATATATGTAATTAAAATTTCAGATGAAAAAGAAGAAGAAAGCAGGGCAAAAAAAAAAAAATTCTTCAAGAAGTACTTGCAATGGCTAAGAGTTTCCTACAATTATTGGAAGACAATCAACCACAGATCCAAGAAGCTCAGAGAGACCTAAGCAATCAGGACTGTTTTAAAACACATGAACCCATCACAAGCAAATTGCTGAAAACCAACTGCAGACCTTGAACACAGACTGAGTGGAGAGACACTATGGAGAGAAAAACTAGGAAACAGAGGGGCCTCCTTGTCAGAAGCTAAGTGATCTGGAAGAGGAGGAGGGACTTCTAAGGCCCTGAAGCAAAAACAAGCCAGTAAAGAATTTTCCCCCCACGAGAAACAGCTTGCTCAGCAAAAGCACAGTGAAGTCCTCTGCCCACCAACAAGAGGTGAGAGGACTCCTGGCAGCAGAACCCCACTACAGGAATTGCTGGAGGAAGTTCTGCAGGTAGAAGGAATCTGATGTCAAGGAAACTGGGATGGACACGAAAAATTTAAAAGCACCAGACATTTTTTTTTTAGATAAGAGTGAATTTAAACAGTCCCTCTTATTTTTAATAACGTGAAAAGCTTTTTAAAATAGAGGTTGTCAGCCTCTTTCTTAAAGGGCCAGATAATAAATATAATAGGCTCCTGACTCACACGGTCTTTGTCTTAACTATTCTACTATGTCATTTTAGTGTGAGAGCGTGACCATAGACCAAACACAAACAAATGAGTATGGCTGTGAGCCAATAAAATTCTGTTTATAGAAGCACATAGCTGGACGGCAGGTCAATCCTTGCTCTAAATTAAGATTCTCACACTCTACAAGAAAGAGGAAAGAGTCAAATATTATGTAAAGACTCACTCTGAGGAGTGGAAGATGCATATTTTAAGCCTTAGAGCAAAAAGCTCCTAGAACCAAGTTCAGTAAATTCACAAGATACATAATCAATATATAAAAATTAACTTATTTCTACATTCCAGAAATTAGAAACTGGTACAAATAGAAATTGAAATGCCATAAAAACCCACCATTTACAATAGCATCAAAAAACAATGAAATACAGATAGAGTCAACAATACAGATTGATGATTTATTAGCTGAAAAATTATATGACATTTATCAGGTAAATTGAAATAAATAAACAGAAAGAATGCAACATTCACAGGCCTAGAATTGGTATCAAGATGTCAATTCTCCCCTGATTGATCTATAGACTTAATGCAGTCTTCTGTGGTCTGAGCTTTTGTGTTGCCCTCAAATGAACATTGAAATTCTAACCTCTGAGGTAGAATTTAGGTAGTGTTAGGCAATGGGGACTTTGGAAGATGATTAGGCTTTGGAACAGAGCCCTTAGGAGTGGGATTAGTGTCCTAATAAAGAGGCTTAAGTGAGCCTCTTTGCCCCATTTGTCATGTGAGGTTACAGTGAGAAGATGAAAATGGCCCTCACTAGATCTGCAGAACCTTGATCTTGGACGTCCCAGTCTCTGAAATTGTGAGAAATAAATTTTATTGTTTATAAGATTACCAGTTTATGGTATTTTGTTATAGCAAATGTCTAACATAATAATCCCAAAAGGTATTTTTGAGGCAATGATATTAAATTTATTTTTGTACTTATTTTATTTTGGTGCTAGAGATGAAACTCAAGGCCTTTTACATATTAAATCTATGCTGTACCACTGAGCCACATCCCTCTAAAATTTATGTATGAAGTAAAAAAAAAAAAAAAAAAAAAAACTAAACTAAACCAAATAGTATAAAAATCAAAGAAAACAAATTTGGAGGACTCATACAACCTTATTCCATTCAAGCAAGACAATTTAGTATTGGTAAAAGAATAGACATATGTATCAATGGATCAAAATAGTTTCAAGAAATAGACCCAAATTTACCATCAGTTGGTTATTTTTAACAAAGTTGCAGAGATCATTAAATAGAGGAAGAATTTTTTTTTTTCAACAAAAGATGCTGGGCAAGTGTATATCCGTGGATGGAGGGGACAATTACTTTGCTTGGTCCATATTTCACCCCATAGGGTATAGATCCATTTAAAAAATCAATTTGATATGAATCAGAGACCTAACTGTAAAGAAAAACACTACTAGGAAAATGAAACTGTAAGCTACTGATTGGGTGAAAACGTTTTTCCAATATATATTTGACCAAGTACTTATATCCAGACCATATGGAATCTTCTTAAACTTCACTTATAAAAATACAAAGATCCCATTTAAAAAAAAAAAAGGATTTAGATGGACACTTCTTCAAAGAGATACAGGTGACAAGTCATTGCATAAAAAGACTCTCAATGTGATTAATTATTATAGAAATTCAAATTAAAACCAAATAAAATAATACTATATACCTATTAGAATTTTTTTTCTTTTTCTTTCTTTTCTTTTCCTTTTTTTTTTTTTTAAGGGGGAAAGCCTAATGCTAGCAAGTGGGTGGAGCAACTGGAAATCTCATACATGTCCCATGGGAATACACTGTAAACTAATTTGGAAAACTATTTGGCAGTTTCTTATATAATTAAATATATTCTTAACAAACTCACTCCTAGGCAGGTAATAAAGAGAATGAAGCACATGCTCACATAATCGCCTGTACACAAATATTTTAGCTTCCTTGTCCATACTAGTGTGAAAGTGAAAACAATCTAAATGTTCATCAACAGATAAATGGATAAACAACGTGTGGTATGCCCATTCAAGAGAAAGAGTATGCAGCAATAGAAAGGCATGAACTATTTCTTACAACAACATGGATGAATCTCCAAGCATTATCTAAAAATAAACAAACCCAGACACATGCTTCATATTATTTTTATTCATGTGTATATCAGAAAAGGCAGAAGTCTAGGCACAGAAATGATCTGTGATTACCAGAGGTTGAATTCAGCAAAGTAGAAATTGAGTATAAAAGAGAAAAAGAAACTTTGAATGGTTATAGAAATGTTCTCTATCTTGATTAAGTCAGTGGCTATATGATTGTATGCATTTGTGAAAAATGATGGAGCAGTACACTCGAAAAGGGTAAAGTTTAATGCATGTATATTACACTTCAGTTTGCCTTAAAAAGAATAAATCATACCAGATAAAATGAGAGAGAGAGAGAGAGAGAGAGAGAGAGAGAGAGAGAGAGAGAGAGAGAGATAAGAGGCCTGGTAGCTCAATGCAGTGCATGGTACTAGACTGGGTGGAGTGGGGGGAGGTAAGCTAAAAAGATGTTGTTGGGACAGTCGATAAATTTGAGTACAGATAATGAGTTACAGAATAATTGCATCTTGGGGCTGGGGATGTGGCTCAAGCGGTAGCGCGCTCGCCTGGCATGCGTGCGGCCCGGGTTCGATCCTCAGCACCACATACCAACAAAGATGTTGTGTCCACTGAGAACTAAAAAATAAATATTAAAAAAAAATTCTCTCTCTCTCTCCCCCCTCTCTCTCACTCTCTTTTTTTTAAAAAAAAAAATAATTGCATCTTATTAGTGTTAAATTTTGACCCTGATAATTATACTATGGTCATTTAAGACAGTGTCCCATCCTTAGGAAATATAACTGAAATCTTTAGGGGCAAAGGAAATCTCATACATGACCCATGGGAATACACTGTAAACTAATTTGGATGCCTACATTTTACTCATCAGCAGTTGAGAGAGAGATTGGTAAAGCACACAGAACAAAATATTAAGTGACAAAGCTGAGCAAAGAGTTTAAATATCTTGCATCCTTTTTGGTAATTTTAAATTGCATGTATGTATTTGTTTATTTTTAAGAACCAAGTAAGAAAGAGAGAGGATAATAATGAATGAGACCAACAAGGTTCAGGGAAGAATATCCTAAGCAGAATTAAGTCCAAGGCACAAACAAAAAGCAGTGTGTTTGTGATTGTGTGTGTTCGGTAGTTAAAACAGAAATAGAAAAAGCACATGACCTGTCAAGGTAAGGGAAGGCAAAGGCCATAGGGGAACACAACAAAGATCCTCCACCAAGCAAATGGAGCTCTTCCCAGAGCCAGCCACCCTTTTCTTTGGCTAATAAAAGAGGAACAGAGTAAAAGAGTGTCAGAGTCTTTCAAAATAAAAGGGAAACCAAGGCTGGCACCTTCTGGAGATCACTTCTTTGTGAATCCCTGACTGAGAAATGGGGAATGGAAAGTTGGCAGAGGTGAGAAAGGATACATGAGGACCTACATTTGTAATGTCTGATAAACAGTCCCAAGGAAGGAATGCAAGCTACACATGTACCAAGGGCAATCTGAGAACAACCAGAAGGTATCACACAGACTCAAATTGTTCTTTGCAAAAAAAAAAAAAAAAAAAAAAGAACCCTCCAACCTCAACACACAAATAGGCATACATCATACAAAGCTCCAAAAATCACTAATAGAACACACAACATATGTTTGCAAAACACACACTAATGCATATAAACATCACGGTCCACACAGTGCCTGCAATATACACACCAACAGTTGTGATGGTATAGAATGATCGGTGTACCTGTGTGAAGACAAAAGATCACTCAACAGGCAAAAGAAATGGCAATTTGTACCATCGGGAATGGAGTAGGGAGCCTAGGAGGGGGGCTGGGAGGATAAAAAGTACCGTGGATCTTCATTACTCTTGGATTTCATATTTGTGAATTCACCTACTCATCCAAATTTATCACCCTGAATCAACAACTAAAGCACTTCCATAGTCATTTGCTGACATCTCAGGGTAGTGCAAAATTTGAGTTGCTTGTATACACTGAGTTAAGGTCCTACAATGTTCTGCCTTCTTTCTTTCTATTTTTTTCTTTTCTTTTCTTTTAGTACATTTTATTAGAGGAAGGGTCTGTCTGAATTGCTTAGCGCCCCTGCTAGGTTCCTGAAGCTGGCTTTGAACTTGGGATCCTCCTGCCTCAGCCTCCCAAGCTGCTGGGATTACAGGCAGGAGCCTCTGCAACCAGCCAGTGTTTTGCCTTCTCAGATCAGCTCTCATGCTGTTTTCAAGTGTTTCTTTTGCTGTCTATTTTGGAGAAATGTTTCTAGCATGTTTACTGTCAGTTTGCTGTTAATAGGGAGTCCCAAGAATGCTGGGGAAGTGCTGAGAAGCTGCCTGGTGTCCCTAAGCACAAAAAGGCTAGTGTGTGTCTCATGGAGAAAATATGTTAGAAGTATTTTTTTTTTTTTTTTGGTACTAGGAATTGATCCTACGGGTACTTTACCACTGAGTCACATCCCTATCCCTTTTTAATGTTTATTTGACACAGGGTTTTGCTAAGTTGCTCAGGACCTCACTAAGTTGCTGAGGCTGGTCTCAAACTTACAATCCTCCTGCCTCAGCCTCCCAAGTTGCTGGGATTACTGATGGGCATGCACCATAGCACCGGACTCGATGCACATTCTTCAGGTATGGATTATAGTGCTGTTAACATGAGTTCAATGAGATGAATCAACAACAGGTGTTCAACATGATGTCTTAAATGAAAACAAAATAAGATATGGATTGATAAGCTGACAAAAATGTTGTGACTAGCACCTTGCAGGACCTAACCCTGTCTTTCCCCTCAGAGTAATCTTTTGGTATTTGTTAATCCAGTGTTCATGGGGACTGAACTTGAATAACAAGAATCAACTGTATTTGAACATGGACTAGAAAGAAACACATCCAATGCACAATGGTAGTGGGGTTTGAGGAAAGGGTGAGAGGATGGAAACTGGGAGTTTTTATCAATGGAGACATTTAAGGCTGAAAACAAACATCTCAAAATGTGAACTCTTACTGAGAGGTGCTAATATGGGTGTTTGTTATTATTGGTAGTTATTTTAATTTCCTAACATAAATATCCTTAGAAGGACATCACCATTGGGAGAGAAGGGGATAAGAGGCTGGCAGCCACCATTCAAACTCTGTTTGCACATGCTCCACCACACATACACGGAGAGCTAAGTGTGAAATCAGCTGCAGGGTAAAGCATTACTTCATCAAAAACTGTAATTTGGAAAAGTGAATAACTGCTACACAGCCACAGCTGGCCTCAATACACAACAGTGCTGCCCTGTCTTCGCAGGAACTATGGCACAGAGCTAGCATTATAAAGCTTTCATCAGTTTGAAAGAAATGCCATGGATTTACATAGTCAAGAGATGCTGGAGTTTGAAATGCTGATGCATGACGGTTTATTTCTAACATCTGATACCATTTCACAGCCAAATTCTAAAGCAGCCACTAATTCTGTTTCAATTAGGAATCACAACACCTGTAGCTTCAATTCTCTCAAATGTAATGGCATTGTTCGTTACTCTGCCCCAAGATAAAGCAACCAGAGGATTGTTTTCCTAATTATTTCAGTGATTAATGTATTTAAGTGTAATCTCCAAATATCTCAGTTTCCCCATGCAAAATGAAAAGGATAGTATTTGAGAACAAAGTGGCCTGAACTATCTAGGAACAAAGCAGTCAAGCCAGCAAAGTAACCATTTCAGTGCACTGAGACTAAAAGTACATCTGGAGGTGCTGTCTTAAGTTGACAGGAAGGGGAAGCACTGTAGAAGCAAAACTGCACCCTTACTTCCAATCGAACTTATACCAAGAATTTAAAAAACATGGACAAATTTGACAGATACTAGTATATTCACTATTTTTAAAACACGAGAAAGAATTTCAAGAGTTAGCATTCTACACCAAATCTGAGTCTCAATTAAGTAGAACAGGATGGCGGGCAGGGCTTGCTGTTATTTCATTTTGTGAATTTTCTGATTGATTAACACTTAAGGAGAAATGCTTTGTCTCTGAAACTTCTGAAATGGACCATACAACTTGTTGCCCATTATTAGCCCAGACTCATAATGCAATTTATATCTAGTGCCCATCCTTGGTATAGCTGATGATGGTGAATGCTTATGCCACCCTGCAGCCAGGATTTTTAGGATGCTATTTTAACTGATGCAGAGACACAGACACAAAAAGACTAGGCAAGAACAATGGTAACTTTTGATGACTATGTGACTTCCACAATCCTATAATTCTCTGAAGATGGTGAAGGTATTGATTTTGGGTCAAGGTGTGCAATTTTGAAAAAAACTTCTAGTACTAGAAATGCTTTATTGTCATTTATCTCCAGTCCACAGAAGAAGTCCTCTCAGAAGGGGGTGTGATTCACTACACATACCATAATCCAGTGTCTATTTTAATGCTTTCTAAATATATAGAATCTTTCCATAAATTGCTGTAGTTTGGTGAAAGTCAAGTGTGTAGCAAGCTAGTCAATGTTTGTGTTGCTCATGTGACATTTAGCACTTGGCAGCATTGCAAAATTCTCTGCCTTGTGGAAGCAGGAATCCCACTGTCCGAGCTGAGGGTCACACTGCATTCCAGACTGCTCAGTGGCTTGTTAATTGAACATAAATTCAATAAAACCACACAAAGCCTATTCATTTTTTCTTTAGAAAATTATATCTTTTCATAAACTTTGTAATGGTAAAAATGACCCCCAGTTCAAGGCAATTCCTTCTTATTATTGACCACAAGAGTCAAAGGGCTTGACATTTTACTATTCTCAAAATAGGCAATGCCTGCTGAGACCCAATCACCCTGCGTCACTGGTGGGGGTGTTTGGGTTTGTTTGTTTGGCAGTACTGGGGACTGAGCCTTGGGCCCTCGGCATGCCAGGCAAGCATGCTCTAGCACTGAGCTACATTCTGGGTCCTGTCACTTGTCTTTGATAATATTTTCATAGTGCAGGTGACCATCTGCTCTTAGAGCCATCTCATTGTTCCTTTGGGTATAAAGTCATACAGCCATTTCTTTAAGATGAAGTTCATACTCTACTGTGAAAACGGAAATTAGAAAAACATTAAAGAGGACAGAAAAACTTCAAGCTTATGTTTCCTTTTCATAGATGAAAACTGCTGTAAAAACGCATGTCATTATGAAAGGGTATAAAATATTTGGAAACTTGAGCAATAAAACATCTGTTAATAAGTGGGTTTATTGACATAACTGAGCAAAACAATGTATGACATTTATTCATTTCCCACTGAAAGACTTTCCAGTGAAACTGTTTAAAGTAGAACACAGATCCAGGCAGTAAGCATTTCCAGTGATGTTCTGCAGCAGAAAAGGTGGGTGATGGATAGAATCAGAGGTCTTTTCCGCATTTTCAGTGGGACTTAATATTACACTGCTGTGCAAAGAAACAGCTAAGAGATACAATTATACCAGGAAGAAGAAAAGCCAGGAATACAAAAGGTGCCAGATAGCCAGCTGGTTGAAAATAAGAGCAAAAAACTCTATGTACCAATATGTTCTGAATCTAAAACAAGCACTGGTGGCAAACAAAGAATGACAGTCTATTTCCTGTGGTTTATTAAGTTTTGGCCCTGCAGATAAGACTGCCAGAAAAGCAGCTGTAGTTTAAGTGGTCTGGACATTTACTCATCTGAACATAAACAAAGATCAGCTCATTTAAGTCCCTGGATCCCTGCTCAGTGGCTGGGACAAGGTCAGGCATGGCTCAATTTAGGCCAAACATAAAAGAAGTGACCTGGGTTAAAGGACCCCTGGACTGTGATGGATTCCCTGAGTCATCAGGACCCTCAGGGGCTTGAGGCCCTAAACAGAAGACTCACTGTTAGCCTTAGCACCATTATAGTGGCCTCCATGGTACTCTAATGCCAATAAATCCACAAACATGGTGACTATAACCACAGTGTATACCCTCCCAGTGACTGATTTTTAGACCACACACAAAATTATTAATGTAAACCAAACCACTACATTTAGAGATAAACATGTACTTCATAAATATTAGGGATTGAAAGTATCCCAAATAGCTGGAAACTAAACCAATAAAGGAGACTAACCCTAAGTTTAAAATAAAAATATTGAAAAGTAATACCACAACTATTTACTAAAAGATAAGATTTAATCACACAGTAAAACACTGGGTAGTAGAGGGATTAATTTGCAAACTATAGAATTCTTTCACAGTGAGGGTTAAGTACTCATAAAAACCTTCTAGTTTTAGTAGAAACAGATACCCATTGATGTATTTTTTTTTTCACATTTGTCTTCCGTAATTTCTTCCTGTCTACAGTTTCATATAAAGACAGACATTAATGTGGTCAAAGATTACACTATTAATTGACAATTACCTTTTGTTTTGTCTCTGTGATGCTGGGGATGGAACCCAGGACTTCATACATTAGGCAAGTGCTCCACCACTGAGCTACACCCTGGCCCCAACAATCACCTTTTGCTTATTAAGAAATTACTTTTACTGCTTAACTGTGAAACTCAGAAGTAGGCACAGTCAACTGAGTGTCACTGATTAAAATGCAATGAGAACTACATTGCATTTATTCCCATGTAGACACACAGTCAGAGAAGTGGTAGGCTGGATTGCTTGAGTTCCCTGGGGGGGGGGTCATCAGTTACATACCTATTACATTCTTTTATCAAATCTGACATTGATTTTTTCCTTTTCCATATATAGGTTTAAAAGAATAATATTAAAACCACAGGAACAACCCTGAAAGAGAAGTCTTGTATGCAGCCTTCTCCTGAGAAAGTATGTAATGTTAGTTACCCTTAGAGTCAGCAAATGTTCTTGTCGGTTCATGTTAAAAGGAAACTAGTTGAACGGCCCAGTCCAATTAAAATAGTCTTTGAGTTTATTGGTCAGTTTGTTAAATGTCAGAGATCTTCACATTGTTGAAAAAAAAACATAGCGTCTTTTATTATTTAAACCTTAGGGTATCCTGAATGCAATGCGCTACCGGCCAACATAATTGAGTTTCTTGGCAAGAGTGTTACCACCTGTTTACTTCACCCTTCCTGGCAGAGACCCCCCAGACCTGGAGAGTCAGATGCCAAGCCTCCTTTGTAATGGAAATAAGTTCCTTTTTCCTTAAATAGAAACAAAACTCCTCTGTTTGACACTGAATAAACAAAAAAGCATGCACTCCAGGCTTGGCTTGACTTTTTCTGGCCATGTTTGTTGGGTCATAAGCACCCTTTTCTAGCCCAAAGGAGAACAGGCTATTGCATAGCATGGTTATAAGAGCCATCCCTTAGCTGTGCCATGACTTCTGCCTCTGTAGCCACTATCCATTTGCCCCCTACTCTTGGCCTTGACCACCGTCTATCATATATTTGCTTCATTAGTTAGTACTCAGAAGTGGACGGTAATACCTAGATTGGCTCTCTGTCCCCTTTGTCCTCTCTGACAAATGCACAAAAGGGGAAAAGGAGAAGTATTAACAGGTCTTCCCCTGAGTTGGGCTTGGGAGCCCCACGGAGAGGTGGCTCTTCAAAGCCAATGAGATGGTTTCCCTCCACATGCAGGGTTGCCCTGGACCTAGTCAGCAAATCGTTGCAGAAGGTGATCCTCCCGCCTCAGGCTGCCTCCTGCACCACCACCTGTGCTCTCCATGAATCGGTCACAGGGGAACTCGATAAGGTCCGCTTCACTGAGTGCACACACGGTGGTGCGTGGCCGGTGAGATTGGAATCCCGAGAAGTCTGCCGACACACCAGTGCCCATGGAGCGCAGGGGCCGTCGGGTGGAGTACATGTGGCGAACATGGACAGGGGCTCCACCCTTCCGCCTGGCCCGAAGCTTCCTCCGCAGCCAGCGAGACGCCCAGACGGCCAAGGCCAAGAGCACCAGTAGTGCGTTGACTGCCAGGAGGGCCAAGGTCAGCAGCTGATAGTCGACGCCACTCCGCTTCCCTGCCTCTGGCAGGGTGACCAACCCTGCACAGTGGTCCCGGGGGGCCACAGGGCAAACTCTACCCCCAAGCACTCCCTCCACACACACCAGGTAGGGGGTGTCCCCGCGTAGCTCGCGCAGCGTGGCCGAGTCGCTGCGCTCTGGCAAGTAGACGAAGCGGTGGAACTTGGGCTGCTGGCCAAAGCGGTCGAAAAGCAGACGAAAGCGCGCGCCGCCCAGCGGCCGGGGGCTGCGGTGCTCACGCACGGCCCAGCGAACCGAGGCACTGTCCGCGCCTACTGCTTCCACTGTCAGGTTGCATAGGATGAATTTGTTAAAGTCACACGGGTCAGATACCATAGGCGGCAAGCTCACCCCACTGCCTTGGAACTGGGAGGCGCCCTCCTGCTGCTCTGCGGCCAGGCGTTGCTTCGCTGCGCGCTGCCAGGGGTCACCGGCGGCCGGTTGTGCAGAAGTGGGCTGGGTTGGTGTGGGCTCCGCGTGGATGGGCTCAGGCAGGGTCGGACGTCCCAGACTAGGCTTCTCCTGCAGGTCCAGGGGCTGTGGAGGGGGGTCCACAACAGCAGCAGCAGCAGAAGGGCTCTGATGCTGGAGGCCCGGACCCCGTCGGCTCAATCTTAGAGCGCTGCGGTTACCTACGAGCTCCCTGGCGGCCACATCCCAGGCAACCTCACCTAGAAATCTACCCCGCTGCTGGGGCTGGGGCTGCGCCTGCGCCTGCTCTTCCAGGAGACCATCTGCAGGGGAAGTCATCTTTTCCCCCGCGGCTGTGGGCTGGGTCAGTCGCCTACTATTGGCGGTTGGGGAAGCGGACGGATCCACACAAGACCCATTCAGCAGCTGCTGATCATCCAGGTAATCCAGGTACTTTCCCCGAAGAGCAGGGGGATAGCGACACTGCACAAAAACGGTGAGGAGCCGGCCTTGTGCATGCCAGTCACCCATCCAGCGCTTCAGGCCCCGCAACCGGCAGTCGCAGGTCCAGCCGTTGCCGTCTAGATCCAGCCGGTAGAGGGCCGGGCTGGCAGCGAAGATATCCCCTGAGAGGGCACTGAGCGCGTTGTCACGCAGGCTGAGCTCGCGCAGTCGGCCCAGGTGACCAAAGGTGGCGGGATGCAGGGCAGACAACTCATTGCTGCTGAGGTCCAGGGCCTCCAGGCTATGCAAAGGTTCCAGCAGCGCCAAGGGAAGCTGGTTCAGACGATTGCCCTCTAGGCGCAGCTCGCGCAGGGCCTCCAACCCCCAAAAGGCCTCTGGTGCCAGGTGAGTAAGTTGGTTGCCCCTGAGAGAGAGTAGGCCCAGGCGTGGCAGGTGCTGGAAGACACGCGGGCCGAGGTGTTGCAGGCTGTTGGCTGAGAGTATGAGAGTGGAGAGGGAGCGCAGCGGTGCGAAGGTAGCTGCGTGGCGCAGGGAGGGCTGCAGTTCGTTGGTAGAGAGGTTGAGGAAGCGCAGTTTGCCCAGCTGGGAGAAGGCGTTCTTGCCCAGAAAGCGGATCCGGTTGGACTCCAGATGCAGGTAGAGCAGGTTTCCCAAAGGGGCGAAGACTGCGTCCGGTAGCGCCCCTAGAGCATTCCCGTCCAGCCGCAGCTTGACCAGACTCTCCAGGCCGTCGAAAGAGCCACGGCTTAAGCGGCCAATCTCGTTCCCGTTGGCGTACAGGATACGCAGCTTGCGCAGCGGAGCCAATGTGCCGGGTGTGAGCGCCTGCAGGAGGTTATTCCCCAGGTAGAGCTCTTCCAGCCGTGAGAGCTTCTCGAAGGTCTTGGGGTGCAGAGAGCGGATCTGGTTGTACTGCAAATCCAGCCTTCTGAGCTGCCCCAGACGGTGAAAGTCGAAGGCTGTGATATTAGTTATAAAGTTGCCTCCAAGGCTGTAGGTGAGCACGTCCTGGGGGCTAGGCAGCGAGCTAGTCTTGGGCACGGCGCGGAGCCCCCTGTTGGTGCATAAGAGGTGCTGGGGGTGCTGGCAGTCGCAGCGCTCGGGGCACACCGGCTCGGCCCGTGGCGGGAGCGCAAGGCAACCACACACCAGGAACAGGAAGCGCGCGGCGCGGACAGCCTCCATCGCCGCCCGCCTTGCGTGCTGCGGCCGGCTTGTCCTCTTGGCCCGCCGGCTGTATGTCTCCTCTGCATTCCCCTTGGCCTGGCCAGAGTCGCTTAATGGCCTCTTTTGGACTTCTCTGCCCCTCCTCCGCCTTTTGTCCGGTGGCTGGCCTGGGTTTCTGCAGGCAGGCTTCGCTGGGCCAAGTCAGGCGGCGCAGGGTGCTCCTGGAGCCACAGATGCTACTTGTTGCATTTCTGCAAAAAAACTGTTTCTCCGGGTGCGCGTCGTGGGGTAGAGGGGAGGGAGCAAGACCTCGCGCTTTTTGTTTGCAGCCGAGTCGGGAGAGCTGGATTCCCTGGCGCGGATTCTCCCCGCCGAGCGGATTCCCCAGCTGCAGGCGGGAGCCCTTCCAAGAGCTCCGCGGGGCGAGGCTTGGCTGCTGAACCCCGGCGGATCGGCCCCCGCAGCCGGCGCCTCCTCGCTCTTGTCTAGGATTCTGAACGCGGGCCCGGTGCAACAGCCCGGGGGGGCGCGCGGGCTGCGTCCGGAAGGGACCCAAGTCGGCTAGAAGCGAGCAAACCCGGCGGAAATTCGTTCTTCCCACACTCTGCCCCCCGGGGACGCAGGCGGAGAAAGAGGAGACGGCGGAGGGAGGATAGACCTCGGAAGGGGGAGGAGGAAACGCTAAGTGACTCCGCGTCTGGTCAGCCCGAGCCCGGGACGCCAAGTGAGAAAAGTAGGGATTAAAAACAGCTGTACGGGTCGGCCACGCAGGGCTGGGGGTGGGAGTGGATTACCGGGCGAGCAAACGGGATTTGCAGACAGAGACCTTTTTATTTTAGGCGAGTACACCAGCAGCTTTGGAACAGTAGGAGCTCGCCTTGCCTTAAGGTTTTTACCCATTTATTCTTTAGGTGCCAACCTGAGGGAAGTTTGTGCAGCACCAGAGTTCGCCAGCATTTTTCGACGTGAAGTATGGGGCTGGGGGCGGGGGAGATTGCCTGCAGAAAGTGGTCGATGAACCGCAGTACATAGAGGCTACTTCAACCCATTCAGACAATTGCGTATTTGGGTATCTGATTGTTCCAAATACAGAAAAGCACCACCCTCTTGTAGGTATCTGAACTTAATAATTGCTTGATCTGCTGTAGGGAAGAGCAAGAAGAAAGCTCAGAACTGGTTCTGCCACCATGAAAGTGTCTGTCAGATTTTGGTGATTCAGTCCCATTAATTCTCCAGTCTCAGAGCCCTTGGGGTAGGCTCTGCACGTGTGCATATGGATAATAACCTGCACAGCCCTGTGGTAACTGCTACCTGCAGGGCCCTCGTGCTTTATGCCCAGGCTTGCAATGATCTTCAAAGTTTTTAGGCCTGTAAGTACTCAGGCTGGGTTTAGTTGGGGGAAGTATTATCTTTTATAAGCAATAGGGAATGGAGCGTTTTATTTATGGCTCTTTGGAGGTTGCTCCAGCTGAGCATGGAATGAGCACGGGATAGCTATTAATTACTATTTATTTATGCAGACCATCTTATTAGAGAGAGAGAGAGAGAGAGAGAGGGAAGCTCCTTCTTCTCTGCCTGTACCCAAGGTGTCCAGAAAGAAAAGTATAATTTCACTCTGCAGTAGTGTGGAAAATTAAAGGAATGAGACATATCCACACCTTCAGAGGTTACAATCTATTGGGAAGGCAATCCATTGAAAGGGCAAATGAAAATATAAAGTGGTGATATGATAAAGATGCAAAGATTTGAATGATTTTTAATAATTTCTTTGTTTCACTGCCACACTGAGAAATTTGTACAGGGACATGATAGAAGCAAGTTCTGAATTTAGAAAAAGTTGAGATCACTGATAGGATGGTCAGCAAAGAATTCATGGGTGAACAGGGACCTTGGCTTTGTGAGGCGATGGATATTCGAGAAATCAAGGTAAGCAGATAGTGAAAAGTCCATTTGGGGCACCAGATTTGCTTGTAATTTGTTTTGGATTTCAAATGAAAGGTGAAGTTGGGGAACCAAGTGTCTATTTATCAATATAAAGTTATCCAGGTAGTTTGGGTTTTAGTTCTTATTTTGAAAGCCTGAAATTCCCTTTAGTTCTTGATGACTCTGAAAGTTCAACTACATTAAGAGGAGAACAGAACCTAAGCCTTGTGTCATAGAGCACAGGTTCCCAGATCTTTGATCGGGGCCAGAGAAACAATTAGGGGGACCTTCAGTCCCTGCCTACAATAGAGATGATCCAAATTTTTCAAAGGAACCAATGCTTGAAGGCTGTGGACTCCCAGCTTGAATCACTGGAGGTTCCTGGGATGGAGCTCACATATCATGAGCTTCAAAGCAGGTGAGCTCCCACCACCCACAGCCTCTGAGAGTGCCAAGAGCCTTTTGAGTAGCAAATGGATTGAAAGCTCAATGAAGCCTGGTATGGAAGAGGAAGAAGCAGAAATAAGATCCTACCTCTTTGCATAAGCTGCTTTGTCCTCTTGACCTTTTGCAAAAAAACCTCAAAGTATAAGAGAGCAGTAGACAGGGCCTTCAGAAGGCCACAGGACTCTAGATTTTGCTCATAGTCATCTCTAATTAAGACTTACAAAATTATTAGACTTCTAAAACGCTCCATTCCCTATTGCTTATAAAAGATAATACTTCCACTTTATATTTTCATTTGACCTTTTTTAGTATTTTTTTTTTCTGTTTTGGTGAGGATATGTCTCATTCCTTTTAGTATTTTTTTTAGTATTTTTTTTTCTGTTTTGGCTTTTTTACATTCTTGACTAGTGTTTAATATTTCTACCGTAGTCCTATATTGCTAGTAAAACAACATTATACTTGCTTTCTTGTCAAAAGACAATTGCTTTGTGGGGTGTGGTGCTGCAAGTCTGTAATCCCAGCGTTTTGGGATACTGAGGCAGGAAGATCACAAGTTCACAGTTACCCTCAGCAATTTAATGAGGCCCTAAGCCACTTAGCAAAAACAAAACAAAACAAAAAAACCCCTGTGTCAAAAAATATAAAATACAAAAAGCACTTGGATGCGGTTCAGTGATTAAGTACCCCTGGGTTCAGTCTCTGGTACCAAAAGACAACAGTTTTTCTATCACATTCCATTTTCTTGAAGCAACTCATCAACTGCAAGTAGTTAGCCCTGTTTACAATGGATACATATGCAGCATTCCAAATGAGTGTGAACAGTTTCTGATAGGTGTTTTTAGCTCCTCAATCTAGTTTTCAGTTAGAGTGAGATTTTGAAATCTACAGATAAAGTGATAACACACACATTCTCAAAAAGTGTAACCACCATCTTTTAAACGAATTCTCCCCCCTGCTTTTTTTAAGATGTATCACCTGAGGCTGAATTTTCCAAATAATGATGTTTAAATACTTGAGAGTAAATTCATGTGCTATTCGTATGTGACCCGTAAGTTCTTCATTTCTGTAATGCTACATGTTCACATTTAATTTTCAGACCACCTGTCTTTCAGGAGTTATGGTAGGACCCTCCAAATCTTCCATGTGCATCTTTGGGGTTAAATTTATTAACATCTTTATTCTTTAACAGCATCATACAACCTAGCTTGCACATGACTTGGAATAAATATTCCTTCGATCCTCTTTAAGGATTTCATCAGGCCATTGACTTCTTTATATTTGCATTGCAACATCAAGAGGAATCTTTGGCTAAATAAACAAAGTAGTTGCTATGCAAAGAAAATGACTCCCTGCTTTTTGCCTTCTAGGTCCTTGGAATCTGTGACAATGATATGCCTGGGACAAATGTGGATAGAACATCCAGACCAAGATATTTATGGATGGAACACATACACAGATGTTGTGGAGCTATTGTGCATGTAATACAACCTTTGGACCAGAGCAACACAGGTCCCTACCTGTACCTTGTGCTTTAGAGGGGCCATGTTCAGTTTCTCATGTGGTCAGACACTACCTCAAAGAGCAGAATTTCAGGCCTCTGAGGGGAACGCCCAGCACAGCTCATAACCCCACTCCTGCTAAAGATTCTTGGGACCCTGGAATTCCATGCACAACTGCCTAAGTGTGTGAGGGCCTTGTCCCATCCTTCTCCTGGGAGCTAGTTATGTCACAAGTGTCCATCCTGTCGGGCCAAGGGAAAACCAAGGGGCAGCTGTGTAAGAAACAGCTGGAGATGTGACTGGGGTTTCCCCAGGAGAGCTCTGGTAACACATGGCCAGAGCTGCAAAGGGGTACTGTGGGCCAGGGACCTTCTTTGGTGCTCTAATTTTAGGCTTTTCAAATATTAGAGAGACCTGTCCATATGTAGCATTTGGGGGAGAAAGTATATGTTTGATTTAGAAAGAACAAGGAGAAAAATTACAGGAGTTTGAAGGAAAGTACTTTTTGAAACTATAAATTCTCCTTTATTATAACATAGGCTAGGCCAAAATTTCTATGAAAAGCAATGTTCTTTAGTAAAAGCATAGTTGTCTCCATCTAAATAACTATCTCTTAACGATGTAACGTGTTTGTTCATGGAGGGATCCAGACTTGATCGAGTTCCAGGAGATTCAAGTATTGATTATGCTTAAATGTATAATTGGCATCATCACAACTGGAAATCCAGGAAGGAAGGCCATTCAGAAGGGAAATAAGAACTTTGTCCTTTTACTTTTAGAAGCTTGCACTTTGTATCTCAAAATGTGGTGAGAGGTTTCGGAGGTCAGATGCATAAGAGAGTTTGGGCGGATTCCACCACGTGTATGTGGCGTAAGGGTCTCAGGCATTCTTGCCCAGACACAGAATCTTCTGGGTCTTCCTAGGAGTGTACCTATGTCTTCCCAAGTGGCCTGTGGTTCCCTTACACTTCAGCCATAGAGTATTCCAGGCCATGTCTTTAGCAATCCCAGGAGCTGGCAGGAGTTGCTCAGGCACTGCTTTGGTGAAAGGTGGGTTGGGGAGGAGAACTCTGGCCAAGGCTCCCCTGTGTAGTGGGGGTCAGGCCAAACCTGTTGGAGCAGCATCCTGGAGCTTCCCCCTGGGCAGCCTTCAGGAATAACAGCTGTTTCCTCACCACCTGTGAGCCAACCCCAGACAGGCAGTGTGGCTCCTGACATAGATGAAGTAGGATACTAGACAGTCCCAGTGGCCCCTTGGCAAGTTATCAAATGACCCCCAAAGTTATCTTTCTATTTAAGTGAGCTACATCTTAGCCCCAGCCCAAGAGGCAAATTTTCTTTTCCTTGGGGATGAGGAATGTGAATCAGGTAACTGCTGGTTTACTGACTATCTACCAATGCTCCTTTTTCCCCTTTGGGAAATACAGGAATGCAGGTCTCTAGTTACAAACCAGCCTTATTGAGTCAGAATCTCTGGGCAGCAAAACCACCATGTCTGCATTTGTAAGTTTGCTAGATGATTTTTTATACACACTCACATTGGAGAATACATAGACAATATTTCAGAACATCTGTTTCTGATTGGCTAATCATACAGGTTGATAATGCCTAGTCTAAAATTTTTGACTATTTCAGATTTTGGAGATTTTTTTTTTGTATTTTGAAATATTTGCATAAACTTTATTGGTTTGGTGTCCCAGATCCAAAAATATGAAATTCAAAATTCTCTAAAATCTGCAGCTTTTTGATCTCAAAACGTTGATGCTCAAAATGTATTAGATTTCAGAGCTTTTTGAATTTCAGATTTTCAAGTTAGAGTGTTCTACCTCGAACAACAGCAATAATAATAACTAGCAATTAAGTGGTGCTTAACTGAGCTGGGCAGTGATCTGAGCATTCTGTATAAAAGCACTCATACGTTGCCAAAACTACCTTCTAAGATAGGAAGAGTCATTTTCCTAGTTTTACAGAGGAACTTTTAAAAAATACAGGATCCTTGGCCAGCCCCAGAGAATCTGGTAATAGAATTTTCAGAATAGGATCTAGAGATTTTACTTAGCAGATCCCCAGGTATTATCTGGTGAGGACTCAAGCCTGGGGACCACTAACCTAGAGTTTTTAAGGACTTACGGAGGCATTTCAGTATCTCCTTTGCTAGTAGGAGAGAGGAAAATAAAGACCTTCAGAGAGCTTAGCATGGCTGGGGAGACAAATGTATCATCATCCAGGAGGATCATGCCTTCATAGGTAAAAACTGTGAGTATGCCATTCTGTGAGAGGAATTATTTTTTGAAAGAAAATATAAAGAATTAAAACCTTTAGAACTTAGAAAGCAAGCATTGTGTTTCAGGCCATTTACAGTGAATGCTCCCAACACTGGATTTTTATGTCCAAGGAAAATCTATCAATTCAAAGAGCCAGTAATTTGAAACCAATGTGTTTAAATAGATTTTGTATCTCCAAGAACTGCAGTGAGCTGTTGACCCTCCGGCAAGTCAAAAAGGAAAGGCAGATGTTGACTGAGCATAATGACTTAGGAAATGAGGCAATGCACGTGTTGTTTATGGTTAGAGTATAGGGCTTATTTACATGTAACTGAAATTTTAAAGCGGTAATATAAGGCAATTTCCCCTAGAATGAAATGGAGTCAGTAACCTAAAGAAATGCTTGAGGTATAATAGTATCTCTTAAGTACATTCAAACATTCAAGTTTGTCATCTCTAAGAACCAGACTGTATTTTATGGCACAGTTTTCCACTATTCTTTTATTTAGATTTCTACACACTACTCTAATAATATTTATTTAACCAGTTGTAACCACCAATCTAGAAGGGCAATCTTCTTGTTTTATATCATTTTTCGACTACTCAACAACTGATGTTGAATTGTCAAAACTTTCATAAAAATAAACGAGAGAAATGTTAGGTGGTGAGAAATAATTTTGTCTTCATTCTACTTTTTCATATTTTCTAAATTACATATAATTACTATGTATTTGAAAATATTTTTAGAATCTTAAATGATTCATATCTAATATCAGTTTTGACATCATTATATATTTTGTGAGAGAACTGTTCACTCCCTGACTTTAAGAGATGATACTGAGAGCTAGAGAAGTTAGCTCACTTTTTGGGGGGGTGGGGGATACTAGGGATTGAACTCATGGGCACTCAACCACTGAGCCACATCCCCAACCCTATTTTGTATTTTATTTAGAAACAGAGTCTCACTGAGTTGCTTAGCACCTGAGGCTGGCTTTGAACTCACAATCCTCCTGCCTCAGGCTCCCAAACTGCTAGAATTACAGGCATGCACCAGTTAGCTGACTCTTGTTAGGATCTGCTGCTGTACTGGTAGCATGTAAATTACCATTCAAACCTTTGGCTGCTGACCTCAGGTTTTGCAGATGGACCTCTTCATTGACACACACCTATATGTACAACCAATGAGGCCAGTTGTTGGTGGGAATACTCAAAATATTTAACAACTGGTAGAGTAAGGCACTACCCATCAGGTGCAGGCACTGACCACTGGAAAGGACAGCCAGCCCAACTGCTTCACTGTTCACCTTCTATAGGTGGGCTCGGCTGTACTTGATTAGCTTTTCTGAATGGAGATGTAGATATCATTTTTCCCCTTTGATAATGACAACTCACGCAAGTCTTCAACATAATAGTAAAGAATCACGAGAAAGGACAGACAGTGCCTTCCTGGGTACACATGCTTCCAAACTTGCACACTTGCCTGGTGCTTGTTCCTCTGAGCCCAAGCTTATCACCGTCAGTCACACTTTACAACAAATGTTAGGAGGTGGCAAGCAAGATTACCTCTAACAAAACAAGATGGTTTTCAATTTATGTATTGGAAATTGTCTCTCACCCTCTTTAATGGGCTGATAGATACGATTCTTAAAAATTTACTATTTGACAACTCAATGCAAATTGATATAATTAATGGCTTAGAAATACTTATTGGGGGCTCCTTATTGACCATATCGAGGAAGACTGGATGAAATACTTAGATCCCTTCCAGTTTGAAATATTGAAGAATCAATTGCATTTCTTCCATGGAGCATCATTCAGCTCTTTGGAATTTAAAACCCCTTTAAAGAATATCAGTTGAAAGGATTAACAACTCATACATAAAGATTTGTTATCAAAACCTGGATGTTGCTGAATAATATTCCATTATGTATATATGCCACATTTTTAAAATGCAGTCATCTACTGAAGGGCATCTAGGTTGGTTTCACAGCTATTGTGAATTGTGCTGCTGTAAACATTTATGTGGCTGTATTCCTGTAGTATGCTGTAAAGAAAATAAAATCATGGCATTTGCCTATAAATGGATGGAGCTGGAGAATATAATGCTAATGAAATTAGCCAATCCCTAAAAACCAAATGCCAAATGATTTCTCTGATTTAAGGATGCTGATCCATAATATGCTGCAGGAAAGGGGGTAAATTAAATGAACTCTAGATAGGGCAAAGGGGAAAAGGGGAGGGAGGAGAATGAAGGGGCCATGGGGTAGGAAAGACAGTGGAATGCGATGGTCATCATTACCCTAAGTACATGTATGAAGACACGAAAGATGTGACTCAACTTTGTGTATAACCAGAGATATGAAAAATTGTGTTCTATACATGTAATATGAATTGTAATAATGCATTCCTTTGTCATGTATAACTAGCTACAGATGTCTCACTAGTCTATTGTCATTGTATAGAACCAAAATAAAGGAGATACTTTCATGCCCATGCTGCTGAGAACTGGGTCTGTCCTGGCAAGAGACATGCTGTCAATCTCAGTAATGGAAATAATTTTGGACAGTTAAGTAATTGACTCTATACATCGTAAATACCCTAAAAGTGTTTGCAGATTTCATCAAAAACCCAAATGTTTTTTTACTTAAGACCAGGAACATGGCAGGAAAGGAAATTAGAGGAAGGAAGCAACCATCCCCTTTTCAGAGTGTCTGTAATTTTCTATGACGATTTGCACTTTGATTATGCTTAGTAACACCATATGCTGGAGTGGGACCCTAGATCAAAGACTTCAGTCACAGCACTGCAGCCCTTGCTGCAGGCAGAATCAAATATTTCTGTTGCTAGAATGCTAATAGGCTCATAAAGACCCTCCCAGGACCCTTCGTCCCTACTTCATTTCCAAAATATAATTGAGAAACCACAAGCATGAATGCTCTTAGCATCTTTTTCATTGTCTGCTATAATACTCTGCAGATTGAAGAAAAAAGAAGCATAACCACTTAGATATTTGGAAGTAAAGAATTTTCAAAAGCTTAATTTAAATAGTCAATTTTATAGTGCATATGGCCTTAGAAATTTGGACACTAATGGCTTCCTGGACACTGCTATTCCTTTAGTTAATGAGAATGCAGATTTTTTTTCTTCAATATTTTCTATAATCAGAATTTTCTATAATGAATATTTGGATTTTCTTATTAAGAGTCTTTGGTAAAAATGTGTATGATTCCATATTTATTCTTGCTTTTCCTGTTGCCCTGACATGTCCTTCCCTGTTACAAATGGTCTTCTTTTAAACATTTTTTAAAAAATCAATCTTGGAATGGAAATAAACTGAATAGTCCAAAAATTTATTGCACAGAGTATAAATATCCCCAAAGCATTTGGAGAAGTCATAAAAAGCCAAATTTTTCAGGAAACTATCCATGAGATAATATGGGATGTTAGGAAGATGGCGTCCACTTATTGCATCTATGCCCTTGAACTACATCAGTCTCTGATATGGTTCTTTTTTTTTTTTAATCTATAAAAAAAGAAGAGTCATACTTGCCCAATGCAAGAGTTTTGAGAAATGTATGTGAAAGTACTTAGAATACCACAGGTGTTCTGAAAGTAGTATTGGTACTGACATTCCACCACTTGTGTCCTCAATGAGACTCTGGAGTCTCCGGAGGCCCAGATCAAGTCTTATGCATAGCTTCTTGGTGTCCTGTGCAATGCCCTGTCACAGGGTCTTTCCTTAAATTGTAGGTCTTTAGTAAATGTTAGTCTAGGCAAAAAGTCTGTTTTATGTCGCTATATCAATGATTGGGAAATTTATGAAGAATAGAAATTTATTTCTCACAGACCTGGAAGCTGGGAAGTCCAAGATCAAGGTGTTATAGGTACATAGTCTGGTGAAGGTTTAGTCTCTATTGCCAAGAGGACACTTTGAATGCTGTGTCCTCTGGAGGGAAGAACTTTTGGGTCTTCACATGGCAGAAAGCAGAAGGGCAAAATGGACAAGCTCCCTCCATCAGACCTTTTTATAGAGGCACCTAATCCCATGCACGCGGGCAGAACTTTATGACTTCATACCTCCCAATTCTGTCATATTGGCAACACCTGAACTCTGAAGGGGCCACCTTCAAACCATACAAGCAGGGAAACACATTCTCAGGTATCCTCTCTAGGTTCTGCTTCCATCTTTCTGTAGTATCATTACTCTTCTCCAGTTCAGCTGGGCTCAAAGCACAGTGTTCACCAACCAGATTCCTCCTGGAAAGCTGCTCAGATAGACCTGGATTCTGGTCCTGCTCTGCAGCCATTTAGTTTACATGTCAAAATATCTGACCTCACAGGACAGCAGTTTCTGCTTCTATGGAGTGATGTGGTTGTGAGATCTCACCAGTCATGGCCATTATAATATGCAAAGATGACCTGACATCAGAGAGGCTGGTCCTCAATCCCATATCTGTCTTGGAGATGGGGCACAATAGCACAATCAAGACTGAGAAATCCTGCAGAGAATTAAGAAACATCCTGGGGATGGCAGGTAGGACGGTTGACCTGGTTTGAGGGCTGTTGGATGAAATGCTCTAGAAGATCCTTCCAGCTTCCAACATTAAAGAATTGATTGCATGTCTTTGTTAGAACATTATTCAATTCATTGAAATTTGTTAAAGAACAATTCTTTAAATATGGTGTTTTATTTAAAATCTGGGAGTTGTACGATGGACTGTGGTTTTCCACTTTGTGTGCTTGACTGATCTCAGCAATTCATGGTGTCCTGCTGGTTTAATATTAATCTACAATGAGCAGGATATGCATACCAAAGTTGTCACCAGTCTCTCATAGTCCAGGAAAACTGCTTTGACCCCAAGTGGTCAAAGAGCACATTAGATTTTACTTCCACCAGAATACAGATGTTGGAACCATGTAGATGAAAGTACTGTTTGACATGTTGATAATTCTGGGCTAAGTAACCGTCAACTCATCAAAAGTATTATTATTTAGCCACCATTCTATCACTGATGGGGTGTTTTCTGGGAACCTAGCCATTTGGGAAAAGTTTCAATTACCCTTAGGGTAATTACTCTAGTGTGCTCAGGTGTAAGAACCCCATTGATAATCAGGATGTAATACTCCCAATTCCTTGAGGTGATAGCATGTAAGTACCAGCTTCACTAAATTCCAGAGTCATTTTCCATTCAAAACAGGTGGCAACAAACACCTGCCAGAATAATAAACATTAATGACTGGCACTTAGAGAGTGTTGAGCGTGTGCCAGGCCCAGTCCTGAGCCCTCTACAAGTGAGTACTAAATCACTTAATCCCCCAACAACTCCATGAGGAAAGTGCGGTTATTAACCCAATCTCCTAGAGAATGCTGTTGAAGCAATAAGAGGGTAAATAACTGGCACAAGGTCACACAGCCAGTGAGTGACAGAGCTGGAACCAGAATGCATTTTATGAAAATTCTTATGCATATTTTCACATAAGTCTTTGGCCATAGTGCCCTTGTCCTGGCTGGGTCATTTTTTTTTTTTTTTGATACAGAACATTTTTCAGAATAAGTCATCTGTCTTTTGACATACATTGTTTGAACTACAGTGTTTTAAAATACCCTTTCATTGCAAAATTTCCAAGCTATTGTTACTTGTTCTCATGTATAATTAGGATGTATTTTATTCATTCCCATTATAGGTGTGTATCCATGACCTCCACAATGCTATTTTATCCTCCGTCATTATATATATTTTTAAATAAATGATAGCCTTTGGTTATTACAGAAGCAATATATGTGCACAGTAGAAAGTAAGTAACATAGAAACATTAAGAATATAAAACACTGTATTCCTACCAAGGGAGGCTGGTTAATAGCCTTGCAAAGATGTCTACATTCTAATCCCCAAAATCTATAAATACATTTGGCTTCAGGGCAAAGGTGAAGTAAGTTTGAATCTTGAATTAAGGTTGTTAATCATTTGACTTAAAGATAAAGAAATTATCCTAAAAATCTCTACTTTGGCCTAATATAATCATTAAGTATCCTTAAAAGTGGAAGACAGAAGCAGAAAAATTGAGAGTGCTATAATGTGGAAGGACCAATCATTGTTAGATTTGAAGGTAGAGGAAGTGGCCAAGGGCCAGGGAATGCAGGAAGCACCCAGAAGCTAGAAAAGGCAAGGAAATCGATTCTTGCCTTGAGCCTTCAGAAAGGAATGCATCCCTGCCAACACTTTGATGTCAACTCAGGGAGGCCCACCTTGAACTTCTGACCTACAGAACGAGAAGATAATAAATACCTATTGTTATAAGCCACCAAGTTTTTGATGATTTGTTATGGAAGCAATATAAAACCAACACACTCACCAACCAGTGATTATAATGATTTTGGAAATTTGTGTGTGTGTAGTTGGGGGGAAGTGTACAAAATTTCCAGATCTTTTTATATGCATGTGTTCTTATAACTAGTGAGATCATAATGCTGCAAACTGCCTTTGTCCATTTTCTGCTGCTATAACATAGTAACTGAGGCTGGATAATTTATAAAAAAAAATATATGTATTTGGGATCACCATTCTGAAGGCCTAAAAGCATGGGGTTGGCATTTTCTTGGCTTCTGGTGAGGGCCAAGTGCTGCTCCATGGGTGGCGGAAAAGTAAAAGAGATGCTGCCATCTGTGGAAAACATCATATGGTAAGAGAGGAAGCAGGAGAAAAACCATTCTTATGACAACCAACACACTTCCATGGGAACTACATTAATTCCTTCAAGAGAATGGAGCCTTCAGGACCTGATTACCTCTGAAGGAGCCTCTCCCCTCAACACTTTCACATGGGCAATGACTTGGTGGGAGTAAATCACATCCAAATTGTACTACTGCCTGTTTCTTTTAGTATAACTCTTTCTGTGTTGATAGATTTTCATATCTAATATTCAGATCATACTCCAATTACCCCAGTTACCCCCCAGATGTTCCCCAAAGCTGTCTTTTCAAATCAGAATTTAGGTCAGGATCATGCATTGTATCTGGATTCTATGTCACTTAGGTATTTTAAAATCCGAAATTGTCCTTTTTCTTTTTTAAAATAAATCTTCCTATACAATATTTGTGTGATTGCTTCCTCATGTGTCCAACTTAGCTTGTTCCTCTGGCCCCTACATTTTTGGTAGTTATGTCTAAGTGTTTGACCTGTGTTAATAAACTTAGTCTAGGATACATCTTGGGTACCATAGTGTGTTTCATTTAGCATTACTTAAGAAGGCACATGCCAATTATCAAAAATACAAGTGATAATAAATATTGTTGAGGATACACTCATACGTTGATAGTGGGACTGCAAATTGGGGCAACTACTCTGGAAATCAGTATGGAGATTCCTCAGAAAACTTGGAATGGAACCACATTTGACCCAGCTATCCCATTCCTCGGCATATACCCAGAGTACTTAAAATCAGCACATCAATGCCATATCAATGTTCAAAGCAGCTCAATTCACAATAGCTATGGAACCAACCTAGAAGCCCTTTAATAGATGAATAGATAGAGAAAATGTGGTACATATGTACACATGGACTATTAGCCATAAAATGAATGAAATCATGGCTTTTGCCAGTGAAAGAATAAAACTGGAGGCTGTCATGCTAAGTGAAATAAGCCAATCCCCCCAAACCAAAGGCCAAATGTTCTCTCTGATGGGTGGATGGTAACATATAGGTAGCACAATAAGGAAAGGAAGAATGGAAATGCATTGTATTAGACCAAGGGAAATGAAGGGAAGACAGGAGGACGGGAATAAGAAAGACAGTAGAATGAATGGGACATAACTTTCCTATGTTCATATATGAATACACAACCAGTGTAACTCCACATCATATACAACCACAAGAATGGGAAGTTACATTCCATGTATGTATTATCTGTCAAAATACATTCTGCTGTCATGTATGACTAAATAGAATAAAAATAAATAAAAAAGAAGGCACATGCCAGCCATTACTAAAGTTCAGCTAACCTGCACACACATTGCATAATTCCTTCTATAGAAAGTTGTTAAACAAAATGAACTCATTTGTGGGGACAGAATTCAGAATAGTGATTGCCTCTGGGACTGGTAGGAATGAGCTGGTTGGTACTTGACAGATCTTTCTGGGGCAATGGCCGTGTCCTGTTGCTCCCTCCTCTGGGGTATAGGATGAACTCCCAAGCTTGCTACTGTAGAGTGAAATCATCCTCTTTCAGAATGCATTTTGTGTGGAATTATTTTAACACCATAGGGATAAAAAAGGTTTTCCTCAATCATTCATCTAATGATCAAATTTGATTTCTCTAAATTGATATTAGATATTACAAACCAGTGATTTTCCCAATATTATTTCTATGTCTACTTTATTAATTGTCATTCCTTGATAAAGAAAAGCTTTCTCTAACTAAATCAATTTGTTGCCTTGGAAAACATATGCACTGGGAAAAACAGGGAAGTGCTTTACCCGTTATTAATTTTCAAAGAGACAGTTATTTGTCAATAACTTCAGTGTTATTAGCTCAGAAACCAATAACAATGTTCTATATCTTAATTGAGTAGTAATTATATGCTTGTGTACAATGGTCAAGACTCAAGGCTGAGTACTTAATATTTGTGCAGACTTTTTCATACTATAATATAAATTATGCCTTTAAGTTTTAAAAAATGTATTCCTCAGCAAACTTTATAAGAAATGACACAGTCCTCTTCCCTCATATGCCAACCCTGGCTCTTCCCTTGCTGTTGAATTTCTTAACTCTCTACGTCTCTGACCCAGTCTTACATGTAACCACCATGACTTCTACAGGCCCAAGTTATTGCTCCCCAGGTAGATCGTCAGAGCCCTAAAACAGTGATGATTATGTTCCTTCAACACCCTTTATAACAATGACTGTCAATATGTACTCCATATTATTAGAATCACCTGGTGTGTCAGTCTATCACAACAAAATGTGATGAGTGGTTTAAATAACAGAGATGTGTTTTCTCAGTGCAGTTTCAATGTGGAGAAGAATTCAATTCTGGAGAAGACCATCTTCTTGGTTCGAAGACAGCTGAATCCTTACTATTCCTGAGAGGGAGAAGAGAGAGGAATTGAGAAAAAAATAAATAATTGGAGATTTGGCATCTCTTCTTATATGGGCACTAATCCCATCATGCATTGCCTTCTTGACTTCATCTGTCCCTAATTACCTCCTAAAAGCCCATCTCCAAATATCATCACACTAAGGGTTCAGGCTTTAACATAGGAATATGAAGGGGTCACAATTAAGTCTAAGCACAAAGGGAGCATGAAGATTCTGATTCAGTTCAAGGTGGGACCTGGGCTTCTGTATTTCTTTTAAGTTTTCCCACAACATAGAGCCAGGATGCAGACCTCTACTCTGTACCTTGTCATTCAAAGTGAATTCTGTAGACCAGCAGCAGCAACATCACCTGGTCAAAAGTGCAGACTCTGGTTCCATCCCAAACCTGAGAATCCAACTCTGAATCTCAACAAGATCCCCAGATGATTCGTTTGCACTGTACATTTTAAAAATACCAGTCTACGGCATCTTGCGTAGACTTCTACACAGGTATGAGAATGCCCCATTAATCATTTCTTGTTTGAATTGAAACAGGTGTGCATTTTGTCAGTAAATCCAGTTTCAGTTTTTTTTTTTCATCTTGGAAATCTGTCAAGGTGTGGATCTTGCCTACAAATAATTGCACCTTAGTGTGAAGATTTTATCCATTGCTCGTTTATCATTGTCTATTAGCAAACAAAAAATGAAGCATATATACTCAATATTAACAACAAAGTCCTAATATTTTTGAAAATATACCACCACCCCAGCCATTCTATTGCTATGAATTACTTCCTTGGCTTCAAGTGGATTTTAAAATTCATTATGAAATAGAATATGCACTTGCACTCCAGTTGCAAAGGGGAGAGAAGCAGCACTTAGCATAGAGCATGAGTACTGAGTAACTCTTAAATAAGTCAGTCAACTAGGGAAAGAAAAAGCATGCATGCTTAAGTAAATAGCAGAGAATCCTCGATGTTTAAAATCTCCTTAAGGTAAGGAAATGAGAGGATCATTATGTATAATGATATTATATAGCATATAGTGATAGTTTCCAGAAGATTTGATTACAGTTAACTATGCTTAGTACTAGAAACATTGAAATAAATACAGTCTATCTTGAGGTTTTAGAAAGCCATTCAAGGTTTTGTCATACATCAAGATCATCAACACTGTCGTCAATATGAATGTGGCTCATAAAAGTACTGAATAAGAGACTCCTAGCTGACAGACACTAAAAATGAAAAATTTCTGCTTTCTCTTTTCATATGTATTTAATAGGTGTAGTTCTTTATTTTTAAGAACTACTCATTTCTAAAAATGTCATATAAAACATTCTCTTAATTCAGTATAGCTGCATGTTTAAATTCCAGCTTAAGAGATAATTTCTGCTCCTGAAAATTGAACTTGTCTTTCTCGTTTTCTTTTTCATTTCTAAGTAATAACTCAATTATTACTAATATGAATAAATAGTTTGCTAAACTGTATCAAAATGACTTTCTGGTTTACTTCTGAGCACCATTATATTCTGTCCAATAAGCTCAAAATAGGATGAAAAGTTACTAAACTGTATTAAATATGCATATATGTGTACAGGCAAATAATTCATCTTAAAGCAGGGAAGCTTTAACAATATTTTGTGTTTGAATTCTATTTCCCAATTTCTGAGGGTTGACATCATCTAATTAGTGATCAAATTCAACCCAACTAGATTTATTCAGTATCTATAGTATGTTTAACAGAAATTCATTTTGAAACTAACATGGGATATTCATGATGAGCATTTCTATTCCCAAATTGCAGATTAACTTGGCATTTACTGGTTTAATAAAAATCAATTTGAAAGGATTTACTGGTTATATTTTCCCATTACCTTTCAAAGCAATTCCAGAAGATAGTGTCATTTTCCTTTGAACATATCAGAAAATGCATGCATTGTTATTAGTAAAACAATGGGTGAATTATTTGCTTTTTTCTTTTTAGCAAATATTTTTTCTATATATATTTAATGAAAAAGATTAAAAATAATTTAAACACATGCTAAAAATAATTTAAACATTGGAAAATGTTATTCGGTGGAAAATGAGGAGTTTTATGCATATATATATATATATATTTTACATATAACTATGTATTAGTTCATTCCCTGCTTTCTTCACAAATATAAGTTATACCATGTATTATTCTGTTTCTTAATATTTTTCACATTTTTCAGGATTTTTCCAGTTCAGCATATATTGATTCACCTTGCTTTTAATGCTAAATAGTATTCCAGATATGGATCTAATTGTCACTATCAATACATATTTAAGTTTATTCCATGTCTCTGATGTTATGAGCAATGTTGTAATAAATAGTATGTAAACATATTTGCTCATAGATATTAATATATCTATAGAATAGAATCTTGGAAATAAAGCTACTGTATCAAAGAATATGTGAGTCTAGAATTTGGATATATAATAGCAAATGCATTCAAAAAGCTTGACCAGTATACAGTTCCCCCAGAAGTGCTTCCAAACTCTTATTTGTCTGAATGGGCACCCATATATTACTTGAGCGCTTCTCTCCTTGCTGTCCTACATCATCAGTGTCTTACTCTCTCTACTGGACAATTCCAATAAGAATATAAAGATGCTGTCATTCCTTGTATCTTGAAGAGAACAATCCTTTATGGATACTGGCCCCTTCAACTACTCCCCCATTTTTCTGTCCCCTTTGACTTGTCAGGTCGTAGCACACCTTTTGCTTTACAACTTTGAGAAAAATGATGTCAAACTTCCTGTCTCTGGTCCTTCTCTTCCCATCATCTGAAATCTTCTCCACATAGGACTTTCAGCCCTGCCACTTTACCACAACTTCTCTCAGCAGGTCATCAACAATCATGGGGCTATCCAACACTTGGCTTTCATCTTTACTCTGCCTGACAGCACCTTTGATACGGAGGACTCATCCATCCTCCTTAGACCACTGTCTTCACGTGGCTTCCATGATGCCATGGGGGTCTTCTGACTTTCCAAGCTGCTGCTCCTTCCCTCTTTCCTTTGCTTGTTTCTTTCCACCTCCACAATGTCTTTATGTTGGAGAACCCCAAGATCCAGTCTTTGGACCTTGATCCTGCCTGTGCCCCTCTAATCTAATCATGGGGCATTGAATAAATACTGCCTCACAAATTGTCCCTGGCCCAAGTCTCCATTTTACACACAAGACTTGTGTCTTGAAGTACCTGCTTGACATCTCTACTCAAATGCCATAGAGATGATCCAAATGCACACTTTCCGCGCCCCCCCCCAAAAAAAAACAACTGGTCCTCCAACAATTTCTGGTAATAGCCATTCCATTCTTTGAGAGAAGGACACACACACACACACACACACACACACACACACACACACAAGTATCATTTTTTACCTCACTCTTTTGTTCACGCTTCACATCCAATCAATTAAGAAGGTTTGTGGGTTATATCTTCAAAATATATCGAGGTTCTGTTCATCCCTCATTACTTCATCTCCAACATCCTGGTCAGGCAGCTCTCCTTTCTCACCCAGATTATTTCAATAACTTCCTGCTTCTAATCTTGTACCTCCATAGAACAATGGAGCAGCTGGAGTGACCTGTTAATACTTATCAAGTCACACACCCTCTGATCAAAACCTTACATAGTGGCTCCTATTTCATTCAGAGTTTAGAAGCTGTCTCTGAACCCCTGCTACATGAGGGTGTCTTGCATTCATACTTGTACACATATGCACATACACACCCCATTCCTCTCTGATCTCATCTATTATTATTCTCAATCACTCTGCCCTAATCCCTGTAGAATTTTTGCTGTCTTTCTGCTTTCAGTGAAGCATAGAAAGATGAATAGAAGGCACAAAGCAGAATCCAGAAGACTTATGTATGTACCCATTTTGTCCCATTGTCCCAGATGTGAAACACCTATAAAAACTTAAATAGTATGCAGATATATAACATATATTACGATTATATAATACTAGGACTATAACTATTATAGTAGGTAAGCTCTAGATCATGACTTCCCGCCTCTTTTAATGCATCTGTGTCAATTTCCTTAAAATATCCGCAGAATTAAGAACTTGGGACTTCATGGGCTAAAGACTGTATTTAAACAATTATTTTCTAAAAAGAATGATATTTTTTTTCATTTACAGTTTGGAAACATTCAGGCTTGAAGTTCAGGCAGATAGAAAGTCTGACCCTTTGAGTGATGCTCCATGAAATTGCCATTTGTCTGACCCAGTCTTGTTTCCCACTCAGAAATGCACTAGGGTTGTTTTTGCAAAATGCATGGGTGGGCACATTTGCAAAGTCTTCAAACAATCAGGAGTGAGGGAGGACAAGAGGAATGAAAGACCATGTGAGTGCTTCTTGGGCCTGGGTGACATCCTCACTGCTCATGACAGCATCCATAGCAGCCTATCTCCATGGACCCCTGGGCACCTGGCAAGCTGTGGCTCTGTCTGGAAGCACACTGTCTTATCTACCACCTTCTCTATGGAAATATAACTATCTCCATATTGCCACACTATTCGCCATTATATTTGGTACATTGACAAACAAGTCTTAGAAGCCTCAATTTTAAAGTAACCTTATTTGTATTTTCCAATATCTTTTAGAATCCATGCCAGGAGAGACTTCTTTCTCATTGCCTGAGTAAAACCTAGGCAGGCAATAGTTTCTGACTCCTCCAGGATGTAGGGAGATATCCTGGTAAGAACTTAAAATGTCTTTCTTGATTGATATTATTATGGTCAGTGTTATAGTGTGAATATGAGGTAACCACCACCCATATCCTGTGTTAACACAGGAGGCAAATGACTGGATTATGACAGCCATAATCTAATTAGTCCATCCTTGTATGAATGGACTAATTGGGTGGTTCCTATAGGCAGGTGGGGTGTAGCTGGAGGAAGTGGGTCACTGGGGGTATGCCCTGGCAGGATTATTCCTGTAGTTTCCCACCTGCCTGCATCCTGACTTTCATTAGATGAACACTTTCCTTTGTTCCACCTTTTGGCCATGATGCTCTACCTCATTCTGGACCCTAAGCCATGGAGTTGGCTGACTATGAACTGAACCTCTGAAACTATGAGCCCCAAATAAACTTTTCCTCCTCTAAATTGGTCTTTGGGGGTATTTTGGTCCCACTGATGAAAACTGACTAACATAGAAATTGGTACCAAGAAGTGGGGTTCTTTCTGTGACTAACTTGACTGTATGGTTCTGAAGCCTTTGGAACTGGTTTGAGAGAAGAGTTTGGAAAAGCTTGGAAATACAGGTTGTAGAAGTCTTAGAATATTGTAAGCAGAGCTTAATGGGGGATTCTGGTGGGAGCTCAAATGACTTTAATACAGTAGAAATGCAGACTGTAAAGACTGTGCTCATGAGGTTTAAGAGGGAAATGAGGATTCTATTTGGAATTGGACCTCAGACCATTCATATCACATTTGGGCAAAGGACTTGTCTACATTTTGCCCATTTCCTGAGACTGTGTAAGGCTGAATTTAAGTGATGGACTAATCTGATGGAAGAAATTCCAAGGGGCATTCAGACAGTGGAATGGAAATTGATATCAGCTTTTAGCCAGGTTTATTGTGATAACTGGGAGCAGAAAACAGAGAAGAAGGATTTTTAAAATTTGCAGTTTGTTCAGAAAAGTGTGTGTAAACTGGGGGTAAAGAAGGTAGTTGTTCAAGAGACTGTAGCCATGAAAGAGAAGCTAAGTACATTGCACAGGCAGTAAAACACCTTGAAGGCAGTCTCAGGAATAGCAAGATCACACCCATTGCAGGCTCAAGGATAAAGAAGGGAAAACTCTTTTAAGACCTTGGAAGCACCCTTCTCACTCAGGGGTGCCCAGAAAGTTTTTTCCCCAGGATTTCACTGTGCTCAGCCACCTTGGCACTCAGAGATCTGTGAAGCCTTAGTCCAAAGAGGCCTGGCTATTGCTCAAGCTGGCAGTAACTTGAGCAGATCATGGTGTCATTCATGTGGTGTTGGTTTTGCAGGAATGTAGGATGTTGAATTTAAGAGATCTTGGAGGCTTTCAACAAGATTTCAGAGAAAGGCCTGGGAAGCCAGGCAAAGTGTAGCAGAGTTAGAATCTCTATAGGCAGCCCCCAAGAGGGTAGTACTTGAAGTTGTGAAGCCAAAGCTGGAATGAAGACCCCTGGGATTAAGAGATGCCAATAACACAGATCACATGCCAAGGAAAATTGCTGGCTGTGAACAAAGCTAGTTTGAAAGAGAGCCCATGTTGGCCACAACCAACCAGTCCACAGAGGTGGGGCTGGAGAGCATATGTCTCTGCCTTGTGCCCAGCTGCTGGAGATGGAGCTAAAGGATCTGTTTGTCCAGCTGGTTTGGGTCTTGTTTTGATTGCATTCTTTTTTTCCATTTCCCTTGTCCTCCTTTTTGCAATAGGGATGTTTACTCTGTGCCACTGTATATTGGATATATATAATTTGCTTTTAATTTGTATGGGTGCTTACAGTCAAGAGTTTGTCTTGATTCTCAGCTGAGACTTTGGATTTGGACTTTTGAGCAATGCTGGAACTATTAAGAGGGGGGAGATTCTTGGAGATTAACTAAATGCATTTTACATTGTAATATGAACATGAGCTATGGGGAGACAGGGGAAGAATATTCTAGTTTGGATATGAGGTGTCCCCCAAAGGCTTCTATGTTAATGCAGGTGATAAAATGATTAGATTATGAGAGCTGTAACTTAATCCATCCTAGTTTGGATGGACTAATTGGGTGGTAACTGTATGTGGGTGGGACATGGCTAGAGTAGGTGGGTAATGGGGGTCATGCCCTAGAAGGGTTCAATTTCCTGTGGTCCCTTCCCCTTGCTCTCTCCATTCCTGACTGCCATGAGGTCAGCAACTTTGCTGTGTCCTCTGCCAAGATACTCCTCCTCACCTTGAGCTCAAAGTGAAGGAATCAGCTGATCATGGACGGAACATCTGAAGACACAGCCCCCAAATAAACTTTTATTTCTCCAAGTTGGTCTTGGGTATTAAGCTCACACAACATAAAATTGACTAACACAGTTACGTTTATTAAAATATGGTAGATGTTTCAGTCTGTCTTGTTTGGCCCTCATTGAGGAAAGACTCCTCTATTGAAATAGACTTCTTAACTTTAGTGGATGACGGGTTCCTGGAGGGCAAAGCCAAGTGGCAGTCCTTAACAGCAACAAGGTGGGTAATGTTACTGTCTTTGGCAGAGCCTAGAGCAGAAGCAGAATATCCTAACACTTAGGGATCTTTGATGTTGGTTACTTGTTCATGATTACCCTAGATTAAATGCAGATGGACAGTCTACTAAGAATGACTTGATTTATATAATTGGAAAACATTTATGTCTAGTGAAGAGATACCTGAGTTGTTCAATGTAGGGTCATACACTCTCACCCAAGGTCTAGGCTCCAGTAATTTCAAAGCCATAAAAGGGGAGGGGAACGAGGAAGGGTAGAAGTAGGAAAGGTAGGCATGATCAAAGTAGAATATATGTATGTATTGGAAATGCCGTAATGAAACCCATTAATTTGTACAATTAATATGTTAATAGTTCTAATAAGGAAAAGAAAAAAATGTATCAAAATCCTTAGATGGTTAATTCTCAAACTGTGACCCAAAAGTAGCAGTAGCACCTAGGAATTTGTTAGAAATTCACATTTATAGACCTTATCCAAGACCTACTGACACACAAAAAAACTCTGGAGATAGATCCCAGCAACTTTGCTTTAGCAAGCACTTAAATTGATTCTGCTGCATGCTAAGGTTTGAGATCCCTGAAGTTTGGAGAAAAGAGTGTCTGGCAAACATTGGGGAAGGACTCTATAACACTGATATAGATATCTACTATAAATCTTCCCCAAGGCCTGTAGCTGTTCACTATGGTAACTGTGCACTGAGAAAAGAGGAATATCCAGGGCAGTAAGGGATCTCTGGACATTGAACCTGAATTGATGCCAGTCTCTAGAGATCCACAATACCCCTGGATCACTGGAATCATGGGACAGGGGAGTCTCCTATGGCAATCAGGTTGTAAGTGAGATTTGGGGCTGTAGTTGCCTTATTAGATTCCACATGCTGTGGTTTGTAGTAAGTATCCTCAGAATCTGAAAGAACCCACCTCCATATTGATTCCCTGTCTTGTGTAGTGAGCATTATTATGATAGGCAGGGTCAAGTGGACGTTTCCTAGGATATCCCCTTTCTATGTAAGAGTAAAGTGAAAGCAATATCGTAGCCCTGGTGGAGCTGTAGTATTTCCATCTAACATCCGCACAATACAGTTGTTCTATTTTATATCCTCATTTAACTCCTCTCTTTGGCATGTGTAGGAGCAAGATGGTTGTTGCAGAATAACTGTGGATTCTTACAGCATTAATCAGATGCTAGACCAGATGTGGTCTCCTTAGACTGGAGCTCTTGACACATTGTATGCAGCTAGTGATCTGCAGAATGCTTTATTTTTCTTAACATTGAATTGGCAAACATTACTAGCAGGAGTTTCCTTTCAACCTGCGGGAAGATTGGCAAAATACCTCCCTGTCTTACCTGTGACCTGTGTTGTCTTTGCTGCCTTTGGACAGATCTAATCCACAGAGACCTTGACCATCTTGATAGTCTGCAGAACATTATTATGCTACCCTATTGGCTCATTCACATGATGAGAAGTGAGCTGCACATATTCTAGATTCCTCTTTAAGACCCATGCATGCCAGAGGGTAGGAGGTAATTACACCCCCCAAATCAAAGGTCTAATGCCTGGGGATATTTCTGGGGTCCAGATTCTGGTCTGGAGAATATGACATTTCCTTCTAAAGTGAAAGACAAATTACCGAATTTCACACCACCTTTCATTAAGAAAGGGCTGCCATATTTTGTACCTCATTGAATTTTTGAGATAATATATACCCATTTAGAGGGTACATTTCAAAGCAGTGTTTTGAGTGACCCAGTAGGCTGCAAGTTCTGTGTGAAGACCAGAGCAAAAGAGGACTCAATAGCAGGATTTCTTAACCTCAGTATTATTGACATTTGTGGAGCAGATAATTCTTTGTTTGGGGGGCTTTCCTGTACAAAATCATATTTAGTAGCATCTTTGATGACATTGTTTGAATATGGTTTGTCCCCTATGAAACTCTTGTGGAAATTTAATCCCCGCTTATGAGATAACAAGAGGTAATACAGGGGGCACCTTGAAGAGATGACAAGGGCTCTGTATTCATGCAATTAACGGATTATCCTAGGAGCAAGGTCCTCTATGGAAGCCAGTTTGGCTAAGTCTTTCTCTTGTTTCCTGTTTCTTATCATGTGGTCCTGTGTGCTGCCTCAGAACTCTGCTTATAAGAAGGCCATCAACAGATATGGGCTTTCAACCCTGGACCAGAACCAAAAGCCAAAATAAACCTCTTGCTTTACAATGTCCCCAGCTTGTGTTACTGTGCTATTGGCAACAACTAATAACTAAGAACAGCTAAGAACAAACTAAGACCCTCTGGTCTCTACCTACTAGCAGCACCACTTCCCTTAGTTGTAACAACAAAAATGTCTACAGACATGGCTAGATATTTTCTGGACCTCAAAAATGGCCCTCATTTGAGAATCACTAGCCTTTAGCATGTCTAGTGCAGACTTGGGGTGCCTGTGGCCCTTGCCAACATCTGAAATGCAGACTCTGGAGAGATCCTGAACCAGAGTCTTCTGGCTAAAGTGTTCCTAAATCCCTGGCCCTCTGAAACCATGTGAGAGTAAATATTTGCTGCAGAGTTTGGAAGTAATTTGTTAGTCAGCATATCTTGCCTTCTCAGATAAGGAACCAAGCCATCATGTTGAGCATGCACAGCAAAAAGTCCTTATCTGGTGTAAATAGTATATGCTGGATTGGGTTTGAGCTGGTTATCAAGGCACAGTAAATTTCATAAGCAGATGGTTCTGACTCCCATAGCATCTGCTCTTGCTGCTATATTGATACTCCCTCAGTTCACATCTACAGCCTCTTGGGGTTGACAGAGGAAGAAAGTATTTAGACTTGCTTCAAAGTTGACCCTTGCAGTTTGGAATCACCTGGTATGGGTGAGCTATCTAAGCATTATAGCCCAACCAAAGAAAGTGGTAAGGGAAGTTCTCTCAGGACCCAACAGCAAGCAGGTCACCTAGACCTAGACGGTTACTCTATTACATCCCAAAGGTCACTCATATTTGTATTCCTTCTACAAAGCTTGGATCAGCTGGTTTGAAGGTCTTTATTCCATGGAGAGCATGCTTCAACTGGAGGTTGATTCTGCCATCTGTCCGTTTTAGGTTTCTCATGCCACTGAATGAGCCGACAGAGAAAGGAGTTTCCTTTCAATCTGCAGAAAGATTGGCAAAATACCTCCCTGTCTTACCTGTGGCCTGTGTTGTCTCTGCTGCCCTCTGACAGATCTAATCCACAGGGACCTTGACCATCTTGATAGTCTGCAGAACATTATTATGCTACTGTTCTGGCTGGGGTGAATTGCCAGGAGGCAATTTGATGGCTACGATCCACAAGGAGAGCAGGAGGACTGTGTCTAGAGCTGAGGAAATTCTTCTGGGCACTTCCATATCAAGAAGTAAAAGTTATTGGAATTAGGTTGCAACCTGCAGGACTACCAAAGACCAAGGATTCAGCCTCTTCAGAAATGAGGGTGCAAGTCATCCTGTTGAGTAAAGAACCCCAAACAACCGAGGAGCTAAAAGCAAAAGGAACATGGAATGGGCATTGGAAGAAGTTCATGATGTATTATTATTCAACTTATTGTTATCAGTCAATTTTATTACCAGTTATCAAGACAAAAGATTCACAGCAGTTTGCATGTTTTATTTGCTTGCTATGTACATTGTCATTGATGGTTATCTTTTCAACTTGGCCTTTGGGTTGCAGAATGTCTAAGACGCCACGGTCATTCTATAACTCAGAAAAGAAACATCACCCTGAGATGAATAGAGTAGCTGAAAATGCCTCCTCACAAGGGCCACACTGTGTCACCACCTTTTGGATAGAGTGAACTTATCTTCATCTGCATGAGAAATACAGTTGTTCTGTTTGGTGGAAATATGATATTGTTATTATTAAACAGGTGTAATAGAAAGTGTAGATGCTGAGGAGCAAAAGGGTGGATGTATTGGGTCCTGTCTCCTGGCTCTAAGACTAAATCCATCCTTCCAGATGTTCTTCACCCCTTTCCCTGTCTCACTCACTCAGCCAATTTCATGTTAGATTATTCTAATAGGAAGTTCCCATGTGGGAGGAATAGGATAGCCAGCTTCCCTCCTCTGACAATGGGAATAGGGCCATGCAGCTGGGCTGGACTGCATGCACCACAGGCTCCAACAGCCCGGGGTGGTTCCAGCCTCAGCATCAGTACTGAGTATCTGCTCCTGGGATCCAGCCAAGGGACAGTGGCAGCTTCTCAGTCTTTATTTGCTTCTCAACCCTTGCAGCAGTTTTTAAAATCAATTCCTTGCATTACATTCTTCTCCACTTGAAGTATGTAAAACTGTTTCTACTTTTCTCTTTGGTCACTGAACAATATAGAAATCATTCCACTTCAGTACATAGGAAGCTTCCTTATCCTTGAGGTTTATTTGTTTGTTTGCTTGTTTTTAGAATTCATCATGTTTACATAAGAAGATTCAAGTACTGGATATTTAGGTTGCTTTTCATATTTTCTTTTAATCAGTAAAAGCAATAAGGATATTTTCATTTTAGGCAAGTATTGTTAAGGCGTTTACTTGGCAATGTTTATCTCCCTGCATTTGGAATTACTCATGCCAAAGCTCTTGTGCAGGGATCCAAATGGCTGAAGTAGGATTAAACTAGACTCTGGAATCCAGAGAGCATCCATCTGCAATTGGTTATTTATTGCTTAATATGTGTTCTGAAGTATTGTCCCTGGATGTCCTGCCCTTATCTCTTCTAAATGAATTGGAATCACCTTGAGGCTTAATTTTGTCATCTTTTGAATATGTAAATATGTAGGGAGGGATGTGGTACCTCATCTCTCTGGAACTAATGTCATTGAATATGTCTTCTGACTGGCAGTTTTGGAGGAGGTCTCTGCCTTCATGTGAACAGGGCTTGGGTTTTCTCTGGAGGAAGTGGCTAACGAACAGCACTGCCAACACCTCTATGAAGCGGGCTAGCTCAAATAGAATCCCAGTTTATCATTGGGCTTATTCCATATCCCTTTCATGAGCCAGTGCTCTTTAGACAATTTTTCCCTTTAATTATGAAATATTTTAAATGATTTGTAGGCAATGCAGCAAGTCTCCTGGGTCACCGAGGGACTGGAGGACTTCCAAGACCAGCTAGATATCTTCTGTTCCCTAAGGCTCCCTCATCCCCTCTCAGCCAAAGGACATTCTGCTTCTGCAACATAGAGAAGGAAAGCTTCTTCAGCTTTGTGTGGACGCCAATTCCCACCTCTGTTTTCTGATTTATGTTCTAAAATTAATTAAGCGGCATTTTTGCACTCTTCTCAACTTTAAGGTGTTCAGATGATTGTGCCCTACCATTTCCAGCTCTCAGATTTTCTGGAACTTTCTGAATTGGGCAAGGTTAGGCCCTGTGTGCAGTTGCCATGCCAGCTTTTTCCTCTCAGGAGCATTTCCCTTCTGTGGGTCTACACTGTCATAGCAACTTAGAGAGTGACAGGAATCCTTAAACACTCACAAGCATCTTGGCCAACAGGCATTTGGAGCTGCATTCCTGAAATGAATATTCAGCCTTGTTCCAGAAGGATTCAACTTCTATAATCTTTAACATAATCCCTTTAACGCATAAATCCTTGGCAAATCCAAACTGCTGCTACGGTATGAAAATTCTAATTAAAGACTAAAACCAAAGCTGCTTTTGGTGGTAATGCTGTTACACTGTCAGTCTGGTTGTCAGCCACATTAACAAAATACCTTTCTGATAATCAGCTAATGCTGGTAAGAAATCAATAGCCAAATCCACTTAACTTGAGCAGCATAATGCTGTTAAATCACATTTCCTGTCTGTGGGGCTAAATCCTAGGAGATGTGCATGGATTGTATTTCCACATACTGGGTTGAAAAAGCAAGGAAGCATGAAAAGGAAAATTCATTTACATTTTACATGTCAATAATAGCCACACACAACATTTATATTCATTTTTAATACATTTGACAAAATTGTTAATGCTGCATATTTATTACATGAAATAGTAGTTAAATAGGTTTGCTCATTTTCTAGGAAACCACCCCTACAGGTGAGTTTGCAAATGACTCATATATACTTTTAATAAAAATTGATTTTAAAACTCTCAAGACAGGAGGAACATGGAAATCCATCCTGGCATACTTACTGGTGCATTGGAGATCTCTCAGTGTGGATGTTTCTCTCTTGTCTGGAATTCCATGTGCAAAAGGAACACTTAGAAGCTCCAGATTCAAAATGATTACAAATTAGTTTTATGTCTCGCTGATTGGGATCTGCTCTGTTCAGGTTCAAAGAAAACCCAGAAACATCACAGGTCTCTACCTGAACTTTGTTCAAAGGATTCCATTCTCTTTTTGTCCCATCCTGATTCTGCAGCTGGAGTGACAATGACTTTTTCCTTAGCTATCAATATATTCAGGACAGACTTTTCTCTCTGGGAAAAGGTTATACACCAGTCTGGATTTTACTTTATATTTTCATTATAGATGAGAGAGATATTTTAAAAGTCACTTAAGAATTACTGCCTGGCTTCATGGGGACTGGGGCCAATGGTTGTTGGCATTCTAACTATTCAATCAACTTTTTTTGTAACTGAAAAGTGAAGGTTGGAACAATGCATTTTCTAAGCTCTCAACCATTAGCCCAAGTTCTAAGTGTGATGAAGAATAAAACAATATGGAGTATTTTTCAAACTAAAACACCCTTTTTTAAAATCCATGGATGAAAGACTTGTGAATATTTCATCTTAGTATATCTAATTGAATCATAAACTACCAGAATCTAAAATCTTCTTCCCCAGCCTAATGTAGAGGAATAATCACTGTGTGATTGCTGGCAGGTTTTAGCTTGCCCCTGACAGAGGAGTCCTTGAGTGTTGCTAAAACACAAAATGGAATTTTTATTTGTAATGGAAGAAGGAGACGACTTTCTAAATACATAGTGGGAGTTTGCAAATTTAAAGTAAATCTATTTTAAAGATTTTGCTATCTCCTAAGTGTGGAACTAGGTCAAAATTTTCTTTATCTCTAAGATGGAATAAAAAGTTCTATTTCACATAAAACACCCCCAAATTCAAAAAGTGTTTAAACTAGCATTTTTCCTATTAGAAAACCATTTAACAATAAACATGAATCAATATTTGCAAAATGCCAGGTCTCTACTAGAAACCGTCAATACAAGAGTAAGCACAATAGGCAGAAGTTCCTGGCCTCCTGGGGCTCATGTCACTTATTCTTAAGGGCTTCTGGGTTGAATTAAAACATTAACAAATGGTTGCTGTGAAGAATTAACCAGTGTTCTTCACTAAATGGGTGTGGCCCCCAGCGTGATAAAAACCAAACAAGAAAATACTAAGAAAGAATTTCTGCAGCATTCTTTTCTTTCTGCAATACCAAAATCCCTGAATGTTTTCACCATAGTACGTTTGTAATGAACAGAACTTTTATGTTCATTTGTTTCATAGAAGTTGTTGTTTTCTGGAAACCATCTTGCCAAAGTGGAGGGGGGGGGAAATCCTTTCTGGGGAAAGTCAGACACAGAACTGTAAATGATTCTGGCAGGATGAGCGTAGAAGGGAAAGGATATTAGCAATTGAAAATGACTTTGTTGCCAGAGGCACTGTTGATGACATTAGAAACCACATGATGGAATTAGACTTGAGGTTCTGTGTGGGTCTGCTTCAGCTCAAAGCATCCAGTAACCCTCCACGGATTGATTGTGAGACAACCACAGAGGCTGTAGAATGTACCTTTTATTATCTCAGGGATGGAAGTCTTATTTTGAAATCCAGACTTTGGAGAGTGTGATAAAAAATCATGTCTACAATCCTGGACGGCCACAGTCCTAAACAATTCCACCTACCTCATCCTTCAGTTTTGGTCTCCAGCCCCGTCACACTGAGTCTTCTCATTTAGAAATGTTTCAACATGGAAACTCCCCACACTGCTCCAGGAAAAGAGAAAACAAGTCAAGAGGTGGCAGAGAAGGAGAGAAAGAAAGAAAGGACAGAAATACTTCTCTGCTCTGCAAGTGGTTTGGATGTCTCGGGCTGTGCCAGCCAAGACGAAGCTGCTTCTGTCCTCAGATATCCCGCCCACCTGGGCACCTGGGATCCATTTTCCATCTGGCTCTAATCATCTCAGTCAAACTGAAGATTGTTTGTTGGTGGTGGTGGGATTTTTTTCCTTCCCTTAAATTTCACATTAGTTTTGTCCTGCCTTAGGTTTGTTTTCCTTTCAGTAATTCAAGTCTTGAATAAATCATTTGTTGCTCATGGGCAAAACCTGCTTCAGCGTAGACAAAAAACATCTTCAGACCATAAAAATGTTGGTTCACCTGTAAAATTTGCATGTGCTCCAAAAACAATCAGTGGAGCTTTCCTTTTTGGCCAGAAGCATGCCCTTCTGCTCCTCCTAGGGCTAGGAGGAATCCTTAGCATAGGCCTCACATTTTTTCACAATGCTGTCCCCAAAGTATAAGGAAGGATAGGAAACCACATCAGAGAAGAGCTAAGACTTGCTGTCTGATTTCTATTAAGTCCTTTCTGAATTTTTTTGAAACCCTGACACATGTTTATTTTCATAATTGAAGAGTTGTAGTCTTGGACATTGAAAATAAACTCATTTTATGTTTTCAAATTTATAATTACAGCCATGGATGTTTTTACTTGGTTTGAGCTGTTTCATTTTGTTAACTTGTGACTTTAAGAAGGCACAAGTTGTAGATGGTGAATCAAGCTGCCATTCATCCACAGAATCGGGAACAGTTATTGGGGCAGATGGGAGAGTAAAAGCAGAGGCCTGGGTAGGGTGGGGTGGGTGCATCTCTAGGAAATGTTCCAATGCCTCACATCAAAGAAGAAGAAAGTGAAGTTTTTCCTGGACCCCAGACAAGACTGTGGCATCCTGCAGCAAGGGGCCAGAAGGGGCCATGCTATCCCTGGTCTTGGTCAACAGGGTTTGGTGGCTCATGGGTTAGCTTCCTCATACAACCCAGTGGCTACTGCGTGCGCACCCTCTGTGGCCCCCGAAAGAGTAATTGCCTCATGACCCCTTTGTCCAAGTTGCTGAAGCCAGTTAGAAACAGAATTTCAATGAATTAAAGGATGACATTAAATTTTGTAATGTGATGAAGTAAAGAAAACATGACCTAATATTTTCTCCAATGTGGAAATAAATCAGAATCTAAATAATAAAAGACTGGAAGAATAATTGATAGTTGAACAGTGGTTCTGTCTTTCTGTGAGTCATTTTGTTGTTGTTGTTGTTGTTCAATATATTTTTATGTTATGCATTATTTATCAGTGTGTCACAAAAGCCATATGTGGTCCATCCTTTTTATGGGTTGGGTCTGGAACGTTCCCCAAAGGCTCATGCATTGAAGGCTTGGATCCTAGTGCAGGGGTGTTCAGAGGTGGGGCCTTCAAAAAGGTGAGTGGGCTTTAGCCTCCCAAGTGGATTAATCCATTAACAGGTTCATGATTTAAGGGGACTTCTGGAAGGTGGTGGAAACTGTAGAAGGTGGGACCTAGCTGATGGGAGTGGGTCCTTGGGAGCATGCCCTTGAGGAAGATTTTGTCCCCAGCCCCTTCCTCTTTCTCTCTCTCCCTCTGCTTCCCAGCATCCCTGAGGTAAGCAGTTCTGGTCTGCCATGCTCTTCTGCCTCATCTCAGGCCCAGTGCAATGTTGCCAACAGCCCATGGACTGAGATTTCTGCAACCATGAACTGAAATAAGTTTTCCTTCCTGTAAGTTGTTTTTCCCATGTATTTTGTCACAAAGATGCAGAGCTCACTAATACAATCCTCTATTTACCATACTACCTAGTACATATTGTGTAAGTGGAATTCTGGGGGGTAGGGGGGAGTAAAGGGAGCAAGTCCTAAGTCATTACCTTGGTCTGCCACCCACTGCACATGGCTCTGACAGCCCAGTCACTGCTCTCCCCTTATCCCATGGTTGAGCTTTTATTCTTTTCTCAGGGCCTGGGCCTGTGATGGGCTTTCCCCAATACAAGCAAGAGTCATCAGCCCTTCCTTCAGGCCCTGCTCAGATGCCAGCTGTCAGGAAAGCCTCTCCGGACTGCTTATCCTTTATTCCAGTCACCCCACTTAGATTTTCTTAACACACTTCTCAATATCCACAGGTTTGTATGTATTAACACTGACCTCCCACCAACATGTGATGTCTTTGAAGCCGGGTCTTTGGTGTTGTTTATTGCTATATCTCTACCATCTAGAACAGTGCTTGGCACATTGTAGGTACTCAGTAAGCACTGTCAAATTGATACCAGGTTCCCTTCCTCAAGGGGACAGTTGTGATGTGTGTATTAAAAATATCAGGGATGAATATCAATCTACAAAATCAGGTGATACGAACTATGACTCATCTTTCCTTTTTTGTGGATTAGGGTGTGGGCATCTTTGGGGGCCATTATTCCACTTAATATGATTATAGATAAAATAATATGTCAAAATCAGTAATGAACATATATTTTTAAAAAATAGGAGCTGGGGTTGTGGCTCAGTGGTAGAGCGATTGCCTAGCATGTGTAATTCTCAGCACCACATATAAATAAATGAACAAAATAAAGGTCCATCAACGTCTAAAATGATATTTAAAAAAAATCATCTTGTGACATAAGAACACATTTGTCTTTTCTTTATTTGTTCTTTCTAGTTATACATGGCAGTAGAATCTATTTTATATATTTATGCAAGCTTTGAATATATCTTATTCTAATTAGAATCCCAGTCCATGGTCGTACATGATGTGGAGATTCACTGTGATGTATTCATGTATGGACACAGGAAAGTCGGGTTAGATTCAGCCTAGTGTCTTTCCTGTTCCTGTCCCCTCCCTTCCCTTCATTTCCTTTTGTCTAATCCAATGCACTTCTACCCACCCCCTGCCATTGTGAGTTAGCATTCATATATCAGAGAGAACATTTGACTTTTGGTTTTTGGTGGATGGGCCTATTTCACTTAGCATGATGGTCTCCAGGTCCATCCACTGACTGGCAAATGCCATAAAGTCACTGTTTTAGGTGTTATAGTTTGGAGCTGGACTGTCCCTTTAATACTGTCCCTATGTATTAAAGCATGGTCCCCAATACAGCAAGGTTTAGAGGCAGGCCTTTTAGGAAAGCTTGGGACATGAGGGTTCTGATCTCATTAATCCATTTCATGGATTAATCCATTGATAGCTGGATGGATCATTGGAGGTAGAACCTAGTTGGAAGAAGTATGTCACTGGAGGTGTGACCCTGAAGGGTTTATCTCCCCAGCCCCTTCCTCCTCACCTCCTCTCTGTCTCTCTCCCCACATCCACTATGTTGTTCTGCCTTGATGTTCTGCCTCACCTCAGGCCCAGAGCAATGGAGCTGGCCAAGAATGGATTGAATCCTCTGAAACCATGAGCCAAAATAAATCTTTCCTCCTCTAAGTTGTTCCTTTCAGATATTTTGGTTCCAGTGATGAAAAGCTGACTAACACACTTGGGCAAGTGGGAAATTTCATCTCGGTTCCTCCACCCCTCCAGCCCACCCAGGTATGTTTCAGGATCAGGGAGTCCTAGGCAGTCACAAGGGCTTCAGGGAGGGTCGTCTGCTAATGAGGCTACTACACCATAACTGTCCCCATGGTCCCTCATGTAGGTGGCCTTCTGCTGCTTCTAGGAAGGCTGAAAACCTCGGTGCTTGGAGCCTTGGCTCCCCAGGTCTTCCACCTGGAAGCTCTGCCTGTCTGGGCTACAGCCTCATGGTGGCCCCCGCCAGGAAGCAGAACCCACCGAACTTGCTCTGCTGGGAGAGTTACCTTTAAGTCTGGCCTTTTGTGCCTGTTTTTCCAAGTCGTTCTGCTTCCTCAAAACTTATCCTCCCTTTGGGCCTCGGCCTTTTGGAAAACAAAAGCCAGAAACGCTCTCAGAATCCTTCTGCTTCTCTTCCTGCCACTCACCTCCCTGAAGCTGGGACTCTTGAGTCCTGGAGTGGGCTGGCTACCTGCTGGAATGAGGAAAGACAAAGGAAAACTTCAAACAACGCTGATGGAAGGCAGAAATGTGTGTTCCAGGAGGGAGACAGATGATGCACAGAAGAAAGTGACATTATTGAGCAGGAGGGAGTGGGTAGAGGAACCAAGGGAGGTGGAAGGCCTAATGGTGTCTTATACTGTTACCTGGGCTGTGAGGCTGGATGGGTGTCGTTTGACAACAGGTGGTGAATACATAGAGGTCTGAACAGAGGAAACAGAGGTGGGGTGTGGGTGGGTGCAGGTAAATCTCATCTGATTGGATAGATTTGAGCAGTGGGAAAAGAAACCAAAAAAGGTCAGCTGGAGCCAGTTTGTGGTGGGCCTTCAAAGCCAGAGGGTTTTGATGTCATCTGTTAGTACTTGGCAGTCGTTGACTGGACGGAGCAGAGCCAAGTTGCGCATTAGGAAATGAAACAGCAGCTCTGTCTAGGATGGCATAGAGGTGCAGCCAGGGCAAGGCCAGGAGCAGGCAGACCTTTCCGTAGACAGCGGCCTAGAATCTAGAGGGAAGAGAACAGAGGTGCAGAAGCGATTGCTGAGGTGGAATAGACAGACTTTGTCCCTGGTTGGGGGTAAGAGAAAGGCAGGAGAAAGGTGGATTGGGAGAACAGGAGCATACTCAGCAGACCCCGGAAAACTAAGGGAAACTGCTGGTTGGTCTCATCTTGTTGAATCTGAGTTTTCATCAGGGCAATTGGAGTGGTGGGCAGGGAGCTCAGAAGAGAGGTGGGGATCAGGAGAGAGTGTGGGTCATGACACTGCAGCAAGGAAAGCTTATGTGGCTTGTTTTGGGCTTCTCCATCAGGTAGGGACAAGCCCACTCATTGAGAGAGAAGGGAGCTATGCTGGGGCCTCCTTGGAGCTTGAGAGTGAGCATCATTTGAAACAGCTGCATGGCTGGCCACAAAAAGTGGCAACAGGCGAGGAGCAAGAGAGAAGAGTCCCGCCACCTCAGGTTCTCTCCAATAAATACGGCGTCCTTTAATGGTGGCATTCGGAAATCTGTCCAGGCAGATATAAGAAGAAATAGCCTTCGAGTCAAATATCTAGTTTGAGGCATATATTAAGTTTTATACTCTGATTTTGACTAGAAAATTCTCCCTTACTTATTGCTATGCCACTCATTAGGAATGTATTGTTTGGAAATGTATCATGAGGCCGGAATCCCTCCGCAGGGCACACATGGAAGCAGCTCTTCAATGCCACCATTTCCTTCTCCGTGACATGTTTCTTGGTGCTGAATTTCTGCTCATCATTATTTTTACCCCACTCCAAACGAAGTTTTTTTTTTTTTTTTTTTTTTTTTTTTTTTTTTTTTTGCTCTACTTGGTGGCTTTGGGTGGGAGAGGTACAGCACATCACAGAGACAGAATCACTTGAGGATTGATTGATTGATTGATTGATTTTGGTACCAGAGATTGAACCCAGGGACACTTAACCACTGAGCCACATCCCCAGCCCTTTTTCATATTTTATTTTGAGACAGGGCCTCACTAAGTCTGAGGCTGGCTTTGAACTCACGATCCTCCTGCCTCAGTCTCCCAAGCCACTGGAATCACAGGCTTGCACCATCATACCCAGCTGCACTTGAGGCTTTTGAGGCAGCTGCTGGACTTGCTGGGGAGAAACAGACAACCCCAGACTCACGGGCATTCTCTGTGGAGAGTGCTGAGCACCAGCCCAGTGTTTTAAGGACCCCGTTCCATTCACCTTCTTTTGTTTTTTGTCCCCCTTGATTCCAATCTTTTACTTTCATTCTATGCTGTCTGCTGTTGGTAATGGGGTGATTTGCTTGCAGGGACCAAGAAGGACTTACAAGAGAGAATAAGGCACGTCTCTCTGCATACTTGACCTTCCGGCATTTCCTTTCTAAATGACTCCTCCACGAGAGTGTTGACGCTTGTCGTTTTAAACCACCTGGTTCTGGTTTTCGTAGGCAGACGTGTCCTAATAACAGATTACTGGATGCTTTTTCTCTTCCTAGTATTGCTTCTAAATTGAATATAGGACGGCCTCCTCTTTTCCTTTACCGCAGCCCAAACAGAGAAAAAGAAAAACCCAATGAAGAACTGGAAATAATGGAAAAATTTGGACTGGGCTTCAGAATCGCAGGCCCACTGGGCTCCTTCTTCTTTCTCTCCGACCATGCAGCAAGGGAGGCTTCTGAGCATGGAGGCTCCCTAGAGCTTGGTTTACTTCTGGGGCCAAAAGAGAATTATATTTCTCATTACATAAGAAATTAGAACACTCGGGGACCTATTCAGAGGCTTCAGCCTGACAAACATGAAGGTTTCTCCTCTGGGACAGAGGAGCCCGTCTGGGGAGCAGTGACATATTTGATATCCCATTACCCCTGCTCCCCACAGCCCTACCAAGGGAAATGCATTCTGCTGAAATTTCACTCAGAACCAACTGCCCCACTTGAGTAAACAAAGTCCCTCTCCACTCCTCGCTCCATGCTGTCCAAGATCCTCTTCAATATTGCAGTACAACATCACTCAAGCCGTTTTTGATAGAAGCTACATTATTATTTTTACTTTTGTTTATTTTCACCCCAAAGCCTCTGGCATTTCCCTCCAGTGAGTCACACTATGGAACCATTTCAAAAAGTCCTCCTTAAAGAACATTCCTTTTCCCAGGGGAGAAGGGACCTTGGTAAAGGACAGCCTATCCCACCAGGCGCCTATCCAGCATGTGAGGATTTTAATAAAGAAATGCCATTTCACATGCCACCAAGGCCACTCCATGGATGGACTTACAGGAAGCCTTCTAGATCTTTCCCTGACTCTGCAGAGACAAGATGGCAGAACTGAAGTGTGGCCATTGGGAGTCTATTCCAATCAACCTGAGAGTCAGTCCATCAACTCTCTCCATTGCAGAAGTTAGGGCAGGTGTGTGTGAATTTGGATTTTGCAAAAAATAACTGCACTATTAAAGATGGAAAGATAAAAATGAGAAAAGAGAAGGCAGAGGCAGGGGTGCTCAGAGCCTCACCATCCGTGGCACACTCGTGCTTTGCTGGGCTTGGCCAGAATCAGTCTTTTGCCCTGAAAAGCCTTCAGCATACCCCCTGCTCCCAATGTGGAGCAGTCACACCTTACTCTCTGCTCCCAGAGCACTTTGGGGACTTTTTCTGCTAATGCACACAGTGGGCTGGGTTACAGTTTGTGATGCTGTGGGTCACTCCATCCCCACACAGCCCTCTCCACTCCATTCAGGGTTAGGGGCACAGGTCAGATTTCCCTGTGTCTTTACCACCCAGAAAGTTTATTATGGCACATGGTGATGGGAGAAGGCAAGCACAATGGAACCAGAGGTCCCAGGGAATTTCTGTTCATAGACTGACAAACACAGGTATCTTGGGTTTCCTATTCTCTATATACAGCATCCTTCTTCTCCTTCAGCCTTCACAGACATTTCCTTGTCATGCTTTTTTTGGGGGAGGTGGGTACCAGGGATTGAACTCAGGGTCACTCAACCACTGAGCCTCATCCCCAGCCCTATTTTGTAGTTTATTTAGAGACAGGGGCTCACTGAGTAAATGTTTAGCACTTCACTTTTGCTGAGGATGGCTTTGAACTCAAGATCCTCCTGCCTCAGCCTCCCCAGCCACTGGGATTACAGGTGTACACCCCTGCACCCCGTTCTTTGTCAGGCTTTGATTCACCTATGAAAATTAAAATATAATCAGAAATTATTAGAAGAGTTTTGATTGTAAATGGTCGTTGGGAAAATTGCCAGTGAGCATCTTGCTGCATATTCAGTTGAAGAGACTGGCCTTCATCTTTCTGCTGAACTTTGACATCTGCATGGGGTGGATACTTTTTGCCTTTTGGCTGCCTGGCAGCCAGGCCCCCTATTTCTCCTGGAAACAAAACCTGCCTTTTTTTTTTTTTAATGGTGGTCATTGTCTCTTGTTGTTGGGGTGCCATCATGGTGGTCCTGGGATGTGTTGTTATCAGCGGTCACCACTAGGTGTGGTGTGGGGTTGGTTGGTGAGGGGGAGTTTTTATTGTTTTGTAGTAGAAAGTTCATACTTTTGCAGTTTGAAAATTAAAGATTTAAGAAAAAGATTAATATTTGCTCGAAAGATCAGGCTAGACACAAGGAAGTTTCCTGTGAAATTCCTTTAAGCACAACCACAGTCCTGGCTTCCTCCTCAGACCCACAGAGCCCGAGGGAATGCACCCAACCCCGCGTCACACTCCTGAGGCTGCCAGAAATCCCTTTAAAATGATCGAACAGATGTCTTTCCTTGGGTTCGAGCAGATATAAATCACAACAGTCTGCTTTTAATTCCTGGGCTCGGTGTCTTAGGGGCAACAAAATTAATTGCTTTCAGATTTGTTTTCTGAATGTTTTTCAAGTCTTCAGAATTTTAATAGCAAGAACCATTACAATATGCAAGAAAAAGTAAACACATCTGTGCAGGTAGCTGTATGTCATCCAGGGCACAATCTCCCCACGTGACGGTGGAGTTGAACGAGCCTCAGTGACAAGGCCTCTGTAGAAGGGACTTGTTGACCACAGGTGGTTCTCTCAAGGGACCAGCATGAAGAGCAAAATGTCTCTGAGGGTAGGATCAGGGGCATAAATGGCATAAGACTGACACAGCCACCACCCATGTATCATCAGCTGGAAGAGTAGAGGTCTGGTTATTCACAGAAAGAAAGAAGGGACGCAAGACCTTCCGTAAATTAGGATTTAAGTCAAACAACTTGTTACTAGAGCTCAGACCCTGGTTTCTGGATATACCTGTCATGTTTCTGGTGTCAAGAAAGGATAATTTGGGAACATCCATGAATGAGTAATTAAATGATAGTACTTAGCAGAGAATCACAATTCAAATATGTATTAGCTCCTCTTGGGCAGAAGGGATATAGCTTCTAAACTTTCAAGATTTGGGCACAACGTTCAAAATAAAGCAGATGATACAAGCCACCCTCTTTCCTTCCTCTCTCACTCTGTCTCTCCCTCCTCTGCTAGATGCTTTTTTTAAAAAAGAAATTAATGAAATTGTTATAAATTTTAAGACTACTTTTGAATTAGACTTTTCCTGTTCTCCCAAACAGTGATTTGCAAACTTCTTGCTGTCAAACCTATCATTAAGAGATTGCTAGCTTGATGCTGTGGTGCAAGCCTGGAATCCCAGCTGCTTGAGGCAGGCTGAGGAAGGAGGATCATATGTGAGACCAGCCTCAGCAACTTAGAGACATTTTGTCAAAATTTAAAAATGGGTTGGGAATGTAGCTCAGTGGTAAAGTGCCCCTGGGTTCAATCCCCCAATCCCGAGAGAGAGAGAGAGAGAGAGAGAGAGAGAGAGAGAGAGAGAGAAAGAGGGGCAGGCCCTGGGGCTGTAATTCATCGGCAGGGCAGCGTGCTTGTCCAGCAATGCAAATAAACAAACAAACAAAAAGAAAACGCTGAAGGCATTGGATAAAATATGGGTAATTATTTATAAAGCATGATCAGTCCACTATTATACAAATAACATATACATTATAAAATTTTACAGTGGAAGCTATAAAAGGATGCAGATGAAACTTAAAATACCAAACTTTAAAAAATTTCATTAGATTTTTTAATGATGCAAAATATTTTTGCTTTCTAATAGAACCAGTGTGTTGAATATGCTTTGCTAATTTTGGAAAATCCTGGGTTATTCTTTGGTAATATAGCAATTAAACATCCATTATGTGTTCAGTTTACATTAAAGCTTGGTTTCAGAGTCCATCAGAGATGAAGAAGACACTTGGCTGAGCTGTGTAGGGTCCAGTGGAAGAAATGCCAGGGTAGATGGTCTGCGTTGAACCCACTCCCCCAAATCATTTCTTAGCTTCATTTGTCTCTTATGCAAAGACTTTTGTTGGCTTTTAAGGCTTGTTTTTGTTTTTGCAATGTGCATCCAGAAAGACGGGAACACTTACAAACATCTGTTCTCAAAATGCTCTTGCCATTGTTTCAATTTTTTTTTTTTAACCTTTACCTTTCTCACTAATTGTGAAAGTCCCACTTCTGCCTTGAAAGGGCAGATTATGTGTTTGCTATTTTAAATATACCTGTTAGGTGACACACTCACAGTACTCCCTTGCCATGACAGGAGATCACAGCAAGTCTGTAAGGCTTGTATTCGTCCAAGAAGGAAGGCATGGTTCTCCTCAGGCCCACAGCACCCTGTGGTGTACCAACATGTGACAACCAGGGTGGTACAAAAGGCCCGCGTGCCCATTCCCCACCAAAGTGCACAGTGTTCCAAAGGCCCTGCTAGTGGAAGGGTTGGTTTTAATGAGTCAACCATAGTGATAAAAACATATGTGAACTGGGCACAGTGGTGTGTACCTGTCATCCCAGCAGCTCTGGAGGCTGAGGCAGGAGGATCTTGAGTTCAAAGCCAGACTCAGCAAAAGTGAGGTACTAAGCAACTCAGTGAGACCCTGTCTCTAAATAAAATACAAAGTAGGGCTGGGGATGTGGCTCAGTGGTTGAGTGTCCCTGAGTTCAATCCCTCAAACCTGGAAAAAAAAAAAAAGGAACCTTTATGTGAATCTAAATCACAATTCTTGACAACATGCTGGACCCAGACCATGAGAGATGCTTCGGTTGGACCTCTCTTCCATACAACATCCCCCTTTACCCATATAATCTATTTACATTTATGTTAGTTACATGGAACACTGGACTGTCTCGCATCTAGGCCAGGGGAGAGCATGGTGAGCATCCAATACTAAATATTAATAAAGCTTAACTGTGCTCTCATTTTGAAATGAAATAAACATTGACAGACATATTAGAATTTTCTCCTTGGACACCAGTGGATTGTCTTGGACAGACCATGGAGAATATGTAATCCATGGGAGGTTCCTTACACAAAAGACTTTCTCCAGTTCAATTAAGAAACTTTGCTTTTCTTCAGTCTTAGAACTCTCCTTCCCTCTGTTTTTTTTTTTTTTTTTTTTTTGTTTGTTTTTTGGGGGGTACTGGGACCAACTCAGGGACACTCGACCACTGAGCCACATCCCCAGCCCTATTTTGTATTTTATTTAGAGACAGGGTCTCACTGAGTTGCTTAGCACCTTGCTTTTGCTGAGGCTGGCTTTGAACTCAAGATCCTCCTGCCTCAGGCTCTGCAACCACTGGGATTATAGGCCTGCACTACAATGCCTGGTATTCCTTCTGTTCTTTTAAAATAAAACCTCTAGATTCAGTTTCCAGGTACCTCTACCCTCAGGTAATGGGGGAAGGCTGCTTCTAGATAGCCTAGCAACACTCCCCCCTATTTCAGTACCTGGGGCAGGGAGATGATAAAACTGAACATTTCAGTTGTTTCCATTTATTGAGCTATTGTTTTGTGCCAGTTGCTGTGTTAAAAGCTTTGAAAATACAACTGATTCTCTTTGTTCATGGTAGTGATATTCTCTGACATCTCTGCAAACACTGAATTAGCAAACTCTGAATCATTGCCCCTTGGGGAAATAGAGGATTAAGTTCCTTCCAGCCTCTGGTCACAGCATTTCTGTCAATCAATACCTAATCGTGCTTGATGTGTGTTTTTTAATCACCTGATTTGATACATATCATTGATTCATTAACACTGAACTCTGGGCCAACAGCACAACCCATGCCCGAACAAATCTTATCCAACTCGCATTTTCTCTGTCAGGCTCATCAGTCTTCTTGTGTTTAGGGACACTAGACAGTACCTGAGCACTACGCCTGGGCCACTGTAGATGACAAAATCAGTAATGAAAAGCACACACAGGGCTGAGGTGTGGCTCAGTGGTAGAGCGCTTGCTTAACATGTGTGAGGTCCTGGTTTTGATCCTCAGCACCACATAAAAATAAATAAATAAAATAAATGTCTATCAACAAGTTAAAAAAACTACAAAAAGAAAAGCACAAACAAATAAGCAAAAAGCATGGCACTAAACAGACCTGGAAAGGACCCTTGTTTACAGTTAGGAAAGCTGAAAAAAGAAGGTGAAGTGGCTGGACGTGGAGACACCTTCCTGTAATCCCAGCAACTCTCAGGAGGCTGAGACAGAGGGATCAAAAGTTCTAGGCTAGCCTCAGCCACTTAGACCCTCAGCCATTTAGCAAGACCCTGTCTCCAAACAAAACACCCTGGGTTCAATTCCCAGTACCCAAGCTTTGGGTCGGGGGAGCAGAGCATCGCCTTTGCTTAATCTTTGTTTAATCTCAGCTGGGAATGTATGTGGTGGACAACTCATATTTTTTGCCACGATTGATTTGTGGGTTACAAATAAATTTTTAGCAAGTAGGCCACGATGTTCGCAAATACAGAATCAGTGAATAATGAGGATCAGCCATCTCTAGTGCCTGGTGAGAAATGTAAGACTCCAGTGCTTCCTGAACTGGAAGGAACCTCTGAGATCTGCTCCTCTGGCCACCTGTTTTTGATACTAGTAGTATGGAGAAGTGACTTATCCCAACCACCCAGGGGTATGTGGCCCATTGGGACAAAAATCCCTGGTCTCCAGCCAAGGTCTGGGCCCTTTCCACTATGTATTTATGGAACCAATGCATCCCATTTAGCCTGCTCATAAAAAGAGGTTGTACCTCCATGCTCCAGCTTATCCTCTCCAATAATTGCAATCTGCTTTGACCAGAAGGTTTGATTTGAGGATACCTAACACATGGACATTATGAACAATGTCTCTTAAAAAAAAAAAGAAAGAAAGAAAGATAGAAAGAAAGAAAAGAAAAAGGAAAAAGGTCAGGGAGGGGAAGATCACAAACCTGAGTGAAATCAGGCACAAGATGCAAAATTAAAAGAACAAACTCAACATTTGCAGCCAGAACAGGCATCCATATTTTAAATTTAATTATCCAGTGAGCTAATTCATAGGTGGGATGTGATATTGTAAAGCCAAACATGCTGTAGAATTTCAAAGAGATGTCTCCATAATGCATAAATAGGAGCAATGTTCTGAGATGTGAGTGTAGTTGGGAAATTACTAATGCATGTATATATCTACATATTTTAAAGTCAGTCTATCTCAAATTTCAATTCCAACATTGATAAAATTCAGTTTCTCTTCGGGGCATGGTGGTGCATGCCTGTAATCCCAGAAGCTTGGGAGGCTGAGGCAGGAGGATTGCAAGTTCAAGGCCAGCAATTTAGTGAGGGCTTAACTAACTCAGCAAGATCCTCTCTCTAAATAAAATACAAAATAGGGCCAGAGATGTGAGTTAGTGGTTAAGTGCTCCTGGATTCAAAAGAAAGAAAGAAAGAAAAAGAAAGAAAGAAAAAAAGAAAGAAAGAAAGAAAGAGAAAGAAAGAAAGGAAGGAAGGAAGGAAGGAAGGAAGGAAGGAAGGAAGGAAGGAAGGAAGAAGAAAAATTAAGTTGCTCTTTGGTAAAAGAATTAAGAGAATTTATAAATCAAATTAAAAATGAATCATCTTATGTGGCCTATAGGCTGCCTGGTAAATATGTATCCCCTCAAACAAACCACCAAGAAAGAAGGAAGGAAGGGAGGGAGGGAAGAAGAAAAGTCTAATTAATCTGATTAAGTATGCTCTCTGTATAAGATTCCCTGCATATCATGATATCATGAACTGGTCTATCACTCCTTTTCCATCATTCTTTTTATATATAAGGTTTCTATTTCAAATAAATCAAAGCTGACTTTCCTCAAAGACTAGATATCCAAAAATCTCATCACAATTGTTATAACTTCATCCTTTCCTAGAGGGTGATCATCGGCTCTTCTTATCCAATAATATTTACCAAACACCTTCAGATGCATCATATGAAAAACTTCTGTTATTTAAAAAACAAGGCATTACAACTTGATTTCTTTATTGCACTTTTCACTTACTCTTAAAGGGAGTAGAAATTCCTACTTGTGATCCGGGAAGCTCATCATCCCCTGCTGTCAGGATCAATGTCAGAATCCTTTCCCTCCATCCTCTAAGTTAAGTCATGTGATCCTTCCTCTTGCTCACTTCCTTCGTGATAAACCATCTCCCCGCAATTCAGAAACTTGCTTGTTTCAAGGATCATTAATTTTTATTGATGAGAAACATTTTGCAGATATAAAAATATAATTTTCTTATTTATAAGACATTTTCAGTTTTTAAGAATTTTCTTTTCACGGATTAAAGCTCCTGACATTCTTGTTTAGGAGAATAGTTGTCTGTCAATCATAAGGATTCCACCCTTTTCCAAAGATGAATCGATTGATCATGTCAAAAGATCTCAGAGGCTGATCCAAGGGTAAAATGTGTCCTCCACCTCGAACAATTACCTTCAAGAAGAAAGACAAGAAAACTTGAAATTTAAAGAAGCAGATATTCTAAGTAAATGAAAAGTTTTTAATTTGGATCAGAGGGTTTAAAGTCTCTATAAAATCCAGAAGAGGGCTGGGATGTGGCTCAGTGGTACAGCACTTGCCTTGTACTGGCAAGACCCTGGGTTCAATTCCCAGCACCCCAAAAAGAAATACAAATGTGAGAACATATTCCACCAATCTGAGTTTTTGGATATGGTGATCATCTTATTTCTGATAGTTTTAATAATAATAGGTTAACTTAAAGGTAGGAATTTTTTTAAAATTGTGTAATTATTTGATTTGTATGAAATTGTGTTCATCTTTCATCTGTATAAGATTTGAGGATTACCTCTCTTCTTCCTCTTGGGAGTGATGTGCCTGCCCCCAGGTCCCCTCATTTGGAGGTACTTTGCTGTAAGTCTCACCGTTTGGGGCCTTGGAGGTGGGGAGTTCCACCCCAGGCCAGGTCAGCCTGCAACGGGGTACAATGCCTGCCCAATGCCACCCTCCAGATAGCCAGCCCCACTGGCCCTCACATTGAGTGGCACCTTTCTTTCTAGCTTCTTATCAATCATAAAGAGTGTATTTGGATTCTCTTTAAAAAGTAACAAGAAATCCTTGACACCTGAAAAAAAGTCATTTTTTTTCTTTTTTAGCAGCAGTTAGAACATTATTTTCCCACAATATCATACTAGAAAAATTTCAAATATACAGCAAATTTGAAAATAAAATTCCATATACCCACTACTTAGATTCCCTCATTACTATTAATGTGTTTTTGTTTTTGTTTGATACCAGGGATTGAACCCAGGGGCACTTAACCACTGAGCCATATCCCTAGCCATTTTTTTATATTTTATTTTGAGACAGGATCTCACTGAGTTGCTTAGGGCCTCACTAAGTTGCTGAGGGGGGCTTTGAACTTGGGATCCTCCTGCCTCAGCCTCCTGAGCCACTGAGATTACAGGTGTTCACACCCAGCAATACTATTCATTTTGTTTCACATATGGGTGCCTCCATCCATCCCACTATGCATCCATTTATCCACCTAATCTTTTGACACATTTCAAAGTAACCCCCCGAAGATTTCAGCATCACATCCTTAACTGGAGCTCAGTGTGTTTATACATTTTCTTCTTTTGCATAAAGTCAAGGTGTGATGAATGTGCTGTCCTAAGTGTAGGACATTCTCGTTTAGGAAAATAGTTGTCTATTTTCTACAATAGACTCATCCGTTGGACCAGTGTGTGCACCTGTGTCGCCCAAGCCCTCACCAGGCTGTATGAAGCATTCTGCTAGCATTTCTAGTTGAGGTGAGTTCAAGTGGATGTGAGCCCTTGAACTGGGCTCTATGTAGACAGAAAGAGTCTTGTTGGTCTCTGCACTCATTGGGCATCCAGTGTGGGTAAATATCTCAAGCAGAGGGCAACAGGAAGCCTCCAGAAAGACTGACACTGAGTGTTTGGAGGCCACTTCTGGGAGAGATCAGTATGGCCTGAGTGCTCTGTCACATGTGGGCAATGGAGAGAAGTCCCTAGTGGGTCAAGGGAATAAGGGATCACTAGGCAATAAGGGATCACTGCAGAAACTTATAGTTGTCAAATTATAATCAGCATGTAAAGACCACCTTCACAAGGCCCTTCCCAAGAGTCTGGGTTCTTTTACATGCATCAATATAAGGGATCTGAGGCAGAAAAAAAATAGTATATTTATTATATGAAAATATCTCCAACTCTCAACACTTATCTTCTCACAATCTTGCTAAGAGGTAAGTTGGGATCAACGTTATAAGAAAAAAAATCTTGCCCTGCTGCTCACAGTTATCCATATATAATTGCAGGTAGCACCTGCAATTTACAGAAGCGTGGAGGTGGTGTGGCTGTTTGGGGCTTTTGAGATGGTTTGTCAGAGTCACGTACTTGTAAGATAACTAGCTACAACCCTGACATTTGATACAAATACCATTGCTTTAAGTCGGATCACAGTACCTGCACAATGATTCTTCATGTTCGAACTGAACCCTGCAGCTTAGTCACAGAAGTTCAGTGCCCATTTCCTAATAGCCCTCTAATGGAGGCAGATATCACTTTCAGCTGTGGGAAGGGCTGGTCCCTGCTTCTACAAAGGGACACTTCTGCCATATGCTCACTAGCCCCGTGGTCATTGATACCCTACTGCAAGGACCATGGATTCATCCACCATTTGTGTCCATGTTTGCATCTGGAGAACTAAGATGTGCCATGTTTTGTCACAGACCAAAAGTAAACATACTTGTGACAAGAGACCCTCAGGTAACTCTAGAGTGAAACCTTTGCTTCCCCACAACCCTAGGTTAGAATTTTCTTTCTGCAGATTCTCATCCAAGCTTTCAGCCAGAGGAGGAACTGATGAGGGATTTCTGTGCAGTTTCAGCTTCGCTGAGGATACTTAATGAGTCATTTGTGTGACAAAATACAGCTGCTTCAACTAGAAATGAGTTTGGCAGCAATGGTCTGGAACAGCAATAAACCAAGTACTCAAGAACTAAAGGTCATCCTGCCTCCAAAATCAGAGCTATGGCTAATGAGGGATAACACAGTGCTTTATAGCCAGGGCTCAGAAGTCAGAGTGCAGGAGCACGACAAGAGGGTACAGCAAGCTGTGTGACCTTGGGCGAGTAACTTAACCTGTCGGAGCCTCCATTTCTTTGTACAATTGGGAAAAGACGTATTAATTCTCAGAGTCATTGTGAGTTGTGTAAGCATATAATGGAATAATGTCCATGAAATTCTTAGTATAGTGCCTGGCCTTGGTCTTAAGCATATATTAGTTACTGGTATTAGGCTTCCAACAATAATTCATGCTAAAAATCCAGGATCAAAATATCCACATTGATATTCAGTGTTCCATATATTCGTCTCAGTAAACTTAACTTCAAGCTGTTATTTTAAATAACAGACTCACACTTAAACCTATATAAAAATACATAGGCTCTCCAATTCCGAAGTTCAGAGAGGGGGCTAAGAACTGCATTCCAACAATTCTGAAGCAATGCTGATGCGGCTGGCCTTAAGACTAGCTGAAGAGAAACCCCAGAGAACTGTTCCTGTTCTGTGGTGAGAGGGGACTCGCTGATCCCACCAAGGGAGGAGATAAGCTGAACGTTATCAAGCCTCCTCATGCGGTCCCCTTAGTTCATTCATTCTGCCTGGGCGTCCACTCCTGTCTCGATTCACACCTCCCTGGACGTGTCTGTGACGTCTGTGATAATCGGGTGGAGAAGGCTAGCTGAAGGAGGGTGGGGTCATCGTGTTTTCCCAGTGGCTTGCCTGCACTAGCTCTGACTGCCATCTGCCATCTGCAAGGACCCAGTGACACGGGAAATGGCCTCATCAGGTCAGAAAGTGAAGCTCCTTTAGAAAGAAAGGCTGTTCACCGCCTCCAATTCCCAAGCACGCACGTTCCCAAGCTGAGACCCAAACAGCATTTTACCAACATTAGCCTCGAAAAAATAAATTTCTGAGTGAGGAACCATAACCCACTTGGTTGTGTATTTCCAAGCCTCACCACTCCCAAACCAAGGACACAAAGCACTCGGCAGCTTTGGGAGGTGTGTGACAAACGTGGCAGGGTCGAGATTGCGAAATTTAATTGTGACAAGACTCATCTCAAGGCTTTCTGGATGGAAATCCTCTCGTCACCAGAAACTATGCAATGTGGGTGCTGCTAAACTCATGAGTTCCAGATGTTTCTGGGGGTCACAAATGTGTCATGAATCAAAAAAAAAAAAAAAAAAAAGGTTATGCAAACACATAAACCTTCAAGCCGTTTCATTTTTTAGAAAACGATCGCTAATTCCCCCAGGATCCAGAGGTGCAGGCCTGGTGTAAAGGCTTCCCAGATGTGCCTTTCAAGATGGAGGATTCGAAGTTCACATTGTCCTTGCTGATGCAGACTTGTCAGGGGGCCCTGGAAGGGAGACTTGGAAGAGAAGGTCCTTGGATAGGTGGGGTAGGGATGGAAGGATGCCCCGCAGAGATGAGGAACCCAGTGCAAACTCAGAGGGCAGGATACTGCATGCACCAGCAGCAGACTGTGAGTGTCTGTGTTCTTGAAGGAGTGGAGGGAAAAGAGAAGGAGCTGAACCCTCAGACACAGGGGGACCAAGGACACCTTTTTGACAACCAAGGAGAGGAGAGAGCTGATCCCTACAGGCTGTGTGTGTGTGTGTGTGATAAAAAATACACTTAGCATAACATTTTTAACTATATTAAAGTGCACAATCCGGTAGCATTTAGTACATTCACAATGTTTGCAACATCACCCCTAACCAGTTACAAAATGTTTTCATCAACCCAAAGAAAACCTTCCCTGTTAGCAATATCCTGTCTCCCAACTCCCACAACCACTGATCTGCTTTCTGTCTGGGTAAATCTTTCTCTTCTGGATCCGAGAGGGTTTTGAGTAGTGCTAACCTCAGATATGCATTACAGAAGTTACTTAATATGTAATGAGGAGGCTGATTTAGAAGGGAGTGATACTGGGGCAAGACTGAGACCACCAGAACAGGGAGACTCCACCACATCAGTGTTGACAGCAGCTCAATTCATTATAGCTAAGCTATGGAACCAACCTAGGTGCCCTTCAACAGATGGCTGGATAAAGAAAATGTGGTACTTATACACAATGGAGTATCAGCCATAAAGAAGAATGAGATTATGGCATTTGCCGGTAAATGGATGGATCTGGAGGCTGTCATGCTAAGTGAAATAAGCCAATCCCCCCAAACCAAAGGCTGAATGTTCTCTCTGATATGTGGATGCTGACACACCATAAGGGCACGCCCACAGGGGGTGGTGGGGTTGGTGGAAGAATAGAAGTTCATTGGATTAGACAAAGGGAATGAAAGGAAGGGACAGGGGACAGGAATAGGAAAGACAGTAGAATGAATCAGACATGACTTTCCTATGTTTATATATGAATACACGACCAGTGTTACTACACATCACATACAACCACAAGAATGGGAAGCTATACTCCAGGTATATATGTCAAAATAGACTTTAGTAACATGTATATCTAAAAAGAACAACAAAAAAGAACAGAGAGAGGTGATGTAGGCTCCTGACAGAGGGATAAGCAGCTGTGGTAGAACTAATAAAATTAGAGATCAATCAGAAATATAGATTTAATGAGAACCCTCTGCTACCTTTCCATCTCAGGCTTCTGACATGAGTAGATTTGCAAAGAGTGTGCTATTAATCAGAGCAGAAGAAAGACAGCCATGGGAGGTACAAGTTCGGGAGGTACAATATATAGGTTTATGATTCCTGATTTCCACTATGGAATGATGTGTAAGCTCAAGAGAATCTTGATACTCGCACTTTCTGATTTATCCTAAAACTCTTTTTCTGTTTTCATTCCACGCTGCATTTATTTAAACTTGCTTTTTAGCTTTCAGCTTTTAGTATTACTAATTGATAGTAGAAATAAATGGATATGCACTGAGATAAAATATATTTTAAAAGAAAGGGTAATTGGAAATGAGAATCAAAAACTAGCCAAAGCTTGTTAGCAGACATCTGTTAACAAAGAACGAGGCAAAAACAAATTGGAGACCAAGGCAGAATTGCTCCAGCAATGCACAGGGACAACTATCCTGGGGCTTTCCCACCATGCACTTGTAGCCTAGCTGGTGATTATCAAATAGCAGGCAGAAAGAGGCTTCTAGGTGCTTCAGGAGGCCCAAGTGCTGCCGTCCCTGTGGTATGCTTTCCTGGTGTAGCCCAGAGAGACCTTCGGTGCTTCTTGATTCAGTCCAAAAGGGCTTCCTGTATGTACCATCTTATTACCAGTTGCAACAGTATTATAATTCAGGATTTCTACTTCTGGATAGTAGCCTGTACCAAACTAACCTCACATTACTGAAAAACAACAGAAGCTGAATTAAAAAGAAAAGAATGCTTTTTAGAGAGCAACCAAGATTTGAGAGGCCAAAATCACGGAGAGAATTGCAGAGAAGTGAGCCTTACATCTAGTGCTGCCTTCCCTTTGAGAAATTCACTGATTTCAAAGATTCCTGACCCAGAAGCCAAGCAACAAGTGACAGATTAAAGAATAAAATGCTAAGGAGAACTTTCAGCAGCGTTATGGTACTTGGGGGACCAAAAAACCAAAACAAAGAAAACCCCCAACGAAAAGAAAATTTGGACCTGCAGACCCGGGAAGGCCAGCTGACATGGGAAGACCCCACAAGCTTTCATTCAGGTTCATGAGAGCCAACACCCTATCAGTGATGGAGAACCAGAAATAGGTGAGCCTCACAGACTTTAAAACCCAGCATTCAAGATCCTCTCAGGCCCTGCCTGAATGAAGGTGATTTGTCCCTCCTCTCACTGCCTTCCAGAAGAAATTAAATTCTCTTTAGGAAGAGATAAGGCCTTTCTTCAGACACTTTGTCCAGCATTCAATAAAATCTAGTATATGTGCCAAAAGACATAATCAAATCAAAGAGTTTTTCCCTTCAGCTACTGGAGTTACCAGGTATAGATTTTTAAATAACTGTGAACAAAACATTCAAGAAGATAAGGGGGGAAATAGAGAATTCACCAGAGAATTAGAAAATATAAAAAAGAACCAAATGGAAATTCTAGAACCAAAAGGTCATTCATTGCTAATTGAAGTGAAGAACTCCATAGAGAGTTTTGCAGTAGATCAGATACAGTAGAAGAAAAAATACATGAACTGGAAGTTCATATTTTCTAGATCTGACAAAAATATCCAGACAGAAGCATGGAGAATACAACAATGAAAAATTCAGAAAAGAGAAGGAAAAACTTGAAACTAAAAAACATCTCATTTACATTGACCTGAAGTCCTAGAATAAAATAAGGTAGGAATGGGGCAAAAGTAGTGGCAACATTTACAAATGCTGACAGAGCAATTTCCAAAATTGCGAAAAGTCATTCAGCCACAGTTCGGGAAGCTCAGTGAATCCTAAACAGGATAAACAAAAGGAAAACTTACTGCATTTAAACACATAATGGTATGTGGTGAGCCGTTTCTGCCGCTTATGCAGACTATGGTCGCCATTACAAGATGGCGCTGGCTCCGCTGTGGTTTGTGACAAACAACTTCTTATTTGGGAGAGTTGGCGCATGGCTTTTCAGCACCCTATGAGAAAGTTCCACGTGGCAGCTTTGCATTGGGCCTTGAGATGCTTTATTAAGGCTGGGAGGGGCATCCGAGGAGTAGTAGAAGAAATATCAAGGGCCTGAATAAACCGCTGAAAGAAGATTCCCGAGTTGCGTCTTCCTTGCGGGCAAGGGGTCGCGACAATGGTACATTGCTGAAAGCAAAGACAGCATCTTATAAGCTGTCCTGGGAAAAGAAGTTGACTACTCAACAGAAGCAGAGAAAATTTGAAGACAATGAAATGATATTATTGTGTGGGAGGAAGAAATTTGGGCTGGTGCTCCAGAGCATGGACTCGGGATTAAGCAGATCTGGTTTGAGTCCATCTCTGGGACTTTGCCATAGTGACTTCACTGCTTCTATTTTTCCTCATTTGTAAAATGCAGATAAGATTTAAGGTGACCAGTCGTCTCAATTTGCTCTGGACAAAGGGGTTTCTAGATATACAAAATTTTCAGTACTAAGAGTTAAAAAAAAAAAAAAAGAACTGCATAATCTGGATTGGTTGGTGACTAACGACCTTTAGTTTTCTTTCAGGATTCAAAGAGACAATGCCTATGAAGCATTACATGGCGCTTAGCCCCCAAATATGTACAAACTTTGAGCCATAAGTTAATAGAGGCAAATAGTAAGCATTAGACCAATCGTCCCTGCACCACTATCTGAGTTTTTATGGTCAAAAGAACATTTTTTCCTTTAATTAGTGGAGTAAGAGCAGACATTAAAATGGTAATAAATATGACATTCATTACTGTATTTTTTTTCAGGAAAAAATGATTATAATGCATTCTTCAGGAAGGGCAACATTTATCTCCCAGGTTTCTTTGATTTCCATATTGTGAGTCCTTCCTTCCCACGGGAAAGGTCCCAATTAAAGTAGGCAAGCAGCTTGAATGAGATGGAATCTCCATCCATAGTCTCGACATAATTGTACCTACAGAGTTTTACCTTGAGACTTGCCAGCAACCATGATCCAGCCCATTCTCTTCCTCACCCTTCTCCCCCTGTCACCACACACAGTGCCAAACGCCCTCTGCTCCCTCACAGAAATGTCAGGCAGGCAAGACCTCACTTGTCTCGCCTCAAGAGCAGAAAGCTGTCCTTTCTTTCTCCCCTTTTAGGAACCCACTTTATAACACAGGATTTGATGCAATTAAAAAGTAATTGAGACTTCCCTTCCTCATCTGGTCATCCCGAGTCCAGGTTTTATACTTGATACCCACAGGAGGATTAAAAAGCACAATTCAGTTCATTATTTACCCTTCCCCAGTATCTCGCTTTGGGATCTACGCTTGTAGTTTCTTTTGGAGGAGAGAATGAGAGCGGGGGAGGAGAGGGCAGAGGTTACAGCAATCAATTCTCTCTGCCCGGGGTGCTGCAAGGACTTGGCTCCTGGCTCTGAGCCTTTGGGTATCATGGAACAAGAGCCAGCCAACCTGCTGAAGTTGTACTTCCTGCAAACAGCCATGCAGGAAAGTTCTGGCAGGGGTGTGCTGGAGTTCTCTCTTGCAGGATCATAAAGGACGATTGCACACACTGCTGCTTGGCTCCACAAAAACTAGTGTCGAAGTGTTAGCTTGAAAATGGTCAAGGTGAGAGTATTTACACCTGAAGCTGACAAACAGTTCAAATCCTTCAGGCCACTGGTTCTGAAATTTTGTCTCTCCAAAGACAGTTGAAATGTTCTGGTGCTGTTCCTCCTTTTCAAGATAAACCCCAGGGTTTATAGTTCGGATATGAAACCTCCCCCAAAGACCCAGGTATTGAAAGCTTGGTCGCCAGCCTGTAGTTCTATTGGGAGTAGTGAAACTTTGGGAAGGTTGGACCTAGTCAAGGAAGACATGCCCTACAAGGAGATAATGGGACCCTAGACCCTTCCTGTCTCTTTCCTTCTGCTTCCCAGCTACAATGAGGTGAGCAGCTTTGCTTCACCATGTACTTCCTGCCATGATGTGCTGCCTCAGCACAGGCTCCAAAACAATAGGCTGACTATGAACAGAAAGCCTGGAAAGTTGGGCCACAGTAAACCTTTCCTCTTGTTAAGTTGATTATCTCAGGTATTTTGTCATAGCGTTGGAAAGCTTCTATTCCACCAAGAAATATCGGCAGAAATGGATAGACTATTGTGGTAGAGCAAAATGGGAACTTAACAATTGAAGAGCTGACAGGCTGTGGTTTTGCACACTGAGACACAGAAGCTCTGCTTACTGACATTTAACTATAGAGACTTGCAGTGGTTAAAAGGCACCTATGACAGATAACCATGGTAGCAGAAGTAGTAAACAATTTGGCAGAGACAGAACAATCCCCCTTTAGGTTTAATGAAGTAAAAATCCCTAAGCCAAATGAGCTAAGAGTCCCTAGGCTGTTGATAAGTTGTACCCATATAAAGAATGTAAGATGCACACTCTAATAGAATTGCACCAACTCTTTTGCCTTGATGTATCCCAAACTTACTTATGTATAATAGTAAAAGCCCTGCTGTGCTCAGGGCTCAGACTTTGGGAATTATCCCTCTTGGATATGGCACCACTAATAAATTGTTGCTTCCAGATCTCGATGTCCTGACCCTCACTTTCTGCTACACTATAAGGTCCCCAAATTATCTGAAACTGTGGCTCAGGGAATCAGGCCAGATTTCAAATAATGGCAGAAAGGTGAGGAAGGCCTGTCACCTGCTTCCATTCCTGTCTATACCCCATCCCCACCCTGAGTTCTGGTATAATTGGTGATGACAATGTTTCAAGACCATGCCATCTCCTGCAAGAGATCCTTGTATTTGTATCAGAGCATGCTGAGGTGCTCCACAGCTGGTCTGTTCAGGAAAACTCCAGAGGAGACAGGGTATTTGAATGCAACTGTATTATTGACCCATTGCTGAAAGGGCCTCCAAATACCGCTAAATGTCCCCAGGTCCAGGAATTTAGAATCCAGACCAGGCCTAATGGCAAGACATCTTCATGAAGCCAGTTGATGGAATAAAACAGGACACACACTCTTTACTGCCAAACCAAAATCGGTGCCAGCTAATGAAAGGGCGATGTTTGAACATGAGTTTACAACTTTACATTGCTCCTTCCCACCTCCCAGGTCTCTGTTCCACTCCACTCTCTACCTTATTTATTTATTTTTTGGCTCTGTTGAACATTCCCACAAGTGATTTTGTGAGTCTTTGGTTACACTTTCAGACTAAAACAACAAAAAGTTACTGTTTAAAAAGCAAACCCCTGTTCTCTTTTGTTCCAAAAATACCATTAATTTTTAAAACCTATTCTCCATGGGTGGATAATTCTTTAAACTTTAGACTTCTTAGCATTTACTCACTTTCCATTTAATGAAATGATTCTCTTTTAAATGTCAATAGATTATTAAAAACCACTCAACAGCTAAGAGAAAATTATGCATTGTTGCCTAGCTGTTATACTTCAATAAATAGATCTGCTAGCCAATTTATATTTTGAATAATACAATGAATTAGCTCACAGAGTATTAACTAAGTGCATATTTGGGTAGCTTAATTTAGAAGCATTCTTCTTATGCTAATTGGTCTTCTCTAATGAAATAGAACCACATGAACTAAGAAAGACTCCTGGCAAATAATCAGAGTAAAATTTGGAGTTGCTATTGTTTATTATTTCCTTTGTTTTCAGGAAGCAAGCTGGGTAAATTTTTTTTTTAAGCAAAGGAAACAAAACAAAACCCAAGAATCCAATTTTTTTTTTTTTTTTTAAAGGAGAGGATGCTCCTCAGTTCTGGTAACTTCTACAATCGCTTCCATGAATTTGTGTTCCAGAATTGTTCTTGTTTTTTCCCTCCTTTGGAACACAGAAAGGAAATACTCTTTGGTGGATGTAAAAATGCAACCTTTATTTAGAGGGAGGTGTTCTAGCTGCATGTCTATTTTCTCAGCATGTCTGTTTCCTAGAACACAGTCTGGTGTGTGTACATGGTGAGTAGCCATGACACAGATGCAGTACTAACACACACATGTAAGCATGCACACACACACACACACACACACACACACACACACGGCTTCCATGCACGCACTCAGAAGCATAGGATAGTGGCTTCTACTGCAGAAGCCCCTTGGATTTTAATTCCCTGAGTACTGACTTGGTGCCAGGAGCCCTGGTAATGGATGTGTGGCAGAGAAAAATGATACATTGTTCTTGGCCTCAACCAGCTCAGTATCAAATAGCAAGGAATACAGTTAAAGAATTAAATTATGAGCCTGGCATAGCTCAGGAGGCTGAGGCAGGAGGATCGTGAGTTCAAAGCCATCCTCGGCAAAAGTGAGGTGCTAAGTATCTCAGTGAGATCCTGTCTCTAAATAAACTACAAAAAAAAATAGGGCTAGGAATGAGGCTCAGTGGTCGAGTGCCCCTGAGTTCAATCCCGGTACCCACCCCTTCCAAAGAATTAAATTATGCAGCCCCAGTCATGCAATTGAACCTAGTTAGAGCTGCAGAGAAGATAATCTTGGGGGCAGGAGCATAGTGGGCTTCCCAAAAGGGATGCTGGAGCTTAGTTTTGAAAGGCAAATGGGTGTCTTCTGAGCAGGAAAAAAAAAAGACCTTCAGAGGAAAGGGAGGGGAATGGGAGTGAACTGCTGTTGTGTGATGGGTAAAAACTGGGTTGTTTTTTTTTTTGTTTGTTTTTTTGTTTTTTTTTTTGCCTTTTTCCTTAGGATTCTAATTGGGAAGGAGGGAGAGTAAGAGTTCAGATGGGGAAATGGAGCAGAAGCCAGATCAAATAAATATCTCACTAACCCATGTTCAGTTTAAACTTCATGCTGCAGCTGTCAAACCTTTGGAAGAGGCTTTAAGCAAGGAAAGACACGACCAGACTTGCCTTTTGGAAAAAAAAAAAAACAAAAAACACAGAAAGGAGGGTGAATTGAGGAGGAAGGAGGCTAGTGAAGACCCCCTGAAGAGGCTACTGGAAAAGGGAACAAATTAAACAGCAGCGACTTAACATACTTATTCCAGAATGTTCTTGAACAGCATCTTTCAAAACACCATGAAGCATAAATGATTTTATTTTGGAATTTACAGCATGGGACAGCCCTCATGTTTTTTGAATGTCCCCAAAATGCTGCACTATGTTCATTGGTTTGTATAAATGCAGTGTTTTTCTTTTTAAGTAGTTCTCTGTGGTTTCTATGACGAGCATTAGGAAATGAATAAAATCAGGCTGAGGAGAAGGATACTATAAAGCAGATGTGACAAATTCCAGCTGAGGAGCTGGGTGGGGAGTGTTTACTGATGACTATTCTTCTTAATTTTTCAGTCAAACTCATGGCAAAGGAACTGGCTAACTCACTTTTCTTCCCTGTTTCCATAGATGAGCGATGGAAGTGAGAGATATTCAGCTAGAGAAAGATTCAGATTGTTTTCCCTAGGGTCTGGGGCTTGTCTGCAAATCCAAGGCATACACTGAAATCTGTTGATTGTATTAGTTGCTTCTTATTACTGAGCCAATATTAGCAGAGTTGAATTGCGAAGGTGCTACAGAAATACGTTTCTGACATTTTATAAAGCTAGATGATTTGGTAGCCAACTATGGCACTGGACATCCAGAAAGAAAGAAAAAATGCACCTGTACCCCACATAGCACCACCAAGATATGAGAATGACATGTCTACACCACCGTCATTGTGTGTGTGTGTGGATATTGGAGCCCTTTGATTTGATGGTATCAGAAAAGAAGACAGGAGACGTGAGAGAAAGAGAAAGCACAAAATGAATGTAAAGATATGGGAAAGGACATTAAGCCTCCTTTCGATTTAACAAGCTCAGGTGCAAGATAACAAGAGACAAGTCAAGTGTTTGCTGAGATCTAGGGATAACCAGAACTCTCAGGCATTCTTGCAAAGATAAAATCAATTTGAAAAACAGACATTATCTAGTGACATTGACACAATCACAAGGAGATGAGTGCAAGAATGTTTGCAGCCCCACTATTTGTAGTAGCAAGAAGTTAGAGACAACCTACATGTCCATCAGCAGTAGAGTGGGTGAATAATATAATCCCCACATCATGAAATACCTTGCAGCAATGAGAAAGAAAAAAGCCCAATTGAGCTTATCAGTATGGGTGAATCTCACAAAACAATGTTGAATAGCGTAAGTATGTTATTGCAAAATACATACAAAATAATTCCTTTTATATAAAATTAACACAAAAAGTAAAATGCTGCATATATATGTCATAAAACTATTAATATTAGAAAGGGGTGGGGAGGAAAAGATGAACTACTGTTAGGTTTTATTTCTTAAACTGTCTGATAATTACAAAGACCTTCATTTATCATTGTTTGACCTTGTAACTATTCTTTGTTATGTATTCAACATTTGGTTTAAAAAAAAAAAGAAAAGAAAAGGAAAGGAAAACTGCCTGTTGGTGCTGCCAAACTCACAAAAATGAGTCTTTAAGAGCTTTAACATGTTCTCTGTTGGGCTTTTTTTCTTTTCTCCAACATAGATGATGAGACAGGGCCTACAGTTCAAACCAGCAGGTAGGCAGGATGGAGATGCCACTGAACTGAAACAAAGGCAAAGTAGGAAGTCCCCCTGGGCCAGCAGCTCCAGCACAACAGACCTGGTGCCAGAATCCAGACCCTGGGACCCTGGTTGCTGTGTAAAAAAAACAAATATTAGGAACAAAAATAAATACTGCATCTCCAAGCCTGACAGCAGAAGAGTGGTAAGTGGCCAGATATTTAGGTCTTTTGTTTTGACAGTTTGTTTTTAACACTCTAAATCTAATCTCTTGTGTTTCCCTTCTTCTCTGTTTCCCTATGTTAGAAGCTCAGTACACACACACACACACACACACACACACCAAAAAAAAAAAAAAAACACAAAACTTAGAGGCTAGATGCACTTTGTTACTGGCTGGCAACAGGGACATTTGGGATGACTGTTAAACTAGAAGGGACTCACCGTCATGCAGCAAAATGTGGAACACCTCCCCAGCCCTCCCTATGCCCTCTTCTTCTCAGCAAGACTGTCTCCCTGCTGTGGTGAAGTTAAAACTGGACACAATTATAGTTGCTCCAGGACTACTTGATAAAATGCTACAGGCCTCATTATCCTATTTGAATTTTTAAAAATTTTGGCAGTGCTGGGGATTGAACCCAGGGCCTCTCACATGCTAGGCAAATGCTCTACCACTGAGCCATAACCCCAGCTCTTCATTATTTGAACTTTTAATAAAAAAATGTCTCTTGAGGACTCTGTGAACATAGAGAGACTTTCTTACCCTGTGAAGATAAAATAATGCTAGGAGATATCCTCAAAAGCAAGAGGAACAAATATTTATGACACGCTATAGGTGCCAGGTAGAAAGGCAAGTGGTTTATAAGCACCATCCCAACTCGTCCTTATAATGGGTCCTCCTGTGAGAGCGGTGAGTGTGGAAGGTGCTATTTCCCCATCTACAGGGGACAATCTTCTTGGAGAGTTTAAGTAAGTTGTTGTTATGGTTTGGATGTGAGGTGTCCCCCAAAAGCTGATGTGTGAGACAATTCAAGAAGGTTCAGAGGAGAAATGATTGGGTTCTGAGAGCCTTAACCCAATCAGTAAATTAATCCCTAGATGGGATTAACTGAGTGGTAACTGAAGGCAGGTAGGATAAGTATGGCTGGAGGAGGTGGGCACTGGGATCGTGGCTATGGGGTATATATTTTGTATCTGGCAAGTGGAGTCTCTCTCTATGCTTTCTCATCATCATGGGAGCTGCTTCTCTTTACCACACTCTTCCACAGTGATGTTCTGCCTCACCTTTGGCCCCAGGAATGGAGCCAGCTGTTTATGGACTGAGACCTCTGAAACCATGAGCCTCCAAATAAACCTTCCCTTCTTTAAGGTTTTGTCAAGTCTTTTAGTCATAGCAGTGAAAAAGCTGACGGAAATAGTTGCTCAAAGTCACACAGTTCATAAGTGGTGGAGCAGGGACCCAAGTGTGGCACAACACAATAGCTATTCCCTCAACCCTACAGTATAATGCCAATAGAATATGGTGATAGTATCACCAGGATAATAAACTAGGGACAATATTCAAGTCTACCTGATAGTTTGGTTCATAACATCTGTATGGGATCACCCAAGATGGTCTGTAGTTTGGGTTGGAGAGAGTCTATTATTTTTTCCAATAATTCAGAGTAGTTTAATGCACTGATTCTGTGTGTGTGTGTGTGTGTGTGTGTGTGTGTGCGCGTGCACGCACACGCTATGTTTGTCTGGTGCAGTCTATGGACACTTTCTCATAATAACATTTGAAATCATACGTCATAACACATACACACACACACACACACACACAGTTGTCTCTCCATTCTTCAGCATTTGCAGGGGATTGGCTAGAGAACCCACCCAGGGGTACCAAAATCCAGGGATGCTCAAATCCCTTATATAAAATGGCATGGTATTTGCATATAACTTAAGAACATCCTCCTGTACACTTCAAAACATCTGTAGATTATTTATATGCTTAATACAATATAAATGCTTTGTAAATAATCATTAGAGTGTATTGTCTAGGGACTAAAAACAAGGGAAAAAAAGTTTGTACATGTTCAATACAGACCATCATGGGTCTAGTACATTTTCAATCTGCAGTAAGTTGAACCAAAAGATAGAGAACCTGTGGATAGAAAAGGCTGAATACACGTATATATTAGATTATAAATAAAGCTGTTATTTTGAAACAACCAACACAGTAAAATATAAATCTGTGACACAGCTTGTGTGTGTGTGTGTATGTATATATATATACTTCTATAAGAGCAACCAGTAGATTGATCATCACTATGGTGATGATCATAAAAGTTTATTTCAAGATATCTATGACAGCATATGTGACACTGTATTTGATGTAAAAATATCTCTGCTTTCTATTGGCAACAAAGTCAAAGGTCCAGATGCCACTGTGATTTGTTGCCTATGTTCAACATGGAAGGAAAGGCTATATTTCATAATTCAAAATGGAAGGAAATGCTATTTTGGTAAAAGGTTAGCAAAAATGAAGATGTGAATTTTTTCCCTTGTAAGTTAACTAACCCTTTGAATTCTAACCAGAGAATGCTTACCCTGGATTAAGAATGCTTATTAAATAAGGGACTAAAAACAAGGAAAAAAAAGTTTGTACATGTTCAATACAGACCATCATGGGTCTAGTACATTTTCAATCTGCGGTAGGTTAAAGAATTCAGCTGGGAGCTTGGCTAGAGCTAAAGAATTACCAATGGGAATGATAAAATTTGTTCATGATAAGACTTTACACGGAACTTTTGTTTTTAATTTGATATCAATCCATTATAGTAGTTGATCGACAATTGATATCCAGGAATGAGTTTATTGAGGCTATTGGATGGCACCTTTGCTGAGAACCACCACTCTGGTGGTACTGAAAGCTGACACAACTTAACAGAGTTGCTCTGTTGGAGGGGGACAGACACACTGCTACCTGGTAAGAGCAAATTTTAGTACAGCATGAAACTGCTGAGAAAACAAAGCTAATGCTTTGAATAGACCAAAGAGTTTTTCTACAAGGCTTAGTTACTAGTGGCCTAGCAGGTATTTGAGAAAACGAAGACCACTGATAAACTGACCATGGATGGCAGGGACTGAGGTCCAAAATTTAGCTTAAGATTTGGGCTGAGGATTTCAGGGATCTGGAGCTGTGGACATCACATTTGTAAATGTGATGCTTCAAGATCAGTGGCTACTCTAATAAGAGCAGAACTATGTTCTCCGTTAACCTGTTAGCTCTGTAAGTAAGTAAAATCAATCAAGATTTCGTGTGGTCTTTAGGAATTGGAATAGAAGTTTATCCACACCACACATACCCCACATGGGTTTCCTAGAAGATGGAGGCCATGCCAGTGTCAACAGAAGTTCAAAAGACAGCATAGTACAGAGTGTTCAATCCAGCTGCCTAGTAGAACCCTAAAGAACCTTAAATACTAATGCTCTAGTTGCAGGACAGGAGACCTGGGAATCCACATCTGCAAGGGTTAAGACACAATGGTTTAGGGAAAAGTAGTGGATTAATGAGGGTTCCAAATTCTTTGCCATTCTTGCTCCCAAGAGGAGTCTGGCCTTACTCTGTGATTTGCTTCTATCAAGACACTGCAATGAAAATAACATTCTGGAGCTTTTGAGTGCAGGCCTAAAAGGGACTGGCATCTTTTGCTTCTCAGTTTGGGAGATCAGCTATCATGCTGTAAAGAAGTCCAGGTCCTCACATGACATAAGAGACTACAGGGAGAGAGCACTAGAGAAGAGGGGACCAGCACAGATGCCCAGCTCCAGCCAAGCTCCGAGCTGAATGCAGTCACCCTTTACGAATCAGAACCACCCAGCTGAGCCCATTCAAGCCACATAATTGTGAGAATTAATAAACTGTTAATTGCAGGCCACTAAGTTTTTCAGTGGTTTGTTATTCCACAATCAATAAATGGGAAAGGAACATATTTACAGACAATTCTTGGTTCTTTTTCCTGAAAGATAGGAAATTCCTACCTTGTTGAAAATCAAGGCCTGATCCATCTTTCTAATGCAGTAAGACAGAATTACACTGAATTGATTGCTTGATCTTGGGTCATGTGAAGGAGGATAGATTTCTCACCTGACCTTAGGCATGTCACTAGCTCCTGTCTCCCTGCCATTCCTGAGTATATGGATTACATCATCTGTGTGGCCTTCCTGGTAGACAGAGACCAGCTCCTGAGATACTTCGTCAGAGAATGCAGTGAACCGATAGCCCCCATCTATCAGCCCCATGCAGGGTAGCCTCAGCTGCAGAGAATGGCCCCTGACATCATTCTGGGACAGCCTATATTTGGTGACCAAGTGGGTGCATGTGTAAGGCCTGGCTGTGGTGGTCCAAAGTGGGACATTCTATTGGAAGATACTCTCCCCAGAATTTTCCCTGCATCCTGATTCTCTCTATCTCCCCTGGTCCAATCCTAGTTCCCCATTCCTTCCACTGCGCTGATAATCAACCTGCATCCCAAACCTTGCCTCAATGCCTGCTTTTGGAGAACCCTACCGTGATGCTCTGGTTGGGAGGTGGGGCATGGTTGGATTGTTATGTTCTAGTTCCCTGTTTACTGATTCCCATCAATGGACAGAAGGACTTTCTCTAGGTCTGGGAGACGGAGATGTCAACAGGGTAAATTAGGATACTTCTCTTCACAGAAAGTGACAGAGCTGGGGGGAGGGAGATGAAGGCTGTTTAACAATAGCTGTAACAAAGCCAAACCACTTTTCCAGGGGACTAACTGTATTCGGTGATCACTGTCTCAAATTTCTGTAATAGACACTTTCCTCCATCAGATATTATTTTTATGACTTCTCATCCCCGTGGACCAGGCAAATGCCTGGGTTGCATTTCTTGCTCTTCGCTTCCTCCCATCATGTCAGCACGTTCGAGGGCTTCTGAAGACTTTCCTGGAGCCAACAGTTCATGAAGTTTAAAATTCAAAAAAAAAAAAAAAGTTGCTCAAAGGAAATCCAAGACAGGCAGGTGGCTCGATGTCTGTGATGCCCTCGGTAGATTGCCTGTGAGAAAGTTCAAGTCCTGGCCTGACAGTCCCTTCCTCTCAAAGGGCTATGCTCATTCTTCCCTATGTTTTTGCATTGTGTGTAGTGAAGGGAACACACTGGAGTGAAGGTCATTTTAGAAAGCTGTGTCTACCGTCACTCTGCCTGCATATTGTGCTTCTCTCACCTCCTTCCTATAAGCAGTGCTATTCTTGCCTCTGGGGAACAAAGCAGCCTGTGTGAGCACTGCACCACACACCCCTTCTGCTGGCCACCACTGCCAGGTACTCACCCCACGGGCAGGCATGTGGCCTAGGCATAGCCAACTGGAGCGTTCTGGCTCCTCCCTCCTTCGCTGCTCTCCTAGGTACTTAGAGATACTGTGGTGCAATGGAAGGATCGAGATTTGGGTTATCCAGTTATAGATACTATTCCTATTTGACGCCTTAGGCAACTTTCTTAGGTAAACTTTCTATTTCCTCATTTATAAATTAGTTAATACCATGCCATAAATTACAGAGTAGCTATTAGGGTTTCATGAGCTCAACACACACATAGAAGCATGTGGCAGACCACAGCCCAAGGCCTCACAAAGGATGAATAATTGGTAGCTGTCCTTAGCATCTCCTCTGAATCCCTGCCAAGTAACTGTCCTCATTCAGAGTTGACAGAACCAGTAACCAACCCACAGCCAGTAAATGGCGAAATTGAACTCACACTGGGTTCTTTAACCAACTGCCTCCATGACTATTCCCCAGCACAGAGAAGCTCCAAGCACACTGTGCTCCTTAGTTTTTTCTAAAAGTAGGTTCTAGCTGAGGGTCGGATTCCTGCAGGAAAACAGTGTTTGGGGAGAAGCCCCTTGGGAAAGGGTGGCAGACCCTAGGTCTGGGGGCTCTATGTGGCAAACTTGGGTCAGGGTCAGGGTCAGGACGGGTCAGGGTCAGGCTGGGGTCAGTGTGTAAGTCTTGGTGTAGGACTTGTGCTTTAGGGCCTGGAGGTTCTTACTACGGCTGAGGAGAGGATCAGGGACACCAGCATATGGTTCTCTCCTGGAGATCCCCAGCTTTTAAGGTGGTACGGATACAGTAAGCACCATCTCTCCAAGAGGGAATCCGTACTCACAGCTTTGACACTACAAAGCTATGTCCATGTTAGGGTCTGAGAATGCAGCGGATGGACAATCTTCTCCCAATAAAAGTCCTAACCTAATATCCTGTTTCCAGGGACTCTGGTTCTAAATTTATTCTGTTGCTTCCATTGTAAACTTCCCAAACAACAGTTGTGAAAATGTTCTCAAAAAACCTTCTGTAGCTCCCCAGTAGTGACAATGGAACATGCACCCCTGAGGCCACCATCCATTTGTTTCCCAAGATCCCTTTCTGGGGTGCTTTTCCAGCTCCCCTAAGCTCCCTGCTGTGAACCAAAGGATGTGCCCTGTCCTGCCCTGTGCTCTCATCCGTGACTCTGCCCACCCTCTTGACTGCTCATTTTGCAATTCCAGCATGCATTTTTTCATTATAGCACAGGTTCTTAGATAAAGCCATAACTCTCTCAGCACCAGATGAGTCTGGCCATACCACCAACGACGCTCAAGCATCTTTTTTAAAAAATCTGATATTCTGTGTCTGTAGTGGGTGGTCACTCAGGATGGGACTCAGAGCTGACCCTGGATATGAAATTTATTACTTCTCATGTCTGATTTAATTGGAGCTGACACATACACAGGCTCCGATTCCACCTGTCCCGGGGTACTGCTGTGATTCTGCCATTACAGTGGCAGGTATACTTAGGAAGCAGAGAAAGAGGGATAGCGGAATCTCATCTCAGTAGGGACCTGAAATAGGAAGGAGACTTTGAGAAAGTCACTTAACCTCTGGGCCTCAGAGTTCTCACCTGGGAAATGAGATCAGAGATTTGTTCCAACCGTCAAATTCTACCTCACTGAGATAACCTATCCCATAACTACTGAATAAACCTGAATCAATACTGCCATGAAAACCTAAAACACAAGTCCCCATGGCTCATCTGGGAAATTGGATTTGTGTTGTTGTTCTTGTGGGTTTTTTTTTTTGTTGTTGTTGTTCTTGTTGTTGTTTGTTTGTTTGTTCGTTCTGGCAACTATGCTGACATCCTGGTATGGTTAACAATACAGAGCTGGCATGAGCCAAGAACACAATGCCAACCAGCTGTTGGCTTCTGTTTTCCAGGCTGTGTAAGGCTGGACTAGATAACTAGGAGGCTACTACAGTGGGGGTGGAGGGTTGTAGATTTATTGTCAATTTATGCAAAACTCATGATGGCAGAAGCAAGAAGAAGGAAAACTCATCAGTGACTCCAACCCTTATTTCAATAAAAATATTTTCAGTAAAATAAAGACAAAATTGGAAATGACCCTGTTGCTTTCTTTGGGACATTTAGCTTAATAAGGGTTAAGCCAGAAACATGCTTTTAAAGAAATTCATTCAATGTGGCCATAGTACTGATTAAAATGTCTTATCCTAAGTGTGGAGTCAAAATATCCTTGGGGCTGATACAAGGATTCAAGAACCTAGGTATGAAAATGGTCTGATTTCTAAAGCAGTGTGAGAACATCAACGCAGACTGGGACATTGAAATTTGGAGAAGGGCACGGGAAGATTCCAAAAGGAGCAGGTGGGTGGCCTTGACAGTGATGGCCACGGGCTGTGAACAAGGAGAAAGGATCAGATCTCTGGGACCCAGTGATAACATCAGAAAGAGCTCAGAGTCATTGCCAGTGTGGAGGCCACCCATGATCTTGGCTCCGTTAGCCTGAGAGTTGCCTTTAAGATAGAGAGTGTTTCTCTTCCTCTCTCTGTGGATAGCAACATAAATAAATACATGTACACATATACGTAAGTGTAGAGGGAATTATGACTTGTTGAAAGTCATTCTACTCTTCCACGTTTCTTGCTAACTGAGCACCTCTGAGCATTCATGAAACAAAAGTTATTAATGAAAGTTTCATTAGAAATTATTTGAGAGATAATTCAGTCTGAATCCTGCATTTTACCAACAGGCTCAAAGAGTCTTTGGCTCCAGATTACATTACAGAGCAGGCTCTGATTCTTAGAATGGTACCCATACCAAAGACTCACTACCTTCCAGGCTAGAACCCACAGGTGAAACTACATTCTTCCCATCTCTGAAGCCTGATTGGAGCTGCAGATGGCCCCCTGGGGGCATCGTGGGGAAATGGCTCCTGCTCTGGGCCCAGGTTCAAGAGCACTCCTTGAAGCGGATGTCTGAGGTAACCATCCGGAGACAAGACTCCTTTCGATTAGATTTTTTAAATTAAGAGCTGTGGTGTTTGGCAGAGCATTCAGTTTCTTTCTTGGCAGACACATCCACGTGCTTCTGTTTTGTGTGCTTGATGTTGAAAAGCAAGTCCATGGCTGAGGTCCGTTTTTTTCATTATCAGATGCTTGACATTTGGACAGTGTTCCCGGATCCGAGCCTTACAGAGAATGCCTTTGTTCACACGGGAGCTGTCCCCCCTCCTTCCGTCCTCCCATCACCACGCACCCACCCTGCAGTCCACCGCTGAGGCACTACGGGGGGAGGGTCTCTGCCAACATTTTAAAATCACCTACATAAAATGCAGAGCCCTTGCTGCGTAGTAAAACACTCCCTATCGCAAACATATGTGGGCCCTGCTTCTTTTGTTACCCATTTTTTTTTTTTTGGCAGTCAGAGAAGTGCCATTTCATCTCTAAATGTGTTTTGCATTCACAGAAGAGTCGGCAGGTTTAGTGTGATATTTGCCACTGGTTTCTGACTGGCAGCCAATTCCTTTTCCCACCTCCATGGCTCATGCTGCCCTGAAGCAGCAATCTGGCCTCCCAAGCTGGACGTTCTGTGCAAAGAGCCAAGCACGACACGTGTGCAATGCTAGGCACTGGAGCGTGTCATGAGGCTGATCCGGGACCTAAAATAACAGGTGTTGGACGCAATCCTCACAGAAGCTTGAGGGGAGCCTGTGTGTTCCTGGGAGCTCCTCATCAGGACCGGGAGGTGACATGTCCATTGGTCCTGGCAGCTCAACATTCATATTTACCCTGAATGGCCTCAATATTAACATTACAACTTGCCCTGATGGTTTGGTTTTAAATAAAATATTTTCCCAGATCCTTTATGTATCTGGGAAAATATTTTATATATATATGTATAAAACACTTGTAAGTGATGTAGGGTAAGAAAATAGCAAATTTACTATGTCAGGTAAATTTACTATGTCTAACCTTTTTAACTTAGCTGAATCCTCTCCACAGTTCTGTGCAAATACCATAAAATACCATAGACTAGGTGGCCTCAACAAAAGTAACTTATTTTTAATGATTCTGGAGACTGGGAAATCCAAGATCAAGGTGTTAGGCAATGTAGTTCCAGGTGAGGAATCTCTTCCTGGTTCATTGCATTCTTACTGTGTCCTCATAAGGCAGAGAGAACATAAACCAGTAAGCTCTCTGGTATCTTTTCTTGAAAGGACACCAAGGACATTAGGTCAGAATCTCATCCCTACAACTCCATTTAACCTTAATTATCACCTGTAGATTTTTAAGTCTCTACATTAGGGGTGAGTCATATTAGGGGTGAGGACATTAAAATGGGGAAGGGTTATGTACAGAATCCAGTCCACAGCAGGTAGGTTAAATGCATTTTTAAAAATGAACAGATGGGTTAAACCAAACCTTAAACATAGCAGTAAGAGAAGAACAGAGATCTAAAGGAAAGATCAATAGAAAGTCTCCAAATTGAAGCATAAAAAGCTATAAGGGATAAAATGAAAAGGTCTAGCATTTGTGTAAACACACTCTTCAAGAGAAAAAAGTAGAGCACAAGAAATATTTGAAGAGATAGTGTCTGAAAAATCTTCAAATATAACAGAAGATACGGTTTCAAGAAGTTCAAGAAACGCAAGCAGGATACATACATATATTCACTCTTTATAAGAACAAACAGGAAAATCTCTGGAAAATGAAAATCTTAATAAATAATCAGGTGGGAAAAAAATCCCCAAACAAAAATAAAACAAAACATGGATCACCATCCAAAGAGAAGCAATAAAACGCATTGTTCACTTCTCATTAGAAACGATGCAAATGTGAGGATAACAGAGGAATATCTTTCAAGTGCTTCACGAAAGGTGTTGCCAAGCTAAGATACCACTACATGGGAAATGTCCTCCACAATTAAAGTCAACATAAAGACTTTTAAAAATAAAAAGCAGAGAAAATGTCAACATAACATTTCTAAAATAAATGCCAATGAGATTTCTATAGGTAAGAAATGTAAGAAAAACTGAAGTGCAAATGAAAGGATTAGATTTATGGGTAACTTCCAGGGGCTCCCAGTATCAAGGGCTGCAAACAGCATCTTAGCCTATGTAAACTAGATACGGACTTTTCAAAGAATAATACAAAAAATAAAAAAAAATAAAACACCACTCTATGCTGCTTAAAAGAGATCCCCTAAATAAAAGGATATAGAAAGATAGAAAGGAAAAAGTTCAAAAAAAGTTAAAAAAAAAACCATGTCATGTACATGGTTTCAAAAGAAAGCTCATGTATTGTGCTATTATCAACAAATTAAAGACAAGAAGCATCATTACAGGTAAAAATTTTTTTCAAAAGAATAAAGATTTAATACTAATAAATTGTAACACGTCTATAGTTGTATATAATTAATTAACAATATAAAATAAGGGGCTGAGGTTGTGGCTCAGCAGTAGAGCAGTTCGACTATTGGTGCCAGGCTCTGGGTTCAATCCTCAGAACCACATAAAAATAAATAAATAAAATAAAGGCATTGTGTCCAATTACAACAAAAAATAAATAAATATTTTTTAAAAAACACAACACAAAATAAAGTAAAAATAGTTATAAAAGGAGAATAGATATATCTTCAATTATAGTGAGATAGTGAGAATTGTCTTTGTGTGTGTGTGTGTGTGTGTGTGTGTGTGTGTGTGTGTGTGTGTGTGTGGTGCTGGGGATTGAACCCAGGGCCTTGGGCACGAAGCAAGCACTCTACCAACTGAGCTATATCCCCGGCCCCTATAGTGAGAGATTTTTAACAGGACTCTTTTGTTAACTAATAGAACAAGGAAAAGAAAAAGGAAAATAAAATCCAAGGTGGGCAGGGGTAAGAATATTAAGAATTGAACAAAAAATTGTTAGAAACTGTCCTAATAGACACATAAAGCAATATAACCAACAACCGCAAAATATACCTTCTTAATAAGTATACAAGGAGCATTTACCAAAAATAACCATCTTGGAGGGCAGAAAGTAAATTTAAAATAAACAAAAGTATAAGGAATATATTTTCTATGTAAATTAAACAGTAATTACACTATTTAAAAAGAAAAAAAGAATATGTTTTCTGAACAGCGTATGTTTCCTTATGCTTGAAATAAATGCAAAAACAAACAAAATGTTGGGATACTAATAAATACACTTTAATTAAGTAAGACACCTAGGCCAAAGGAGATAAAACACCATGGAAATTAGGACTTTTAAAATACTAATTAATTAGCTAATATTAATGAGTGTTAAAATTAATTAACATTTTAACTAAATCATAATAAAACTATGAAAAATTTCAGGTGTACTTGAGGCTAGACCTAACAGATTCATCCCATTGAGTGTATACTAGAAATGAAGAAAAGCTTTAAATTCATAAACTAAGTAACTGAAAAAGTTAAAAAAAATAGTAAATCATATATGAGGAAAATTATAGTAAGACGACAACGGTATAAAAGCACAAATTAATAAAACAGAAAGTAAAAATACAATAGAAAAAATCAACAAAAACAAAAATGGTTACTTGAAAAAAACAGGAAATTTGTTTTACCTCAGGCAAGAAAATAGAAAATGTCGCCATACATCTTAAGAGACATTAAGTGATGACATCACAAAAGCAATTTATGTTAATGAATTTGAAATTTCAGATCAAATACAAAAATTCCTGAAAATATTACAGCCTGTGGAAACTGATACAAGAAGAAATAGAAAAGGTGATTTCTCCCATATCTATAGAAATTGAATCACTTCCCCTCAAAGAAACCCTCAAGCCCTGCTGAATTTTAAGAATTCACCAATGAATTTTCCTGACACTGAAAGATTATGTGAGACACCTGACAGAGAAGACACTTCCTAATTCATTTGATGAGGCCAGCAGATCCCTGACTCCAAAATTTAAAGAGGACATTATGAGAAAGGAAAATCACCAGAGTAACATCTAACCCATGAAGGGGAGGTCACACAGGGGTACCATTGAGAGAGACAGCCTTAGGGCTCCATATGGAAATATAAAAGTGTGGTCGCATATCTTCTAGGGGAAATTATATTGACCCTTCCTCAAGTGATTTGTCAAGCTCCTCTTTGTTCCCAAATGAACTGTAATTATTTAGTTAATGATCTGTCACTTTGGGCTAAGTATTCTTTTTCACCGCAGTGCCTATACTCTGTCTGCTTCCACATCAAGTCCTATGTCCTTTAACATGAACTCAGACCCCCCTCCTCTGTGGAGAGCAGGGCCAGCCACACCCAGGCCTTATTAGGATTCAGACTTTGTTTTCAGTCCTACTCTCCCATTTCGACGACCTGCATGCTGCCACGCGGTTCCATACCTGATGGAAGTTTTCCACTTGCCGGACGTAGCCAGCCACTTCATTATCAGATTTAAAGATCTTCCAGACTACTCTTCTTGACTTCTTGTATTTACGGGATCCTTTCCAGTTCATGGTCATCAAGGAGCGCTCTGTCAGGGAAGCTGCCACAATAATATCCAGTTGGCCATTGTAGAGAAGAACCTGAAATGAGACCGAGCTGTCAGCAGAGGGAATTCAGAAGGTAAGGCTGACAAATTTAGCTAGGTAGACACAAAGAGCCAGTGAGAGGGAAAAGGCCACTTGAACTTCTTTGATATCGTGCTCCAAGAGTCTAGCCCCACAGATCAGAGGTTATGTCCTTCCAGGTAGGCATACTCCAACCACCTGTAATAAATTCAAGCCCTGTTTCAACTGTTGTATCCTTCCAAAAGTTTGATTCTTTATAGAAATCTGCAAAAAGGCCTCACCTGATTGTAAAAACCATTTGAGCTATATTAATTACCCAGAAATATATGTTTATTATATGCACACATATTTATACAGATATATATGAATATATATGCACAGAGAGAGAGACTATGTGTACCTGTGTATGTATGTGTGTGTATCTGGGCTTCACATGGATGTCTGGTTCAACGACGACTGTGATTATCTTTAGTGGAACTAAGGAATACTGCACCCTGGAATTTCATGTGGCCTGTGATTCATTAATCGCTTTCAGGCACTGCTGGAGCTGCAAACTGAGCTTTTTCTCAGGTGCTGCTGATCAGTGTTGCTCTGTCTTCCTACCTCAATCGAGTTCCTTAGCAACTGTGATTCATGGAAGCAAACAGATGCAGGTGCCTCAGCTCTGTTACTTGCTGGAGGCAGTGATGCCCTCCTTGTGGTTTCTCAGACTTCCTCTTGTTAAATAAGATGCCATTTGCCCACAGTGGGGACTGTCCTTTCTTCCTAGAAGGCAATTTCCCCCTGAGCTGATGGACAATATAGGAAAAACAATGCTGAGGCAATGCTACTCTTTTCTCCCCAATTTTTAACTTGTGTGTGAAACTGACTTACAAGTACTGAGACTCTCTGGTCCAGCAATCTCAGTTGAGGAGTTTACTCTGTGCAAATAAGCTCAAAGGAATGAATGAAATTTCTATATTCACTGAGTCTCATTATAATCGAGAACTCAAAACACAATCTGAAAGTCCTGTAATTGGTGAAGAGTTAAGTACATAGGAGTTCTATGGGATGCTGTAAAGCCATTTAAAACGTTTAATGAAGTCATGCCACGATGCAGGAGATGGCTTGTCATATAATGTTAAGAATGAACCCTGAAAGTCAAATACAAGGCCTATCACCATTATAAACATAAAATAGGAGGACACATTGACATACGTGGAATGGAAAGTTTGATAATGTTAATAAAGTTGGTTAATTTAGATGGTAAAAATCGGAGTCCTTTCCCCCCTTTGTTTCTTATTCTTCTTACGCTATTGACACTCTACTCAACAAAGAGGTTTCCCTCAACTCCATTCGACCTTTGATGTATCTGGAGGCTTTGGCAGAATCCTCAAATTGGATATCAAATGTTTCACTGCATATGTTTCCATCTCTGCCTTCATGGCACAGGCTTCTTAAAAGGCTTAAGCATAATTAAAAAGCCCAGGACTTTACACACCCCAAATCCTCAAGCAGCGGCGAGACAGGATTCAGGCTAAGATGAAAGAGTCCTGGGCCTCTCCTGCAGGAACTCGGGGCCTTTCATGTTCCTCAGTCACCATCACCACCCCCACCCTCCTCCACAGAAACCCAAGGGAAAAAATCCTGATAGATTTAAAATCTCTTTTCAAAAAAAATTCAAGTCAACTACAACAATAAAATATTTGCATTGTTTATACAAAGAAAAAGTGGGCCTCAAAGACCTTGAGTCCTTACTTCTGGCCTATGCAAAACCTCTACAGCTGCGTTGGCCAAAAGTATGGAAACAATTATATATGATGGGTACCAGCGAACAAGGCTTAAATACTTCAACGTTCTAGGAAGGCCTGTTTATAGCTGATTAACAAAGATAATCCTGTATAAACTAACTCCTCTTTTAGAAATCAATGAAAAGATGCTGATTAACTAGCAAATACACAAGTGCAACTATTTATTTTTGCTCTCCATGGCCCCATATGCAGCTTGCATCTGCTCCCAGAAGTGTTTCTTGCAGCTACCTTTACTATCATCACTTTCTTTCATTCTTTTGGCACAATAGTGAAATCCACGGATTATGGTAAAAATGGGCTTCAATGTACGGTTTATAGTATGTGTTTCCTGAACTGGAAACCCAACCTTGAGCAGTTTCTCTTCGTATTCAATACTCCTCACAAATAAGAGCACAAGTCTGTGGAACAAGGCAGTGAAGAACCGAACTTGTAATCTGGCTTGTGCAATGTGTAGAGGGAGGTAAATGGAATGACTTTGGGAGGTAAATGGAACTCCTTCCTTTGCAAAGCAAAGAAAACATGTTTTAACTTCTAAGGAGCACACAAGCCCAATGCAACAGGAAGGAAATCAGATTAATGATTGTGATGGCTAACCTTGCTTGCCAACTTGATTGGTTGAAAAGATGCCTAGAAAGCTGGTAAAGCACACTTCTGGATGTGTCTGCAAAGGTCCTTCCAGAGGCAGTTGGCATGTGGGTCAGTGGACTGAGTTGGGAGACCTGTCCTGGAGATGAGGATCACCATCCAATCGGCTGGGGTCCCAGATGAAACAAAGGAGCAGGAGAGGAAGTGTGCTGTGTGCAGGCTCCACCCTTCTTTGGCAGGTGCATTTTGTGACTGCATCTTCCATGGGCAGCAGACTACATCAGACTCCAGATTCTTCAGCCTTAGAATGGGGAGTAGTGCCACCAGCTCTCCAGGGGGCTTCCAGCCTTCAGCCTCCAGCTGATGCTGCATCACTCTCCCTCTTATTCCGAGGCTTCCAGCCTCTGAGACTCAGCAGCTACTAGTTTCCCAGCTCTTCAACCTACAGCCAGCCATCATGGGACTATTCAGCCTCTGATCAGGTAGGCCAATCTGATAAAGCCCCTTCTATAATCATATACGCTCTTGGCTCTGTTACCCTGAAGAACCCTGACAAACACAATGATCAAGCAAAGTGATTTTAGACCTGGTATTACAAGTGGCCAGCTTTCAGTGTAAGATTCCCAGAACTTTTATTTTATCTTTAAATTCATTTATTTTTTAGTATTAACCCGGAGCCTGTTTACCATTGAGCCACATCTCCAACTCTTTTTATTTTGAGACAGGGTCTCATAAGTTGCTGAGGGCCTCTCTCACTTGTTGAGGCTAGCCTCAAACTTGTAATCCTCCTGCCTTAGCCCCCCAAGCTGCTGGGATTACAGGTGTGCACCACTGCACCTGGCCCCAGAGCTTTTAATTTTATCTAAGTGTCATATTTACTCCTATATGCCCCTAAAGAAAGATTCAATTGTGTGCCTCTGGGGTGGAGGAGTGGGTGAGGTATCCCAGGATCCAGTGCCCCTGAGCTGAAGTGGCATGGCATTGTAGATGTGGTCCTGAAGCCAAGGACACATGCTGGCTATTTTCACCCTGAGTCAGAGAAGGTCCAGATCAGCACCTAAGCCCAACATGTTGGCCGACCACTAAAGATGGGCACCTCACTCGCACTAACTCTCCCCTGGGCCAACTCTTACAGTTCACCTGGACTGAGGAGTTTCCCAGGATGCAGGACTTTCAGTAGTAAAACTAGAACAGTCTGGGGAAAATCTACCCTTGAGGCTTGTTGGCAATTTTTTTTAAAAAAAAATATTTAGGTGTATATGGACACAACACAATTCCTTTATTTTTATGTGGTGCTGAGGATCGAACCCAGGTCCTGCCCATGCTAGGGGAGCGCTCTACCACTGAGCCACAATCCCAGCCCCTTGCTGGCATTTTTAATGACAAGGTCTACAGGCAGAGAATAGGCAGAGGTGAATACAGCTTTTAGCTACACTTGCCTTATCAGTGGTGATCTGAACAACCACAAGAAGCAAGCAAAAGAAGGGCTGGTTGGAGGTGTTCCAAGTGACCTACCAGACAGAGTCCCAAATACCCACTTTCCTCGCTTTCCCTCCTGGTCAGCTCTGGGGATCCAGCCAAGGAGCCAAGGCATTCCTTTGTAAGAACTTTCCTTGTGAGAGGGCTGGGTGCTTAGCCCATTGAAACTGATGGTTATGCAAAAATGCTTATTTTATTAAAAAAAAAAACAATGGAAACCTGTGATCCTACTTGTTTGAACTCTATAATTACCACATTTTAAAAAACATTCTTCAAACTTGGGGCGAAATACATCAAAATACTAGCAGTTATGGTATTTAAAGAGTAGTTGATTTGTTTTAGTTTCACTATTGTCTGGGAGTTTTTTTGTTTTGTTTTGTCAATGTGGTTAGGATGCTTTAATAAGGAAAAAAATTGCAAAACCAACAATAACACTAAGAGGTTGGGCGCCTCAGTTTGACAAAAGATGAGTCTTAGAGGGGGGAATAACATGGAAAAATTCAAAAACTACCAGCTCTCAATTTTTAATAACAATTAGGTAAAAAGCTTGATTTTAATTTACAGACAATCTTAAAAAACTCATCCCAGATCCAAGTATTTATGAGAGATGGCATTAGGTGATTTGGATCACAAGCATCTTTTTTTTTTCCTTTTATAAAAGGCAGAGATAAGGAAAGAATTTTTATTTTTATTTTTTAACTCTTCAAAGTGCTTTCCTGAACACGTCTTCATTCTCACACTCCTCCACGAGGCAGGGATGAAGGGGACCACAATTGCTACTAAGGAAACTTTGATGCTGTGAGTTCTGGACCCTGGACTTCCAAACTTCCACCTAGAGCTCCTTCAGAAAGAGGCTCCATTCTTTCGAACCAACATGTACTTACTGATTTTCACAACTCAATGTTTATTGCTACCAAAAGCCTCTGGAAACTGAGTTGGCTGAGTATGAGACATGGTTCCTATCTCCAGTTCTGGACTAACCTTGTCTGTTTGTCCAACTCTGCTGACATCTCTCATTTTTCACTTTGGTTCTATGGACAAAGATGTGTATAAAGGTATTATTCACTCTCTGACTTCACTGGGCCTGTATTTCCACCCAGCAAAATGGGCAGATATTGTACACTAGCTGTCCCCCTTGGACATGGCCCCAGTCTTCCCTAGTGTCCTCACACCCCACAGAGTATGCTGCGGTTACCATTTATTCAACATCTGTGCTTTTGTTTTTCTTAGAAGAGAAAAATATTTTTTTGTACCCACATCTCTGTCATGGGTAAAAAAAAAAAAAAAAAAAAAGGAAGATCAATAGGTCTCGATCCAGCTCTGTTCATTTATTTTATTTCCTTCCTGGACCTGAAAGCCGTGAGTGTCACTTCCATCTGAAATGCAAGGGAGGCCGCCTTTCATCTGAGTTGGCTAAGAATGCATGCTTGCTTAGGTATGTAGTGTGCTTGTTTATTTGTTTGCTTGTTTAATCAACTCATGGGAAATAAAACAAATATTTATGGAGAACCTAGGGACAAAGCCACCAGAGAAGAGATATGAGAAGAAGTGACCTTGGTCTTTCTCAGGCTGCAGGTTTTTAAAAAAGGAAAAAAAAAAAACTTTTCTAAACAGTAGACACTCAGAAGAAAAAAGGAAACTTTGCTTGTTCATTCTTGAAATGTTTCTTAGAAAAAGGACCAAGAAAAGTCACTTTTTATTAAACACTTAGAAAAACCTAGTCATTTTCACAATTCAAACTATAAACATTTCAGGTTCTAGATAGACATAAAACAGCAGTTTATTCATGAATTTAACTCTCTCACCAAGAAAACCTCTCCCTAGCATAGACCTAAGGAGCAAGAGCAGATGAGGATGAGTCAGGGTGTACGCCTCAGAGGGGTCACTGTTTCCAAGGCAGGTAGAGAGCACCCAAAAATGTTGACAAAGAAGAGGATCCTGCACACCCACCTAGAGAGTCTCCATGCCCACTAAACTTGGATTTTCACTTCAAACAAGTTAAGGAGTGCCACTAGATACTCAAAGGTAGAAAAAAATAATGGACATGCATGGTTTTTAACAAGAGCCTATACATATAGCTTGGATAAAGGGGTTTGGGACAAGATTGCACATAAATGCATTTTGATATATTTTCATTGTTACCAGTATTAAAACATAAGATTGAAGATAAACCATGTCAGGTCTGCTTACAGATCTAAACTTTACCTATCTTTTTTTGTTGTTGTTAAATGAAACAAAATGCAACATACATTACTGACAGAGAACACAAACTTTTTCTCCTTATGCTCTGAGAATACTCCTCCACTTATTAGGAAAATTACAGAAAGTGCTTCAGGAGGTAGCCTCTGTCTCTCTGTATACACAGGAAAGCAAATTGTGCTTTTGTGAGAAGCCTGAATTTTTGTTGTTGAGTTTTTAGTCGAAAGATTTATGCTTACATTTTGGCCCATTTACAATACATCATAATACTTTGCAGACAAAGTTATGCTCTTTCCCCCATGATCTAGTGACCTTAATCTCTAACATTTTGTGGTTTCCTGTTTGGGGAAATGATTGAACAGCAGCCTAAGCTATTCCAGGCTGCATGGCATTCCCAGTTGGCCTCTATCTGTCTTACTTTTGAATGTTCTCCTGTTCCCTAATCAAAAAAAGAATTTTTTTTTTAAAAAAGCAACTTTCCCTACAGATGCTAAATCAATGAAACTCCTACAACACAGTCCTCCACACTTCCTCTGCTGACTGCTTTACTTATCATTCTTCTATTACAAACTCCAATGGAGCCAGGAGATTTTTCTGCTTGAAGCAATTAGCATGACCCCACCGGTGCCTTTCCTCTGAACAGAAGAGAATTGATTTCACTAATATTCTGCTTCACAAATGATAATTCTCCAGGGTTTCCCAAAAGCTCACTGGCAAAAGAACTTTAAATCAGCTGAATAGAACATTTCAGCAACGTTCCTGACTGAAGGCAGAATTTTGACCCTTCCTTGGACAAGGTCTTCCTTGCCCAAGACTCAAACCTTTGACCTTCCTTCTTCTGGTGATTTGGCAGGGATTTGCAGATGTAGTACTCAGGAAGCCTGAGTCCCCAGGGCTGTTTGGAGAAGACTGGAGTAGAAAAAATTATGCAACGACTGCATAAAACAGTAGTTACTTCTGCAACCAAGGTGTTCTTAAAGTGAGATATTTTGCTTCCAAGTTTAAGCAAAAGGGAAGATAAGGCAAGAGGGAAAATGACAGAGAATAAATAACCTCAATGTACCTGCCACCTCCCTACCAGGTGGTTGTGCCAACCTGTATGAAGAAAAATGGAAGTACATAATAAGTTTGAGTGGGTGTCCAGGAATGATACAAATAATGTCTTTTAGCCAAAAGAATTATGGCTACTTTCATTTTTTTTTTTTTTTTTGGTACCAGGGATTGAACTCAGGGGTGCTTATCCACCGAGCCACATCCCAGCCATTTTTATACTTTTTATTTTGAGACAGGGTCTCTTTAAGTTGCCTAGGGCCTTGCCCAGTTGCTGAGGCTGGCTTTGAACTTGTGATCTTTCTGCCTCAGCCTCCCAAGCTGCTGGGATTAGAGGCATGCACCACCACACAAGGCTTATTGCTGCTTTCTTGAAACTTAATGCTAAAAAAATTTTAGCTGTTTTTAGAGAGAACGAGAAGCCAACTTGAAAAGGATCCAGAAAGCAAGCGCTCTAATCTAGGGATCTTTGAAAGAAAAGTTTAACTACCTGGAACAGCACACTTAAAATGACTTTTAATAATGACCCAGGGTAATAGTTTCTCTTTAATTTGAATATAATAGTCTTGGAGGCCCCACTCCAAGGGGTCTTTAACTCTTCTTCATGTTTCAAGGTCTATTCTCATAGCTTCTGTCCCTCTGATCCCCTCAGTTCTTAAGTATCTCCTCTGACCATCATCAATAACTGGATTATAATGAATTGACAGTACCCCCTCCCCCCCACACCAGGCAAATCTCTTCAGGAGAGTATTGTTCTCCTGGTCAATCAGAAGTCAGCTTCAAGGTCACACTCAAGGATCATCTCCAAAGACTATAGTGTACTTGCCACAATGTTATCACCCCACTAAAAGGCTGGGAGGAACCAATTTATGTCTCTTTTCACATCATTAAGTGTTCTTAATTAACAAGCATACATTTGCACACAACCCAACCACCACAAATAGCCCTATAGAGCAAGGAACAAAAATGTTCTACTGTATACAATCTAGAGTTCCAATCTATACTGTTTGATACAGTGGCTAGTGAGCACTTAAAATGTGTCCAGTCTGAATTAAGATGTGTTATAAATCTAAGATAAACTGATTTGAAGAACTAGTACAAAGTAAGGAATATCAAATACTCCAATAATTTCTTTATATTGCTTTCAAATTGATGTAATAATATTTTATGTATATAGAATTTAAGGACAATATTAAAATATTAAATCTTAAAAATATTAAGTATTAAAATTGGTTGTACCTGCTGCTTTTATATTTTTAATAAGCCTCCTAGAAATTTCAAAATCATGGTCAGGCATGGTGGTGCATGCCTGTAATTCCAGTGGCTCAGGAGGCTGAGGCACAAGGTTTGAGAGTTCAAAGCCAGCCTCGGCAATTTAGTGAGGCCCCAGGCAACTCAGAGAGATCCTGTCTCTAAACAAAATATTAAAAAGGGCTGGGGATATGGCTCAATGTTAAAGCACTCCTAGGTTCAATCCTGGTACCAAAAAAAAAACCATGAAAATTATATATGTGGCTTGCAATATATTTTTGTTGGACAGCCCTGGTACACCTTGGGTTTGGTATATCCTAGAAAGAATCAGTCTCTTTGTCAACAGTGCCCAAAAGAGAGAGGTAACTTTCAAGGAAAATCACTCTTAGCAGTCTTCAGGTCTTGCAGCTGGATTAATGTAACTAGAAAACATGTCATTGTAGAGGAGCAGGAGATGCTCCTGTAGCATCTGTCATTACAGGGAAGTAGCCAGGAGCTTTGGGAAATGCCCCTTCCCTTCACCTTTGCCCTCGCCCTCACCTGCAACTCCCCTTGCCACTGTCTGCTCTTATATCACTATCACCATCCCTCAATTTCAAAATATAATAGCAATGCTAGAAATTGAGTAGATTCCCCAAAGATTATTGGAGAGGGGGACAGGAATAATGGCATGGATGCCTCTTCCCAACTAGAGTTACTCTCAGCACTAGCAAAGAGCAGAGAGGGCCTTGCTGCAGGAGAACTGCTAAACAACTTGCAAAAGTACATGTAGAAGCTCTCAAAAGGAACAGGGACAGTGGCAGGCGAGGCCCGGAGTGTTCAGTGAGCCGCACATTCGTCAAGGTGCATTCAGTCCACTGTATATCTGGCCCGTGGCATTCCCTTCTCCCATAATGTATTTTCTTTCCAGCTTGAGAAAATACTAGCTGTTTGTGCATGAAGATTACTTTATCTTCCTCTTACAAGAGCACCTGAGAGTGACAGCATGGAGGCACTCATCCAAAGAGCTAGATAAAGCTACACCCAAGAGTCTAATTCCCATCTGCTGTTATCAATCCCAAGACCCCCAGGCAGGTGGGTAGCAGAATTAATGAAGGGTTTCCAATCAGGTGGATTTCATAAAAGAAGGCAGGTGTCTGGTGGCAAAGCTTACTTTTCCTCACCAAGTTGAAAAGAGAGAGAAGACTAACTGCTGCTGTGCTCTTTATGTTTTTATCTACACAGGAAAACCTGGTATCAAGTCAGGTGTGATTCTCCGCCCCATTCTCTCAATGACTCTATTCATCAAAGCTTCCCCATTAACTTGCAATTAAGTTTTTTGGTTGTTTGGGTTTTTTTCCTTCCCAAAACACAACAACTCCCCCCTGTTTGGAGAATAAAGCATCCTTTCCCCATTTTTTTTTCTAGTGAATGTCAAATAGGCACAAATGGGTGGCACAAATCACTGTAACAATGATGGTGACTCTCAGGAGTCTGCAGAAACAGACTGAATACACTCAGTGACAAGTGTGCTGGGGGCGGGGGCAGGGAAATCAAGACAGAGAGGTGAGGGATACCTACCTAGAGAGCTTTCTGAATGCTTCATTGAAGCTTCCAGCTTTTGTTCAGTTATGTGTCACTCAGCAATCCTGTGCAGTTGTGTTGACTGCTCCCCAACAACAAGACTTGGGAACAATAATCATAACAACAACAGCAACAATAATTATAATAATAAGCAAGTAGATGGCACAATCACCTCGTGGAAGGGGTGAGGTGGGACAATTTCTACATTATAGGCCAGTCATATCCAGAGATGAGATACTAGGAAGAGCCTAGAAGTCCGAATCGTGGTTCCCTTAGGCAATTAACTACAGAATGCTGTTTTCTCTTTTTGACAAAGAGATCAGGGCCCATTGCCACGGGATAAGTCATTCATTCTCAGATAGAAGAAGAGGAAACTATCATGAAAAGAACACTGGACTTGGAATCAGACTAAGAGGCAAATGGTTTTAAATGATGATGGTGATGACAATGACTAGGGGCAGGGAGAAGCCTGGCTTTGCATTCTGATTGTCCCGTCTGACTTGTGACCCTCTAACATAAATAGACTAAATCAGCATCCCAGGCCCAATACATACAATAAACATGGGTAAAGTTTGAGTAAAATTTGTTATTTCCTCTTTTCAAAAATTTTAAGCTAGAATTTTACTTAATCCTTCCATACCCCCACAGATGGTGGTGGGCCCACACTGCTTTGAGACCACTGATTCCCAGTGGTCTAGACCTTTAGAACATTCCTGTGTTCTTTTTGCATCTGATCCAGTTAAACTATGACACAATGAAAAAAGGCCCAGTGCAGACTACACTGTGGTGACATTTATTGCATAATAAATTCTACTAAATGTATCCAGGGAGGAACGGTCCCTCCAAACCTTTCCCAATTTTTATATTTTCAATGTAAAGTCAACTGATGGAACTGCCCGTGTTTCAAGACAGTTGGATTTCATAGCAAGTGGATTTGAATTTGTATTTCTTAGCTTATTGATTTTTAGTTCTCTGGAATCTCAAAAACAAATGGTATTGTCATTTATTATCTCTCTCTCTCTCTCTCTCCAGACCATCCTCACTCACCCTGCCATACTTGTATGACTCCAGATTAAATTCTGCTTTTCCTGCTGTCATAAATCACAGCATACTTTTTAATGTTTTGAGCAGGAGTACTTCAAACAACAAAATAAAGCCCTTGAAATTATAATGGTGTTCTACCAAGCAAAACAATGTGAAACAAAATAAGTCGTGGGGTAGAACATCTTATCGAATGGCTTAATGAAAGAAGAGAAAATAAAAATGTGCACTGGCTTTCATTTTCAATGTTCCTCAGGATAAATCTGAAAAAAGCAAACAGGAAATCAAACTCCTTCGAAATTTATGGATCTTCTCTTTTTCCTCTATTCATTAAAAGGCTTAATTTTTAAAAAAATTAAAGCCTAGAAGAAGTATGCTTCATAAAAAATAATTAACACTACTGTTGTACTTGGGTTATAACAAAAATAAATAGGAACTCAACAAGGACCTCTACAGTATAAACTGTTTTTCAAATGTACTATTATTTTTATTTGCCTGCGAAGCAGCAGCTACTTATCAACAGGCTAAAATGACATAAAACAAATGTCCAGGTTGAGCTTCCTTGTTCTCAACCATGCTTCATTGGGCACAACTTTCTCCTCCCAGAAGTTTCCCATGGAACAGTACTGGCATTGCCCCCAAGGTCTTCACAGGGCTTGGAGAAAAAGTGTAAGCAAAAGTTCAGGGTCAGTAAAGTCAGACTCTTCCTTTGTGGCTGGGGAGAAGCACGGGTCCAACTAACAGTTGAAGAATTAGGCTCATTTAAGTGTTAAATTATTCTTAGAATGCTAGGCATTTATCAAATTTGGCTTTCTGGCCACTGGTACATTAACGTTTTACCATCAGAAGATGTTCATAAGGAAAATGCCACAAGCAATTAGAATGACTGCTAAAATGAGTTGAAATTACTAGAAATATCTGCCTTTCAAACTTCTAAAGCATAGCCATTAATCAGGAAGTGCCCATTCCGAAATGAAGATCTTTTGATAGCCTCGGCTGAGTAAATAAAACTCTAATGACCTGGGTGTTAAGATTTCAGTCTGGTAGTGAAGCTGAGGAACATTAAGATCCTGAATTCTGAACATGCAATTAGGTGGAATTTAATGAGCTGTAGAATGATAAGTGACAGGGAAATGTAACTTTATATTTACAATTTCCTGACTACATGAACTTTTAAACACAGCATACTGAGCCCTATCCCAGGGCCACTGAACCTTTGAAAGCATAAGCATGTGTCAGTAAGAATTAGCATTTGGTGATGGTACCCTCGAAAACTGCAGTAGCTTTCCAGACAACTCTGTAATAGGAGTGACATCAAATCCAAGAGCACTGCATGGCTTTGAATCCAAATGGCCTTTTGGTATATAGCCATGGCTCTTATTTGTTGAAATAATGGTTTCAAACAGGAAATACACAACAACACACACACACACACACACACAGAATCATGAACACATAGTCTTTGAAAATAAATTCCATATATTTTTTAGGAAATCAAGAACCATGACCAGAAAAAATGGAAGTTGAAAACACGTTCTGCATCTTAAAAAAAAAAAAAAGAAGAAGAAGAAGAAGAATAAAACTCTTTTATCACAAAGGACTAAGGGACCAGGGGAACTTACAAAGAGAAATTTCAAAGCCAATAGCTCTTAAGAGTATGGACTGTGTTTTCAAGATTATTAAGATGCTCTTTCCATCCACCACCAAATTTTACTACTTTAAAAATCAAGATATATTCTTATGAAGAACAGAAGAGCGTACTTATACTTGATTCTTTTAAATGCTAATAAAAAGAGGAAGGAGCATAATATAGAAATAAAAGCAATAGTGATTGAGGAGGTGAATTATGTGCACTTATTATGATTGAATATATTTACTGCAAAGGCAGCTTATTGTAGAAATAGACAGGCATTTTATTTATTTCAATTAGCTCTGTCTTTTCTTTCCCTCTTTTCCTCCCTTCTTCATTCTTTTCTTCCAATTTCACTGTACAGTGCAATATGCTACTTGCTATCCTAGGCAACTCAATCATCACCTTTGGTGGAAAGGGCCCTAATTATGTGTCTTTAACACTCCCTAGGTGCTTCTACTGCAAAAGGAGCCAGGGGAACCACAACTGTGGTGAAGTACATTTTCAGTATGAAAGAAAAGGAAGCAAAAGGAAGGAAATCGTATTAAGCAATGTCAATTCTCTGTCAAGGCTTTTATCACTTTATTACAATGCCAAGTCTTCCATTTATTAAAGATAATATTGAGTGTCTTCAATGTACCAGGTTCTGTGCTAGTCCACTGATACAGAGTGGTGAACAAGACAGGTAAGATAGATGCCCTTGAAATGTTTATGCTTAAGATACATATAATTTGGGGGATTAGAAAATAAAAGGGAGACTGGGGTTGTGGCTCAGTGGTAGAGCACTCATTTAGCACATGTGAGGCCTTGGGTTCAATCCTCTGTACCACATAAAAATAAATAAAATAAAATTATTGTGTCCAACTACAACTAAAATAAATAAATATTTTTTTAAAAAAGAAAAGAAAAAGGAAACTTAAGTTCCAAGTAGTTTGATTTCTGATACTGAATGCACTTCAACCCAGCCACCAAGGAGATGTAAAAATATACCATGGGCCAGGTCCATCATCTGGGCATGCCCACCACTAAGCATGAAGAGGCAGACTCAAAAGATTATTTAAGCCCAGAATGGTGGCACATGCCTGTAATCCCAGCGGCTCAGGAGGCTGAGACAGGAAGATCTCGAGATCAAAGCCAGCCTCAGCAATACAGAGGTGCTAAGCAACTCAGGGAGATCCTGTCTCTAAATAAAATACAAAATAGGGATAGGGATGTGGTTCAGTGGCTAAATGCCCCTAAATTCAATCCCTGATACTACTACTACTACTACTACTACTACTACTAATAATAATAATAATAATAATAATAAAGTTATTTGAGCCATCTGCTATTTTGGATGATGTCATTGTTTTCTATCAGTGAGGAAAAGTGGCAGGATCTGTGAGAATAGCTCAGTTTCTTTGTCCCTGTCCCCATGCTCACAATTTTTTGTAGGATATTGAGAGATGCTCAGGGCATTGCTATATATTAGCAGTCCAAATGCTCACAAGAGACCTATGCAATCTCTGTAGATAATCACAACTTGCCTCCTTTAAATTTTTATTATGTATATTTGATGCAGGGAAAAAATATATTGTAGCCTATCTGTAAGTTTGTAAGCATAATAATGAAGACTGCAAATGTACCACCACTTTAAAAATGGCCTGCTACTAACAGCACTGAACCCACCTAGTGTACTTCTTCCCTGTCCCCATGCCAATTGTCACACAGAGGTGACCACTGTCTTAGGTTTAGAATTCCTTTCCTTGTGAAAAAACTTTTTAACATAAACAAATGCACCTCATAATGGTATATTACGTATGTGCTAGTTTCCATGCATACTTGTGCTTGTATTCTTTTGGGACATGCTTTGTTCACTTCAGACTATATTTCTAAGAATCTTTGTGTTGTTGCATCTAGTTATAGTTTATTAATTTTCACTGATGAAAACCGAGAGCTAAAACTGTCAAACTCCCAGGAGTAAACTCAGAACTAAATCCTTGTTACCTTGGGTTCAGCACTGGTTTCTTAGGTATGATACCAAAATCATAAGCAATGAATGAAAACACCGACAGATAAGACACCATCTGAAAATGAAAAGACAACCCAAAGAAAGAGGAAAAATATCTGCAAATCGTATGTCTGGTAAGGGACTTGAATTTGAAACAAGTTGTGTTTACAACTCAAGAGTTAAAAGATAAATAACCCAATTAATAAAGGGGCAAAGGATATAAAGATGAATGGTGGAAAGATGCATGACATCATTAGCAATCAGGGGAGTGCAAGTCAAAACTCAGCAGGACGGCACTTTCCCACTCCAAAGATGGATATAATTAAGATGTCAGACAAAACCAAGAGCTCACAAGGACATGGAGAAATGCAAACTCATCCACTGGTGGAGCTGTAAAATGGTACAGCCAATTTGGAAAACAGTTTGGCAGTTCTTCAAAATGTTAACTATAAAGTTAACATATGACCCCGTAATTCTACCCCAAAGTATCTGAAAACAAATGTTTAGACAAAATCTTGTCCATAAATGTTCATAACAACATTATTCATAACAGCCAGATAGTGGAACCAAACTAAGTGTTCTTGAACAGATGAATGCATCAATAGAATGTAGTATGGCCATACTAAGAAATATTATTTGGCAAATATTATTTGGTATCCTGTTTAGTACAAGAGCAGAAAGCTTCTTCTAAGTTTTTGGTAGACTTTTATGAGATCAAGGAAGTCCCATATTGTGGTAGGCTGAATGTGCTTGTCCCCTCCAAAGACTTCCCTTGCAAAACCCTAGAACATGTGAATGTTGCCTTATATGGTAAAATAGAATAAAATGAAAGACTTTGAAGATGTGATTGCATTAATGATTTGGAGGTGATTATTATCCTGGATTATCTAGGAGGGTCCTAAACTACAATCACATGTATCCTATAAAAGGGAGGTAGAACCTAAAAGAAGAGAAGATAATGTGACCCAAAGGGCAGAGTGGAATGATATGACCATAAGCCAAGGAATGCCAACAGCCACTAGATACTGCAAATATGAAGAAATGGAACCCCAGGAGGAGACTGTCGTATCAACACCTTGATTTCAGCTCAGCAAAATTGATTCTGGATTTCTTATCTCCACATTTGTGAGTAAAAAAAAAAAAAAATTCTGCTGTTCATCCCAACTTGGTAGTAATTTGTCTTTTGAGATAAATGTTTTCTCTCTTTTAATATTTTATTCTGGTGAATTACATGATAGACTTTCTCATGGGAAAATATTTTTGTACTTATGGGTTCAACTCAACTTGATCTTTTTTAATCACTAGTAGATTAGGGTTCTTAAATAATATGTTTAGGATTTTTACATACATATTCATAAAGAAGATTATTCTAAAGTTTTCTTTTCCCTAACTTTTTTATCTGCTTTTAAATGTGACATACTCCTCCTGAACAGTTTGAGGCATTCCCCTTCCCACCTCCACCTTATTCTCTGTATAAGATTGGAAAAATACATTTTTGGAAAGTTGGGTGGAATTTAATATACAATCATTTTGGTATGATGCTTTCTTTGTAGTAGAATTTTTGGCTATTGATTCAATGGTTAATGACCATTAGAGCTTTTGATTGCTTGAATCACAAATTGTAAATTATGTACTAGAGAATTTTGTCCATTTTAGCTATTTGTTGGCATAGTGTCCCTGCATTATCTTTTAGAATTACTGCTGTATATGTAGCAATCTTCCCTTTTTATCATGTTTTGTTTTTGATCTATGAGTTAAACAGAACTACATTTTTATTTGTACTTTTGATGCTTTTATGTTTCTTATTGACTTCTAAGTTAATTGCATATGATCAGGAAATATGGCATGTATGATGCAAATTCTTTGAAATATTTGAGATTTGCTAATTATGGTACTCAGAGGTACATACACATTCAATAAATCAAGCTAATTATATTGCTCAAATATTTCCTACCTCTACTCATTTTATATGCTAGATTTATTAATAATTAAAGGGGGTATCTGACTTATTCAGTGTGACATTTATTTTTCTCTATATATTCTGAAGCTATTAAAGTGTACATCAGTTTAGAATTTTTCTATTGCTTAATGAGATGAATGCTTTATTTTTATCATAAAGCTTGTTTTGATATTAATAGAGCTATTACGTTTTTAACTTTAAAAAAAATGGGGGGCTGGGTGCAGTGGTGCACACTTGTAATCCCAGCAGCTTGGGAGTCTAAAGCAGGAGGATTGCAAGTTCAAAGCCAATCTCAGCAATTTAGCAAGGGCCTAGGACTTAGTGAGACCCTGTCTAAAATTTTTAAAAATGTTAAAACTTGCTGGGAATGTGGCTCAATGGTCAAGTACCCTTAGGTTTAATTTCTGGTATAAAAAATTATTGTTATTATTATTTTGCCTAACCCTTTACTTTCAATATATTTATATTTCATGCATAGGTCTTAAAATCTTTATGTAGTTTTAAATATCTTATCATCTAAAATTTAGTCTATTTATATTTACTATATAAAGTTTCCACCATCTTACCTTGTACTACTGGTGGCATGATTTTATGGTTTTCATTTTTTACTCTATGTCTTCCATCAAGCTCAGAACTGCACAATCTATTTCAATTCTTCTAGAGCATAACCATCACATTTAGGTTTTAATACCTAATAATATTCCAATCTGAAGTTAATAAGCATGTTAATCTCTTCATAAACCCTCAATAAACTTTCTGTACTTCAGTTTAAATTCCTGGGCTCTAAACTTACATGCTATTTTTGTTCTTTCTTCTTAAATGGCACATGTTAAGCTTTTGAAAAATGGCTGGCATTCTTTAATGCTAGTTTAAGATTTTGTGTTTTAAAAATCATCAGTTTTTCATGTTAATATTTCTTCTCTGTCTCAGACCCTCAGGTCTGTGATTATTCCTTTTTCCTGAGATATATTCTCAGAAGTGAAAACTATTGATTCTAAATGCACTTAAAATAGCTGTTTTTGTTCAATCCAAAATTACTTTTATTCTACCTTATTACTTAAAATGTAGCCTTGACTAATCATAATTCTAGTTTATTGCTGTTTTAACTCGTGGATGATATTACTTAACTGTTCTGCCTGCCACTATTGACAGGGAATTGTCTTTATTAGTCTAATAGACCTCCTTTTAAAGATGGCCTTTAATTTGTTCAATTTTATTAAACCCAACTTAAGTACTAATATTTTTTTCTCTCTTCTCTCCTGCTGCTTCATGTGCTTGTGCTTCTTGTGCCTGTGGATTAATAATTGTTATCAAGATATGGAAAATTATCAGCAGTTGTTTCTTAAAAATTGCTTTTCTTCTTTCTATTCTTACCTTCAGTGATTCTGCTTAGAGAGATATTAAATATCATCTCTTCAATGTCTATTGATCTCTCCCTTTAAATTTAATATCTCTTTTCTTCCTGTGTTCCATTTTGGTTAATTTCTTCATAACTACTTCCTGATTCAATAAATTTATTTCAGCAATGCCTAATCTGTTTACATACATTGAGTTTTAAATTCAACAACCATTTAATTTTTAACTGCCAATTGATTCACTTCCAAATTGGCCTCGTCATATTTGATAGTTTCTTGTTTAATGCTTATTTTGTAATTCAATTTTTTGTCTTAAAGTATTTTACATACAGTTATTTATATTCTAGACCTCATATTTTCTACATTTTAAGTACCATGGTCAGGCACATCTGTTTGTAAGTGTTTCTATTTATTCTCAGTTATGGTAACTTGTTATTTAGGTGTCAGGGAATTTTTTATTACTAACTTACATTTTTATTGTGAAAAATCTGAGAAACTAAAACACCTCTGGGTTTTTCATATTTGCTTCAGCTGATTTTAAGAGAGCACAGGACCAAGTTAGTCCTTCCACTGGTCCCAGGTCTGGTGCTCAGCTCTCAAATCAGCGGCCTCACTTTGCATGGATCCACAGCACCATCACCAACTGCAGAGCTGGGGACCTGGTTCTCAGGGCCACCCAGCCTTATTGCTTCTGCTCCACAGAATTTACTTCACTGCTTTTTGTTTTTCTGGTGGCTTTTTGGATTTCCCTTTATTTTGTTAGAGGCATTACAATTGCATCTGTACTTATTTATCCTGGATTTGGTTGTACTTTGGGGGTCCTGCAGAATGTCTACCATTCTCCTAAAAGAAGAAATTGAGTTCATCTTTTATCAAACTTACTGACATCTACCTCTTTCACTGGGAAAAAAATCAAGTCTTGTTTTACCCAATAAATTTTAGTTAAAGCAGTTTTAGATTAAGAGCAAAAGTAATTAGAAGATACAAATTCTCATACACTTTTTTTTTTTTTTTGGTACCAGGGGTTGGACTGAGGCACTTGACCACTGAGCCACATCCCCAGCCCCATTTTGTATTTTATTTAGAGACAGGGTCTCACTGAGTTGCTTAGTGCCTTGCTTTTGCTGAAGCTGGCTTTGAACTCACGATCCTTCTGCCTAAGTCTCCTGAGTCACTGGGATTACAGATGTGCACCACTATGCTCTGCATATTCATGTACACTTTGTATCTCATTCTTCCGGAATATTTTCCTTGGTACATTTATTGCAATTGGTATGCCAGCACTGAAACATCATCAAATCACCCCAAATCCATATCTTACATTAGAGCTCACTCTTGTTGTAGTCTGTGGGTTTTGATACATGTATAATGACATGTATCTATTACTGTAATATCCTACAGAATATCCTCACTACCTTAAAAATTCTCTGTATTCTCCCCATCATTCCTTTCCCACCTAACCGCCGACATCCATTACTATCTCTGTAGTTTTGCTTTAGCAAAAATGTCTTATATCTGGAATTGTGCAGTAGGTCACCTTTTCATATTGGCTTCTTGTACTTGACAATATATATTTATGTTTCCTTCAAGTCCTTTTATGCTTTGGTTGCTCATTAATTTCTAGCACTGAATAAAATTCCATTGTCTATCTCATAGTTTATTTTCCCATTCACTCACTGGAGGATATCTTGGTTACTTCCAAAATTTAGCAATTGTGAACAAAGCTTTTATAAACATCAGTGGTTTTGTGTGGACATAAGTTTACAATACATTCAGGTAAATCCCAAGATGCATGACTGCTGGAATGTATGTAATACATGTTTAGCTTTGAAAGAAACTGCCAAACAGTCTTCTAAAGTGGTTGTACCATTTTGTATTCCCACTAGAACATGAGTTCCTGTAACTACGCATCCTAGTCAGCATTTGGTGTTGTCAATGTTTGGGGTTTTGACCTTTCAAATAGGATGATAATGGTATCTCATTGTTCTTTTAACTTTCAATACTATAATGACCTATGCTATTAAACATCTTTTCATGTACTTACTTATTATCAGTATCTATTCTTTGATGAGTTACCTAGGTCTTTTGTCCATTTTTTTTCCATTTTTACAGGGTTGAGCTATAAAAGTTATTTGTAAATTCTGGATAATAATACATTATCAGATGTGGGTTTTATTTTCTCCCAATCTGTGGTTTATCTTCTCATTCTCTTAACATTGTCTCTTGTACAGAGAGTGACTAATTTTAATAAAGTCCACCTTATTAGCTATTTATTTCATGAATTATACCTTTGGCTCTGTATCAAAAAAGCCACGACAACTGGGCATAGTGGGACATGCCTGTAGTCTCATCTATTCTGGAGGCTGAGGCAAAATGATCACTTCATCCCAGGAGTTCAAGTCAACATAGCAAGACCCTGCCTCAGAAAAAAAAAGAAAGAAAAAAAAAGAAAAAAAAGTGATTGCTAAACCCAATGTCATCTAGGTTTTCTCTTGTTATCTTCTGTTTTACATTTAGATCTATGATCCATTTGGAGACCATTTTTTGTGAAGGGTATGGACATCTTATTCTAAATTCTTTTTTCTTTTCTTTCTTTTAATTTTTTTTCATGTCACTGTCTAGTTGTTCCAACACCATGCATTGAAAAGATACCATTTGCTCCATTTTATTGCTTTTGCTAATTTGTCAAATACCTGCTGCATAGAGTCATATGGGTCTATTTCGGGGCTTTTGATTCTGTTCCATTAACCAATCTGTTTATTCTTTTGCCGATGTCACATTGTGATAGGTAGCTTTATAGAAAGTCTTGAAGTTAGATGTTGTCAGTCCTCCAACTTCATGCCCCTTCACTATTACATTGGTTATTATGAGTCTTTGCCTCTCCATGTAAATTGTGGAATCGCTTTGAGTGTATCTACAAAATAACTTGCTGAGAGATTTTGATTGGGGCTGGTTGCACTGAACCTATGGATCAAGTGGGGAAGAACTGACATCTTGGCAGTTCTCCTCCTATCCAGGAACATCTGTTTAGTTCTTTGTTATTCTTTGTAATAGTTTTGCAGTTATCTTCATACAGACCTTGTATGTATTTTATTGAATTTGGGGTGCCAATGTAAACAGTACTGTGTTTTAATGTCAAACTCCACTGGTTTATACAGGAACAAGTTATATACCCATATGCTGATATTGAGGAAAGTGATCAACTCTTGTACATTAACCTTACATCCTGAAATCTTATAATTAATTGCTTATTCATTCCAGAAGATTTTTTTTTCCTGGTCAATTCTTTTGTAATTTCTACATAGACAGTCATGTCTTCTTCACTTCCCTTCTTTATGCAGATCCAAAATTTCTAATTTATATTATTTTCTGTCTCTCTAAAGAACTTATTTTAACATTTTTTTTGCAAGGCAAGTTCACTGATTAAAAAATTCCTTCAATATTTGTCTGTCTGAGAAAGGCTGGAAGATGATATGCCTGGTTAGTTTTTTGGGAGTTTGTTTGTTTTGACATTTATGCTTGGTTTTCTCTAAGCTTTCTTGATCTGTGGGTTTGGTGTCTTTACATTAAATTGGGGAAAGTCTCAATCAGTATTGCTTCAAATACTGCTTCTATGTCATTCGTTTCATCCTCCTTTTGGTAGTCACATTATGAATAGGTTACATCTTATTTAGTTGTCCCAGAATCTTGGGTATTCTCTCTCTCTCTCTCTTTCTCTCTCTCGCTCACCAACCCCTCCCATTTCTCTTATCTGGGGTGGGTGTTCCTTTTGCCTCTCAGTTTTAGAAGTCTTTATTGTCATATCTCAAGCTCAGTGCTTCATTCCTCAGCTATGTCTAATCTATAATAACCCATCAATCAAAGGTGTCTTCATTTTTGTTACAGGGGCTTTTTTGAGGGAGAGGGTACTGGGGACTGAATTCAGGGGGACTCAACCACTGAGCCACATCCCCAGCCCTATTTTGCCTTTTACTTAGAGACAGGGTCTCACTGAGTTGCTTAGTGGCTCACTTTTGCTAAGGCTGGCTTTAAACTCGCCATCCTCCTGTCTCAGCCTCACAAGCTGCTGGGATTATAGGCATGTGCCACCATGACCAGCTTCAGGTTACATATAAACCCTTTCAGACTTTTTTTTTAGACTTCTGCAAATATTTTTGAATATTCTTTTTTAAAAATAATTAATTTATTTATTTGTTATACATGACAACAGAATGCATTTCAATTCATAGTATACATTTGGAACCCAATTTTTCATTTCTTTGGTTGTACATAAAGTAGAGTCACACCATTCATGTCTTCATGCATGTACCTAGAGTAATGATACCCATCTCATTCTACCATCTTTTCTAGCAGAATACCACTTCCCTTCCCCTCTCTCCCCTTTGCCTTATCCAGAGTTCTTCCATTCCTCCCTGATCCCCTCTCCCCAACTATGGATTCTTAAAGAAAACATTCAGCCTTTCATTTTGGAGGGATTGGCTTACTTCACTTAGCATGATATTCTCCAACTCCATCCATTTACCTGCAAATGCCATGGTTTTATTCTCTTTTAATGCTGAGTAATATTCCATTGTGTTTTTTTATTGGTTGTTCAAAACATTACAAAGCTCTTGACATATCGTATTTCATACATTTGATTCAAGTGGGTTATAAACTCCCATTTTTACCACGTATACAGATTGCAGAATCACATCGATTACACATCCATGTTTATACATACTGCCATACTAGTGTCGGTTGTATTTTGCTGCCTTTCCTATCCCCTACTATCCCCCCTCCCCTCCCCTCCCATCTTCTATCCTACCCCATCTACTGTAATTCATTTCTCTCTTTTTTCCCCCCTTTCCACTCACCTCCTCTTGTATGTAATTTTGTATAACAATGAGGGTCTCCTTCCAATTCCATGCAATTTCCCTTCTCTCTCCCTTTCCCTCCCACCTCTTGTCCCTGTTTAATGGTGATCTTCTTCTCTGCTCTTCCTCCCTGCTCTGTTTTGAGTTGCCCTCCTTATATCAAAGAAGACATTCAGCATTTGTTTTTTAGGGATTGGCTAGTTTCACTTAGCATAATCTGCTCTAATGCCATCCATTTCCCTGCAAATGCCATGATTTTGTTATTTTTTAGTGCTGAGTAATACTCCATTGTGTATAAATGCCACATTTTTTTAATCCATTCATCTATTGAAGGGCATCTAGGTTGGTTCCACAGTCTAGCTATTGTGAATTGTGCTACTATGAATACCGATGTAGCTGTATCCCTATAGTAAGCTCTTTTTAGGTCTTTAGGGAATAGTCCAAGAAGGGGAATAGCTGGGTCAAATGGTGGTTCCATTCCCAGCTTTCCAAGGAATCTACATAATGCTTTCCAAATTGGCGGCACCAATTTGCAGTCCCACCAGCAATGTACAAGTGTACCCTTTTCCCCACACCCTCACCAGCACTTGTTGTTGTTTGACTTCATAATGGCTGCCATTCTTACTGGAGTGAGATGGTATCTCAGGGTGGTTTTAATTTGCATTTCTCTGACTGCTAGAGATGGTGAGCATTTTTTCGTGTGTTTGTTTATTAATTGTATATCCTCCTCTGAGAAGTGTCTGTTCAGGTCCTTGGCCCATTTGTTGATAGGGTTATTTATTTTCTTATTGTTTAATTTTTTGAGTTCTTTGTATACTCTGAATATTAGGGCTCTATCTGAAGTGTGAGGAATAAAAATTTGTTCCCAAGATGTAGGCTCCCTATTTACCTCTCTTATTGTTTCTCTTGCTGAGAAAAAATTTTTTAGTTTGAGTATATCCCATTTGTTGATTCTTGTTTTTAACTCTTGTGCTATAGGTGTCCTACTAAGGAATTTGGAGCCCGACCCCACAAAATGTAGATTAGAACCAACTTTTTTCTTCTATCAGACACAGAGTCTCTGGTTTGATATCAAGCTCCTTGATCCATTTTGAGTAAACTTTTTGCATGGCAAGAGAAAGGGATTCAGTTTCATTTTGTTGCATATGTATTTCCAGTTTTTCCAGCACCATTTGTTGAAGATGTTATCCTTTCTCCATTGCATGCTTTTAGCACCTTTGTCAAATATAAGGTAGTTGTAATTTTGTGGATTGGTCTCTGTGTCCTCCATTCTGTACCATTGGTCCACCCACCTGTTTTGGTACCAGTACCATGCTGTTTTTGTTACTATTGCTCTGTAATATAGTTTGAACTCTGGTATCGCTATACCGCCTGTTTCACTCTTCCTGCTTAGAATTGCTTTTGCTATTCTGGGTCTTTTATTTTTCCAGATGAATTTAATGATTGGTTTGTCTATTTCTACAAGAAATGCCATTGGGATTTTGATTGGCATTGCATTAAACCTATAGAGAACTTTTGGTAATATCGCCATTTTGATGTTAGTTCTGCCTATCCATGAACAGGGTATATTTTTCCATCTTCTAAGATCTTCTTCTATTTCTCTCTTTAGGGTTCTGTAGTTTTCATTGTATAAATCTTTCACCTCTTTTGTTAGGTTGATTCCCAAGTATTTTTTTTTTTAGGATATTGTGAATGGGGTGGTTGTCCTCATTTCCATTTCAGAAGATTTGTCGCAGATATACAGGAATGCCTTTGATTTATGTGTGTTGATTTTATATCCTACCACTTTGCTGAATTCATTTACTAGCTCTAGTAGTTTCTTTGTAGAGCCTTTTGGGTCTTCTAGGTATAGGATCATGTTATCCGCAAATAGTGCCAATTTAAGTTCTTCTTTTCCTATCTTTATGCCTTTAATTTTTTCGTCTAATTGCTCTGGCCAGTGTTTCGAGAACTATGTTGAATAGAAGTGGTGAGAGAGGGCATCCTTGTCTTGTTCCAGATTTTAGAGGGAATGCCTTCAATTTTTCTCCATTTAGAATGATGCTAGCCTGAGGCTTAGCATATATAGCTTTTATAATGTTGAGGTAAGTTCCTGTTATATACATACCACAGTTTATTTACCAATTCATCTATTAAAGAACATCTAGGTTAGTTCCACAATTTAGCTATTGTGAATTATGATGCTATAAACATTAATGTGGCTGCTTCACTGTAGTATGCTGCTTTAAGTCCTTTGGGTATAGACTGAGGAGTGGGATAGCTGGGTCAAATGGTGGTTCCATTCCAACTTTTCTGAGGGATCTCCATACTGTTTTCCAGATTGATTGCACCAATTTGCAGTCCCACCAGCAATTTATAAGTGTACCTTTTCCCCCATATCCTTGCCAATACTTATTGTTGCTTGTATTCTTAATAGCTGCCATTCTAACTGGAGTGAGATGTAATCTTGGAGTGGTTTTGATTGGCATTTCTCTAATTGCTAGAGATGTTGAACAATTTTTTATACATTTGTTGATCAATTGTATATCTTCTTCTGAGAAGTGACTGTTCAGTTCCTTAGTCCATTTATTGATTGGGTTATTTGTGGTTTTGGTGTTAAATTTTTTGAGTTTTTTAATATATCCTGGAGATTAATGCTCTATCTGATGTATGTGTGTGGTAAAAAATTGCTTCCATTCGTTAGGCTCTCTACTCACCTCACTGATTGTTTATTTTGCTGAGAAGAAGATTTACAGTTTGAATCCATCCCATTTATTGATTCTTGATTTTATTTCCTGCGCTATAGGAGTCTTGTTAAGGAAGCCGGGGCCTAATCTGACATGATGAGGATTTGGGTCTACTTTTTCTTCTATTAGATGCAGGGTCTCTTGTCTAATAGATGTTACTGATAAATACTTCCTAAGCACCAGGCACTTTTTAAAAGTATTTTACAGGAATAATCTCAATGATGTCACAAACAGTCATGCATAAATATTATTTCTATTCCCATTTTTAGCTAAATCACAAAGAATCAAGCATCTTCCTCCAAAGGGCCACAGTAGCTGAGTGGTAGAACCAGCCCTTAGACTCAAAATGTATGACTGGAGAGCATGCTGTCAACCCCTATGCTCTTGTACAGATAGATCAGCTCTTAAAAGTCCTGATAATATTTTGACCTGATGTAATAAAAAAAAAAAATTCAGATAGTCAGGGCTGGGGTTGTAGCTCAGTAGTGAAGCATGTGCCTAGCACACGTGAGGCACAGGGTTCAATTCTCAGAACCACATAAAAATAAAGAAATAAAATAAAGGTATTATGTCCATCTACAACTAAAAAATTTTTTTACAAAAAGAATTGGGGGAATCTAACACATTGTTTCTCATTTTAGTTATTTTGGAAACTTGCCGATACAATATTTCCATTTACCACCTAAACATCTGAAATTACCAAAAAGAAAATGATTTGGACTGTGCACCTCCTGTACATCATTAGCAGAAGAGAATTTTGTTTTCATGCAGTTTACACAGAAACTACACAAAAATGCACCAGATGCACAGGAGGACATTCCTGGTCCTGTCCGAGATACTACATATTGGCTAAAAGGATTCTAGTGCTGGAAAGACTTCTATGTTCCTGCGAACAGAAACAGGCACACTGCTCTGGATGACAAATTAGAACTGAGTCTTACATAAATAGAACTTTAAGGGTACTATAATGTCTTAAGCCAACTTAAGTTGTTCTGGTTCCATTATACACACGTTGAGGTTCACCATCAATAGCAGACAAGCCAAAGATAATTTCTGCCCACAGGGCTGTGCCAGCTGCCCCAGTGAACACGCTGCCTGTTCTGGAGCAGCCACTTAGGGTCTGCATGCAGATTGACTGCATAGTTTGTCTCTTCCTTTATGGAAATGTGGTTTATCTGCATCACTAAACTTTTCTCTTTTTCTGGAAATGAATTCAGAGTTAAAAAGTGTAGAAAATACTCTGGTTTCAGTGGAATTCATGATGGTAGGTGTTATGGTCTGAATGTGTCCACCCAAAATGATGTGGGGACTTTGGGGTAATTAAATCTGAGGGTGAAACCCTCAGGAATGGAAAATTAATAGTCTTATAAAAGAAACCAGAAGGAAGCCTGTCTGCCCTTCTAAAAGCTGGTAAAGATGCAGCAAGATGGCACCTTCTATGAAGCAGAGTGCAGTCATTACCAGATGCTACATCTGTGGGCACCTATCTTGGAATTCCCAGTTTCCTGAACTGTGAGTGATAGATTCTTATTGTTTATAAGTGACCAAGTCTAGGGTATTTTTGTTAGAGCAGCCTGAATAGACTAGGATAGTGGGTTTGGGTTATGTGGGCAACAAGGACAGAGGTGTAGGATCATCTCTAACCAATATGTTCTATTTTATCAAATGGCGAACGGTCTGTAGCAATTGGTCAACATTAAGAGGATTTCTGTCATCAGCTGAGCTCTATGCCTCACCCTATCCTCTTATAGCTGAGAGGGAATCATATTCTAGTTAAATTTATACAGTGAGCCAAGGGCACAAATAATGTACATGGGAAATTTTTTCACTCAACAAAACCACATGGCATTTCTCAATGTTATATTAGATATTTTTTTTTGTCTTAAAACCCAAGTGCTAAGCTCTTTTTGGTTAAATAAATTTGTGAACCATAAATACCTCATGGATTATGGAGGAGTGTTAGATATATTCTTTAGTGTAGCACCAACCTTTCTTTCACTCATTCCCTGGTCATGGACATTGGCTCCTAGCTGGTGCCAGGATGGATGACAGGCTGAGAGCCCATAATGGCAGGACCATGTGCCGAGCATAACCATGGAGGAGACCTCAGAGAAGAAGAGAGGCAGCAGTGCTTTGAGGAGTTGTTCAGAGAAGGCTGGAAGCAGGTAAGCACAAAGGGCCGCTGCATTTCCCCAGCAGAACCAAACCCAAGAATGGTTGCAATGCTGGCTTGATCCAGTTAGATACCTACTTTCTTTCCTAGAAAGTATTCCATCAAGTTCTGTGAGATTATAATGGGTGTGCAGTCTCTGTGTGCCATTGACCATAGATTATTTTAAACAAGGGTTCCATGTCAAACTCCGTATGGAGGCAGGATCAGAAAAGTGGACTTTCCAGGGTTGCCATGATCTGAAACACACTATACTAAGGATGCATTTGAAGTGATGTCCTGAACAGTAGCACAGCTTGTGCACTGAACCATCCTGAGGCATACGGTTCCTAACAGGCATCTTAGAAATGTATATTCCTCATGCCAGCAAATGGTAAAAAAGAGTCAGGTAGTTGGAAATAAAGTATCTTGAGGATGAATTTTCTTTTCCTGATTTAGAAGTATCTTACAAGCTACTGGCTGCTCTGGTTTTTGTTTATCCCAAGTTCATTAGCCTTGTCTCTGCCATATAAAAATAAGGAAGCCTCTGCTGGTTGTCTGTTCTGTCATTAGTACATTGGCCCCATAGACCATCCCCATGACAAACAACAGCCATCCTGGGGGATCAGAGCAGGAGGGGAGACGGGATGGGGACAAGATGACTTCCCCTCCTCCCCTATGGGGAGGACACCGAGGGCCCAGGCCCCCTCTGCCTGAACCTGCAGGGCCACTTCCTGTGAGCTCATCTCCTCTCCTGTCTCTAGCAGCTGAGCAGGCAGATCCTCTCCAGGTGGACACACAGAGCCGGACTCATGGGGCCTCAGAATAGGACCTTTCTCTTCCTCTCTTCCGTTATTTCTGCCTGACAGCCTGGCAGATCATCTGGTTAAAGCAGATACTGCAACAGCTACTGCTGAGCAAAGTGAATGCACACGATTATTAGGGAAAATGAATTTTTGGAATAACCAGTTGCTGTCCCGGATCCCTGACTTCACTGAGATTCATATGATACGGCAAACACCGAAGGAACTGGCTCAGGTACACCAGACCAGTCGGTTTTTTTTTTTTTTTTTTCTGCTCTGAGAGTCTCTTCCCAAGAAAGAGTGAGAGCTGGCAAGTGCACAGGGAATTTCATTTTAAGGAATGATGGGGGAGGGGAGTGGGTTAATTAAAAGAAAAAAATCTTTTAATATAAAGAAATCCAACAAACCAGAGATTATTTATGTTTGCAAATAGTATAAATTGTTGTTGTTGTTGTTGTTGTTTGAAGACAGAGGCAAGTTACAAATAATAGAGTCAGCCCTGCCCTGGGAAATCTGAAAAGTTCTTCAGAGACAGTAACTGCAGTCACCTTCCTACCTTGTAGTCGTTATTCATGATCTCCGTGAGCCAGGTCTTGACCGACTTCATCGTGTCCTGTCGCAAGTACTTTTCAACATCAGCTCCATCACTGAAGGTCTGGTTTCCCACGTGGATGGCTCGTCTCACTTCTGAGAGTGACAGAAACTTCCCATAGTAAGTTTGGTCCCCAGGTTCCTGGCAGAGGGTGCATCAGAAAGATATTAAGAAACAGCATGCCGGGGAAAGCTGTGGGTTTTTCATAGCACAGAATACAGTAAGTAAGAGAGGACAGGTCTCTTAACGTGGCCCCACTCTGGAAATTTTTAAAAAGAAGTTTGTGAGGTGGTTTAAATGAAATCCTCGTACTAAGGACAAATCAGGATGATCTGACACTCTTGGAGCCAATATCCAATTCGCAAGTGTGGGATTTTCCTTTTCAGAAACTAATCTTTTGCAACCTGTGACTCCACTTAGAGGAAGAGACAGGGAGGGCAAAGGGTAGGGGTGAGATGGTCCATATCAACTGCTCCTTGTTGGTGGCTCCATGGAAAGAAGGTGAAGTAGCTCTTGGAGGCCAGAGGGGTAGTAGATTAAAAGCTAAGGATTTCTTCTCTATGGTCTGCTGTTTATTAAAGCCACACAAACAATACCAGCTGAGTACAGGGGGAAATACATCAGGTGTAAAAACAGATATTTTATGAGGAAGATAAAAGAAAAGTAGTTCATGAGTCTTATTTTAAAAAAATTCGAACACAACACTGCATAAAAGCCTCTGTAATAATAATTATACTGAAAAGGAAAAAAAAAGAATAAGGGCTTTAAAAATACTTCAAGTTACAAAAGGATAAAAATTTGGGGGTTTGAGTGTGCCAATTTTCTGCTTTGTTAGCAATTTTTGTTAACTGTGAATATATTATGTTGTGGAGAAAAATGAAAATCACAAATATTGTTTCTCTCTTCCCCGCCATATGTTTTATTCATGGTACCATAGAAACCCAAAACCATCGGTTAGACAAATTCCACTGAAATTGAATTTATAATTAATAGTTCACAAAATGTGATCATTTTAAAAACAGAACACATTGTCAGACAAAGATTATACAAATCCCAACCCCCATTTGGCTCCCTTTCTCTTACTTGGCTAATTCTACACAAAAGACATGACTCTGGCCTACTTTTAAGAAAGAAACTACTTTGGTACTTTAAGAAATATTCTACAGGACTTGAAGTAGGGCTGAACTGAATGCACTAAACACCTCAAGTTAAAACGAAGACAAAGCAAATATTTTCATACAGGCTTTGGTAGCTTTGATTATCCAAGCCATCTTAAGTACAGAACAAAGAATGTGGGCATTTTCAAGAGGTTCATGAACAGGCTTGAAACTCTGAGACCTCATACCCAGAGCTGCAATCCCAGCTTCCACCCTTTCCACAAGCTCTTCTGCAAAACAAGCTCTGGAGGGGAAATCGCCCCATCAGGAATTGTTCTGTGTGATATGGGATATCACACATTGTGGATGGTCGGATTATAACACATACAACATTGGTGGGAAACAGACTGCAATCAGTTTAGGAGACCAACTCAGGCACTCCACTTTGGATATCTCTGTCTAGTAGAAAGCCAGCTACCCTATTTTCCAAATCAGAGGAGGTTTGGTTTTGCCAAAAGTTTTAAGCAGACGTGACTACGGTTTGAAAAAATGTTATTACCGTGCACTGTAAAATGTTGTAGTAGTTAGAACATCCCGTCACATTCTCGAAGTAAGAAATATCACTCGTCAAGTCGCCATCCAGTAGTCTATCCAGGATCTGGGTTGAGAAGCGGGAAGGAGAGAAGGAAACATCTGGGTGGATGAACATGCATAAGTGTTTGTCATTCAGCTTCTCATTTCCTTTTCTGTTTCATTCCTTGAGCATTTACTACACATCTTCTCTGTGCAAAAAGCTGTCCTAGGCATTGGGAAAACTTCAGTGAACAAGACAGATCAAGCTGATATTCAAGGGGAAAACAAAATCCCCAGCATTTTTAGGTGAAATATGCAGTATGTTAGAGTGTACAAACTCTATACGTTAGGGAATGACAAGGAGAGGTGTCATGGGTATGTGCACACGTCTGTAGGGGACCCTAAAGAGAGGGCATCTCTTAGAAGATGGCACTTGATTTAAGATCTATTGGAAGGAAGAAAGCTATACAGACAACTTGGGGAAAACACATTCTAGACAGAGAAAGGAGCAAGTTCAGAGGCCTCAATTATAGGAATGAATCTTGTGGGAAGGGATGCCTTAAGATGGATCGTGGACCACTCGCCACAGTACTAGGAGAGAGGACAGAGGGTGTGGGCATACATGCAGGTGCCTGGAACTGATAGAAGTAACCTTTGGATGGCTGACATTAAAAACTTGGTCATCAGAGGAGGGCAAGAGCAGTCAGTACGGCTGGGTGCTTTTCTCCAGCCAGGTGCAGCTGCCTGGAACAGGCCTGGGGTGCAGGGAGGTGGATTCAGTCAAGGCTGTGGTTTAGCCAGAGGAGCAGGAGAAAGTGCTAAAGGGGTTCAGGAGTCAGGAAGGTCTAGACCTTGGTATTAAGTTTGGTAATTAGAGAAATGAGGACCAGAGAGGGTTAGTTAGATCATGAAGAGCTAGATGGGTCAGTGGATTTAGAGACCATGGGGCTGTAGGACTCCTAGCACTGGCATGTCAGCACAAGTGAGCTGGAAGGGTAGGAGGTGGCAGTTGGAGAAAGCTGTTTAAATTTGAGATTGTGAGAATTCAAAAAACTTAACAACAACAAAAAAAACCAAACAACCCAATCAGCAAATGGGCCAAGTAACTGAACAGGCAGGCACTTCCCAGAAGATGAAGTACGAATGGTCAACAAATATATGAAATATGTTCAACCTCTCTAGTTATTAGGGAAATGCAAATTCAAATATACTAAGATTTTATCTCACTCCAGTCAGAATGGCAATTATCGAAAATCCAAGTAACAATAAATGTTGGCAAGGATGAGGGGGAAAAAGGCACATTCATACATTGCCAGTGGGACTGCAAATTGATGCAACCACTCTGGAAAGCAGTATGGAGATTGCTCAGAAAACTTGGAATGGAACCACTATTTGACCCAGCTATGTCACTCCTCAGCATATACCCAAAGAACTTCAAATCAGCATACAGCCATATCAATGTTTATAACAGCTCAATTTACGATAGCAAAGCTATGGAACCAACGTAGGTGCCCTTCAACAGATGAATGGATAAAGAAAATGTGATTATATATATACAATGGAATATTATTCAACCTTAAAGAAGAATGAAATTATGGCATTTGCTGGTAAATGGATGGAGCTGGAGAATATAATGCTAAGTGAAATAAGCCAATCCCCAAAACTCCAAAGGCTAAATGTTCTCTCTGATATGCAGATGCTAAAACACAATAAGGGGAGGGGAGAGAGAATAGAAATTCATTGTATTAGACAAAAGGGAATGAAGAGAATGGAGGGGATGGTGTGAATAGGAAAGACAGTAGAATAAATCGTAGGTAACTTTCCTATATTCATGTATGAATACACAACCAGTGAAACTCCACATCATGTTCCCACCACAAGAATGGGAAGTTATATTCCATGTGTGTATAGTATTCAAAATACACTCTACTATCACGTACGCATCTAAAGAGAGCAAATAAAAAATTTTTAATTGAGATTGTAGAATGCCTAATGGCTTTTGGTAACAAGGAATGAGCAGCTGAGTAGAATGTGATTGTAGCAAAAGAGGAGGCCAAGGGACTGAGGGATAGAGTATTGAAAGGATCATCAATGCAAACACCATGGTCACCAGGAGTCCTAATGAGAGAGTCGCATGTTCCTTGTCTCTGAATACACAGCATACCTGAACTTCCCCCAGGTTCTCTAGCCCTCTGGGTGTCTGAGCCTGTTGGGCCTCAGTCATCTCCCTGCTTTCTTCGCATCTTTCGGCCTCTCATATGTTCTTGCTCTTGACACTGCTGTGTGCTTTCAAATCACTAAATGTCTCATGGGAAAACTGGCCTTATGCCAAAAAAAATTAGTATTAATTCTAAATTCTAAAGGTTTCTTTTTGTCCTGTTCAACTACCAACAGTGGAGGGCCTAAAACCAATCTTGAGAATATTGTCACGGTGGGTTGGGGCGTGATCCTACACATCTCCAAGAGAATCCCTCTTCCTTCGCATTCCTTCCTATGACACAAAAAATCCTGAATCCACACTCTGCAGCCACATTTGGTCACAGAAGAGGAAGTCCATAAGCATGGCGCTGGATGGCTATGACTTCTCTATCTCAATCTGTTTGCACAGGTTGCCGCCATCAGAATCCATAGCAAGAATGGCCACTGCCTTGGGTGACTTCGGGTAAGTGTCCTCAAGTTTGAATGTCTCCCATTTTGATCTGAACAGGCTGATCTGGAGTGTCCAGTAGACTATTAATATCAGGCTTCTGCCTTAATAAACCATAATGAGTCCTAAAGTCCTCAAAATTCAGTCCTTGCCTCATCAAACCAATATGTCAATCAGGATGCCTCTATAGAAAACATGACCAAAAACCCCAGGAGAATTGTTTACACACAGCCTTTGTCTGCAATTGTCCCAAACACCTAACTTCCTATATTGTAGTTTAATGTACTCTTATGTTTTAAATACCAAGAAAAGGCTGAAGAATATAAGCATATTATCAGATTCTCAAGTTTGCTTTTAGAGGAGCAACATCATCATAACTACAAATACCAATGGCTCTTTGCAACAGTCTTAGATCACTACACTTCACAATCTCTTGTTCCCGACACATGGGAACATGTGCTGTTTGTCAAGCACTGTGGTCACTTCTCCAGCTGAAACCCTGTCTGTGGACATAAGCCTTCTAAATGGTTTTGCACACATGTTGAAGTTTATGCATTTACTTCCGAGGTTGCCTTTCTTCTGATTTCCATATGATAGGAGAGGCCTTTAAGTCCCACACAGCATTTAAAGAAATCAGAACACTTAATGAACACACAGCTAGACAAACACTCCAAGATGACCTCAGGCTTAATACAGCCAAAGTAAATTCAAAGAAACACAGACAGTTCGTTTCTGCACGCCGTGCCCACTCATCTCTCCAAGCAGATATTCCTTCTCTCATAAAAAAATGCCTGAGCACCATGGGGCTTCACTGACCCCTCCTCTCCTCAGATGGTTTTAATTGCTTGAGGGCAGCACAGGGCCCCAGAACTCACTTCAAAGGCCCGTAGCCAGTTCTCCTCCTTGATGTATTTTATACACTTATTGCACTGCTTCTGGAAGTACTTTCTCTGCCTCTCATCCAACAAGCCAATTTCGTAGAGGAATGGCGCGTAGCCCTTTATAATCTGAGGACAAAAGAGACACACATAAGTGCCAGACACTGAGAAGGAGAGAAGGCAGGAAGCCCATTTGCTTTGTGAAGTCACACTTCATAACTTTCAGTCTGGTGCTAGAAATAGCCAGATAGGACAACTCTACACACACGCCCCTACAAAATACACACGTGCACACGTGCAACACACACACACACCCTACAAACACACAAAACCCACCCAACACAAACACACAAAATACACAACACACATAACAAACACACAGCACAACACACATAGTACAACACAGTCGGTGTAGGCTGGCAGAGCAAGTTGAATGAAACATGGTAAAAAAAAAAATGGAAGAGTTCAGTCAAAAGGTCTATTGGTATTGCCCTTTATCAAGTTAAGCTTTTAAGGTAAAAGGAGCTCGTCCACCTGGCCCTCTGATCTCATTAAGTTACAAAAGGGAAACAAACATCATCACACTTACTGATTCAGGGTCAGAATATGCATTTCCAAGAGCAATTCCTTTCAGGTGGATCTTGACCTGCTCCTTGGGGTTGAGGGCGTGGATGTAGTGCGCAAGCGCGGGTACGTACTTCCCTGCATAAGACTGAGGGGGACAGATATTGAAGGGAACAGTCACAAATCGGAGCTAGTACAGGTACACAAGCTTATGCTGATGAAATAACAATGAAGCTTCAATTAATTCTGTAGAAGGTTTACCTTGGATTTCTTAACCTCACATTGAAACCCCCAATAGAAAGGAGTGTATTTGCATGCACATATTTTCTTTCCTTTCTTCCTTCCTTCCTTCCTGCTTCCTTCCTTCCTTCCTTCCTTCCTTCCTTCCTTCCTTCCTTCCTTCCTTCCTTCTTTGCTTCTTTCTCTCTCTCTCTCTCCCTCCCTCCCTCCCTCCCTCCATCCTCACTTTCTCTCTCTCTCTCTCTCTCCCCCCCCCTCACTTTTTTGGTCATTACCAAATAGCACCCAAGTGACATGCCAGTCGGGGACAGGTGCACACATACAAAAATTAACAACAAACATGTAATAAGGGAACATTCTAATTTCCTTATGAAATAAAATAACGTGGACCAGTGAACATGATTCTGCCATCAGTCAGGCTTTTCTTACCAGAAAGTTCTATTCAAAGCCTTAATCAAAAGGGGAAAAAAAAAAAGTCTCGCATTGAAATTTAAGACTTAAAAGTCTGTATAATGATACAGATTTTGAAATCAACAGGCATTAAAGGAATAGGAGAAGGGGAAAAGGAAAATAATGCCTATTGGCCACTAAAATTTTCACTTAAATATATCTTTATTTCCAACCTTTTCCAGCACAGGGTCTTTTTCCAAAGTCAAAATATCTTGTAGACATCCTTTCACCTAACAAACATAGTAGTTCTTCTTTTAGAGTATGCTGAAAAAGTGCTATGTTGACTCAGTAATATTTTAAAACAGTTCCTGTGTATTTTCCATTGAGAGTTACATTCCTTGGTGGGGGAGGCAGTACCAGGGATGGAACCTAGGGGTGCTTAACCACTGAGCCACATCCCCAGCCCTTTTTTATTCTTATTTTAAGACAGGATCTCACTAAGTTGCTTAGGGCCTCGCTAATTTGTTCAGGATGGCTTTGAACTCATGATCCTCCTGCCTCAGCCTCCTGAGCCCCTGGGATTACAAGTTTGTGCCATTGTGCACAGCCAAAGTAGCCTTGTTAACATCTCCACTTGTTATTAAACTTGCTATGTTCAAAATGAAGCCCAAGTCCCCAAACCTTCCCTTTCTTCCAGACCAAAAGTCTTCAGGCATTCTCCATATCTTTTTCTCATGTACACCCCACCAGAAATCCACCAGCCAAGCTTGTCAACTTTACCTATTCTATCAAAATGTGTCTGGAGTCCATGTCTCCTCATGCCCCCACTCCTCACCTTGCTCCTGGTCACCATCATATCATCTCCTGCCTCCTCCATCTTACTGCAGGAACCTCCTCAATGGTCCCCTTGGATCTATTTTTAGACAGTAGACCTGTAAGATCTAAACCAGATCACGCCAGTCCTTGGATCAGATCCTTCAATGACTTCCTCCAACCCTGAGTAAAAGCAACGGGCCTTTTTCTGGGGCATAAAGGCTAGCATGATCTGCTCCCTTCCCCAACCTTCCCCCTATCTTCTTTCTCATTGTTCCCCAGTCCTTCTGGGTTCCACAGTGTTCCTTGCACATGCCACCCACGTGCCAGCTGGGGCCTTCACGTCATCCATCCCCTCCACCTGGACGGCTTCTCTCCCAGGCTCCCTCCCTAAGAGAGGCCTTCTGAGCTACCCTCCCTGGCCACCCTACCTAAAAGTTAGCATCCCTTCTTTTCCATTTTATATACCCCCCCCTCTCCTTCCTCTTCCTCTTCATCCTTATCACCATCCAACTTTAATTTTTTATCTTGTATATTGTTGTTTTCCCACCCATACTACAGGATAAGATCTCCAATCTCAGGGGTATGGTCCGTTTGGTTTATTTGTGTCCACTGTGCATTCATATTGTGAAATGCTGTCCCTTTGTCAGGGTTCAATACACAGTTGTTGAATGAATGAATTTACATATATTTGAAAAAAAGTGATGCATGTTTGTTCAAAGTAGACCAGAAACCTTCTGTGGGTACCTGTGTGTCAACAGGTCCTTTACAATATCTCCAAGGCTTTCCAGAGGTCTGTGGTTCAAAGGCGGGGAGCTCCGGAGGGCTTTCCTTTAATCCATAACATCATCACAGGGAGACAACTATTCCCTTTTCAAGATAGGACAGCAGGCAGGATTGAGACATTAAATAGAACAGCCAGAATTATACCTGGTCCAACCTACTCTAAAAACCTCAACTCCTTCCAAGTTATGGTAAAAGAACATAATTTAAGTAATCTATTCACCACCTCCTTACTGATGCAGGCTTCTTAGGCAATAATAATTATTTAGGCAAAAGTATTGAATCATAGTAATTTATTCATAGTAATTTAGTCATGAGTACATTTAGCTGCCTTGTGGTAATATAGAGATGTGTTTTCCTGTCAGAAATTCAGTTTATTTTATAACTGTGCTATATTATCATTAGTGGCAATAAGTGAACATTTATCAAATAAAATTTCTGTAATGACAAAAAAAAAGCACATTTTCTTGAGCGATCATTTTACTGGTAAAGATGTACCACATACTCTTTATTCAACAGCGGCATATTGAGCAACTCTGCTGTCAAAGTCATTATATAGATACTTGAACAGACACAAAAATGAGCAGGCACAAGACTTATCCTTGTAAAATTCACAATTTCTTTTGAAAATACATTCTGAAAACTTTGCCTCCAATGTTCAGAAGGCTTACCATTTCATGAATTATTATTCCCATAATATATGTATATTGACTGGCATAAAGGAGATACATAAAAACTTACTTGATAAATGAACAACCTATCTGGCACGACTTCTAAATATTTTTTCCCTCTGGAAACTGGTACAAACGCTTAAAAATATATGTTCTAGTGATATTGTTATTGAAGTTGTCTTATCGTGAGCCTGGTAATAAAACTCCTCTTTTCACCTCTGAGATGGAAGGGCACAGACTTTAAGTTGTTCTATAGTGATGACAAATTAAGTCTAAAGCATCCACATTTTTATGGCACCTTCCCCATGTGACCATCTAGGATATCACCAGGCAGGAAATTAAGAAGGAACACGCATTTGACTTTTGAGCATCTACTTATACACCAGGCTACTTCACCTATTGTAATCTGAGTCCATTTACCGTCAACATTATTTTCCTATATTTTACAATGATGAAAACAAGGGTTTAGGTGTCTCAAGTCACATGGCTAACTGGAACTCCACCCAGGCATGGCCCCTCCCCCGCTCTCATTCCTATCAAATCCCATTTCAGTGAGTGGCCCTGGAATGCCTGGGTCTCTGGCCCCCATGCTGGGACCCGATCTTGTTTTCATCCTTTCCATGCTTGCTCTGCTGACCATTTGTGAAAAACCTGACAGCAGGATGGGCAGTACTATAATCATTTCCAAAACCAGATTCTTCAATATTCAGTCCACATCTGCTAACCTCACGGTGATGATGTTTATCTCATTTTTTCTGCTTCTAATGACTATCACACACTTCCTTGCTTTGTGACAGTGTGACAAATCCTTCATTGCCTTTTTCATTAATCATTCCACTGGTTGAGCGACTCAGGCTGTCACACAGTAGACAATTATAGGATTATTCTATGGAAAACAGGCACCAAAACATTATAATGAAATTTTCAATTATTTTCACCTTCCTTGTTGAGATATATTTCTTTTTTGTTTGCGAAAGCAAACTTCTTATCCTTGAATCATTTATTTCTCAATTGAACAATTTTCTGACCACCACCAGCACTTCAAAAGACAACCAGGCAATAAATCAATTATGTTCTGTTTTACCTAGGTTTTCACTTCCTGTCTATATTTTAAAATAGAATAGAAACTCATGTTTGGGGGGAAGCTTTAGATGTGACTGCCTAATGGGATGTGATCCTGATTCTAAGAACTCTTGCTCCTTTTCTTCTGAGTTCTGCCCATACTTATGACAACAGCAACTGCAACCAGAACTCTTGTCCTGTGGTTTCTCGGACCTGTCCACGGTGCTCAGCAATGTGGGCAGCAGCCGGTCAAGGAAGGCCCTAAAGTCTGCAAATTAACATTGACCTTCTAACATCAGATCAGAACCTGGCCTCATAAAAGCTCAAAGCAACATCAAAGCAATTATAAGAGGAAAGAGAAAAAGCACAGCCAGAAACTGTCTGATACGTATTATTTCAGAGTTTGGCAGTGACCTTCAAGTGAGGAATTCAGCCAGATAAACATATATACCTTACACAACAAATAGGACCAGGTTTGCAATCGACACATCTGGATTTTAGTCTCCCCTTATTATTCCTTTCTGATATTTAAAGCTGCCAACTCTAGCACTGCTCTTGTTTGGTTAATTTCTCCCAGGGTGACCCTATTTGAACACACCTCCAACAAGAGGGAACAGAGACACTAGGGTGTGTTTGTACATACTTCTATTTGCTGGAGCTTGGCGAAGCAATAAACTTCCAATTCTCCTACGACATCAGAAGGATCTCAGAATTCAGTTCTCAATTTTTTATTTCCCCCATGAGAATAAGACCTCCACATCATAGCTGAACTGTAGTTTTGCCTCTTGGTCTGCAATCATTCTAAGCACTTAAATGATGTTTGGAACAGCCTAATGCAAATCACATGAGGAGCATATTGTACTTGTAAAAATAGTCTAGAGAGAATGTAATGTTTGGTTAATTATCCAGATATTTAAAAGTACAATGAAATTAGACTTAAAGAAACTTGTAATTGTGTGTTCTCAGTCTCTCCCCTCGTACATGTTTCAACAATATCCACTGCTGACTTACTGCACCCCTGCAGCCCAGTTACTTGTAAGGGAAGGGAAAAAAAGAGTACATATTTAAAATCCAGTTTCAATCAACTCCTCCAGAAGGAGGGAAAAAAAAAAGAAAAACAGTGTCAGAGAATAATATTATAATGGAAACAATGTTCTCTTGCAGAAATTTCACATATGTTCACAGTTACTATTCTTTAAGCTATTCTCAGCCAGCCATATATTTCTTATTGAGGTTTAGTAGAAAAAAAAAAGATACAGTTAGACTCCTTCTCTGCCTTGATTCTCCATATACATTTCATGGGAAAACATTCAGAACTTTATAGGTGATAATAAGCAATGGCTTTGGGAAGTGAGGCACACCTCCACCTGGACACAAAGATCCCCCATCCACAGCTCCTAACCTCTGCCTGGCAGAAATAGGCAGGGGGTGTTGTCAATGTCAGCAATGATGTGTTGAGGATGCTGAGGGACATTCTGAGCCCCTCTGCTCTGTCCCCCCTTCCTCAGATGCCTCTCTGAAGAATTCTGAGCTGGACGGTGAGAACTCCTGTCACCTGAAGGAAATGAAGTGGGCTACCTTCAGGAAGGAGTTGTGCACATGCCCTGCCATCCCACCCTTCCCAGCACAGACTATGGAATAGCCACTCCCAATGATGGTGGTGAACCAGAGGGAAGAGGAGAATTGCAATTCCCTGAAGAGAACTGAAGAGAATTTCATACACCCAGAAAAACACACAGAAAGTCACAAAAACTGGTAAGAGCCCTAAGAGCGATGGTGGTAACACCAGGTAGCAGCCAAGGATTAGGCTAGGGCAGCGTTGTTGACTTCATCTAGCCTGAGGGTAGCTAGACTCTCACATCACTCAATACCCTTATTTCCTCTGAGGAGAGAATTGTGTCCTTCGAATGGCCAGTTCAGAAATTTAATGAATCAGGAAAGCTGGAACTTCAGTGTTGTGGTAATCTCTACAACTTCCTAGACATTTCTAGACCGTGCGTCATCTAATTTCGAGACCACATTGCTGCAATTAAAAAAAAAAAAGGCTTCTAAGAAGAATATGATTTTATCAAAGCAGCTATTTCTCTTGAAAATGAGCTTAAAAAGACTCTTGCAAAATCTACAGGCACAGACACATAGCAAGAAGATTTTGATCTGTAGCCAACTTTTAGTCACATAAACTGAAGCAAAGGTACGTGCTGCCTTCTGAATGATATATTCTCTTTTAGTATTGAGAGGATGCTTCTCTTAAATAAATATTCACCAGGGTCAGATAGAGGTGAACAAGATGCACCCTTCCCCCAACTTACTCTGACTTTTTTTTGGTGCCAATTTGGAGAAACCTAGCTTGAAGCCAGGTGATTCAAGGAAATGAATAAACTCTTCTGTTTAAAATGGAGAAGACAGTTAATTTGGCCTTTAAATAAAGAGATGGAACATTCTGGGTCACAGACAACAAATGGAGACCTTTTTTAGATCCCTGTAGAGAATTCAGAAGGCTAAAGCTGAATAATAGATGTAACTTAACATTTCCTGTCCCCAACCTGGACATCTCATCCACTCAGGTACTGCTGATGTCTCTACACTGCTCAGTCTGTGTAGTAGTTCACTGCAGACAAAGCTTTCCATGATTTCTGATTCCCTTCTCCATGCAACTAAATCAATATGGTAAATACGTATTGATTTGATTTGGATTTGCTCTCCCAAAGCCAGCGGCCCAACTTGCAAACATTTCCATATGTCTTTGTTCAGTTCTTTGGGTTGCAGCTAAACCTTAATTTTTATAATATTAAACTCATTAAATAGTCACAAATCCGTTTTCAATTCTAAAAGAAAATATTGGCAAGTGCAGATGGACATAATTGAAAATAGACATTTGTCATGGGCTCAAGAGTTAAAACAGCTTGAATGCTATCTAATAAAATTCAGCAAGTTCCAAGCCTTGAGAAATAATTGCATTCCAAGGACTTCAGGTCTTTATATCACTTGAAACTTCCACTTAACTCTATAAAACTTTATGATCAAAGCCAAGTCTTTATGATTAAAAGTAAGTCTTGGCCAGAAAGACAGAGACATTCAAAGAGCTAAGGAGCTTCTTTTCTGTTTGTATAAGGTTATAACCCTAGAGATCTGCAGGAAATATGAAAGTGGATGTCTGACTCCCTTCCATGGAAAGAGGATCTGCTCTGCAGGGAGAGGCAGGTCCTGGAGACCAATGTGGTTTTGAGGAGGGGGCCCCAGCTCCATGGAGCATCTCCCCAGGCAGGGCTCAGCCAATTCCTGCGATGCAATTCTCAGGCTCTGGAGTCCAACCTTGCAGGCTTCAATTCTGGCTCCTCCACTTTCTAGCTGGGTTACCTTGGTAAAGCATTCCTAACCTCTCTAAGCCTCATTCACCTCACCTGTAAAATAGGGGAAATAATAATATCATTGATATTATAAGTTGGCTGTGGGACTTTAATGAAGTAATACATGAAACCATACTCAGCAAAATGCCCATCATATAATCCTTTCTGAATAAATATCTTTTATTTTAATATGAGATTTGCAAATAAAACCTGTAGCTGAGATGTTCTTAAAGCTGTCTTTTAGCCACCTAATTCAAGGAACCCAAGTCCGGACTAATAGGATAACGATATAGGCCTTCAGAGCATGATGACTGGCCTATTGCAAGTAGAGATCTCCACTCCACCCCTCTGCTTGCACTCAGTGCTATGAAGTCCCTATTACAAATACCTTTCCATGGGCAGGTGCTGTCCTCCATTCAAATGCAGACATGTTGATAGTATACCACATTGGCTTCATTTATCAGATCTTGCTAATGGACAGTGAGCTAATAAGTCAAAGTGGGGACAGACCAAAGAATAATCACAACAAGGATGGAGAAAGCTGCAGAATTAAACCTGAATATAATACAGTCAAGGCAAGCAGGGCTGGGGTAGGAGGCTGGGCATAAAATAGGCCTGGAAAATAAGAGTAGGAAGGAGAGTTCTGAGGGACCAGGACATAGGAGAGCAGCGGGGTATGGTCAATGAGAGGGAGATGAAAAGATGAGGGAGAGAAATAGCATCAATATTTTAATTTTATCTAATGACAACCTTTCATGAAGCCACTCTATCTCATTCATTAAACAGCGTGCTTAGTATTGCATGATGCACATTTTTAAAACATGGTTCCCACATACAAGGAGCCAGCTGCCTCAAAGCAACAGACCATTGTGATCTCAATGAAGGTCATCCGACATCATGTTCCCCACAGACCTTCACTTGTGTGGGTGAAGATAAAGCATCCAATTAAGTTCACTAACTACTATATAAGTAGCTTTAAAATTCTGTCTGTATTGGCCTCAAATTAACCATGCTTGAAAAACTGCTTGTAGAGAGACTCTGGCCTTCTCTGATGCTGGAGAAGCAATGCCCAGGTTGACCCATCTGCCCTGCCATTTTGGATGGTTTCCCATCCATCCATAACCACTCAGGAGCACAGCCTCTTCCCTGGGAGTGGCTCAAGGAAGCCACATGGCCCAGGGATAATGGGCCATCCCTCCGTCTTGCCAGCTTTCTCCTCCATGAGGCTGTTCTGCTTTACCATCTAGCTGGGCTTCCAGTGACTGGAGAGGACTCTACAGTGTGCCTGTGCTTCAAGAACAAGGGCAGGCTCACTAACAGTTACTGGCTTGGGAAGGATAACACTTAAAGAAAGTTAATTATGGGAATTAAATGGAGCTTGTTTCTTTTTGAAGTACATTTTTTTCATGCCTTGAGGAGGGTGATTTACAGACACATTTGTCTCTCTTTAGAGAAAATTAATTCCAGTTGGTGTTCTGGGCAGGAATAAAGAGAAGGAAAGGGGACAAAGAGGCTTCTTCCATCTCCCTCACACCCACAGCAGGCTCCCTCTGGGGTGCCACGCCTGGTGTATACTACAGGGGCAAGGAGCCTGGGGTGGATCCTGGCACATCTGCTGTGCTATCCATATGAAAAACAAATAAACCCAACCCTAATATCAACTTCTAAGCTCCGTCTTCATCTTTTAGATGAAGCAAGTTATTTCTTTTAAAAATGATTTCAGCTAGGAATGTAGCTCAGTGGTAGATCATCTGCTCAGAATGTATAATGTCCTGGGTTCAAATCACATGCACATACACACACACACACACACACACACACACACACACACACATTAAAAAAAAAAAACATAGAAAACACATTGCCACGTCCCAACAATAAGAGGCAGAGCATAACACTCAGCCCCTGTCTACATGCTTTGGGCCATATGCTCTGGAGCCATAATAGATTAATCCAGCTTTTCAACATGGATGGCAATAATAGGCATCAATGTTGGGTGTTTGCCACAGCTGGTCACTAGGCTAAATATCTGAGGAGGATTACCTAATTAAATGCTCAAAACAGTGCTAAGAAGTAGGTACTATTATTATTTCCAGACTCCCACCAAAGTCAGGGCTCTGAACAGCTGCTCCAGACCCTCTAGCATGGCTTCCCCCATTCACACACTCACTGTGCCCCGCCCCACACAGCACACAAGATGAAGGGTTTGAGGTCTGGGGTGTGTGCACAGAAGGCAAAAGACCACTTCTGAATTTATGCATTCATCTTTCAAGAATGATTCTACAAATTGAGCAACATTATTTATTCAGTCCCTCTAAGAGTGTGGGCAAATTAAGAGCTCAGAAAAGAAAGGGTTTTGTTTGTTTTTTTTTCTTGAAAAATATGTAATGATTTGTTTTGGCAGGGGGGAGCTGAGAGTGGTGAGAGGAAGGATGGGTAGGCACTATGTTAAAACTGCAATTATATATAGATGCTAGAAGAGTTAAGTGTAGATAACCACAGTTCCACTTTCAATGAAGCAAAATATCCCTAGAAGTGATCTAATTTAAAAACCAACCCCTCTGATTGTAAGATTAAAAGCAGAAGCCCAGAGAAGTTAAAAAGCTTTCCCAGAATCATCCGGTGAGGTCCCAAGTCTCCTAATTATTGATCCAGAATTCCTTCCACATCTTTATTCTGTTTCATGGCCTTAAAACAGATGACAGACCAGATGAAACCAACTGGACTAGAGAAACAGAGCATTGTAATAATGATAGACCATCATGGTGTTATCATCTGGTGCTCTTCCTTCTGGAAAGAGACGGACCCTCAGGCAGAACAGACCCCACGCCATTCATTGCTACCTGGCAACCTGATATCTCTACCTCAGGCCTAGCCTGCCCGCTTACATCTTCCTTCATTGATTAGAAGGTACAGGTTCCCTCAAGTGTATTCATCCTGGCAGCAAAGAATGTAAAAAGAAAACTGTGCATTCCCATACACATTTGGAAATTACATGCATAAAACCACCAGGCAGAAATAAAATAGACAAGTCAAATTTTTCATCCGGGATTTGGCAGCTTTGCTGAGCATTCAACATCATGGTTAAAAACAGTGCCATATTACTTGCAAGACAAGGAATTACACATTAAACAGATCGCTCTTCTGTTGCAGAGGGAGAGAGGGCATTTTCCAGGGCTGCTGCCAGATGACAGGAGTGTCACAGCCTGCCCCATCTCCAACCTGCCTCTGAGACTGGTTAAACAAGTGAGAATGAGAGGGAATTATTGGTAGAGGACTAAGTAATCTCAACTGGAGAACTAGCTATAGAAACCCTGAAGCACAGTGTGAAGCAGTCCATATATTCTTTCCAAATGACTTAGAAAGAGAGGAAAGCAGGCTTTAAAAGAAAATGTTCCTAATTCTACTAACTTATCATTCCCTTGAAAAATGGACATTAAATTTCTCTCAGTCCTTTAGAGTGCACATTTGCAGATGCTCTTGCTCAGCATCCTTCTAGCCCTTCCTCTGGAGCTCAGTCATCCCCTGACTCAGGCTGTAAGCTTCAGAGGGTGAGGACCCCAGCATGATCCTTCCCTTCTCAGGCATTTGGGATCAGCCTTGGGCTCCATACTAGCCAATCTACATGTTCCATTCCTCCAACCCAGTTACTGGTTTTCAGATGGACATGGGACCCAAATGCATCACATGTAATTCAGGAATATGGATGGAATTAGTAGGAAAGAGCTTGCAGGCTACGTGAAGAGAAGAGACAGGGACTTCAAGTGAAAAGAAATTACCTGAGAATGAAATCAAGGAAGTGCAAAGCCAAGTGAAAAGATCAGGAGAGAATGAGAGGCAAAGTCCTGATGAAAGAGACTTACAGGTTTCTTGTTGGCCATACTGATATAGGAATTCTGAAGCTGTGTTAGGTGTATTATAGAACTGGAAAAAATAAAGCAAACATGTAATACTATTGGGAACCATGGTCATCAGTGTGGGAGAAGGCGTATACAAATAAGTAATAGGGAAAAGGAGAAGAGAACCCTGTGGTGGGAAATTAGAATTATGGGTCTTGGTGTGAATTTTACTTTTCTAGCTCTGCCCATAGTCAAGATCTAATGATACCCCAGTGGCCATGAGCCAGTGGCAATGAGCACAATAAGTGCTCAGGACTTGGCTTTAATAACATCCCCCCCACCACACACACTAAAAGGAACCAGGTTTGAGTAAATGACTGATTCCAGGAGTGTTAGTCGACTTTCTGTCACTGTGGAAAAATACTGTATTAGCTCTCTGTCTTTGTGACAACAATACCTGACATAAGTAACTTATGAAGAGGAAGTTTTTATTTGGCTCACAGTTTCAGAGTTTAAGTCCTTGGTCACTTGGCCCTGTGGCAGCGCAATATATCATGCTGGGAGTGCACGGTGGAGGATGCCTATTCACCACATCATGGCCAGAAAGCAAAAAGAGAAGAGGAGGGGTTAGGCCCCAATGTCTCCCTCAAAGGCATCCCCCTCGTCACCTAACTCCCTTCCATTAGGCCCCACCTCCTAAAGGTTCCATGGGCCAGGGACCAAGCCTTCAATACATGAGCCTTTGGTGGACAGGCCAGATTCAAACTATAACACAGGGAGAGAGTAAGGAAAGTAGGAGATGCTTCTGGAACACTTATTTGAGCCAAAAACCAAGGAAGTGTTCAAAGACAAAAGGACACTGGAGCTATCTTGTTGGGGCTCTCAGTGAACAAAATTAGAACAATTTAAGCATCAAAACCTACAATGATCACAAAAATTTTTGACAGATCAAATAAAAATGATACCTTTAAGTATATAATAGAAAGAGGTTAGGGTAAAGATTGCTACAGAAGGATACCAGAAAAGCAAAATGGTTCCTGATTTCAAATACGAAATCTATTGCCAAAGAGTTAGTTTTGAAAAGTCATTATATTCATGAATAAAATCACCATTTTATAACTCCTGGGTATAATAACAGATTAAGATAGGGATCATCAATGGATGTTAAAAGTATTGGCAGACAAATTCAGGAGAACAGATGTTCACATGGTCTTGGATTATTTATTAATTACAAACAGAAACAAGTGTGTTTACAATGGTGAGATCCAGCAGAGACCACCTTGGCCAAGTGATCAAGTTTAGTATTTTCATAAGGGGACAAATTGACATCCTCTGCCTCCTGATGGCATTCCACAGAAAATACCACATCATCTCTGCACTGTTCTTGCTGGTTCTAAGCACAAAGGGCAGAATCCAACAAGTTCAGAATATGGAGTACTCTGCAAGGCACTTGGTCTGAATTCTTCAAAATCACCCTTAATAGCCAGGTGCAATAACATAATCCCAGAAGCTTGGGAGGCTGAGACAGAAGGATTGTGAGTTCAGCTACAGTGAGGCGCTAAGCAACTCAATGAGACCCTGTCTCTTAATAAAGTGCAAATAGGTTGGGGATGTGGCTGAGTGGTTAAGTACCCCTGAGTTCAATCCCTGGTATACCCCACTCCCTTAATGACAACAACCAAAAGGGCAGATGACTAAGAAATAACAAACCAACACTAAACCTAACACATGAATCTTTATTAAGCCCTGGATTTCAAAATATGTTATGGAGGATCTTTGGAAGATAGTTGGAAAATTTTGAGTATGGGCTTACTCAATCTTTAAATGTACACACACAAACACATATGCACGTATTTATTCATATATGCATTTTTTAGATGAATATACCATCTACCAAAACAGTCATAGTAAATTTCAATCTTGATGATGTTTAAAGCACACAAGAAAACATGACTTTGACTCACCTCGCCAGTGGCATAAAAGTCATTAGTTTCATACTCAGGAAACAACTGGAAAAACTGAACTAGTGCACTGCAAAAAGAGGAACAACAAATACACAATTGAAAATGGAATCAGAATCATTTCAGATGATGCCACCAAAACTAACTCTTTGGCAATAGGTTTCACATTTGAAATCAGGCACCAGTCTGCTTTTCAAAGACTCATGGACATAATAACACTGCATTCTATGTGGATAGTTAGAAAATAAATATGTATGGGCTTACATTGAGATACTAAGAAGTTTGGACAGTGGACATCAAAACTTTGGGCACATTTCCAAATCTCTGGGTTACCACTTTGGATCACCTGACTTGAGGGGACCTTGATCCAAGGATATTAGGCTTTCACCTATTACTTAACATTCTTATGCAAACCTTAGGATTCCATTAACTCAGATTTGTGGAGAGGTATGGGAATCTTAGTTCCTTACGAACCCCCACTGTAAGAGGCCCTAAATATTTCTAATGGAGCTCCTGGAATTTTCTAGTTTTAATAACCAAAAAAACAGAAAATCTGTAAAAGGACCATAATTTAAAGGGAAACCAGCAAATGACCACAAGTATTGAAATACATGAACAGTGGCCTCTGAGCTCAAAAAAAAAAAAAAAAGAGAAAAATCATATTTCCTAAAGAGTGCCAGCAGCCACAGAAATGAACAACATGAAACAGAGTTAAGTCAACTCAAGGAATTATTTCAAAAGAAGCAAGAAAAGGGGAAATGTTTGAATGATTTCCTACTTGACTAAAATCTTCCCCAAAAGGAGGGGAAAACTCGTGACACTCAGATATTTTATGAATGTTCTGACCCAAACTGCAATGCCTGAGATGCTGGGGATGGCTTCTGTCCCAGCTTCTTGAGGGACTGAAAGCCATGAGCCATACAGGGAAGATGAAAGGCAAGGAGACTCTAGGGAGGGAGGAAAGGGAGAGAGTTCGAGGGTTACAGAAGCAAAATTGGGTCATTACAACCACTGTGATCTTGGCTATACTTAATTTTCAAAGGCTCCATAAAAATTCAGCATGAGCCACTAGTGCAGAGTTTTGGTGTTATTTCTCTATTTATAATTTATAGTGGCCTCTGTAGCAACTCAATCTGGGAAGCTGCAATTTTATGGCCTCCATGTTAGTACTGACAATAAACTGGCTTTAGAGCAGGGATAAAAATAGGAGTTCATCCTCCACCCTTCCCTCTCCAACCTTCAGGCTAAAAACTGCTTCCCTTGCTCTCTTCCTGATTCTTGGAATGGCAACAGACAATGGAACAGAGTAAATCTGTTGAAAGCTTGCTTCCTTGTGGTGCTGGCTAGAGAGTTGTTAGGATTGCTAGATTTAGCAAGTAAAAAATATAATATGTCCAATTCAGTTTGAAGTTCAGATAAATGAAAAAACAATGTTTCAGTATAATTGTGTTCAAATATTGTCTGGATTATACTTACATGAAAAATTATTCACCACTTACCTGAAATTCAAATTTAACTGGGTATTCTAGGCCTCATCTGGCAATCTCAAGTGAAGGAGTTAATCTTTCAATTTCCCCATTAGAAGTTTTTAAATTGACTGCTTTTTTTTTTTTTAAAGTGAGCCCTTGATAGGTCTCTCTTAAATGGGAATGAAGAATGGAAAAGGTAGATTTACTAAAAAATTAGATTCACATATGCAATTGCTTATTTAACTGTATTTTTATTCAGGGATATTCTTATTACCTGGTGAGGGTCTGCTTAAAGATAGAGTCTAGAATAATGTCTTCATGAACATTCAAATTTGAGAGTCAGAGTTGCTAAAATATACATAGCACACATCATGTGTGTGCGCGCGCACACACATCATGTGTGTGTGCGTGCACACATGTGCTCCATGCATTTATTCAGGTGGAATTATGTGGCACAGAAAACATGCATCTGCTATAAGATTCCATTTTGCAACCTTACTTGTCTAATAAATAGAATCTTAGCTAAAGGCTATCTGCTGGCAGACAGATATATTAAAGGACAATACGGAGAAACGGAGATTGCAGGGAAAGATGACCAGGAGAAAATTACTCCTTTGATAAGTTTTTTGAAAATGGAAGTTGGTGTGTGCAGAATAGAGAAAGTGAAATGATCAAGCACTATAGACCTAAAGAGAGTACAGGAATCTGATCAGTTCTGGTGGAGCCACAGAATAATACATACAAATGACATTCAGAAAGATTGAGGTTCTGATCATCTAAGTGGGAATATCATCCTCACTAAAGCCAAGCAGGAGTTTGACAGCCACCCACAGTGGACAGAAACCAACTCAACAAGGAAAACTGTGGCTGTTTAGTGGTGCTGGAGAACACAAGAGCAGCCTCTTCTCATTTATTTTACACCCAGGGTGACCTTGCTGGGATCCTCTCCCTCCTGTGTGGATCATAGTGTCTTCTTTCATATATGAAACCTGCTTCATGGCAGCATTGCTGGGAATTTTCGTGTGGCCAATCAAAGCATTTCCCATCAGAAAGCAACATGGTGGGCAGAACAGCAGCAGCACATCCACTTGGCTGCCAAGGTGACTTCAGGCACCCTACTAGACTGCACATCAGGAGGGCAAGGTCTGCCTGGCTGCATCGCCTGCACCCAGAACAGTGTCCTGCAGACAGTGTGTGTTCCCGGATGGAGAGCAGCACGACACGATGGCACCGGCCACTCTATGCAAGTCCAAGTGAGCAAATGTATTACGTTTTGGTGGTTTTATTTTTTTCTAAGCCAGAGAAGCACTAAAGCTCTCTAACACATTCCAAAGAGTGAAGAGAGAGAGAGAGAGAGAGAGAGAGAGAGAGAGAGAGAGAGAGAGAGAGAATCCTAACACTTTGTTACTGAAAAAGTTTTATTTTCAAACACACACAAAAGATGCGCAACATCAAAGTGAATTTGGGAGGCTACTCCTTCCAGACACACACTGTTAATAGGAAAAAGGAAAGGGACTTTCAGAAGAAGGAAAGATAGTCTTCAAAGGGAGAGGAAGAAAGGTCTACTCTAAACCCTCAGTAGCCCATTTACAGGTTTCAAAGCGACCTTATTATTCCCAGTACCCATCTGGAGAGCTGGACAGAAGAATGTAGGCACAAAAGGAAACGAATAGCGTAAACTATAAAGGAAACAGCTGAAATCAGTTTTCTGCACTACTCTTGATTAGCTATTTTCCAGTTCTAAGAGCCTGAAGCATAAAGAACTAAAACAGCTATAAACAATGGATGCTTTGAAATAGGTTCTCTTTACATGTCATGCAAGTGGAGATGTACCACATGTCAGCAGTAAAGATCCACACGGAGGGTACTGGAAGCTGGGAGCTTCTTCTGGGAAGGGGAGGGAGGGGGATTTTGCAATGCTGTGTCTTCCAAGAGACTGACACATTTCTTTAATACAGAACCTCAGCCCTCAGGGCGTTTGCTAGTTAAACAATTGAGCTTGTTTGGATTTAAGCCAGAAGGGGTTGGAGTCCGGTGGGGGGTAAAGAGTAGGTTCCTATCAGAAGAATGAAAGCTCCAGAGACAGGGTGCTGGAGGAGACTTCTGAGGGCAGGAGGAGAGAGTGTCTGTGGGGGGAGGAGAGAGTTTGGGAACTGGGGTGAGGAAAGGGGGCCATTTGCAAGGACAGGTGGTTATTATGTTCCCAGGATCTACTGTACCTGGGAGCAGAGGTGTGGGGACCTAAGAACTCCCGTGGAAACTGAGGAAGGGTTAAAATCATAAGATGTGGAAAAAGGAAAGTGAAGAAGATATACTCTTTTCAGGGTCAGCAGAGGAAAAGAAAATTGCCTTTGGGGAAAAGGCCAAGAAGTTTCTTTCTACCCTCCACTAGCCATCTGCCCTGGGGAGAAAGAAGAGTAAAATGGAAAGGTTTTATCAGAGATCAGAGAACTCTGACTTCTATTAGAGACACTTTCTCTTTGGGGACTAGTGGATTTTGCTCACCAAGTAATTAGCAGCTGGATGGTGGAGGTGGGGTGGGGAAGCACCTAGTGAACTCCCCAGGCCACTAGGGCTCTTTTAATAGATTACCATGATGCAGCAAGTGCTCCCCTAGTGACCTGAAAGGACTCAGAACTTGATCTCAAGGAACAATTTACAGACTGGAAAAATCTGACCAAATAAGAAAGGTCGCTTACATTTTTTTTTAATGTGCTAAAAATAGCTATAATAGATGTGAGTAAGAAAAAGGAAGAAACTCTATGTGCACTGTTTAATCAAGCTAACAATTTTATATTTCCCCTCTCCCCTTTTTAAAGCAAAATAAACATTTTGTAAGAGGAAGGGGAAAAGGAAGAACGAGCTAATAAGCTGTTCAGCCTGAAAAAATCATGAGGGAGAAGCAAGAGAGTAAAAACAAATGCGTATGAAGGAGAGATCCTGGGAAATAAGACCCACCTCCGCAAAAAAAAAAAAAAAAAAAAAAAAAAAAAAAACCACCAATTCTCGGAGAAGATGCTATTTCCTAGTAAATGCAAAGTTAAAAGATAATTTTGGGGGAAAATAAAACAACTTTAAGGCATTTGGTTGAAAGGTTTAAAAAAATCTTTGGTTGAAAAATTCTGACTCTTAAAAGGATTTTTTTTTAAAGATTGGTATTTATTTTATTCATTTATTTTTATGCGGCGCTGAGAATCAAACACAGTGCCTCATACATGCCAGGCAAGTGCATCATTTCTGAGCTCTTTATGTTCTCTGCTGGCCAATTATGCAATTATCAATGATGAGGTAATAACAGAAAAAAAAAAAGACTACAAGTGTGCACATGTGTGTGTGAGTGTGTGTGGCCCTGGGTAGAAATTCTCCCAATCTTTCAGAAATTGGGCAATAAGGACCCATCAATAATAATTCCAGCACTGGAAGGGGTTTTCCTATTGAGATAGAAAAATGTTTGGTCTGAAGAGGTCCAGAGACAGCCTACACATCTTACCTGTGCAAATTGTGGGCCACATCATCCTCATTGACAGCATATCCCTGGGAATTATTGGTAAAACTGAAGCCAGTGCCCACCTGAAGGGGGAACAGACCAGCAGGTGAGCAGGCAGACATACACTCCCTGCGGGTCTTTAGGTGGAACTTGTGGGGGGGAGGGGCAACCTTACTTACTCCACAGGCCAAACCTCTGACTTCAGGTTTTTGCCATCACCTAGGTATGTTGGCTGTCCTCACAGGGGCACACTGGCTTCACTCATCCCCCACCCCAAACACAACAGCAGCAGGAGCCTTGCCCTGGGGTCTACCCTTGCGGGCTGGGCTGTCCTGATTCCTCAGTGGGGACCTGCCCTTCATCTTTCTTTGTCCAGCCACAGCATCAGAAGATCCAAAGCAGTCTCCTTTCCCTGAAGGGTGTGCTGCTCTGTCCTGCCAAGAAGGAGCTCTCTGGCTGGAGAAAGAAGAGAACTGGATGTATTTTCTTCTTCTTTTCTTAATTTGTGATATATACGACCATCACTCCATCTCATTTTCAGTAGGTGAGTTTTAAAATAATTAAGACTAAATCTAACCCAATATTGTCTCTGCCTAAGATTTCATAGACAACTGAGCTATCAATCAAAAGAAGAAGGTACAAGTGAGTTTGTGTCAATAATTTGTGTAGGAATGCACTCCCCACTAGCTGGAAAGATTTTTTTTTTTTCATTTATCCTGCTGCCCCCAAACACCCAAGATAACACATTTAAATCACCTCCTGTTTAAATATGTAATTATAGACTAAGGAAAAGGATGACTGACAAAGGATCAAGGACAAGTGTGTTGACTTTTTTTTTTTCCCTTCCTAATTGTTTTCTCCTTGGACCCTCTGAAAAGAGAGAAAAGTTTTGAGATTTTAGTAAGGGAGTAAAGATACTCTGAATCTGTAGAACCAGACCCTGAGCCACTGTCCTATTTTATAGTTTATTGAAAACCAATTTCAGAAAACTTCTAAAGGAGAATATCCGTTTTTGTCCCCAAATAAGGCATACTGCTTCTCCTGATAAGGGAAGGAGACTAGTTTGGGCTTTATTTATCTAGAACACTACAGGACAGATTAGGAATTCTGATACTAAACAATAACCTATACAGGAGCATCCTATTCCATCCGAAAAAAGACACTAACCCCTGATCCTCAACAGTAAAAACCAGTGAACAGGACATTTCCTGGGATTCAAAACTAGAAAAGAGAAGAAAGCAAGAAAAATTCCCCAACACTAATTATGACAAAACATGCTATAAATCTCAAAATAGTCTTCATTTTTATAGATTAAATTCTATTTTATTCATTTATTTATCTTAGTTACAGATGGACACAATATCTTTTATTTTATTTATTTGTTTATCTGGTGCTGAGAATCAAACCCAGTGCCTCACACGTGCTAGGCAAGCACTCAAACACTGAACCACACAACCCCAGCCCTAAATTCTACTGTAAAAAGAAAAAATATCTCTAATGTTTAAAATGTACAGTCATGCATTGCTTAATGATGAGGGTACATCCTGAGAAATAATGTATCCTTAGGTGAATTCATTGTTGTGGGAACACCCCAGAGTATACTTACACAAATCTAGAAGTTGTAGCTTACTACACACATGGGCTAAGGGTTGTGTGTATGTGTGTGCACTATACACAAATATGTATATATAAATTTTGTATAAAAACACAAGTGTATATAGTATATATTTATACCAAGCCCTTGCTCCTAAACTACAAACCTATATAGCATGTTACTGTACTGAATATGACGGGCAATTATAACATAATGGTAAGAATCTGTGTGTCTAAAAATATCTAAACATGAAAAAGGTAAAAATACTATAGTGATGGGAATTTTTCAGCTCCATTAAAATCTGAGGGGACCACTGTCACATATGTGGCCTATTGTTGACTGAAGCACTATTATGCACATGACTAAATTTAATAAAAAGTAAAAAAGACAAGAGAGGCCAGCACAGAGACACTTCATAGACACAGACATTTCATTCACAGGTGGCATTGTACTCACCGGATTATCCATATATAGCATGGACAAGGTGGTGGTCCAAGGGAAGTTTCTGGGCAGGACTGTTAAAACAGAGGAGGAGTCTGAGTCTGAGTTGCTAACAGAATATACCATGTAAGGCCCTGCTGCGGTCAGGAGTCCAGCACCCTCCTCCCCCAGGAACTGTGGGTGTGCCTCTGATACTGTATCACACTTTCACAGTGGGGACCTGGCCCCAGCACCCTGACCTCCTCTCCTCTCTTCTCTTTTTCTCTTAGAAGGATTCTACATCTAAGACGAAGCTTGAATACAGAACCCGGTACAACTGGGCCATGAGGAAATACCCAGGGACCATCCATGTGATAATTCCCATCTGTCCAGTCCTATAAATCATCCTTAACAGTCTAATCCTCTTGAATTCTCTTCTGACCACCCAAGACCGAAGAGAACAACAATTTCAACAAGCACAGAAGCTTTTTATGAGTCACAAGTGGGTTCATACTCTGAATTCTGACCCAGGGAAAGTAAACCATCTCCAAAATAAGACAATGACCTGGAGATGAGCCTGGGTGACAGATGTTGCTTGTTCTGCATCCTTCCTCCACCACAGCATCCTGCTTCCAAGGTAACAGGTCGTTTCAGTGACTGGAACCATAAGGTATTCAGTTTGTCTGAATAATCCCCCCATTAGGCCCATGCAAAAGAGCTCTCCCAAACGATAACAAATACCAACTGTTTCTGCAAGCCGAGAATGCTTGAGTCAGCCAGCAGAGCTCTGAGAAAAGAGCTTAGAACCTTTCACCCAAATTTCAAGGGAGAAAGTAGGCCAGTCAGGACACTCACCCCAGTGGCTCCTCCTTGGACAGGCATTGCCAGAGAGCTGTGTTTTTATAATCTGGAGCTGTTAAAACTATTCCCAGTGACTCAGTGTCTACCTTAAGTTAGTTCTCGATTAGATATAAGGCCCTGGTGAAGGATTCTCCATAGGAGACACAGTTCAAGCCACACTTACCAGTCATATTACTTGTGATGACATAAGGTCCATGTTCCACAAAGAGTCCAAACATGGATGAGCCTCCCGGCCCGCCCTGCAGCCACAGAACTACTGGAGCAGTCTCTGGTTGTACCTAGAAGGAACGGAGAAGCTGGTGACCACACAGAACACTCACCAAGGCTACAGAAAGCCTGTGTGTCTTCCATGTCTTGACTACATCCCATTAAGTCTTGCCAGACCCCCAAAATGAACACATTTCAGCCATGAACAAGGTACTGGTCATCTCTTGTTTCGCATTCGTACTTGCCACGCATGATGGTGTCCTCTTCTCTTGCAAAGAGATAGAAACCACCTTGAATGTGGAGGTCTTGCTTGTGTATGCTGCTAAACACTTAGCACTCTGCCCGGAATCTGGGTTAATTTTTGCAGCTGTTTGAGTTGGGGCTAGGCGGGCATTCCGTTGGACCTGCATATTCCCAACAGAGGCACAACAAAGAATCCATCCTCAGGGATGGTCTCCCCCATAACTGAAAGCCCAAACTGCCAGGGATTAGAGCAACTTCATTCAATATGGGAGAAACTGAGGAGCTGTGGACAGGCCTGGAGTCACTCAACCAATGGAAAGAGCAATAACAAACTCCCAAGCAAGGAATGGGTTTATTTAGGACATAAGAGACATGAATTAGAAAGGGCCATGGGCAGAACCTGGATGTTGACCATCAGGAACTGGTAGTGGTGTCGATGCCATCAGCTTCAACGGCAGAGGGATTTTCTATTCTTTGACTCAACACATATTTACTGAGCACCTAATATGGGACAGGGTATAGGAGCTAGGTACCTGGTCAAGCAGTGAGTGACAGCAGAAGACTCAGAATTCTTTTGGAGCTTACAGTTTTGTGGGGAATGCAGACAGAAAATAAGGAAGGAAAAAATAAGTAAATTCCATGATTAAGGATTGTGAAAAGAACATAAGGGTGATGTAAAGAAGGTCCCTGAGGGCTGGGAAGGACCTGGACTCAGGGAGGACCTGAGTCCTGGAGGGAGACCTGGAGGTGGAGGAGGATCCAACCACAACAGAGCTGGGAGCAGAGCTGCAGCCGGAGAGAGAAGAGATGGGGTGGGGGGGGGGCTCCCAGCAGAAAAGAACTGGGTGCAGAGGGTCACATGGCCCTAACATGAGTCCTCCACAGCCTGGGCCCTACAGGGCTCAAGCAGCCCCAAAAGTGGATCTTTATTTGATGTCCTGGTTCTCTAGATGTTTGGTCCACGAGGCATGCCAAACAAGGACGCGACTGGAATAAGATAAATCCTGCATCCTCCTATGCAGCCCAGACCAAACCCACCAAGGCCAGTTCCACTGAATTGGAGCAGGGAGCTCCCTCTGCCTGGAGGATGTGAGAAGGCTTGACTAACTCAGGAGGAGACTGGGATGCCATCCAAGAACCAGGCACTTCTCCAGTCACCAAAAGTGTGATGTAGGCTCCTGCAGTGCTCTAGAAAGGGGGTCCTGAGGGTCTTGCTGGGACAGAGTGCTGGTTGGCACAGCCATGGGCTGGAGAAGAGCCCCCGGGGCCCACTCCCAAGCACGATGGATTAAGTGACATCATCAAAGCCCTTGGACAATGCCTAATGTACAGTAAAAGCACAATAAGTGAAAATGATCATTATAATTAAAAAAACAGGCAGACATAGTAGAAGCTGGAGTCAGCCTGGGACCTCTGACTAGCATAGCTGTAACTACAGGAGCCAACTCTATGTAACAGATAAATGTGTGCGCTCCTGCCGCAAAATGATTAGATGTAAACCTGGGCTTCGCTATCAGCAAGCTGGGTGATTTGGGGTGAGTTGCCTAAGCTCTCTGGATCTCAGTTTCCTCACCTGTAACATGGGGAGTAATCATAATACTTACAACAAATGCCTGGCTATTGGGAGAATTGAATGAATTCCTTTTCATAAAGCCCTGCAAGTGGCACCAGGCATGTGTTCTATAAATGCTAGCTACTGCTGTGATGGAAGAATACTAGGGATTCATGGACAGTTTGAACACAAACCATCTATAAATGGAAGAATAGGAAAGAGTGTTGTTTGGTGGGTTTTACTTGGTCCACATCTTTCCTGGTCAGCAGGAAAAATAACATGAAATACAGCTATTCATTTTTTTTTTTTTTAAACAGGGAAGCAAAGCGAGCCGTGGAATTTGGAGCCAGGCAGATTGTGGCTCTACTTGGCCACACAAGAGCTAAGATATCCTGGCCCTCCACTTCTTCAGGCCTCAGTTTCCTTATCTGTCAAATGGACATAGCGCCAACCTCACAGGCTTGCCCGGATGCTCTGATGAGAAGAGGTACGAGCAATGATACCATAAACTCTAATGTGGTAAATAAGTAGAATGAGCTCTGCCCCAACCTACCTGAACACCTGCTATGGGTTTTGTTTGAACATGTGATATCTTTTTCCTCTCAGACCCTCTGCCTTCCTATTTAATAGCTATTTAATATTTAAACTCAGTCCCATCAGCTCTTCCTCCAATACACTCACTGAGACCGACTTCTACTTGTATTCACTCAGTGGGAGTACATTATCTATTTCAAAAGTTAGGTAAAGCATAGGACCTGGAAGGAAGCTGTCCCTGATCTTCCCCAGACTCACAGCAATGTCAGATGCTTCAGGTCCACTGATTCCAGGGCATGTCCAGCCTCCACTTTCTTCCTTATGTCCCAGGGAAATCCCAAAGGCCCCAGTAAGCTGAGCCTCACATGAAAATAACTGGGAGAGCTTTTAAGAAATACTTCTGCCTAGGCTCAAACCCCAGAGTTTGCAATTTTCTTGGCCAGGAGTGGGGCGGGCACCCTCAGTCTTTCTCAGAAGCCCCCGCATGGCTCTCAGGGCAGGGCTGAGCATCTGTGAGCTGAATGTGTGCCAGAAGTTTCTGGTCTCCACTGGTCCTCTCCTATCCTCCACCCTGTTCTTCCCTGGCTTCCCGTGACCCTTCCTGTGACCTGGCACAATGAAAGGAACCTCTGGACTCTCAGAAAAAATAACCTGACCCTGAGAGGCCACACTACAAAGTCAAGTCAAACACCTCAGTGCCAAACAACTTTCTTATGCAACTGTGAAGCCCAGGACACTGCATTCTTGAAATGCTTAAATAATAAGAGATCTGCACACACCTCCAACCTCAGCTGACCTGGCTCCTCAGTGTACTTTCCTGAAGGAGGTGACTGAGGCTCAACAACCCTTGAAGAAATTGTTTTCAAAGAAAACCTCACACATACATCTTTGAACCAACCAGCCTGTGAATGAATATTGCCCTGACCTGGGATAGAATGCAAAAGTCAGATGCCTGAAAATAAAGGTGTGCACGTTTAACGCCAAACACCCAAGAGTGAGTATGATTCATGCAGACTTTTATAATATAATGTGGCATCATAACATCATGATACATAATATTATGTCCATAGTGATGGCATGGAATTATCATGTGATAGTCTTTAAAATAAATAAATCCAGCTCTCAATTATAAGAATGCAGCTCATCTCCCATGCCCTAACCCTTACTCAGGCAAACATAAAAGTAAATGAAGAACAAAACCACATTGCAAAAGTTTGGGATCAAATGAAACAAGAAGTAACTACTTCAAAAATATTCATTACACTGAAGCTATGATTCAGGGTCCATGAAATAAGAGAATGGGTGCATTTATTGTTTTCAAAAGCTTTAAAAGATTTCCTTAAAAATTTCCATCTTGCAAAAAGAGACTACTTATTTTTTTCTTTTGGTACCAGGGATTCAACCAAGGGGTGCTTTACCACTGAGCCACATCCCCAGTCCTATTTAAATTATTTTTCAGGTTTTTTTGAACAGGGTCTTGCTAAGTTGCTGAGGCTGGCTTTGAACTTGCAATCTTCCTGCCTTGGCCTCCCAAGTGGCTGGGATTACAAGCAGATGCCACCGTGCCCGGCAAGAGTACTTATTCTTAACTAAAGCTTTTTTTTTTTTTTTCAATTAGGGGTATTTAATCCCCCTCCCCCACCAATCTTACCCACTAAGGATGATCTTCATACTCTCCTGGGTATTTCCCTGTGCTCCCCATGCCATTGTATATGTATCTTGTAGCTCTTATATATGCAACATACATAATTTTTTATTGTTTTCAAAAGCTTTAAAAGTTTTCCTTAAAATCTGTCCCTTGCCTTTCGGGGTGGATATGTCTCCCTTGGTTAGGAGGCCTCGTCTTATCCAACATCAGATCCTCTTTCAAAAAACGGATCAGGCTCTACCTAAACTGGTATATTTGCTGTGTTCACTTAACATGTTCAACATGCTATGGACATCTCTTCACAGAAGCACACATATTATCAGTTGGCTCACCAGCATCACACTTGATCAATTTACCACAGTGTACTAATTCATTTAACATGTAACACCAACAACTCATAGGACATGGTCTAGGGCTGTGAGTGCAGACCAATTCCTACTCACAGTTAGTTAGAATACTTCATGATTAGTATATAGATTCTGGAGCCAGACTTCCAGGGTTGAAATTCCAATTAAATTATTTTACAGCTGTGTGTGTCCTTGGGCAAGTTACTTAGCTTCTCTGTGTCTCAGTGTCCTCTGCTTGCAAATATGGATAATAATAATGTCTCTCTCATAGGATGACCATGTATATTTAAACAATAGACGTATGCATAGCACTGAGAACAATACTGAGCACATCTTTTATGTGTTATTTCTGATTATTTTTTCTGGTGGGGTGGCAGTAACTAACTAGATGGATAGGTAATGTGAAAGAGTAAATGAGTACTCAAAGAGGGTCTCTGAGGATGAGGTTACATTTCAGCTAAGACTCGAAGGATGCGTGAACCCCCAACAGTGAACAGTTATATATCACTTAAGAAGAAAATCATCTCTCTATTAATGACTATAGGTCAGAGTACTGTGGCAAGAACTTATGATCAAAAAGAAGAAACAAATAAATTCTGAGTCTTAAAGAATGGACAAAGGGATCCTAGGTCTTTAGGTGGAACGACTCTCTAGCAACCTAAGAGGGTGGGCCAGCCTACAAGGCAAAACTGAACCCTTCCTAAGGAAACAAGAAACAGCACTGGTTTTGCCTCCAAAGCCCTTTCAATTCTCCTGGCGACCCCTGGTGGTCAATTCATGAACCTGGCCACACCTGCCTCAGGGTTTGTTCCAGAATGAACAGCCCTGAAGGAGGCAAATGATTGGGTCTATTAGAATCTCCTGCAGAAGAGAATTTCCCTGCCTCCATGTTTGCAAGTTCCAGAGGTCAACAAGAAAATCCACCCTCTGTCTTCATGAACTGTCATTCCAAGGAAGCAACATTCAATGCAACTGAATTAGCGCCTGTCTATCCCTTGCCTCTCTGGGTGGATATGTCCTCCTTGGCTAGGAGGCCTCATCTTATCCAATATCAGACAGACCCCAGGTCCCCCTTTTCAGAGAAAGAAATGGAGAGGCAAAGACAGTGACAGAGAGTAGAGAAAACCTTCTACCCAAAGTGCACACTGTCACTGAAACAGTGAGTTAAGATATTGTGGTGGGGGCTAAGCACTTGACAACTTAAGTATTTTGAAGTAAAACAGTTTACACAATAATATGTCACACAGAGGATCTGATGGGGTGACTTTAGGGAATTGTATATGCTAGGGCCATGATTTGGACCAGGAAGTCACTCAAAGCAGATGGGCATCTGTCAGTTCCCAGGACTAGATGTGCCTGTAAGGCCCGACACCTGGTGAGAAGCAACAGCAACGAAACCACTGAGAGACCCAAGTGGAAGTTGCCGCTTAAGATGCACAAGGGCAATTAGTAAATTAATGAGGGCCTTCTTCACACTTCTATATGCAGAGGCTGAACATTTGCTTGGTTTAAGTAACGTGTTCTGTCTTAATTGAAGTCATTAGTACCTCAAGTAAATGTCTTTAAATTCCCCCAAGTATGTTGAAATGGACTCCCACTTTGCCATTCAGATCCCAGTTCTGCTGATACTACGGCTGCCACACTGATGGTGTTAATCAAGGCAGAGCGTTTATTTAAAGCAATTAGTTTTGTGACTAGAATTGTTAAATAGGTATGTAATGCCATTTTGATTCTACACACATACTCCCAACATATATGAACAACCTGCTTGCTTACGACATCTGTGATTTTCAAAGGAAACTTACTCGTAGTGTTTGGTGTTAAGTCTTCCTTCTCTGTGATCATTGCCACTGTCTTATCATATGAAAAATTAACTTTCTCATTTTTTTTGCAGCTGGAAGGCTCCTTATGTCATTCCCAAACTCCCGGATTCTCATCAAGCTTTAACCCGTCCCTTCAATTTGAACCAGATTCCAGCCTGCTGGAATCCTCCCTTTCATCCTCCTCCTGGTTCTCCTGCCTGAATCAGTCCTTCATGGGGCAGTTACAGGTTCTCTGTGCCTCTCACCAGAAAGATGTGCCTTAAAGGGAATGGGATGGGGTAGGTGGAGAAGAGGTTTTATCTTTGCTTTCTGATGCACAAGAAGAAAACGGCTAAAGAAGTTAGTTACTTTCTTTCTTGTGTTTAATTTTCATTCCCCAAAAGGAATCTGACACACAATGGTTTTTGCAGAGTTCAAATGTACCTATGAGTGGAGTGACCTATAGCACCATTTGTAGTTATTGTGTTTTGTTTCATATATACTCTGTTCTTCCAGATCCCTGATGCTATAAGAATACAGCAAAGAGAAGATAAATAGGGAAAGCTCTCTAATGGTTTGTTTCATTGCCAAAGGATTTGCAGCCCCCTGAGATAGACAAATTTTAAGAAATCTGTCCAAGCCACATTCCATCTTCTAAGAACTGACTCTCTCCATCAGGGAGAGGGTCCTTTAGCCATGTTTATATCACATGACATGCACCTTAGCTGATAAGTTCAAACTGGGCCCATAACACTGTGCCTCTAGGAGAAGGGCTAGTGAATCCCTGTGGGTTGATCCAAGAAAAGGTAAACTGGAAACTGTAGTTTGGCCCATTCAGCCAAATGCCTGGAGAAGCAGAGAAGTTGACCAGCCAAGAGAAGCCTGGAGCTCAGATGGGGTGATCCTGTGGCTGTGGATAAACAGGGCAGAGCCAGAAGTACTGGCTGCTCTGGTTCTTGAGGCCTTTCTATTTCCTGGCTCCTTGGGCCGGTCCACTCTGCCCTGGGTGCCGCTGAGCAGAAGAGAAAGAATGAGTGGCTAACTCACTTAGGGTCCAATCAGAAATGGAAACCACATGTAATTTTCACTTTATAATTAAGCAATCATTTTTTTTCAGCTGGAAACATCAGCCTTTAATTCTGCTAAGAGTTCCAGTGTTTGCTCTGGTCTCCGTCAGCAGGAGTGTCAGATACCCTGGGGCAAGAGGAGGAGGATCCGCCAGCAGTCTTGCTCCTCCGTGAGCCACATCTCAGTGACAGCAGAAGACCAGAATGGAAGAGTTCACCATGGAACAGAGGAACTTGACTCTAAAGAAGTATAACTACAATAGGAGATTAACCATGGGAATGTAAAGAGACCTCTAAAGAATACCCTGGGCTAAGGGGAGAGTTCTCATGGATGGCCATGCCCATAAGGAGGGGACCAGGTTCTTCCCAAGGCTGAGGTCCAGACCTCATTGGAGGAGGCATGATTGCAGCCTACTGAGTAGCTCAGTTCACAGGTCATCTGGCCCAGGGTGTTTCAGGCCTGGTGAGGGGGCTGCAGAGAGAGCAGGGCTGTCAGGAGCCTGCTGGCAGGCAGGGCCTGGGGTGCATGTGTCCATGTCGGAAGGGCGACAGCTGGTCAATCACCTAACCAGAACTAGGGCTATCCCCTTGCTGAGGATTTCCGTGGTCTGGGAGCACAGATATAGCAGAGTGCCGCTGGATGTTCCCACACACATACTGCTGCAGACTGGGCAGCCGGGCCAAGAAAAACCAAAACACAGGACTGGGAGAAGGAAGGGAAGCCAACTTCCTCCTGCAGTGTCCCTCCAGCGCCCTCTACTGACAAAGCTTAATATTCTATTCAGTGTATAGGGAAAACGCTTACAGCTCTGATCTCCTGGAGCAGGTAAGAGGGAGATTTGGAGGCAAGAGGCAAAACAACAACAACACAAACAAGAATTCCCAAGGTTCCCATCCCATAGGGGTAGGAAGTAGAAGCTGGCTGCCACAAGATACACCCACAGCCCCAAAGTTCCAGACAAGGGCCTCTATTAGTTATCCAAAGCTGCATAACGTCTCTCTAAACCTCAATGTCTTAAGACAAAAATGATGATGTATTATCCCTTATGCTTTCTGGGGTCAGGAACTTAGGGATGCCTGGCTGTATGGGTTCTGGTTCAGGGTCTCTCATGTGGGTGCAATCAATATATCAGCTTGGGCCGGTCATCTGAAAGCTTGACTGGGACTGGGTGTACCTTTCCCAGTGTTGAGTATCACTGGTCTCATTTCTCCTCCATGTAGACTCTTCCAGGTGGCTTCTTTAGTGCCCTCCCATTGTGGTGCTTGGCTTCCCATAGAATGGGATGTAAGAGACCAAGGTACAAACAACACCGCCCTTTATAATATAGCCTGGAAGTCACACACCACCATTTTTGCTGTGCTATTGTAGTCACGAAGTCTAGCCTTGGTTCAATGTGGGAGGAGACCACACAAAAGCACATGTACAAAGTATTATTGGGGATGATCTTAGAGGCTGGCAACCACAGAGACCACAAATCTGAGGCTTGTTCCCTGAGGCCACACTCTGGTTTGGAGTTTTCGGATGTCTTTATGCCTTAGGTAGCACATTTAAGTATGTCTCATAGGCAAGCTCATTTGAACTACGGAGCCATAGAATGTAAGAGTGGGATAGGACCTTAGCCCTCAACTAGGTGAAACATCTTAAATGCCCATCCCAAGTTATACAGCCAGGAATTGCTGACCTGGAATTAGATCTCCGTACCCTAACATCCCGTTCTCTTTTCTCAGATTCAAGCCCACTGACTAGGTACACTGGACTCACTGTGGAGTGTGTTGGGTACACTGATCCCTGGGCCTTCTCTGATCAGCAGCACCAGAATCCCTGATGACAAGCAGCGAAGTGAGGGAGTGCTGGCCACTGAGCAGGGACCTATCATGTTTTCCAAGCTCCCTATTGTATTTTTCAAGCTCTGAAGGTAGTGTGGATGAGAAGCATTAAATTGGGAATCCCTGTCCTCTACTGCATTGACTGAAGAAGTTCAGACTTCAGAGCAGAGACTACATGACATCACGTGGAGGCCCAGCAGGTCCTGAATCCACGCCTATACTTCTGGGACAGGGTGTCCTGCTGGCTCCTGGTGATGGTTTGGAATGTACTCTTCTATCACTAGGAGCATCAGAGCAGTTCCTATTCTCTTCACTGAATTCTTTTTTTAAAAAATATTTATTTTTTAGTTGGACACAATACCTTTATTTATTTATTTTTATGTGGTGCTGAGGATCAAACCCAGGGCCTCGCATGCGCTAGGTGAGCATTCTACCACTGAGCCACACCCCAGCCCTTCACTGAATTCTTGATTCAAGGTGCTGTGTTGACTTTATCCTGGGCCACCTTGATCTTCCTGGGGTCTGATGAAGCAGGGCTGACCTGATTGGTGGCCCCAGGTGGCTAGCAGCCTCACCAGTCACAGCCCTTTGCAGGACTGCAGGAACCCTGGCCATTCCTGGGCCAGAGGAGCAAGTTGGAGCTTTCAGTAAAGGGGCCTAGGCCTAACTCGGAATGTCTTGAGTTGGGGCTCTGTAGCACCTGAGGCAACTACTTTGCATATCTTGCTCAAATGAGTCCAGATTATCTGTTCCTATGAGACAAAGTCAAATACTCTCAGGATATCTCTTTCTAAGGAGAAGGATGATCATTTCAATACCAATCTATATGTTTCCTATCTTCTTAGTCCCGATTTCACTTAGTAATTTCCTCGTCCAGTAGCAATTAATCTACATTTTTGGCTGGTGATCCAGTCCCTCTGATTCAGAACTTCCCTCCATTCCTGTCTTCTTTAACCTCCGAAATTGTTACTGGGTTTAGTTCTACACAGTATTTGTGTTAATAACATCCAAATTAATCATAATCATGTTGAAATAACTATAGCAACTCCACCTACCCGTGTATCAGGCACTAGTCCTATGACTTTGCTACATTGAGTCTTCTGGTCTGAAAACCACTGCCAAGTAGCTATTTTAATCACCATTTGTGTGTGTGTGTTTGTGTGGTGTGTGTGTGTGTGTGTGTGTGTGTGTGTGTGTGGTATGTGTTAGGTCCTGAACCCAGCACCTCAGGCAGGCTAGACAAAGTGCTCTACCAGCTGAGGTACAGCCCCGTCCTTGATCCTCCATTTTAAATGAAGGAAACCAATGCTGAACAGCATTAGGAAATGTGTCCAAGGTCCCAGGTGGACCGCAATTTCTACCCAAGCCCGACTAACTCCAGCAGCTTCTGACCACTGTACTCTGGAGCCTCCCATGACTACTTTTACAGGATCTATGATACATGATGGGCCAGAGCAAAGATTTCTAGGTCAGAGACCAAAGCTTCAGATTCCAGTTCTGCCAGTTTCTGGTTGAGTAACTTGGGGCAAATTATTTGCTCTTTGTCATACTCTTCATTTATAAAATGAGGAAAACAATTCCTCTCTCTTGGGGGTTCTTGTGAGAATAAGGAAAAGCAGGGTGCTTAGCGCATCGCTGGTGTTCACAACAGCCATTCTAGCCGAGGCCTTTTCATGGGCTTCATTGTACTTTTAGCCCGTGCAGAAGGCCCAACTCATCTCTCCTGCAGTATTCCCTCTGCACACCAATTTCGAGTCCTGGGACTCATTAGGCCCTGATTTGTATACAATAACAGGAGAATCTCAGCAAAATAACAGGAAAGCAAACCTAATTTGAGAAACAGCATCCGAGAAAATGACTCAGAGGACATGACAAGTGTGGCATCCTTCCTGGATCTCTATTTTCTCTACCTTCGGATTTTTTTTTTTAAGGGGTCATTTCTTTCCTGATGAAAATGTCAGCTGCTTCCCCTGCGACAGGCAAGGAACTCATATTTCTGCCAAATGAAAGGTAGTCTCCCCTGTCTCGGTGACCAGTGCTTCTCCTTCTCCTCTTATGCTTTATCTGGTCCTGTTCCATACTTCCAGCTGTAAGTCTCAGGTATCTGACTCCACGTGTAGGCTTCCTGGCAGGGAGATCTTGGGACAATCTAAGGCAGTGCCAGGCGGTGACCCCTGTCTGTGTACTGTCCTTTCATCTCTGTACCCTGTCCCTGAAGCCATGTCTATCACTTCTAATAGAAAACTGTGCTTAAAGTCCTCTTTCCTAACTTTCCTAAATAGGAAAGAAGTCATGTCTTCCAGAAACATCTTTCTGGATAGAGAACTGGACCCAAAAGAACATAATTGGGTTAGAGGATGCACAGTAAGGTTTTCATTTAGTTAAGGGCGGGGGGGACTTATAACCAACTGCTCCACCATTGTTTAATACAAGGAGTTTCCAACCTCAGTCTTGCAATTGGCAAAGTATGCAGAACCTGAGCAGCTTCATGGTCCCAGTTCTTTCCCCATATTCTAGACAAAGCCATGCTAGACAAAGCCTGATCAGAGGCAATGGAAGAAAGAAAGAGAGAGAGAGAGAGAGAGAGAGTTTTTGTTTTGTTTCTGTCTGATCTATTCCTGAGATCCAGCCACTCTGGGTGAAATACCAAGCAGGATTAGGAAAGCTGACCCCTAAAGGTTGCACTTGACTCTCCACATCCCCATTCTAACCTGCACTCCACCTGAGGAGGCAAGGCCCAGCACACCCCTCCATCTGCTCTAGACATTTCCTTGTGGTAGAATGTGGGCCACTTTGGGGCCAGGAGCTATGGGCACAGGCCAGTAGGCTGGAGCACTGGTTTCACAAAGCATGGTCCCCCTGGTAACTCTGAAACTTGCAGGTCTCTCTCAGTTTACAAGACAGAATTTCTGGGGGTAGTTAGAAATAACTCTCTCTCTCTCTCTCTCTCTCTCTCTCTCTCTCTCTCTCTCTTTTTAGTTGTAGATAGACATAGACATGATACCTTTATTTTATTTATTTATTTTTATGTGGTGCTGAAGATCAAACCCAGTGCCTCACACGTGCTAGGCAAGTACTCTACCACTGAGCCACAATCCCAGCCCCAAAGTAATTCTTATATAAAATAAAATGCAAGAAACACCAAGAATGAACATAAGAAGCAGCAATCTAACAAATTTGTCAAGTATTCATTATGCACAAAATAACGGCTCCCTGAAGATGTCCATGTCCTGATCACCCGAATCTGTGACTATACAGAAGAAAAAGGAATAAAGGTTGCCAATCAACTGGACTTAAAATGAGATTAGACTGGATCATTTAGGTGTAGACACAAGAGTCTTTAAAAGTAGCAAGAGGCAGAAGACAAATCAGAGAAGTTCAAACAGTGATGCAATGGGAGAGGGAATCAATCTGCCATTACATGCTTGGAGGATGGAGGAAAAGCTGCCAGCCAAGGGATGTGAATGGCCTTTAGAAATTGCCAGAAGCAAGGCTATACCCCTGTCAATGTCTTGATCTTATTTCACTGAGACCTGCACCAGACCCATGACCTACCAAACTGAGATCATAAAGTCTGAGTTGTTTTAAGTCTAAGTTTGTGGCAATGTTTTATAGCAGCAGTAAAAAACCAGTACAAAGAAGTTAATAGTAAACAATTACATTCAAATACATTGATAGATGTGATATAATGTGATATAAAAAAATGAGCATGTACAGAATTATTTCTGAAATGAATGAGGTTTAAGAGACTTCAAAGAGCACAGGCCCAGGCTGATTCCAAATCTTGGCTAGTGTGAGGATCTTGAACGTCCCCCGAGGCCCACTGTGTTGAAGGCTTGTTCTCCAGCCCATGGCACTATTGGGAGGTAGTGGAACCATTAGGAGGTGGGGTCTAGCGGAAGGAAGTCAGAGCATTGGGTACATGCTCTTGAAGGGAATATTGGGACGTCAGTCTATTCTCCCTTCTCTCCTGCCCTCTCTTTTCACTTCTTGGCAGATTTGGGAAAATATTCATCAATGGTCCTAAGTCACAGTTAGGAGAAGTAAGTTCATACATTTCAGTACCTGTAACTTTCTCCACCTCCACAATCAGACACTCTCTCCATGATATCCTGTGCTACCACAGGCCCAAGACAACAGGGCCAAGCAACTATGGACTAAAACCTTTGAAACTGTGAGCCAAAATAAACCTTTCTTTCTAATAAGTTCATAATCACAGGTATTTTGTTATGATGACATAAAGCTAATCCGAGAATGCTGCAATAAATATGTAAATGCAGTTATTCTTCAATATACTGATTTCCTCTCCTTTGGATACATACATACCCATTAGTGGGATTGCTAGATTGTTATAGTTCTATTTTTAACTTTTTGAGAAGCCTCCACACTGTTTCCACAATGGCTGTACTAATTTACATTCTCACAAACAGAAGTGGAATCAACCTAAGTGAATATCAACTGATGAATGAATAAAGAAAATGTATATATTAAATACATATATGAATATTATTTGGACATAAAAAGGGATGAAATCCTATTATCTATGACAACATGGGTGGAACTGGAGGACATTATATAATTACATTGTTATATTTTTGCAGCATTGCTATATGCAAATAATATGCAAATATGAACACCACCCTTTATGAGGATAAATTTTTCTTTGATTTCTCTGGCTTCTAAAGCAAATCCCACTTGGAAAATAAAAATAGAAAATTAATCTGTGTTGGGTTAAATTTTGTTCATACATTTCAGTACCTGTAACAATGCTCCCAATGGCACCCCTAAGCTTAAAGTGCCTTGTTCATGCAGGAGAGTATTGTGAACTTGAATTGAGTTAGATAGTACTAGTGATATATAAATATTAGATAGTACTAGTGACATATAAAGAAACCAGGCACAGAAAGACAAATACTGTATGATTCTACTTATTTGTGAAATATAAAATCGTTAACTTATAGAAGTTGATAGCAGAACAGTTGCCAGAAGATGAGAAGAGTAAAGGGTGAGTAGGCAGATTTGGGAAAATATTCATCAATGGTTCTAAGTCACATTTAGGAGAAGTAAGTTCTGATCAGTTATTGCATACTAGTGTGCCTATACATAGCAGTAATGTACTGTATATGTCAAAAAAGCAAGAAAAAAGATTTTGAATGTTTTTAACCACAAAGAAATGATAAATGTTTGAGGAGATAAAATACACTTACTTATACAATGTATGCACATATTGGAATGTCACATGGTACCCATAAGTGTGTCCATTATTTATATGTCAATTAAAGTAATTTTAAATAAAAGAAAAGAGTAAATATATCTTTTTATTTCCCCAGATAAGTGTGACTTGGGGATTTGTTATATAAATAAAGAGATGAATTAACAATGTGTAAAAAGAAGAGATACTTATAAATGCTGAAGGCAGAAAAAAAAGGTGATTCTGAGAATAAAAATTTGCTAGAAATTGGATCTGAGTATAAATCTGAGATCTGAAATAAAATCAAAATTGAAAAAAAAAAACAAAAAAAAATTCCCACCTGTTAGAATGAGATCATATTTCTAGGTCCTGATTTCTATCAAGCCTCCTTATGACAGCTGCACTGGTTATTTCCATGTTAGCTTCTGAAGGTCCACTTCCCACCCATCTCCCTGAGGCTCTGTGCCTGGTATAGGTTTATGGATGGCACCACCAACTCCCCTACCTTTTTGGAGGCAGCTGGGTTCCACCAGAGGGCAGCACCTGCAGGAGACTGGAAGGCACTCCTGCTAGGAGCTGACCTTGTTCTGGTTCCACCCTGAAAGGGTATCCTTAAATTTTATGCACTAGGCACCTTCCTTGCCTCACTCCACAGTAACACCAAGGAAGAAATAAGGTCTATCTAGGATGCAGGAAAATCTTCCAGAGAAGGTGGCAATTTGATGACTACTCTGAGCCCAAAGAGTATCTAAAATTCTCACGTTTTTCACATAACCTATTCCCACCCCACCCCACAATAGACTAGTTTGGATGAATTACATCAACGTTCACATAGTTAGGAAAGCAAAAATGAAGTCATGAAAATATAACCTGACAGTACTGCTGAAAACAATTTAACTTCAAATGACCCTGGATTAAGCAATTTACATTATTATTATGTATATGCAACATTGTTATATGCAAATTATATGCAAATATGAACACCACCCTCCATAGGGATAGCCTTTTATTTGATTTCTCTGGCTTCTAAAGCAAATCCAATTTGGAAAATAAAAATAGAAAATTACTCTGTGTTGGGCTAAAATTTGTTTATGCATTTAAATGCCTATAACAATACTTCCAATGGCACCCCTAAGATAAAAGTGCCTTGTTCATGAAGAAGAATATTATGAATTAAAATTGCACTAAATGGTACTGGTGAATGACAAAGATATTTCCATCTGTGTCTATAGGGACTTCAGCAGGTGAGTAACCCAACCAGCCCATAGGCAAGGGTGGTCATGATAGATTAAATTTATATATGCTTAGACATGAGTTTCCTGCTAATTTTGGTAATTTCTCATTCCTTACCCTCCTTGGGATCTTGAATGTCCATCTCAACCTCAAATATTTTTATGAAAAATATAATAACAAAAGCATAGGAAGAAGACTGTGGCAGAAGAAGGTGGTAATATTAATGTTCCAAATAAGGCTACAAGAAATTCAGAAGTGGAACTTCCTCTACCTCCACAAGCATTTGTTTCCTGCCCATAAACAGGAATGCCATACAGAGTTGCTTCCAATTATTTTTAGAAAAAAAAATGTAAAAAGATTTTTTAAAAATAAACCCCATGGATCTGCAGGCTAATGTTTCCACTCTCCAGTGAGCAGCACAGCCAGCTTTGCTTGTTTGTTTTGATTTGTTTTTGTAATGGTACTGGAGATTAAACTCAGGGGTGCTTTTCCACTGAGGTACATCCCCAGCCCTTGCAATTTCTTTCTTTTTCTTTCTCTTTTCTTTTCTTTTCTTTCTTTCTTTCTTTCTTTCTTTCTTTCTTTCTTTCTTTTTCTTTTTTTTTTTTTTTTTTGAGACAGACCCTCCCTAAATTGCTGAGGCTGGCCTCTAACCTGAAAACCTCCTCTTTTAGCCTCCTAATTGCCCATGGTGCCCAGCTAGCTCCTGAGCATCATGTTCCTTCTGATGGCTAACTTCACAGGCCTACCTGAGCCGGGAAGAACCAGAAGAAGAGGTTGCTGTTGTAGGTCTTATTCACAGTGAGGTAGCCAGAGTAACTGTGTATGTTCAGTCCTAGAAAAGCAGTGACTGAACTCAGTTTTCTTCCTAGTGGGGAAAAAGAAAATTTACCCGAAGATTAGAGAAAAATATACAAGGTGAGCTATCTCAGTCTTGGCGAGTCTTCACCCAGGTACCAGATTGGGGATGAAGTGAGCAGAGAAGTCACAAAGGATTTAGCAGACAGGTACTTAACTCAGCCAATGCCAGCTTCCTCCACTCATCCCACATATTCCACATCCACAGTTTAGCCAGGAGCAAGTGAAATTTTTAAACCCTTTTTTTTTTTTTTTTGGTGGGGGGGATATATTGAGTTGTATAAGAAGGAGGGAAAAGAAAACCAGCTATTATCACATCGCGAGTAAATTAAGGTGTTCGCACTGGGCCACATGAAGAGGAGCAGGATAAAGCTACCTGACCCCAAAGAGTCATATACAAGAAAAACAATGTGGTCACAAAGGTCTGGGTCCTGGGAGCCCTATGTTCTCCACACTCTGGTTCTCATGAAGGCAAAGATCTGCCATGTCCATTCAGGGGAGCAGATAGAGGCCTACAGGACCAGGGGTAGTTGGAGCTGGAGGGAAGAAGCAGGCAGGGAGCCTGGTGGTGACCTATGGCTACTCAGAGAGAGCCAAATAGGACAATGGGGCAGTTGTAGAAGGCAGAGTTCTGGGCTTTAGGACCAAGCAAACAGACAAGGACAGGAACAGGGAAAGAGGGAAGGAAGCTCAGACAGCTGAGGACACCCAGGAGTAAATACTTGGAGGAGTTAACACTTCTAAGGCAGTGGTACTAAGGGCCTTACATTATGTGGGAGTTTTACAGCTGAGAAAGATGAAGCACCGAGAGGTTCAATAACTTGCCTGAAGTCACACAGTCAGTGTAGCTGGGATTTAGACTTAACTGCAGGGTTTGTTCCTTCCCACCCCCTACTACAGGGCCGCTCAATTAGTTAGTGAGTAGGTGTGAGCAGCAGGGAGCAGAGGGGAAGCAGTGATTAGGAAGGGCGTGGAGAAGGAACAGAAAGTGGGTATCAGGGTGTGGAAGGAGGAAGCAGAAAGGGATGTCTGAGTGGAAGATGAGAGTCCTTCAGTGGCGATGTGCAATAAAGATTAACTACTCCAGAAAGGCTACTTAAGTCTGAGACAAGACAAAGAATATGTCCAATAAAAGTCAATGCCTCAAGAAAGGCTATTTATATCTGACACATACAAAGTTGGAGGCTGGTTAGTTTACATGCCACCAACTAAAGGTGGCTTTGGTGGTGGACTAGAGCCCACAGGCTGTGGAATGCTGAGTGCTGATCCCCACATTCAGCCACATCACTGCCCTGGTGAGAATATTTACACCCAATGGAATGGGTGCTACAAATCAGAGCCCTGAGCCCCAGAGCAGTTGTTGACCTTTCACCAGCACAAGTGGCTCTGAGACCGCAAGCTCCTCTTTTACAATAAGCATGCCTCCCAAAGAGGAAACTCGTCTTGCACACACAGTTCTTTTTCCCTAGTACTTTGCTGTTTCTAGCACTACTAATGGGCCAGTTTTGTGACCCCTGGAGCAACCATTTAACCTTCCTGTGCTTCAGCTCCTCCTTTATGAAAGATGGGCTCCAGATGGTACAGGAATACAAGACTCCCCATGTGCAAAACCTGTGGGGAGGAGCCGGCATGCAGCGGGCACAGCCATCATCTGCGAAATACATCTTCTGATGAACAGGAGAACCTGGGAGCAGAGGTCATGGTGGGGATAAGGGAAGTCTCCAGGGGCAGTTGCCTGAGGGTCCTGCTGGGCTGGCACAGAAGAGGAGGATGGGTTTCCAAGTTGGCCACCCCTGGGTTTGTGTCCTCACTAGGCCCCTCAGCAAGCTACTTCATCTTGGAAACTCTTTTCTTTGATGCAAAATGTGGATAAGCATTCCATGGCCATGCTTTCTGTGAGCATTTGATGGAAAATTTGCATTTACAGGGGCTGGGTTTGTGGCTCAGCAGTAGAGCGCTTGCCTCGCACGTGTGAGACCTGGGTTGGATCCTCAGCACCACATAAGAATAAACAAGTGAAATAAAGGTATTGTGTTCAATTACAACTAAAAAATAAATATTAAAGAAAAGAAAAATGTACTTACAAACGTTCCCAGCAGGGAGCTGGACACAAAGAAAGTTCTGTTCAATGGGAGGCTGGGTGTCCCTAGCCCATGGACCATCCCAAAATGGCATCTAGAAGTCTGGAAGACCTGCCTTTTCCTAGATCAGCCCAGTTCTCCCAAACTCTATGTTTCACACCATTCTCTTCTCGGTGAGACCTACCCCTCCAGGAAAAAAGAAAAGAAAAAGTGGTGTTGGGGGTAGAGAAGGGCTGTAGGAGAAAGAGATTTCTGGGAACCAGGTATTTGCTGGCCCTCCCTCGACCCCTCTAATCTTCCCCCCAGCTGTCATTACCTCCTCTCCACTGCTTCTACTCTCAATTAATCCAAAGAAAGCTCACCCTCCAGGGCTGGACAGCCTTGAAAATGCTTTTGAAATATTTTTAGCAAAACTATTAATCTCAAAGTCAAACAGAGACACCTCTCCCCCAACCCAAAAAGAGAGAGAGAGAGGAAGAGAACAAAGACATAAAAATTGAACATTTGGAAATGGGTGAGATGTGGACCAGAGAGAGGCAAATAGTCAGGAGGGGATTTGAGGAAGAAGACAGAGAAAAATGAGAAGGGTCAAAGTATAATGAGAAAAATAGAAAATATATAATGGAAAAGAGCTGGAGGGAATGGAATATGGGCGAGAGATGATTGAATCAATCTGTCTTGAGGCCAGCACAGCACAGGGTCCACTGGCCTGCTCAGGGAAGGTTCAGAGACTCACCCCTCCCTCCCCTCCTGGGAACACCAAAGTTGCTCTCTTGCTACTTTGTCCTTAGGTCCATTCCATGGTTTCCCTCCTCCATTCCAAACTGCCAGAAAGCAGGAAATTCTTCCTATTTCTCTTCATATCCCCTGGGATTTAGCATCCTGATTCACAATCTAAGACACTGAATAAATAATTCTTAATGAATGCACATTAATGAGTAGGTGGATGAATGAGAAAATAAATGCATGAACTATACCAGGCCGCGTGACACCACACTAGGATTAGTTTACTTCCACCCCTGTCATCCCAGTAGCTCAGGAGGCTTAGGCAGGAGAATCGTGAGTTCAAAGCCAGCCTCAGCAACTCAGCAGGCCCTAAGCAACTCAGTGAGACTCTTGTCGCTAAATAAAATTTTTTAAAAGGCTGGGGATGTAGTTCAGTGGTTAAGTGCCCTTGAGTTCAATTCCTGATTAAAAAAAAAAAAAATCTAATGAAAGACAACTTCATTAGTATTTGAAGACACTTAGAAGCCTTCCCTGTTGTCTATAAAGATGTGTTTGGCCCCTTTCACATCTTAAATTCCTGTTCACCAAATCATAGTAAAACAATTAAAATTTCTTTCAATCAATGGGAATTTTTGTATTTTCAAAGGTCCTGTTCATCCTTCCAGAGTCTATTAATGGAATGTGGAAAACAACCCACCAAGATGGAGGAGTTTTTATCTTTCTGGCACCGTGACTAACCATACAAATGTTTAAAAAACAGTTTTTCAAAAAGGAAGAGGTTTTCTTTGAAGTGATTTCACTTCCTCGTTGGTATTTACTGCTGTCACTGTGTTTGTGATATTAACACTTAAGGAAGATCGGAGTGTGGCCAAGGCAGGCTGGATCCAGCTAATCAGGAAGCGTGTCCTGTTCACCAACACTCATCACCACCTAAACAAGATGCGACCAGCCCATAAGGAGTAAGAGGACCCAAGAGCAAAATACCCTTTAGAGTTTGGGAGACGCCCTGTTTGTAAACATGCTAAAATCTGTCTTCTGCATTCATCTTGTTTCAGAGAACAAGGATTTATTCTAGCTGCAGAGAAAGTAAACATGCAATTACAATTACATAAAACTAAGCCAGCTAATTGGGGATTAAAAAAATAAAAATTTCCCTTGTCTTTTTGTGAACTACTGTTTATCTCAAAAACGCTCAGTTGTGATACCAAGACTCATGTTCCTAGGGTTCTGACAAACTCGATAAACAAAAGGGATTTAGGGGAGTGATCTGACCATCTGTCCAGAGCTTCCTGAACTTTCAGCAAAGCGGATGAATAAAATTATCCTTAATTATGTTGTCAGGGCTGCATCTGAATACCCAGATGTACCAGCTTTTGGATCAGCCACTTAAAATTCCATGCAAAGATTTTGACTGCATAACAGAACTTTAGAAAGTGACATTCCATACAGATTCAGTGTCTTAAACGTTGTCACTCATAGGGTGAAGATCTACCAGGGTTGGTGCAGAAGGACAGAAGATCAAACTATACTCCCTGGATTCTTTCTCCTCTGCTGCTCGTACCCAGAACTGTAGAGGGCTCATAGGCAAGAAAAACAGAACAGGAGAGATGTGGACAACTCGATATTGTTTTCACTTGGTTCTACCAGATTTATGACACAGACAGACACACCAAGGTCACTTTCATTGAATGCCTTTGTTTAAGCTATCTTCCTCTTTCAGGGGGCACAGACCTTTCACTATTTTCTCAAAATTTCATACATACCCTCAAGTCTGGAGCTGATCATGCAGCACAGGGTTTCACAGCATGGGGTTCTGGGGTTGGCAGGCACAGGTTCTAATTCCGGTTCTGCCACTAATGAGCTTTATAGCTCTGGATAGGATACTTCATTTCTCTGAGACTCATTTTTCTCATCTACAAAATGGTAACAATAATTATGCATACTTTTTTTTTTTGGACCCAAGATTAAACTCAGAGGCACTCAACCACTGAGCCACATCCCCAGCCCTATTTTGTACTACATTTAGAGACAGGGATTCACTGAGTTGCTTAGCTCCTCACTTTTGCTGAGGCTGGCTTTGAACTCGTGATCCTCCTGCCTCAGCCTCCCAGGCTGCTGGGATTATAGGCATGCGCGACCACACTCAGCTCACATTCTTCATTAAGGTTGCTGCAAGGACTAAATAAGCTAATGGATATAGAAAACCATGCCTGACATGTGGCTGGGACTCAAATTTAAATTCATGGCCAGGCACGGTAGCACTCACTTGTAATCCCAGCCTCTTGGGAGGATGAGGCAGGAGGATGGCGAGTTCAAAGCCAGCCTCAGCAAAAGTGAGGAGCTAAGCAACTCAGTGAGACCCTGTCTCTAAATATAATACAAAATAGGGCTGGGGATTTGGCTCAGTGGCTGAATGCCCCTGAGTTCAATCCCCAGGACAAAAAAAAATGTTTTTCAATTTGCAAATATGTACTAAGTGCTTATGATATACAGGTACTATGCTAGGTACTGGGGCTATAATGACTAAATGTTAATTATTTATTATTTTTACTAATATAACTACCATTATCATTTTCTTCCTAGATTATGTCCACCAACAGCTTCCTTCTTCAATTTTCCAGCACACCTAATTCAGATGTGATGCTTCAGTGTGCAGTGCCTTAATTATGTCATGTGTGCACATCTGATCACTTCAGAAAACCCCAAGCTTTTAAACAAAGGAAAATAACTACAGCAGGCAAAACACAGCAGAAGTCAGAAGATTTGGGCACTACATCATCTCTTCTAGCCCATCTCTATTACCTGTACCCCCTTGGGTAAATCATGTCAGGTATTTGAGTCTCAATTTCCCCATATGTGATTGGAAGAAATCCTACTAAATTGATTATCATGGTTATTCAAATCCTTTTATATATATATTTAGTGTAGATGGACACAATAGCTTTATTTTATTTATATTTTTTATGTGGTGCTGAGAATCAAACCCAGTGCCTCACACGTGCTGGGCAAGTTCTTTACTGCTGAGCTACAACTCTAGCCCCCGATTCCTCTTAACTTAAGCGGTTTGCTTTGATTTATCATTAGTGAATGTAGCCTAAGTCATCAGTGTCCAGTAATGAAAGGAGCTGAAGTATAGGTATGTGATCCAATTTTGGGCTTGGGTGAATGATTTGATGCCTCCTCACACACTTCCTAAGGAATCAGCCTCAGGCAACAGTCTTGTAGCTTTTCCACATCAAGTGAAAATGAGTCCTTTTTAGAAATATACTGAATACATTGTCAAAGTTTTTCCACCTTTCCTTAGGAAAGAGATGGTGAAACCTGGAGCCAATGTGCCTTTCAGGAAAGGACACATAAGCAGAACTTCAACCCTTAAAATATGAGAATATCTGGATTTAAAAACAAAAAAAAATGATGACATCCTATTGGCTGAAACCATTTCAAGTGAAAAGAAAATTGTTTCCTTTTAAACTTCCTTATAGAATACTCAGATTTGTTTTCAATCTTTAACAGTTTTCCTAAACTTTCCAGCACCATCCATTCCCATTCCATCTACTAGCACAGGCGGAGACTCAGCCTTAGGCCCTGAGACTAGGGATGAGCATACTCCACCAAGGTCTCCCCTACTTAACCAGTCTCCACCAAGGGATTCCTCGACACCCCCCACCCCCTGCCCAGCTCCTGCTTTCCTCATTTGTGCACATTATCCCTGCCCTCTTCAAGCAGCTTCCTTGACCCCATTGCTTCCACTGACCAACACCCCATCTCTCTGCTTCTCTTTACAAGAAACTCCTCAAAATAGCTGCTTGTAAGCCACTTCAGAGTTCAGGAATCTACTGAGATTAAATCACTCATCTACACGTTGATTTACCTGAGTACAAAGAAAACATAAGGGGAGATGTGGATCATCAACTTTAGTCTCTGATAACATCAAATGACATCTTTCTTTTTATTAACAATAATACTAGAAAAAGCTACGATCTATAAAATAAATCCATTCGAAAACATTAGTGTTTAGAGGGCAATTTATAAGATCAAAGAGTTTTCAGGTGCTTTTTCTCATTGAATTCTCATAACATCCCTGCAAGTTGGGAGAGTTATTAAATCTCCATCTTATTAATGAGGAAACCGAGGTCTAGGCTGGGTGGGTCACTTGCCAGGTGACACCTTCATTCCCTCCACAATCAAGTGGAGGGAATGAAGGTGATACCTCGGTTACCCAGTGTCTATGTGAACTCTGGTAAGTCATGGGAGCTCCTTCTTCTTTAATTTCATGTGTACAAAGTAGGAACACCTCCCTGGGTTGCTGAGTTCATGCAGAATGCTTGATGGACAGGTAGTAAGTTGTTTTTTTTAATATTTATTTTTTAGGTGTAGATGGACACAACACAATGCCTTTATGTTTTTTTGGTTTTTTTTAATGTGGTGCTGAGGATCAAACCCGGGTACCTCCCTTGCTAGGCGAGCGCTCCACCACTGAGCCACAATCCCAGCCCCCCAGGTAGTAAGTTTTAATGTTAACAGCAGCCTTGTCAAGGGCCCATTGCAGGTCAGGCAAATGCAAATGCTGCCACTCCACCACACAAATAATCCAGTTCTAACTCTCATTTTAGCTAAAAATTCAGACAATATACAGCATCAAGTCACTAATATTTGACATAAAACAAGTAAAGATATTGGAATGTGTTTTATGTTCTGTGGGATAATTGTTTAAAAAGAAAGAAAAAAAAAAAACCCCTCCCAAACTGTTCAAAGTATACCAGTGGTTTGCTGATTTAAACTCACCTTCCTTGATCTTTCCAGATTCAATATAAGGGGTAAGAAATAATGGCTGTCCTGTATCTCCCCTAGGAGGCTGGAAAACCTGGGCACGTTGGTACAAGGAGCGAAACAGCCCATCACAAGGGCTGAATGTAAGCAGGGCCAACAAAACAATCACCTTCCACATGGTGCAACCTGGTCCTTCTGGGGTCTAGGATGAATGAAAACAGTTACATTCCACAAATGAATCCAGAGAGTAAATATTTACCTAGCCTTTTAACATGCAAGACAATTCATTTATTCACGTAAAAAGAAAATGCCATTGTGTAGAAAGACGGTAGGCTGAGCAACTTGGACATCACCATGAATAAGACGGGCCCAGTCCCTGCCCATCCTGCCCTGGCCATTTAGAGGGGAATCCTTCAAGGGATTTACAGTGTAACTGGAGGACAATTTACATTTTTAAAAATGTGGTGTGGAAATAAGTTCAAGGGGAAATCAATCTGCTAAACCATGAAGACAAGGGTTTCATAACTGTCACCAAACAGGGATAGAGCATGGTATGCCACCAAAGAAGGGAAAAGGATTGCAGGCACAGGTGACATCTTATCAAAATTAACATGAACAAAAGGTGGGTGGAACTCAGAGAGGTGGGACAAAATATGGAATTTCACTAGTGAGTGGGACAGCTGAGCAGAGCCCAAACCTTGGCTGTTCAGATGAGCTTTGCAGGAAAACTAAAATAAGCAATGGATTTCTGGTTGTCTTCTCCATCTCAATGAATCCTTGAGTTTTGTATCCAAGAACACAAAAAGTAAGAGAGGGAGGGCCCTGCCATTACATACAAGTGTCTTCCCTTTTGTTACTTGATATACAAACTCAAGAAGTCAGGCTCCCAAAGCTGTATTAGTCACACAGCTTTCCAAAGATCAAATCTGATATTAGCTTAGAGTACTCACCTGGGCTAGCTATCATAGTATATATACTTAAACTCATACATAAACATATAAATTATATTTCTAATGGGCTTTCCCATGTATTTTTAGCTGATTGAATCTCCTAATAACTCCACCAGTAAATCCAGAATTATTTATTTATTTATTTATTTATTTATTTGGTACTAGAGATCGAACCCAGGGGTTCTTAGCAACTAAGCCACATTCCCAGAAGCACCCCCCCTCCTTTTTTCTTTTCTTGAGACAGGGTCTCACTAATTTGCTTAGGCCCTCGATGAGTTGCTAAAACTGGCCTTAAATTTGTGATCCTCCTGGCTCAGACTCTTGAACCACTGGGATTAAAGGCATGTACCACCATGCCCAGCAGAAATCCAGAATTATTATTGCCAATTTTAGATATGGAAAATTGACTCAATTAAGTATCTCATGCAGAGACATGAAAGTACAGAAACCAGGACTTGATCTAAGTCAGGGCCAGGATGGGAAAGAAGGAAGTGAGGTATAGAAGCAGGGTCAGAAAACATCTTTATCTAGAATTTTGGCTTATTTTTTTTCTGTCATGGATTTTTTTTGGCCTTATATGGATTGTTTTCAAATATTGCAGTAATATTTATATATTTAAATATTTATATTTATATATATTTAAATATTTATATTTATAACTATTTATCTTGTTTACTGAGTTTTTATGATACTCTTCATCTTTCCACCAGAGGCAGATTACCCTCTTGTCCTACCCTAATCCCAACCCTGCTGAGTGTATTGTGATAGCTACTCCAGCACCATCACATTACCCTGCTGCTATTTAAGTATGATCCAAATCCTTAGCTCTAAATTCTAAGTAAAGTATTTTAAATGAATAAATACTCCATTCACTCAGCTTTCTGGATGCAAAATGAAATATACAATTATGCAAATACAATGGCTGCTTTTGATTGTTCAGTGCTTTAAAATGCCAAGCCATTTAGAACATCTCAAAAATACAAAATGTGTAAAAAAATCTATTAACCACATGCTTAACACAACCCAATTTGGCATAATATGAAAATACTAGTTGTTGCAAATTTAAAATGCTTTTCAGCCACATTTTCCCATCAACACAAAAGTTTATAATCATAACTTGATTGAATATACGACCCTTGTCATGTCTCTCAGGGTTAACCTAATAGAATTCCCTACACTTAATGTAAATAAGTCCAACCCAATATGGTATGGAGTGAAAAAAAATGTTTTTGCATCTTATTGACTATAATAAGGAACAAAATGAATTTAGAAATTGAAATTAAGTTTGCAAGGAGCTCAAGGGTAATGACCACTATGGCAGGGTTAAGACATTTTTTAAAAATATGTGAACTTGTTACACTGATATTTTAATAGGATAGCTACTAAATGCCTGAAATCCACTATCCTATTCTGATGGTGGCGGGAGTATGATGCTAAAAAATAATGGAAAACATCTCTTCCAGTAAGAGGTATTTTTCCTGGGGGCAGAAACAAGAAACCAATCCTGCCATCTATTCTCAGTCTTCTAGCTGTAAACCTCCAGTCCCCTGTAATGGAAATTATTAATAATTAAATAACCACAATAGTCACGATAGAGCTTCCCTTGCAAGCAGAGGTTGACTCAAAGATGCCAAAATATGATAGAGGTAAAACCTGTCTTGTTTTAGTTGACGTATATCAAATACATAAAAGTAAGAGTTAGGTCAATTTAGTAGGTCTCAATAACATTTAATCAAATAGCTATTTGAGTCATAATTTCCCATGTAGGTGAATTAAAGCAACAAGATACTTCATTTCATGGTTCTCATGTAACAGTGACAATTCCTCAATGGTACGTACCTGTTATCTCTCCTAATGAAAATGAATGCTATTATGAATAGTAGAGTGGGTTTTTTTTTTTAAAAAAAAGCATACCCTTTTCTAATGCTTTTGCTTACCCTAGTTAGCCTAAATATTTTTCTTTATTAAACATTTCTTGAGCACTTTCTAACAAACCCTGTACACAATAGGCTATCTCCCACAAAAAGTGATAGAAAAAATTTATTAACCATACACATCATCTCTGCTTGAAATAATAGGAAAACATTGTGGCTACTTCCATTTCAAGTCCATTTTCTTGAAGGATTCAGTCCAAATGGTCCTCTTAAAAAATATTTAGAAACAGAATAAAATCTAGGTGAACTCCAGCCATACCAGCAGAATCCAATAAAGTTTGAAAGTATCTGACTTGCTAAAATAGTCTTATTAAATCTTAAATGTTAGTTGGAAACCATGTGTCCAATATGCAATTTTAAAATATTTAACCAAGCTATTTAACCCAGAGCTCTTCAGAAAAATACAAACTGTCAACAATTTAAACTTTCAGCAATAAGACATGAGACAAGTAAGTTACTATACACAAAAGGATGGAATTATATACACAGCAATTAAAATGACTCTACTGGGAATGCTTTAGAAAATATGATCAACTATTAGGTAAAGAAAAGAAGAACACTAGGTTAGATTTGTGGTATTTTCTCCTTATTTAATAGTTTCAAGTATTAAATAAGTTTTCTATAATAATTACTCTTATAACTAGAAAAAAAGTTGTTTTTCTGATTTTTTGCTTTATCTTAAAGTGAAGCAACTGATAGACATGGCAAAAATGTGCTTGTTCCCTATTCCTTTTTACTACCTGGTTATGACCTCTTGGGTTTCCTAGGAATAAGGTTCTGTTTGCTCTTCTAGAACAGGTTGCTCTTTCTCCAACATTCTGTTAAGATGTGTCCTGATCTCCTAAACCCACAGAACCTCAAAGTCTCAAGATCATGTTTCTTCTTTGGGAAATTAGAAGGCTCCTCATAAAGGTGAGATGCTGCTACATTAATAATTAATAGTACACTTGTATTTAATTCTGCCTAGAGTTCATAACAAATATGCACATAAGTGGCACTGAATAAATATTTTTGTTGAATTGATGGGTCTAAGTAATGAATCACACTATTTTAGGCCTGATGAGACAATAATGTTCATGTGGTCCAATTCCTTCAAATGATGGACTAGAAAAGTAAAGCCAGAGGAGTAGCTGACTTAATCAAGTTGACATCACTGGTGAGTGGCAGGGCCACCCCTCAAAGCCAGGATTCATTTATGGCACTCAATCTAATCTTATTTCCATTGTCCCACCTTTGGTTATTCAAATATTCTGACTCTTACTGACTTATTGAAGAATAGCAGCCTGTAATAATCCCTTTGGTAGATAAATAAACAAACAAGAAACAGGTAGACTTTTCTAGAGAAGTTTGATTTTTAGAAACAACTCTATAATAATCCAAGTTCAGTACTATAATGCATTTGTGCACCCTGGCAAGACAGCAACTTGTCTGACTCACACTCGGTGTGATAGAGCCAGCCTAAGAAGAGGGGCCTGCAAAAGTTTCAGGAACTTTGCAAACCAATTATTCAATATAACCATTGTTAAATATGAAAACATAAAGACTTATCCTGGAATGAGTTGTATTTTAAAATGTGGGTTTAATAAAAGTACTTGAAAAACTCATCATTTTCTAGTAATCTTTGTACATTGTAGCATGCCCTATGATCTGGAGTCGTGGTGTTTGCATCTGATTGGCATACAGTTACAAATAAGTTTGCTTATATTACAGTTTGCTTCTGCACATCCTCGTTCAACACTGCATCCAGAAGCAATGTTGGTAGATCCACATCTATGATGATGGCAGTATTTATCACAGAAATCAGCAAACACCATGTATCAGGGCTTTTCCCCCCAGAGATCCAGCTGTTAAACACCTGCCTGCACATATTGGCCTCGTGTGCATTATTTGTAAAATGAGCTGCATTCTACTTTCCGTTAGCTCCCACTCGGATCCCAACTGGGATGCCCAGAAGGGACACAGGAAAATTCCTGCCCAGTTATCCTCTATGCGTGAAGCAAAGGTAAAATACCAGATATAAAGGCCTCAAAAAAAAGCCCGAGTAAGTCACTGGAAACTGTGCGTTCTATCAGTGAAAAAAATAATAAGAAACTACAGGACAAGGACAAAGAAACCAAGGGCAAACATTTTAACCAGCTTCTGTTCTCCCCCTTTATCTTCATCTCCAATTTAGACTATAGACTACTCTAATCAAGAGAGTAATGATGTTTCATGCAATAAACATTATAGCTTCAATTAAAATAGTTATTTGATTTTCCTTACATTTTTAACTGCTTTAGATCCCACATGATAAAATATTTTTAAAAATAAGCCAACTAGTAATAGACACTTCCATGCATTCTGTAATAAAAAGGCACACAAAAGTAATTCTTCTATTTTAAAAAAGATGCAGTTCCCCTCTCAAGATTATTCAAGCGCATCCAAATCATTTGAATTCGGCAATAAAGGGCTATTGTGTAACCCTGAATTAAATGCCAGCCCAAATCCCAACTCCAGCTATTTTGTGAAAAAGAATTTCCATACAAACAAATGGTAAAAGAAGATTTTTATTCTGAGGGATCCACTATTCATCTTCCTGAAGACATCATTTTAATTTCTAAAATTGATATTTGAAGCACTCTTCCCAGAGAGGACATGTCCATGACACACAAGGTGGACTGCGATGACACAGACCTATCTGCTCCTCACAGGCCACACCTCTGGCATGAGACCGTGGTGCCTAATCTCTCTAATGAATTAGTGTCACTATCTCTGCAGCAGTATCCTTGGGCTTGTGGGCACAGGAGACAAACCAGAGCTATCTGGCAGGCAGAGAATGAGAAGAACCAAGAAGACAAGAAAATCATGTGACCTGGCACTACTGTAAGGAGCTTGGCCTCAACATCTCACACCATCCAGAGGAAATGAAGGAGGGTGATGGCAAGTGAAAGCAGACATAGTTCAATATGTTAGTGACAGTTTTGAGCTTAAAAAATCATTCTCATGCCAGGTACAGTGGCTTACACCTGAAATCCCAGTGGCTTGGGAGGCTGAGGCAGGAGGATCATGAGTTCAAAGTCAGCCTCAGTAACTTAACGAGGCCCTAAGCAACTCAGTGAGACTCTGTTTCTAAATAAAATACCAAATAGGGCTGGGGATGTGGCTCAGTGGTTGAGTGCCCCTGAGTTCAATCCCCAGTACTGGGGAAAAAAAAGATCATGATGAAAGATATCATCACAATAATAACACCAGTAATAACTACCAATTACTGAACACTTTCCATGGACAAAGAACTGTGCTAATTGCTTTCCCTGTTTAATTTCTAACCCTTACCAGGTAGGCACCGTAATCATCCCATTCTGTAGATTTTAGGAAACTGATCCTAGGAGAATGTACATTAATTATCCAAGTTCATATAAGTACTAAGTGGTAGAGCAAAGAATTGAGGCTCAGGACTCAGAAGGTGACACCTTGAACTATGGCACCTGGGCACACTGACTACCCTAAGCCAACAGAATTGGTGCAGGAAGGTCTCTGACCACTCCCACCCTTCACTCCTGAAAGCTGATCAGAAAAGAATTTCCTGACTCACTTTGCCTGAAAGTAGGTCACAAAGACCTTCTTTCCAGACTGGTTCCAGAAGAATGCCACATGGAGAAGCCCAAGGGATCTGGACAGGACTTGCCAACTCCCCCAGCCCCCCAACTTATTGCCATCAGATCCTACCCTTCTGCCCTCCAGTCATACCTCTGCATGACCATCCATAAAAATAAACAGCTTTCCCCAGTTCTCTGGGTCATCATTTTCTGAAGGTTCCTTTGTCACTTAAAACTTTGTTTAATAAATTTTCTATGCTCTTCTCTTGCTCATCTATTGTTGTTTATATTATAGGGGGTCTCAGCCTTGAAATTTGTGCTGGGCAAGGAAAATATATATGACTTTGTCCTCCCTACAATGGCCAATCCTAATCAGCCTCCCAAGACCAAATGATAGCCCCCAGACCAGGATTTCCCAAAATGTGCTACTGGGGTCAGGTAACTTTGTAATTACTACATATATATCCCCACAGAGTTAAACTACTATGTTTCTGGGAAGTCCTACTTAAAGCCCAGTATTTCACAAACCAACAACATTTGACCAGGAAAGTCTTTCCCTATGCAATCTTTTCTTTTTGTACCAGGGATTGAACTCAGGGACCCTCAACCACTGAGTCACATCCCTAGCCTTTTTTTTTTTTTTTAAATCTTTTGTTTAGAGATAGGTTCTCACTTAGGGCCTCACTTTTGCTGAGGCTGGCTTTGAACCCACCATCCTCCTGCTATAATCCCACCAGCCTCCCGAGCTGCTGGGATTATAGGTATGTGCCACCAAGTCTGGCTCTTGTGCAATCTTAATAACAATTCTGTACATATACTCTGTGACTTTTATTCCTGCAACACACATGTTGGAGAAACATCTAAATCCTGCACCCTACTCTGTGTACCCTCAGAAGAGCATCTGGACTAACAAAGGTCAGGAAATGCATTTTCTAGTAGACGGCCTGGAAATGGGAAGAACCAGCCTTGAAGAAAGTGTGAAGTCCTTCAGGTGCAAACAAGCTTGCTTGCTGGCTATTGGGAGCACAGCAAATGGAAGAGGGGGGTGCTCATGATAAGGTTGGAGAGAGGGACAGGGCTTAAACTTGCAGGCTTCTGTGTCTGCATAAGGATTAACAATGGGAGACGACTGGAGAGTTATAGCAAAAGAGTAATATTGTCTGATGCACTTCATAAAGTGATCAAAGTGGCTGCTATCCGGCAGGGAGATGTTAGAAGAATAAGAATGGAAATAGGGCACTGACTAGGAGTCCAGTGAAATGATTCAGGAGTGATGCAAGAGGGTGGGGCTGCTCCAGGGAGTAGCAATGGAGCTGGTGAGAAATGGTCAGCTGCATTTTCAAGGCAGACCCAGCAGTATTGGTTAGTAGGTAAGATATAATGACTGAGAGGAAAAACAGAGATGACAACTGTCTTTGTCTAACAAAACACCTGGACTGTATTATTTATAATGAACAGGAATTAATTGGTGACCCTGGAGGCTGGGAGGTCCAAGGGCATGGCACCAGCATCCGGTGGACATCTAGGAAGGGCCCTCTTGTTGCATCACAACATGGCACAGGACATGGCACTGTCAGACAGAGTGAGCAGGTTGGCTTGGGTCTCCCCTACTCTTCCTTTTTTTTTTAATACCTTTATTTTATTTTATTTATTTATTTTTATGTGGTGCTGAGGATCGAACCCAGAGCCTTGCATGTGCTAGGTGAGTGCTGTACCACTGAGCCCCAGCCACAGCTCCTTTCCTACTCTTCTTCTATAAAGCCTTAATGACATCACAGGAGCCCCCATGCTCCTGACTTCATCTAACTCTAACTACCTTCCAAAGACCCCACCTCCAAAAATCATTCACATGAATTTAGGGATTAAGTCTTTGAATTTTTTGAGAGACATTCAAGTCATAGCAAAAAAAAAAAAAATCTAGACCCCCACCTCGCAAAGTGACTGCATCGTTTATGAGTTAAACTGTGTTGTTAGGATGAGGTGATACTGGTGTGGGGTGGAACTTCAATTCAACATGATTCACATCCTTATAAAAAGCATCAAGAAATACAGAGAACACCAACAAAAATGGAGTAGCAGAGAAGAAGACAACAGCCATAGAACAACACAGGCAGAGTCTGGAGAGGTGCATCCACAAGCCAAGGAATGCCAGGGATCACTGCTAAACACCAAAAGGTAAAAGAAGCAGGAAGAGTTTTCCCCTAAGGGTTTCAGAGTGTGTGTACTTGCTGACACATCATGTATGGACTTCTCCATAGTCCAGTATTATGAGGAAAGAAATTTCTATTGTTTCAAGTTGCCCAAATTGTAGTCTTTGGTTAAACCAGCTCTAGGAAACTAATACATGGATGGTAAAGCCACTAATGGAATTTGGGGACACCATGGATAGAGTTGGGATGGAGGGGGAAGATACAAAGCCCCAAGAGTTCTACTTTAAGTTTCCTGTTAGGCATTTAAGTGAAATTTTTGAGTGGTTAGCAAGAAAATGGAAAAGGGAAGAGAGACTGATTGCTTAAGTAAGATATGTTTGGCCTTGTTGTAAGCCAGGATTTCCCACAAGGTTCTTTATAGAAATCTAGTACAACAAGATAAATGAAAAATGTTTGGGAAATTCTGAATTAAGTAAAATTAAATGGGTTTCAGCAATACAGAGCATCTTAGAACTTTTCATCATATATACAAATGTATCGACTTCAACTACTATATGCAGAATCTTAAGTCTCATATGGGAATGATGAGGAATAGTTGGCATGGGAAAGGAACTATAAAGCCAAACCAACCAAAATATCTACATGTGCCTAATCAAAGGGCATACACTATTGAATCTCCTCACTGAGGATTTTAAAATCTAACATGCAGCTATCCAAGATGGAGACAAGAGAACAAACCCACAGACTGGTTTGTCTGGTTCTTGAGCCACTGAAATAATTTCTAGTATTGCTTTGTCAGCAGTTTCTGAAGAAAATATATATACTTTCACTGTTTCTTGCTGCCTTCTAACAACTGTCCATAACATCTTGCTATAATCTAATTATTGATCATTAATATGATCTCCATATTTCCAAATTCAAAACAAACATTTCAGCCTATAATTGACTTTTATGACATGATCTCATTGCCCCTATTATATCTCTATCACTGACTTGTCTTCTGTAATCTGTGCTTTCATGGGTCTTCTAGAATTTTCTCTTTCATAGTTTCCTCTTTGTCTACCTTGCCTTTAATTATGGAGCCAGGTTTCCATCCCTGTCCACAGCTTATCTCAACTCCCACACACTCTCCAGGGTGGTCATCCACTAGGACTGTCTGCTGATACCACTCAGATCAGCTCTTCTTTAAAGCTTCAGGTTCATCAATCTAATCGCCAGCATGACACTTCCACCTGATGTCCTGAGGGTTTATTAAATTCAACACCTTGAAACAGAACCCAATCCTTCTGCTAAAACGGTGAAATAAATGTACTTATTTATTTCTCTTCCTACATGAAACCTCCCTAAAATGAGAGTAAAGACATTTTTAAAAGGTATAAAGTGAGGACAGGGGTTGTGACTCAATGGTAGAGCGCTTGCCTCGCACACGTGGAGCACGGCATTCGATCCTCAGCACCAGGTAAATAAATAAAATAAAGGTATTGTGTCCATCTATGACTAAAAATTTTAAAATAATAAAAAAAGGTATAAAGTCCATGACCCAAGAAAACAGGAGAGACAATAGAAAATGAGGCAGATCAAACTTTCGTTATTGTTAGATGGAAAGTGAACAAATGGTTTGCAGAGAATGCAAGCAGAACGTAAATGAAACACAAGCCAGTTCACATTGCAGAATAGCGGAAAGGCTCAAAATGGAAAGTACTGGACACTACAGAGTGCTAAGTGAAGCCTGAAGCCAGAAGCAGAGGTAACTGATGTCCCTCAACACTGACAGGTCCTCAGGGTCTCTCCTCCTGCCAACAGAACAGGGGAACAACTTATTCTATAGAAAACTTATTCTTCAGAAAATTGAACCAGAAACAGTCTGGACCTGGAACTGTGAGAAATAGTGAAGAAGAGGCAACCCTACTGAAAACTAAATCTACACACCAACATCCCCCAGCCTTGGAACACGGAGTGCTAACTTGGCAACCAGGACCATATACCTCCTCCTCACCCTATGCAGGATTCCTCCCTACAAGAGCTGGATCCTAGAAATGCAGACATGGGGTCCTCTGATGAAATGCGTTGGAATCCAACAACTAACTGCTGACAGGTCCCTTCAACACAATGGAGCTTCCAACCGGCAATTTAGTTTCTCACACTTACATAAACAGATTGCAAGGAACCACAGGAAAACTGCCAACTTGGAAGAAACTGCAAAAGGAACTACATGGGGGGAAAAAAACCCTCAGAAGTAACAGCAATGCACCAAGCAGAATAACTTGGGGGAAAATTACATACATTCTTAAGGAGGTAAGAGAAGTTGTTGCATTTAGTAAACAGCAGAATGTCATTTTTAAAGAGCATTTGGAAAAAAATCCCAAAAAAAGGCAATTGTAAAAAGGGTATATTAAAACATTCAAGAAAGGGATTGCAATTATAGTAAGCTACTTGGCTCAGTCATGAGCAAAGATATTGAGCATTAGATATTGACTTAGCAAAAAAAGAAAAAAAGAAAGAAAGAAAGAAAGAAAACTCTATAATCAGGGTAAGTTGGAAGATAAAGTACATAAAAGTGCTAAGTTCTCACCTTGTTGAATAGGAGTTGAATAGAAAACACTTCAAAGTAACAAAAAGTACAATTTTCTAACAAGAAAACAGGACTAGGCAGGTTACTTAGAAACTGGAGATAAGCTGCATGCATGACTTCATCTAGAGTGGGTAGATGGTAGTACCACCAAGATCTCCAAGTACTAGATTGTGTCATGACTTTAACTAAAAGGATTGTGTTCTGTTTCCTTTTCGCTGTTCTGTAATGTGAATTGGTTTCCTTTATGTTCTGCTTGCATTCTCTGCAAACCACTTACTCACTTTCCGTCTAACAACAATGAAAGTGGCTCAGAAGGCTGAGGCAGGAGGATCTTGTGATTCAAAGTCAGCCTCAGCAACTTAGCAAGACCCTAAGCAACTTGGTAAGATTCTGTCTATAAATAAAATACAAAAAAGGGATGGGAATGTGGCCCAGTGGTTACGTGCCCCTGGGTTCAATCCCTAGTACCAAAAAAAAAAAAAAAAAAAAAAAAAAAAAAAAAAAACCCAAACAAACAAAAAAAAAACCCAGAATTTGGAGATAAATATAATGACAGGTAAAAGCACTATAATAGGTGAAAATATAGGAGGAAGTCTCAGAGATAAATGAAGGATGGGTTTATTATGAGAACTATTACTCAGATTTTCACCTATATATATGTATTGTATTGACAAAGATTAAAAATAATTAAGAACTCAAAAACCAAATGTATTATCTTTTTCCCTGAACTTATCCTTCCTTCTCTGTTTTCTGTCTAGGTTGGAAATAGCTGTATGCTTTCAAATCCTAAAGCTAGGAACTTAGGATTTATTCCTGACTTGTCTATTTACCCTTTGCTGCTTCTCGCAGCAATCACCCACTGAATTTCCTATATGGTTTTCAAACCCCCACCGGCTTCTCTCTATCCCTACATCTTCAGACTAATCCAATCCTTGTCAACTCTTGCTTGGACTACTGTAAATCTCCAGGCAAGTTTCCAACCTTGGTCTCAACTCCTAGCTAAGTGAATCTCGCCATTCCCCTCATTTGGTGTTGTTGCTCTGATTCGCAGAGGTGGGGGAATGGATTTATGCCTTTTTAAAAAGTGTTAGGCAGCAACAGGTAACCAATCCAGAGGCAGGACACAGCACATGGAGGAAATGGAGAAGGAACAGAATAGAACCTAGAGGAGTCAACGGAGGGCTGGTCATGCAGAGTCTTGTAAGATGTGCTAAGAAATTTACCTTTTTACTTAGTGACTAGGAACGGTTGAAGGGCTTGACATTTTGAAAAGAATATCATGGCCATAGTGCAAGGACAGGCCTGGGCTGGAAAGTTAGCAGGCTTCATCGTGATCCCCAACAAAGATGATGGGAGCTTGAATGAAGGTGGGGAAATGACAATACCACAGGATGGTCAGGGCAGGCTGGAAAATACCAAGATGGGAGAACAGGCAGAGCCCTGTGAGTGATGAAAAGGGACAGCTGAAATAGAACAAAGAATCTGCCTGACTTCCATCTGATTTAGACTAGGGGTGGGGGAATTATGGTACCACCAAGATCTCCAAGTACTAGATTGTGCCATGAGTTTAACTAGCATCTATGGGATCTGGGTGAGTCTGTGTGTGTGAGAGACAGCAAGTGAGAGAGAGACAGACAGACAGAAACAAAGAGAGAGAATAAGATCCCCAAGAAAGTACAAATTGGACTTGCTCCTGATCAGACTGAGATGCTCCTAGCAGAAAACTGCAGTATTTCTACACAATCAAGGTCACACTTATAAAATGACTGGCAATCCTTTCTTCTGAGTTACTGCTGTTTTCTTACCAACAATATTGGTTTGATGGTCCCTCCCACCTCCTGAAGGGAGACTTCTGAGAAAGTTAGTTGCCCAACTTCCCAGGCAACTTGTCATCAGCCAATTCCCCCGATGGATTCCTCCCTTGACTCCCATAGCGCAAGGCCATGCCTGGAGGAGGCCTCCTCCTAGCTCCCCAAACCTCAGGGTCTCCTTTGTTGCAAGGGAACTAAGAAAACTAACTTTATGCCATTACAAGTGTATTCCTACTGGTCTTTGATCAGTGAGATTTAACATCCCACTTGAAAAGTGTACTGAAAAAAAACCGAAATGTTAAGGGGGGACCATAAAATATACAGAGAAGAGAAAATAAAGTCAGACCATGCAGGGGAACTGAGGCCCTCCATATTGTTCTGAGACACACAAGAAAGCCCTTTGCCACAATTCCTGCATGCACACCAGTTCAAGTCCCAGCTGTGACTGTGTCAACAGGTGTATCCTTGGGTCAGTCAATTTGTTCCTCTCTCTGGATTGCAGTTCCTGAATTTGTAAAGAGGCTAGATGGGCAGTTTAATTCTCAACATCCTCTCCCAGCTTGGAATTTCTATGATTTAAAACAGCAGCCAAGAAGATCAGATAAAACTGCTGTAGGGGGTGTGAGTCATAGTGTTGATTCGTGCAGGCCACCGTGATGAGAGAGCGAGCGCCAAAGCTCAGTCTGAGGCCTTGAACCCATACACTTGGGTCAGTATATGTAAAGCCAGGTCCCTAAGAAAGGCTATTGTGGGGTCTGTGCCACAAAACTGGTTCAATTACATATATTTTGAGCACAGATTTTTAAAAAACCAATCCCTATCAGCAAATTCTCAATCAGTGGCTTCCAGCCAGTTTCCTTTGAAACAAAGTCTAGATTCTTCAGACCCTGACACTTAGGTACGTGTTTATGGTGAACTGAGGAAGAACTACTGATGTCACGGCAAGCACTGCCTTCTGCCAGTTCAGGAAGTCCTGGGTCACAGTGGCACAAGAAGGTCACTGTCTTCCAAGCCAAGTAAATTCCACAAATACTCCAACACTGAGAAGGGGAGAAGCAAAATAACATGATACAGATTATTTCCAGTTGATTAGCTGCTTGAGAATAATATTCTTCACCAAGAAACTCGGTCAGGAATAGTCTTCACTTTCAGAATTGATTGTGGCTGCCATTTTTCCCTTGTGTCAAATGCAAAACTCATAGAGTCCAGATGTGCCTTTGACTTTCTTCATTTCTTTCTGCCTGACTTAGGAGCTAATGGGCTTTTGCCCAGCCAGGTCTTTCCCTGCAACCCTCCTATCCTCCCTCAGCACTGAACAAAAACATCTCTTGGTCCGTTCAAATAACCAGGCGCTTCCATTTTTCTCCATGAAAGTAACTTTGTCTTCTCCAACAGCACTCAGTTCATTAGAGATTCTCTGGACATATCCTATAGGGTGAAGTACTTTGCCAGAATTATGAGGATGAAAAAGAGCACCTACTTTCAAGGAGCCCTCATTCTAGAAAAGAAAGCAGACATATGCACAAAATCCCGTAACTCCAGGAAGATTGGGTAAGTGCTATAATAGGGCTCCAAGGCTTATCTCTATAACCCACTACCCACAAACCCTGCTCTTGTGAAGTCCTCATTGGTTCATGATTCCACTCGCAGTGCAAACGCCATTGCCCACGATGCAACTGGCAACCTGTAACTTCATCAAACAAGAATTGAAGAAACAGCTCAATTCTTATGTCTACCAAAGTCTACAGAAGTGACCTTGCTATGGGCCCACATCCTGTCCCACTCTCCTTCCAAAATCCTCACATGGAAGGGAAAATAAATAAAAAGAAGCAACCTTAGATATGCACACACACACACACACACACACACACACAGGATGCTGGGGGAAAGACATGAGTTTGGCAAGAAAATACAAATAACAGAAATTAATTTTTCTCCATTTTACCCTTCAAACAATGAGGATTGAAGGTATGAGTTTAAGGAAATTAATGAAGTACTTATTAAACAGAGAAGGAGGAAGTTTTCATGAACATGTCACTTTTAGGGGGTTGGCATTTCTGAGGGAGGTTAGTCCTTTGGGCAGAGTTTAAGAAATAGGGCGAAAATAATGCAGGACAAGAGGCCAGACATCCCATAATTAATTATGCAATTTTGCTTTGGGCTTCCTTGTTGAACCATCTCCCAAATCAGGGTAGCCCCAACAAGGAAACCACACATGCAAACGCCCAACAGTGCCTGGCACAGAGTTAGGAAGCATTTGGAAAGACAATGCAGGCCTAGCATTTCTGAGAGAGGTTAGTCCTTTGGGCAGTATGAAGGATTGAGAGTGTGCACACACTACTTCAAATGTGTTTTTTGCCACTTAAAACCCTGTATGTTTAGGTAAAGTATTTGCATTCTGAGTGGAAGCAAACTGCCTTTCATTGTGATGGTGAGGGATTCATGAGATGATACATACATATTTTTTCTACTACATAGTAACAAAAGACAGCCCCTGCCCTCACCATATACTTGAGATCTTGGAACAATCCTTGGCAACACAACAGATTCTAAATAAATCTAATCTCACTTGTCTTGCAAGTGGTAATTATAATGAGTTTACAGAGCTGAATATTTTTTTTTCAACCACACTTCTTGGATTAAAGTGGAAGGGAAGGAGGAATTTAGGTTACTTACTGTTTGGACAAAGTCTTGGTGATTGTGCATCTGGAATAAGGGTCACACCTGAGGTTTTCATTTGGAAAATATGGATGCCATCAGTTAGGCTGCTATGATTCCAGATAGAGTGGTCGTTGTCTTGTGAAAAGATAAGACGAATTCATTAAATTACCTGAATTCCTATTTGGAAGTGGTTTACATGAATAAAGCACTACATACTCTAAAAGTCCTATATTAAAAATATTAACTTTCTTCCTTCCCCCTCCCTCAGCTTTTTTCTGCACCTCTTATAAAGGAGAGGAAAGACTTATTCCACTCTATTAGCAGGGAGGTTGGTTTTTTTTGTTTGTTTGTTTTGTTGTTAGTGACTGTTGTAAGTTATTAAGAAGAATTGAACACTGACGACAGAAGAGTCATTAAAATACTGATAACTGGACACCTGTACTTTTTCTGTTCCAAAAACACCATATAATCAGTTCTTGTCCTTCTTTCCCTCTTTCTAAACATTCTCATACCTGAGCACTAACTGCTTTTTCCTTTTGTTTGTTCAGTCTTGACACTGATATCCAGAATTTCAAGATAATATTCTTACTCCAAGCAATCCCTGGAATCCCACAGTGTCTATAACTTCCTCCTCTTCTGACTTCTTTATATAGGGACCACACCGTAGAGACCCCACTATTAACGCAGATGTCCAAGTTCTGACACCAATGGTCCACACCTCAAGTCAGTCCTGAAGTCCCACCTGTGTTCTTTATCTTCTCTCTGCAACCCATTCTGTTCACAAGATAATCACTGCATTTGCAAAGCCTCCTAACATCTCTCAGACTGCAGATCCTCCTAATGCTGACATTGGAATGAGCTTTCTAAAACACATGACGTCCTCTTTCTCAAATGCCTTCAATGGCTCCTAACTACAAATGGAAGAACATATAAACTTCCTGTCATGAAATTCAGTGTCCTCCACAGTGAGACTCCAACATAACTTTCCAAAACAAAGTCACAGGACCCCTTCAAAAATTATGCTTCAGTCCAAATCAAAATCTTCCTCCTCCCCTGACCTTACTCTGCCTTTTACAGCTTTATTAAGTATACTTTTAGCCCAGTAGGAGAAACTAATCAGTAGCAGTTGAAAGATAATGCAATCTAGGTGGGGTGGAGAGAGTAGATATATACTGTAAAATTCTTTCAACTTTTCTGAATGTTTGAACATTTTCATTATCAAACATTGAGAGAAATATTGATTAAATGAATAAATGGGTGAGAGAATGAATCTCTCAAGATCAAAGCTACCGCCTCCCCAAAGAACCATACAGGTACAAAATTATGCCAAGAAGTCTTTTTGAAAGATGAGTAATGGTATATGAAGTCTCCAAAAGGAAAGAAAAAAGGATAGCTCCAGAATGTCTAAAAAATTATTTTCACCAGTAATCAAACCTGGCCAAGTTAAAGACAACCACTATCTAGAATTAGACTACTGTGAAAAGGTTAAGAGATAAGCCCCACCTGTGTTAGAAAGATAAGATGCCGAGAATTTGCTTCTTCATAATATTTATTCTAAGAACATAGTCACTGCCCTCTCCATCATTACTACCCTGTCTTGTCTCCAGGCTTTGAGCTAAAGCAATAAAAGCAAAGCATGTGATTTCACAATCAAGGCTATACCTGCCAATAACTTCCAGGGAAGAGAAATCTCAGTACCCTGGTTTCACTTTTGTTATGTGTAGGAGCCTAAGTTTTATGAAGAAAGGGCCTGATGACTGTCTAGTAAAAACTCAGTCAAGTATTACTTAAAACTTCAAACTTGCAAATATAGCATAAAACTTCAAAAGTTCAAAAAGGTTCCTGGTTTTGACAATAAGGTACAGTTCTGACTTTCTGTCCAGCTTAACCACTCTCCCAAGTCAATACAGATTTTTGTTTGTTTTTTGCATTGCTGGAGTATCCAATTCAGAGCCTCACAAATGCTAGGCAAGCTTCAGATAGATTGATAGATATTAATGACTTGTTATTCTAGAGGCAAGTTTCTGAGAAACTTCCCCAGGCAAGTTCTTTTCAATGTTCTTAGTTTAGCCCATAAACCCCACATTATAAAATTATTGGGAATAATAATCATGTTTGCATTTTTAAATGAACCACACTTCCTATTAAGAATGAGTCATTAGTGGTTTATTTACCTTGGATATTTGCATGCTAATAAAAGGGTATCTAATGCTATCTGAGGCAATACCTAAGCTCTTCCTCTCTCACTGTGTTCTGTGTATATTGGGGTAGCAGATTTTTCTCTAACAAATCATATGCATCTCCAAACAATGACAAATTCATTAACAAAATCCAGTCATCTTGGATGAACTCTCCTAAGTCATTCAAATTGTCAGTCCAATCCAACCCCACCTACTTTTTAGACTATTTAAGCCTAGCTAGACAATTCACAGTAGTCAAGCTATGGAACCAACCTAGGTGCCCTTCAACAGATGAGTGGATAAAGCGAATGTGGTATATATACTCCGTGGAGTTATTATTCAACCATAAAGAAGAATGAAATTATGGCATTTGCTGGTAAGTGGATGGAGAATATCATGCTAAATGAAATAAACTAGTTCCCAAAAGCCAAAGGTCTAATGTTTTCTCTGATATGCTGAAGCTAGTCTAAAATAAAAGAGAGAGAGACAGGAAGGGAAAAAAGGGCAGTGTTGGGGGGGGGAGGGATTCCATCAAAATACAAGAAAGACTGGTAGACTAGTTAAAGGGAACTGAGGAGGTGGGAGGAGAGGAACAGGATAAGGGTAGAACCGTGTTATGAATCTGGCCTAACTTTCTTATGTACATATGTGAATATACCACAGTGAATCTCACCATCATGTATCTCTGCAAGACACTAAGAACACAAAACAAAACAAAACTGTAAATAAATACCAGAAAGATCAGGGGTGGGGTTGTGGCTCGGTGGTACACTGCTCACTGAGCACAGGGGAGGCACAGGTTCAATCCTCAGCTGTGGACAGCCAGTCTGAACGATTTCGCGTTCTCCTTCCCTGAACAGAGAGGCTCTGAATGTTATTGCTACATCTCGTAGTGACCTAGACATCGCCCTGGTCCACGAAGTCTTCAGACTGAGGTGTGTCACCCCATGGGTCGAGCTACGCTTCCCTGTTCCTTTTTGATATTACCCCTTTGCCCTGTTTGGGATAGAATGTTCCATGGAGATGCCCTTTGTGTGTCCCCTTCTCTTGCTCTGCCTTTGGGTGTGGCCTTCCTGGATGTCAGTCAACCTGCTGACAGCAGACATCACTAAGCTAGACTCAACCCCCTGAAACCTGACCCCTTGCCTCAATTGAATGGCTTCTCCTCAATAAAAAAGATTCAGCATGTGCTATCTCCGCTCTCTTTCTGTGGACCCTTAAGGTCAGAGGAGCCATCACAAGACCCCCAAAGAAAAAGATATCTCTGTCTCTTGTGTGGTTATTTCATGTAGCCTAGTTTCCCTGGAGTGATCCTGAGTGTTTTTGTTGCAAGCACCACATAAAAATAAATAAAAAATAATAATAGCAGAATGGAGTAAAACAATTTTTTTAATTAGAAAGATCAGTAGAATAGAGAGAAGGACAGAAGGGAGGGAGGAAGAGAGGGAAAGAGAATTACTGGGCACAGAATTAGAGCAAAGTATTTCCATACTTTTAAAATTATGTCAAAATAAAGTCTGATATTATGTAAAACTTAAAAGAACCACCACTACCACCCGCCCCCAAAAAAAGAAAACAACTGGGGGAAAAATAGCCTAGCTTGAATCCTACTGTAGGGCTGGGGATACAGCTCGATGGTAGAGACTTTGCCTTGCATGCACCAGGCCCTGGTTTCAATCCCCAGCACTGAAAAAAAAATGTTTTTTTTTTAAGCAGGATTCACATATATTATAGAGCCAATTATGGCCCTCCCAAACAATCAATGCCTATAAAAAAATTTGGTAAAAACATTTTTTTGCTAAGAACAAACATTACAGTGTAAAGAATTTCCATTGTACCTCCACTAGCCTGGGTACACAGTACAGTTTAGCAAATCCAGTCAGCTGAAAGATCTTGACAACTGTAGAAACTTTCATATGCTAACAAAATTCAGTATACTGCACTTTTCCAAAAGTGTTCCAATTCTCATTTTGAACAACTTTCTTATAAGGTACTTATCATGTTAGTAAAAATACATTCTCGTTAGATTTTTTTTTAAAAAATCTCCTTTTATCTCTATGCTTACTCATTCCACAGGGAAAAAAAAAGTTAAAACTTAGGCAACGTTGAAGGGGAAGAGGAAAAGCAAAGAAGAGTATCTCCTTCCTCATTTACTGATGAGAAAATTGAGCGTAGGGAAGAAATAATGTCCCAATGTCACTCAAGTGGTGAGTACTAAAACCAGCATTCCAGTATAGCCTTGACTAGCTCCAAGACCCAAGCACATCCTACTGGGACCCACTGAAGCTGGAAGGAAAGTAGAGGATGCAGAGGTGACTGTGAATCATGGGCAACCACAGTCTTCAAGATTTGTCGTCACTTATCATAATGCATAAGGAAGACTACCTTTCACCCTGTGCTAAGTGCTAAGTCGTCATTTTCTATATGTTATTTCTAATATAACAATTCTGTATGTAAAAAGAAGTGACCATGGTCTCTGCTTTCCAGACAAAGAGACTGAGGCTTTGTAAGCTAAGTTAAATGCCCAAGAGACCAAGTAGCGAGGTCTAGAGTTGGGGTTCAAATCCATACTTATGCCCAAGCCCGATTTTTTTCCCCCTATGATACCAAGCTGAACTACAAGGTCTCAAGGACCAAATCCACTTGGCAGGGAGCTGCTACTTCTTGTCTCTCCAAAGCCCAGGTTTTCTCCTAATCACACATTTCCAGCATAATAGCCTTCCTCATGTGTTCTCTTTTCTTTCCTTAAGCTACATCTCCTTGTTTGGGGTACACTGAAATCCAAGGTGCTTTCCACTTCCCCTCTTCCTCAGCATCCAAGAAATCAAACTGCCCACAGAGACACTTTGAGGAAGAGAGGAATGTGTCCCATCTCCTCTTGCTCCCCCATTGGAGGATGGGGGCCTCCGCAGCTTGGCATTCTGTATAAGGGCTTCGGTACTCGAAGTTGCATTCTGGCATGGAAGAACCTTGGCTGCAACTGCCTGGGATTGTGCGTGCAGCCTTCTGAAATGTTCTCTGGCTGGAAACACAGCGAGCCCTTAAGTCTCCCCCAACTGAAAAATCGGACCTGACCAAGACCTCCCCATTTTTTCTCCCTTCTTGTCTCTGAGGGCTCCTGAGACCTCTGGCCCTGCGCTCCCTGGGTCTGGTGCACAGAAGCTAGGCTCCCAGGGCAAGGGGGACACCTCTCCCGCCGGCAGGTGGTTGGGGGGGGGGGGTTCCGTGTGCAGTGTGCACAGACTCCAACTGGTGGGTCTGGGGAGGGCCCTAGGGCGTGAGCATCCCTCTGGTCACGTGTATCCTGTGCAAAGCCCACTCTTAGGAGGAGTGCTCCTCTAGGCTCCTGTGACCTAGTCTTATAAGCTAAAGGTGTGTCCCCACCTCCAGGTCCCTAGCCGGGTTGAGTCAGCACTTTCCGTACCAAGAATCAAGCAGTCCCAGGCTCAAATCTTAAAAATAGTAGAGAAAGCATGGCTGTGGTGCAGTGCAGTTTGGTTTGTTCCTTTCTTTGTTTTTGTTTTGTTTAATTTTATTTTCCGCTTTTGGAAATCTGCTGAGAATTTCACCCCTGTTTTTTTTAAAAGTATTTCCCAGTTCAGAACTTGTAAGGGGCGTGTTTGTCTAGAAACCAAGCCTAGTTTGTTCCTGTTTTAGTTAGCTTTTTCACTGCTGTAACTAAAGCACCCCATGAGAACAACTGTAGAGGAGAAAATGTTTATTTGTGGGCTTATGGTTTCAAAGATCTCAATCCATAGATAGCTGGCTCCATTCCTCAGGGATCCAGGTGAGGCAGGGCTTCATGGTGGAACACTGTGGTGCAGGAAAGCAGCTCACATGATGGTCAGAAGCAGAGAGAGAGACTCCACCATTCTCCAGATACAAAATATATACCCTAAAGCCACATCCCCAGTGCCCCAGCTGCCTTCAATCACCCCTCAATTAATCCCATCAGGTGATTAACTCACTGATTGGGTTAAGGCTCTCACAACCCAATGATTTTCTCTCTGAACCCTCTTGCATTGTCTCACATGTGAGCTTTTTGGAGACATCTCACTTCCAAACCATAACAGTTCCCATTATTTTAAAAAATCAGCATGCATTCATTGATCACGTTAATAGTGAGCAGTGATGACATTACTGCAAGGACTCCTCCTGCTTGACTGCATAGGAACCTTAGAGTAACCTGATGTCTTCTGTACCACACTCATATTAAGACTTCTGTTAAGTAATCCATTTAGGGTCACATTGCTTGGGAGTGACCTAAGTAAGTATCATTAACCACCACTAGGAACTGGGTACTAAGCCTGACCACAGGGGGATTTAGAATCTAAAAAGGCAGGAGGTCCAATGGTAAGTAGATAAAAGTAAGTCAAGGAAGGTCTCAGTCCCGGCACCAGCAACACCAACTGGGAGACAAGATAGACCACTGAAGACCTTCCTACCCTAGCCCATTCTTTGGCTAAGTGTGGCTGCATAAGTGAACCCAGAGGAAACCAGCAATAGAGCAGCCCAGTCAACCCACATAACAGGAAAAAAAAATTGTTTCAACCCATTCTCAAGGTAGGGTAGTTTGTTATGCAACTAAGGCTAATTGAAGCACAAGCTTTGTGGCCTGAAACAAATTACTTAATATCACTGAATCTGGGTTTTCTCCTAAGTACTTACGCTACCGGGTTGTTGTGAGGACTAAAGGAAAAACTCCATTTAAACAATGCAGTCAGTGTCCGCAGCCATCATTTGCCATCATCCGCCATCATAAATAATGCATGAAAGTATTTTTACCCACCAATCCTTTTATGGAAAAAATATTATTGGTGGAAAAAGAATTTTCCTTTAAGGCCAAGATCTATCCACCTTAAATATTTTCAGGGTCCCGAGCAATAGTACAAAAATAAAGGTTCATATACCAGTTGCCTAAATATTTAAGTTCCCAACTAAGTTAACAAACTATTAGGCACCACAGGTTCCATCTTCCAACCTTGATAGTTAATATCTTCCTAATGATGTGAAAGGCCAGGTTCAAACTCCTGGGTGCTCTATACTTAAATGTGGGGACAAAGGGAGAGCTGGTTTCCAAATCCTGGTCTGTAGCCGCCTCCTCCCTTCCCACAGGACTCCAGCCAGTAGGTGAGAGCTCAGTCCAGCTCCCCCAAAAGTATCTCCCTGCCCCCTGCCATTTTCTTGGGCCTTGAAGTACGAAGGCCAGAATAAGTATTGTCCGCTCCCGCTAGTGTAGTCATTGAGAGGCAACACTCCTGCTTGTACCATTTGGGTAGGGAATTTGGGGATCCTGGATACTTAGAACAATATTGAGGGGATTATGGACTTGGGGATGAGGGAATACAATTAATGAATTCCCTTGGACTCCTCACCCTATTGGGAGGAGTACAGCCAGTCAAGACACAGAGAAGAGACTTCTAATGGATGAATTCTGGACAAGGGCCCCTTGGGCCTAAGTACCAGGACAGCTACTAGCCCACAAATGCCTGTCCCCAAAATGAAGCCAATTAAATGAAAACCAAACTCGATGTTATAATAAATACAGAACAAACCATTCTTTGGCATTGGTTATTTAAAAACAGAAGGATAAACACTGTGGCTTACCAAAACATCAATTGAAAGTTTAGATTGATTTCACGATCACTTTGTTCTGAGACTGTTCAGTAATATCTAGTTTCATTTTAATTTTTATTTTGCTTCCCCTGGATGAAAAAATGACATACATTCATTAAAACAAAAAAAAAAACAAAAAAATACAATTACATTTATTAAGATACAGCCATGTAGTGCATAACAGTGTCAACAATGGACCACATATATAATGGTGGTACTATAAAATTATAATGGAGCTGAAAAATGCCTATTGCTAGTGACATGGTAAGGTCATAGAAAAGCACATTACTTAAGTTGTTTGTGGCAATGCTGTATAAATAAACCCACTGTGCTGCCACTGGTATAAAAGTATAACGCAAATAATTATGTACAGTACATCATACTTGATAGTGATGATATAACTATCAAGTATGATGTACTGTATATATAACTACTATGGGTTTATGTTAATGGTTTACTAATATTACATTTTTATTATTTAGAGTGTGCTACTTCTATTTTAAAAAGCACATTTTGCCATGTTACACTGGCAGCAGCTTTGTGAACCTTGTCATGCATCTCCTGATTGCATCATTTTCCCTTGCACTTGATTTAGTCTCATATTGTGTTGTTCATCGTGGCTCCTAAGCATTCGGAATCTGTTACTAATGCCGTCAGGAAGAAACAATGTCCTGATTGCCATAGAAACAAAATTAAAAGTTATTCCTATAAAGCTGCAAATTCAGTGATGGTCATTGCTCTCTAGTCAGGCCTATCCCATTCTGTTATAGCTAAGATTTTGAAGAACAAAGTGACAGAAGATGGTGAAAGATCTGCATCATTGAAATAACAAACTAATAAAATTCAAGAAGGATCTGTATCAAATAACTTCTAATAATCTGGATTGAAGACCAGACACAGAAGCAAGTCCCTTACAGCACCACAACAATCATGGCCAAGGCCAAAATCATGTTTGCAGTTTGGGAAAAAAAAAAAAAAAAATACTGGACCCAACTGTGAGGTTGAAGCTACTGCTAGCTCTGGTTGACTTAAAGGATTAAAGAATCATTATTCAGATCTGGTTGTGCTGGTACACACTTGAAATCCCAGTGACCAGGAAGGCAGATGCGGAAGGATTGCAAGTTTGGGTTCAGCCTCAGCAATTTAGCCAGGCCCTCAGCAACTTATCATGACCCTGTCTTAAAAATTAAAAAAAATAAATAAAAAGAGCTGGGGATAACCTCTCAGAGATTAAAGCAGCTCTGTGTTCAATTCCTGGCACAAAACTAAACAAAACAAAGAAACAAGAATCATTTTTCATTACATAACATGAAAGTGAGTGGTGAGTCTACAGGTGCTGATATGAAGGCAGCCCAAGAATTTTGGGAAACTCAAAATAAGCTGACTGTGGAAGAAAACGACTTGCCAGAACAAATCTTCCATATGGATAAACTTCCCTATTCTGGAAATGGATGCTTGGAAGAATTTTCATCCATAAGGAGACCAAGTCAGTGCCAGGTTTCAGGGCTTTTAAGGACAGAATTACAGTCTTGTGCTGGGGCAGTGTTACGGGCCCTTTGTGATCTGGCACAGCGAGGACCCCCAGTAAGAAGTCATGCGTGATCAGCTTGTCTTCCAGTTCTTCCTGAACTGCTGTGCTGGCCACGTAGAGAAGTTCTGTTGGAGAACAGCACACCTTTCCAGAGCGTGTTTATGGTCGACGACTGTCTGCACAGCCTCCTTAGGTTGGATCTTTATCCCAATATCAACGTGGTGTTTTCCCCTCAATGCATCACTTCTTTGATTCAGCCAGTGGATGAAGGCATGACAGCAGCTGGAAAGGCCTGCCCCCCTCCCCATGAGGACCTCTGCTCAGGTTGCTGCTGCAACTAAGGAGGCGACTGTGAATACACGGCTGCCTTTCTGGAAGGATTACACATCTGTGACTGCATCAAGAGCCTTGCTTGGGCTTGGGATGATGTCACCAAGAATGTCTGAATAGTATCTGGAATAAGACACTTCAGACATTTGTTCATGGGAATGGACAAAACTCCGCAGGCTGAGGTTGAGAGGAGAAACACCTTTGCCCTGCATGTGGGTGAGGGTATCCTTGAGGAGCTCCTGGCGGTGGTTCCTGAGGAACTGATTAGTGAGGAACAGGAACAGGGACATGTAGCTGAGAATAGGCAAGAGAAAGGGAAATTTCAGGAGAAGAAATAGTCAATCCCCCAAAAAATTCACAGTGAAGGACAGAACAAAAGCTTTGCAGGCCACAGTAAAAAAGTGTGAAAACATGAACCCCAACTCTGAAAGATTTTCATAAATAGAGAGGAATGATCTAGAAAGGAATGATCCTCCCACATTATCTGCTTACAAGCAAATCTGTGATGGGGAAAAAAAAAAAAAGAAAACCCCCACGGACATATTTCTGAAAAGAATAACACCTCAGGCAGGTCCCTCAGGAGGGATCCCAGAAGAAAGTGTTGAGGCCATAAAAAAATGACAGCTGTAGGCATGTTGCTGGCCCAAAGGCCCCAGTGGGACAAGATGTGGAGGTGGAAGATGGTGACGTTGATGATCCTGACCCTGTGCAGGCCTGGGCTAATGTGTGTTCATGTCTGCATTTTTAACAAAAAACCTTTAAAAGTGAAAGAATAAAATATATTTTTAAATGGGGGAAATATAGAGAAAATATATAAAGAAAGGAAATATTTTTATGTATCACACAATGTGTGCTTTAAGCAAAGTGTTGCTGCAAGAGTCGAAAAGTTTTAAAACATAAGTTTACAAAGTAAAAACATTATAGTAAGCTAAGATTATTTTATGAATGAATAATTAAAAAATAAATTTAGCATAGTCTATGCAGTGTTTATAAAGTCTTACAGTAGTTTACAGTGAAGTGCAAGGACTCCCTGTTCACTCTCCACTCACCCACTGGCCCAGAGCAGCTTCCCTTTCTGCAAGCTCCATTTGATAAATGTCTGAGATAGGCGTACCCCTTTTTATCTTTTATACTCTATGTTTACTGTACCTTTTCAATATTTGGATATGTTTAGATTTACAAATTCTTAACTGAGAAGTTAGACTTGCCTACAGTACCTAGTACAGTAACATGCGCTATGTGGGTAGCCTAGGGGCCATGTACCAGAGTCTAAGTGTAGAGGGTGATATACCATCTGGGTTTGTGAAGTACACTCTAGGATGCTTGCACAATGGCAAAAACAGCCTAAAGACAATTGCTCGGAATATGTCCCTGTCATTAAGTAATCCATGACTTGGAGTCAAAAGAAGTAAACTTCAATGCAGTTATGTAAGTTTGTAGCATTTATATTTCTGAAGTTAATAAAGCTTAAAACTTCACTTGCATGTTTGGGACACCCTGTATCTGAGTCTATTGTATGTTAGGTCTGTGCTAGACACACACACACACACACACACACACACACACACACACACACACAAAAGCAGAAGACAGACAAACAGTCTTCTTTAAGAAATTTGCAGTTCAGCAAAGGGAGGAACTTAAATTGATCCCACCATGTAATATGATAAGTGCTGTATTTGGGGCCCATATAGAGTGTCTTGGGATCATAGAACAGGGAACGAGTGCCTGCCTGAAGGGCCAGGGGCGTATCATCAAAGGAGGTGACATGAAGCTGGACATTGGAAACTGAAATTGTGGGGAAAGGTAGCAGTTCAAGCCAAGGAGGTGTGTCCTCCAGCTGATGCTGTGTTCTGGGAAGGATGGACAGTTCATGCTAGACATGTCCCAATGGAGCACGCCATGGCTCTACTAACACTGGACTTAGGAGCTCAGACTGATGTGAGCTTGGAAAGGCCTTTACTGCTGAACTGTGGAGGCTCATTCAAAACTGATCATTCACAACTAATAGATTGGGAAGTGTGTTTTCTTAATGAAATAGAACAGAACAGAGTAATAAAATAAGTGTTAGTTTCCCAGGCGAACTATAACAAAGTACTGAAAACTGGGTGGCTCTAAACAATAGAAATTTATTGTCTTGCAGTTTTGAGGATAGAAGTCTGAAATTAAGATGACAGCAGGGCCATCTTCCCTCTGAAACTGGCAGGAGAAGGATGCTTCCCTGCCTCTTTCCACATCTAGTAGCCCCAAGTGTCCTTTGGCTTTTGACAGCATCACTTTCTCTCATCTTTACAAGGTTTCTCCATACATCTCTCCAGAGCGTCTTTCCTCTGTCTTCCTGTCTCTGTGTCTCAGTTTTCCCTTTTAATAAAGACATTAATCATATAATGACCTCATCTTAGCTTTCACCTTCTGCGATATTGGGGACTAGGACTTCAACATGTATTTTTGTGGGACATAGTTCAACCATTTTAATAGAAAAGAAAGTATCAGAGTAAATCATATTTTGCAAAACTTTGTTTCATTGTGTGTGTGTGTGTGTTTGTGTGTGTGCTAATCATTATATGCAATGTATTTAGTAGCTTAAAACAACACTGGGTCAGAAATCAAAAATCAAGGTGTTGGCCAGGCTGTGTTGTTCTGGAGGCTTCCAGGGAGGATCTGATTCCTAGCCTTTTTCTTTTTCTAGAAGCTGCCTATGTTTTTTGGTTCTTGGCCCCTTCCTGCAACACTCCAGTATCTCACCTTCATCCTCACATCTCTTCCCACTCATTGTGATATTCTTGTATCCTTCATAGGAGGGAAACTGGAGTTTCTCTGCTTCTGCTGGCAGATGGGGTCTGTGTAGGCTGCAGGTTCTGCAGCCAAGAAACAGTGTTTCAGCTCTTAATGGAGGACTGTGCCCTCTGGTATTGCCACAGACCCCAGAAGTTCATCACACATTTCTTCTTTCTGGGTTTTTGTCTCTGAATCTGAAGAATGAAACCCACAACCGACAGAAGGCAACAGCGAAGGGAATAGGTTTTATTCAAGGAAACAGAAACAGAGCTCTCCCAGAGTGAGAATGAGAGGTGCACCCAACAAGAGGGGTCCCAATAGGGGTTGAGTGTGCTGCTCTAGGGATTTATACAGACATGGGTCAACGGCTATTGGTCCAAACTTCTGCTAATAAGGGTTTGAAAAAAGTATCAGTACTCATTAGGGTTTGGAAAAGTATTTCCACTGGTTAGCTCCTAAGTCCAAACTTCCATTCAGGTCATTTCCATTTTGTGGCTGCTATTTTGTAATCCCAGCTTCCTGGGAGGTTGCTATCAGCAGATCATGCATGCCCAGGGGTCCTGAGTTGTAGTGCTTCATGGACTAGGTGTCGGGGCCTGGTCAGCCAGGGCGGGTTGACAGGTGGATATGCACTGGCTTGCCTCAGCCCTCACCAGTAGTGGATCTGCCAGCTGCAACCTGTGTGGATGCACAGCACTCAGGACTCCTGCTCTTTTCTCTCTCTCTCTTTTTTTTTTTTTCCAGGGATTAAACCCAGAGGTGCTTTCCAACTGAGCCACATCCCTAGTCCCTTTTTAATTTTAATTTTGAGACAGGATCTTGCTGAGCTGATTGGACCTCACTAAGTTGCTGAGACTGGCTTTGAACTTGAGATCCTCCTGCCTCAGCCTCCTGAGCCAATGGGATTATAGGTGTGCGCCACTGCACCCGGCAAGACACCCACCCTTGCTTGGAATAAGGGCAGTAGCAGGTAGTCCAGATGCAGCTGGCCCCTGGTGTACTCTAGCCCTCCCAGGCTGTCATTCTGCCTGCTTCTGCACTCTGCTCCTCCACTGCTCTGCTGCTGCTTCTCAGCAGAGACCAGTGGACAGGCTGCATGTTGGTTGGGGAGGTGTGTCATGAGGATCTTGTGAGTACCTGGATAATTTTGTATTATCTCCCCATCTCAAGATCCTTGATTCAGTCCATCTGCAAAGTTCCATTTGGTGTGAATCTATTCGTAGATTCCAGGGGGGGGGGACCTGTACAACTTTTGACGGGGGCATTCTTCATACTTTCACAGTCATAATGCAAACTATATTTGTTATCATGAGATATGGTCAAAAATAGCTTTAAAGTCTGTACTAGAGCACTTCTGAATTTGTTGACTAAGCTATATTGCTTGTTTTTCTTATTATGAACATAATATACAATTATTACAGAAACGTGAGGATGTGTCAAAACATCAGATAAAAATTCCATTGCCACTCCTCAGAGATAACTAGAATTATATATTTCTGGCTAATCTTTTATCTATACAAACATTTATTCAAAATTAAAATTGTGCAGTTGTTTATGCTGCTTAAAAGCAGCAACATTTTATCTTCACAAGTTGTTAATTCAAAAACATAATTTTAATGGCTGTATAATGTTCAATTCTACAAATACATGATAATTTATTCAACTGTTTCCAATAGTTGGTCATTTGGGTTGCTTCCAATGTTTCCTTATTAGTAATTCACTGAGAAATATTCTCATGTAAAAATTTTATGTGTATCTGATTATTCCCGAAAAAAAAAAAATCTAGAAATCAGAATTGCTGAATCACAGGGTCTTTGGAAGGTTATCCTGTTTTAAAGAAGAAAACTGTGTTGGCAAGTTAAAGCACAGTGCAGGGGTCCGGGGGGGCACTGAGAGGAGAGTGTAGTCAGAATAATCCCTACCAGCCAGGTACAGTGGCACATGCCTATAATCCCAGCAGTTTGGGAAGCTGAGTGAGACAGGAGGATCACAAGTTCAAAGCCAGCCTTAGCAACTTAGTGAGGCCCTAAGCAATTCAGCAAGACCCTGTATAAAAAATAAAGGACTGGGGATGTGGCTCAGTGGTTAAGTGCCCCTGAGTTCAATCTCCAGTACCAATCATAATCATCATCATCATCATCATCATCATCATCATCATCATCATCATCATCCCTGCCAAAGATGAAAAGACAATGTGGGCTTGGACCAAGTGTGGGGTAGTCCTATGTTAGTGTCCTAGGACTGCCATAACAAATCACTGCAAACCAGGTAACTAAAAACAACACAGACATAGTTGTGGAAGCTGAAGTCAGGGTGTTGGCAGGGCACTCTGGAGGCTCTGAAGGAGAAGCCTCCCTCACTGCTTTCCTTGAATCTTAATTCCTAGAATCTTCAACACTCCTTGCCTTGCAGCTGCATCACAGCGATCTCTGCTTCTGTCCTTACTTGGCTGCTCTCTCTGGATGTGTGGCTGCATGTCTTCTCCTTTTCATACAAGGACATCAGCCATTGGATTTAGATCTCATTCTACTCCTGTATTGACCTCTATCTGCAGAGACACTGTTTCCACATAAAATCACCTTCTGAGGTTCTGGGTGGAAATGAATTTTGGAGTGATCCTCTATAACACACTATACTCCTTATGAAAAGGATGATACAACTTAGATGTTTGGATGCATTAAGAGAATTTGGGGGCAGCTAAACATGTTGCTTGCAAAGAGGAATGAGTCTTTATTTCCATTAATTCATGAGTGCCCTGTCTTTTATAACATCCATGCTCCAATGAACTGTGGCTTCTGAAGAGCCATATCTGGTGACCCTTATAAGAAATCCTGCCTAAAAGCCATAATGCATATAGGAGATCACCTATAGGGCATGCTTTCTGCTGGCCATTCAGGTAAGTTGGGCAGGAGCCTGGGAGTTGGATGATTTGGATGCAGTTCTTTCCCTATCATCATTTTACCTGCTATCATCATTTGATATAGTTGACAAATATTTCTAATGATTTAGAGGGGTGCTTCCAAAATATTTGTCCCAAGAGTTGATAATATAATCAACTTAATAATTGAAGAATCAAATTGATGTAAGCAATACTAACTTTAGCCCCTTTCTTACATTGAGAATACTCAAAAGTGGGCAAAAGGGTAGATTAGCAAAAGTCTTCTTCACTGATTGCCTTTTCTGAAAACAAAAACTTAAAACAGGTTAATCAGTCCAGTTGAAGATTTTAGGGTATCCCCCCAAGCGCCTGCATATTCTCTGTGCCTGCATATTCCAAGGAGGTTCTGGTTCAGCATGCATCAACGTGTGGACCAGACCCAGATTTGAATCTAGAATCTGCCACTTGGTGACCTCAGTGAAGTTACTTAATCTCAGTTTATCATTGAAGCACAGTGAAAATAATATTAGCTACATTTCAGTGCTGCTAAGAGGATCATATGCGGTAGCACATAGAAAATTCATATATATGAAGGGCTCAGTAAATGATAGCTCTAACAATAATTGTGAGCATGCTGATCTCTCAGAGTCCAGGCCTGTGACTGCAATGCTTTCAGTTGTCTCAATTCAATATACTGAATTGTATCTGGATTCCACTCCAAAGCACCTTCACCTCCCTGACCTATGGCCAGTGCTTTGCAGTACTCTTATTCCAATTAAAAAGACACAGGGAATACCTTGTTTACATGTCTTAAGCAGGTAAAATACAATTCCAATTGCCTGGGTGTAGAGGTTGGATTTTGCATTTGTAGCTGCTGCCACCAAGATAAATGTGGTGCCAGAATGAAAACAAGGGGACTTGATTAACCCTGCAGGCAATCATGCCCCTCTTGAAAATGTCTGTGTCTCTCTCTACACTTGTCAAGGCTTCTGCCATTGCTCCTTTTAAGTATCGTCACCTATCTTCAAAGGAGCCCCCTTGCAGCTTGAAAATGCATCTCAGAACCACACCAAAAAGAGAGGCATCACCGCCTGCACCATGTAGTAACTTGCTCAACAAACACTTTGCTTTAGAGAAGTCAGATGTGTCACACCCACGCACTTGCAAAAAGGCACAGTGCTATTAAAAGGGTTGGGGGTAGATGCAGCTGGAGAAGCCCCCACTCCACAGCTGTTCTGCATCTCAGCCATGAACACTCAGGGCTTCATCACGTGAGAGGTAGACCAGGTGGCAGAAATGCAGCCCTAAGATGTACATGCCCTGATCAACATATCTAAGCATTTTAGTCTCCTCACACTTCCTAAGGAAGGGGTACCTCCTAAGACTAGCCTCAGGCTACAGACACCAGGGAAGTTGTGGATAATTACATGGTAATTATTTATAATAAGTGCTTCCACTCTCAGCTTGATTATCCTTCCCTGGGTTGCTTGCCTCCTTATGCCTGGTTTATGTAGGGAAACAATGTCCAAATTAATCTACGCCTTTTATAAGCGAGTCTATACTCCTCTGAGGATCCAGATGGTTTAGCGCCCTTTGGCAGCAGGTGTTAAGTCTTTTTACAAAAGGCATATTTTCTGATTCCCTTTGGCTATGCAGTAAGCCAGGAAACAAGCCTTCGATGGTTTAAGGATGAATTATAGGATTAATATAGACTTGGCCAATAAGGACAGCAGAGCTAGCCCTGTGTAAAACTGCAAGAAATAATCACAGCAAAACTTCGTAGGGGTTTATGGTTTGCCTAACACTTTTTATATATTCCTCTCTTTTAATTTTCATATCGACCGTGCAAGGTATATGCTGATATTATGATGAACGTGCCATTGTGTGCAGGTTAATATCTGATTAAGGGTAAGGCCTTAGGAGTAGACTGCTGGGGATTGGAATCTCAACTCAGCCACTCTTTAGCTGTGTGACCTTTGTTGTGTTAATTAACCTCTCTAAGCCCCAGCCTTCTCCTATATAAAAGGAGGATAATATCAACCCTACAGAGCTGCTCTGGAGTTAATGGAATGCCTAGAGGACCTGTTTACATGATACCTGGCCCATAGCAAGAGGGTTTTTTCATTGACTGAAGAAAAGACATTTACAAATGATAAAAAGAGATCAAAGAAACTATGGAAGTGAAATGGTGTGGCCCACATCTCCCTTGGGCCACAGAAGTAAGGCCACTCCTGGTGAATTGGGCTGGCAACAGGAAACACACACACACACACACACACACACACACACACACACACACACACAAACACGAAAATACCTTTTTCTCAATTGCAGGGGTCAAGACCGCTCTGTGACCTCAAAGATCAGCTCCCACACTGGAAAGAGGGCAAGGGGAGCAAGAGAGGCAAGCCAGAGAGAGCACACCTGAAATCACCCTATTTATTAGGGAAAAGCCATTCACAGACTATTCCACCCAAATAAGGCAAGGGATAGGGTTTCAAAGGGTGGAGTCTTGCTTGGTGATGTCTTGAGGTCAGCAGGTTGATTGACATCTTGGAAAGCCACACCCATCTGAGGTGCTGTGTGGGATCACAGGCAGAGCAAAGAAAAGGCACACACACGTGGCACAGCCCAATAAGGCAGCAATGTCAGGCTAGTCCCCTCATAAGCTCAAATGCGCATAGCTCTCACACACCGCCCCCACGGATGGCTTGGGACAAAATGGCATTTCATATCTCCTCTTTTTCTTTTGTTTGGGTTTTCTTTTCTTTTCCTCTAATGCAAACAGTGGTTAAGCCAGGTGTTCTGCATATTAATATGATATTGTGCCGCCCATGATTAGTTGCATGATCCAAAGCTGAGTTGATCTAGAAATGGGAGTCTCTGCCTTTGGGTTCTGTAAACTCTCAAGGGCAGGGAAGAACCCCAAGAACTGTGTAAGGTCACTAAGCAAAGGAGTAGGCATACCATGGGTGAAGGGAAGCTGTTTGCAGGGATGCTTAAGCAATCACATAGAACAAGACATTGATTTTATCCATGGCAGCTGGAATGGAATTGCTCACACCTCCTGCCTGGCTCGTTCCTCTGGACTTAAAGGACTCTCCCTGGATTTTGAGATGATCCTGCGTGGCAGTTGGAAAGAGAGGAGGCTCTAGATGATTAGCCCTCAGGTCTCTTCCTTTTCTGTTCTCTGACCCTGGCTAGAACTTTTCCTTCAGGCCTGGTTTCCTCATTTGAAAATAAAGGTCCTGTCCACTCATCTCTCCACCCACCCTCACTACCCTCCACCCACAGAGGGTGGTGATGACTGATTGAGCTGAGGAGCAGCGTGGATGCACTGGGAAGGCACACAGGTGCTCCATGTGCCATGTGTGAGACTGTGACCCCTCACGGAATATTGACTGCCCGGGCAGAGCATCTCCCCTACACCCCACTCAGGGGTCTGCCAATGAGAAGAACAGGAATGAAATTGTTCCTTCTTCTCAGAAGAGGGACTCAACACTAACTTCTTAAATTCTGGCCTCCTTTGCCCTGGGTTGGTTGGATGAATTCATGACTCCAGTTGTCCTCTTTCTATGAACTTATTGTTCATTTCTTTCAGGAAAGTTTTGACAGGAAACAAGTAAACAAGCCAAACACAGTCAATTCTCATTGTTCATGGTGTCTCAGTCAGCCTTTGGGTCACTGTGACCAAAATACTTAACAAGAACAACTTGGAAGAGGGAAAGTTTGTTTGGGGTTCAGAGGTCTCAGTCCACAGACAGTCAACTCCATTTCTCTGGGCCCAAGGTGAGGCAGCACAACATGGAGGAAGGGTATGGTAAAGGGAAGCTGCTTCCCTGTGAAGCAAGGAAACAGAGAAAAAGGGAGGGGGGAGGGACTGCAGGAAGAACAACTCTTCCAGGGCACAAAGCACCAGTGACCCACCTCCTCCAGCCACGTCCCACCTGCCTACAGTTACCACCTAGTCCTTTCAAACTAGGAATGGACTGATGAGGTTAAAGCTCTCACAGTCCAACTGTTTCACCTCCAAAGTTCTCTGCATCAACAGGAGATTCCAGGAGAAAGGGGGTTCCTCATATCCATATGGAGTCCTCATATCCATCATGGATTCTGTACTTGCAAATTCACCTCCATGGTGTGGAGAACAGGGACCTTCCCTGCTCTGATGTCCATACGCCTGCTGCCAGAGTCTGCATATGTCTGTTAGATTAAATCCTTCGCAGGGCTAGCTGTGGAGCTTAGATATGCAGAGTGGGGTGTGCAGAAGCAGAGAGGATGTAAGAGTTGTCCTTCTCCACACCACCATGCTCCAGGGCAGACCTTCCAGAAGTCTCAGAATTCTAAACTCAACCCTGTTTTTTCAGGTGACTCTGAAGTTATATCTTTTAAGGTAAAAGAGTCCAGCACATTTAACAGTTTGTTACCTCGAGTTATAAGTTTTAAATATTTAGACATATGGTATGTGGGCTTCCATTTGTACTCTTGCCCTAGGCCTAGCAAGAGAGAAGATAAATGTTTGCTATTGTAAGCTACTAATCATACTCGAGGCCTGTTTGTTACCAGATCGTAAGCTAGTTAATTTTGACTGTTACGCTGGGGGAAGAAGGCGGTAGGTCTTTCCGTTGCAGAGCCTCTGAATATCTACCATCTGGTACAAGAATTTCTGCATAGGTGCCAAGAGAGGCTCTACTCAACAGGGAGTCTCAGGGTCTCTGAGGATGCGCCTGTACCCATGTGAGGTCTGTGGGAAGGACCTCTGTAGCCTGCCTGGAGTCAGATGCCAACAGACAGATGAGGAGCACCAACCAGCTGCTCCAGTAACTGCAGGACCAACAAGGCAACAAGAGGCTGTGGGCACAAATACCAGGGCCTTCCCAATTTCTATGCAATGGATGAGGCCCTGTGCGTGCGCTCGTGCGCGGTGCGCTCTCTCTCTCTCTCTCTCTCTCTCTCTCTCTCTCTCTCTCTCTGTATGTGTGTGTGTGTGATCTAAACTGGAGGAGCTTCCCCAACCTCCTCCTACCCCACCATAGATTTTATACCTCCTTGCCAAACCCAGCAGGTGTGAGCTCTAACTGGATTATTTTTAAAAGATATAAAAAGATATGGCATTTCTTCCACTCCAAGAAGCATGAAACAGTTCACGTCTGACCAATGTATAAAGTATTATTATTATCATCTAAACTTGCTTTAGACCATTTCAGATAAAAAAATATATACTTTAACAGCCTAAGTGAAAAATATTTATATCAATCAATAAATAAATCTCTTTCCAAAGCTATAAGACAAGGACCAGGGGAGAGAAAGGAACTAAAAGGTATTGTGTCCTTCCATCAGCCAAAGCCAGCTCAGGCTATCTCGCAGTTTACCTCATTGAGACCTCCCCATACCTCTAAGGTTATGTCTTATTTTATAATGGAAGTAACTGAAGAACAACAACATCTAATCATTGGTCCAAGGTTAAAGAATTTGTCAGATCTGGAATTCAAATCTCGTCCCCAGATCCCGTTCTTCTCTTGTCTTTGTCTAGCAGTCTCCACCTGGAAACTTAAAAGACTTCAGATTATACATCTCATTGCTCTGCCTCCCCAGTTTTCAATCCTGTCCCTTTAGTAAGACCAACCAGATCTAGTCTTTCCATCTCTGAAGGAGTATAGGTTGATTGGAGAAGACTAGTTGACAAATCTCCTCTTTGTGGTGAGTGTCTTCTATAGGATGCAGGGAAGCTGGGGAGGTGAGGGCAGTAGACAAGCTTGAGGGGGCACTTCTTAAATATCCTCTGTCCTTGCAGAGAAACTGGAGTATTTGTCCAGGTCTGACAGCTGGGAGGCCGGTCACATGCTCCTACAGAACCCACGTACTCTCACCCCTTGACTGTTAGCTAGAAAACTCACTCTCACTATCCCTTGTTTTTGCCCCCTTAAATCTAAGAGGACCAAGAGGTAGAAGAGTAAAGCATGATGAGACAGGGGAAAGTTTAGATTCTATGTGCAAGGTTAGGCCTCAGAGAGGGGCAACTTAAAAAATCATGTGTTGATTTTGAGTTTTTTGACATCGAGCTTTTTTCCATATTCCCTTCCCCCAACGGATGGGATGAGTCCATTCTTTCATCTGTTTAAAAACATCTCCACGACATTTCACCTTCCTTGCAAATCTGTGGCAAGGCAAGCAAGTGTCAATAGGAGGTTCTGACAGGGAACAGACAGACATGCGCGGTGGGAACACAAGATGAAGGGAATCATTCTGTAAAATGGGCCTACTGTGCTGACCCCCTCATGCTTTCACTTTCAAAGAGCAATATACCTGCCGCTCCACCTGGCTTCAGTCCACAGGATACGTTACATTCCTCAGCAAACCACCTGTTCTCTGGAGGAGAAATGCAGGCCCTGAAATGCCAGTAAGGACACAAGTTACCCTGCAGGTGGAGAATTTTGTCACCCTTACCCAGACAGATCCCAGAACTCAAGGAAGTAAGGATAACCATAAAATCTGTAAGAACAGGTCCCAATTAGAATCTCTCAGCATGGGCCAAAGTGACCTAGAGCTGTCATGGCAGGGACAGCTTGAAAGTCGGATGTCATCCTGCTTTCCGTCAAACATCAAGAGGTGGACCTGGGCAGGACTCTCTGGGAACTTCCCTCTACCCCCAGTAATAATGGAGGGCAGGAGAGGCACGATGTCCCTCTCCTCTCTAAGAGGACCCACTCTCTCCCTTGAGAGTGCCCCCCCTTTTCCCTTTCCCATCCCGTCTAATAAACTCGTACCTGCTACTCTGAGTGACATGTCTGAAATCTTTCCATCCTGTTGGAAAGAATCGAGGTTAGAAAGGGGGTCTTTGCCCTTCCTCAGTTTCCCAGAAGGCCCCAGTCTGCAACAGCTTCATGTTCTAAAACTGTCAAAACAAATGAATGATTAGGTACTCCAGATTGTTACTTTTCTAAAATTGAGAGGAAGGATATAGCTCAATTAGAAATTATAAATCTGGGGCTGGGATTGTAGCTCAGTGGTTGAGTTCTTGCCTTGCATGTGTAGGGCACTGGGTTTGGTCCTTAGCACCACATATAAATAAATAAATAAATAAATAAATAAATAAATAAATAAATAAATAAATAAAATTTTGTGTCAATCTACAACTAAAATATTTTAAAAATAAAAATTATAAATCTAACCCATTGTATCACAAAGCCACCTCCAAAATCCAAAAATCTCTCAAAAGCTCTAACCTTGAAGGTGGGGGGAGTTAAATTCCATTGAGCTTGTTAGATAACCAGCCACATCTCATCTCATTTCTTTTGGGTTGAAATTTTGCCCCAAGGGTAAGTCAGCTATAGCATCTCTGTAAAGGTCATCTTTGAGAGAACCTTTGTTATGTTTTCCTCGTTGTAGATGTCTATAAACTAATTAAATATGCAGTTATTGGTGTGATTTTGACCAGAGAGCTTTTTCATTAGTAGAAGTGACTATTACTCTTTGACATGGCTTGAACAAATGTGATGCTACATTATCAGACGTTTCTGTTCTAACTACAGATAAAGTCCAGGAAGTTATTGTTCTTTACCAAAACTGACAATTGTTTTATGCAACTGCAAATTTTGTCTAGGGAATGCCATCCAGCCTTTTTAGTGTTCAGATCCTATGACTGCCAGTAACCAAGACAGCTAATTTTAATACAAGAAAGGATGTCTAGCAAACATCAAAACAAAAGCTACCCTTTGAGCCTAATTTTCATTTTCACACATTTGTCCACTCTACCCCCTCTTGGTGTCAGCAGGAAGTAATCTCACCTATGGAAAGAAAGCCAGCCTCCTAACTGTGCTGACAAATTGAAGGGAAATGAAAAGGCTTGGTGATTGCAGAATTTTATCCTTACTTCCAAAAGAATAATGAAGAGCATTCTCTTCTCTCACTTAGCATCCCCACATCCACAGTTTATACAGCAGCCACCCACACCTCTGTATGGGAAGAAGCAAAAGGAATGAGGTTCAACCCTCCTGCTCCTGGCCACACCCACTGGAGCCTTAACCTCCAAATTGCAATCCTCCCACCCCTGTGGGTTTAGGGAGCTACATAGCTTGTGGTAAACTGCTATCCATTATTCCTCTATATTTAGAACTTTCGAGAAATGGCATTATCTCAGTCACTAAGCTGTAAGCTGTTTAAAGTTAGCTCTTCACAGTTCTTTATTCACAGTTGCATGCACCCTTCATTCACCTTGCTTAAAAAAAAAAAAAGTTGAGATTGATATGCAGCTACAGTAATGCAAACCACTGAAACATCCCTTTACAGAAAATTAACTGTGATTTGCATTGTGCTAATGTTGAGGGAGGTCAAAATGTTATTTCTCTCCTCTCCATAACGTTTTCAGTGGAGATAAATTCTACTTCCTTCCACCAGTGAAAAGCCACTCAATGACCTGAATATGATCTGGTGATAGAAAACATATTTTCAGTAATAGTGAACTCATTTTTCTGCCAGAACAAATTAGTCAGTAGCTATCTGGGATGTCACTGAGGTTTTCAAGAGGCACTTAGGATGATGCTGGAAAAAAAAAAGTCCTCCTGTGTAGATTATTAGAAATGTCATGTGCTAATGTAAAAATACTCTGGTAATCTTTCTCTTTACTATTCCTTACTAAAATTCTCTGTCTTGTTTGCAATTCCACTCCAAAAGAGCTGTCTTTTGAAAATAGTCCTGAAAAGAACCAGAAGGAAAATTTTACAATTTAGCCCAGGAAAGGCAAGATGGAGGGAACATCAGATAAAGGGACAAAGACACAAATAAGCTCTTTCTTTCTCTGAGTTTCTATCTCCATCTGAAATTTCTTAAGGGAAGAGTGGGTTGGACTGCAGGAAGATTTCCTTAGAGTTGAATATTCTGAAAATAGAATGAGTACCTGAATGAATGAATGAATGAATGAATGTGTTCAAGGACTGTCTTTCTTTAATCGTCTTTGGAATTTGGAGGAAAAAGCAGTTCACACACACCCCTTACCTCTTGGGACTTCAGCTGTCATCACTGCATTAATGCAGCAAACAATTCCTACTTTTCAGGGCTATTAAGAGGATTAAAAAAAAAGCTGCTGTGAATAAAATATATAATATCTGGCCCATAATCAAAGAAAGCTAGAAGAATGTGTAATGCCAGGATGTGTGTGCATAGGAGTAAGGGTAGCTAAATACTAAAAATGCAGGCAGGAAAACTTAGTTTTTGTTACTCAGTGGCCTGGTCTTTGGTGATAGCATTGCTTTTTAAGTTGGCCAGAGAGGAGAAAGGGACACTTTAGCACTCTTCACAATATTTGCTTCACATGTGTAGAGTTCATTATACGCTTGGATAGATGATCTTTGCATTGGCCCAACTTCCTTTTGTGATTCATGTCATTAGTCATGTCCACAGAGTTAACAGTGGACTATAAAAGTGTTCTCAGAGATTATTTATATATTTATTTATTTTTGTACAGAATCGACCTTGTGCATTCTACCACTGAGCTACACTGCCAGTCCAGTTATAAAATTTTATCTTAAGATAGTGTCTTACTATGTTGCCCAGGCTGGCCTTGAACTTGTGACCCTCCCAAGTAAGCTGGCATTACAGGCACTTGTCATCATGACACTATACCTCCATATCCAGCTATTCCCAGGGTTTTTTTTTTTTTTTTGCCTCTACTCAAACATGAAAAAAGATTATTAGTGGTAATATTTTATTTCATCCTCTTTTAAATATTTACAGATGCTTAACTCTTAGATACTTCTGACATTCCAACAGATTTAAAATCTGGGTAAACATTCCTTTGGGGGCTTTTATTTTATTCTGACAGTAAAAACTACCAGAGGAATGTGAGTTAAACCTGATTTCCAAATAAGATATCCTGCAGCAATCTTATGTGCTTATTATCTACTGTAAAGTACACTCTACCCCGGGGATTCTGCTGAAAGAGAAAATTAAAACCTAGCCGCCCATTTTAAAGCCCATTAAGTCATTAGGTGGCTCTTCAGTCTCTGGGAGCCTCGTTTTCCTGATGGGCTGCAGAGCGCAGCGCGCCCTCCCTCTACAGCTGGGGACAGCATCTGCAGACTCCTGCAAGCAGAGATCTTCATCCCGGAGGCGAGAGGGACCCTGGGTACCATGAGGCTCCTTCAATTTGAGAAGAGAAAACCAAGCCTAGAAGAGATGAGGTGGTCTTCCTAGATTCACAGCTGGATAGAGATAGAATCAGAATTGAACCCCAAGTTTCTGCAGCTTCCAGAAATCACAGAGCCCACGTCTGAGAGGTGGGCAGATCATCCTAGACCTTATATTTAGGATAGTAAAATAATGAAATTCTCTGGGTCTGCTTCAGATGGGAGAAAAACCTGTTTTTTTAAGTAAAGCATTAAAAGGGTGCTGCATCTGTAATGTATTGCATACAGCATTTGCAGTTTCCCTGTGTGGAGAAGTCAAAAGGGTCCTAACTCTATAGGAGACCCCACAAGTGTTTCGTGGCCAACTCCTTCACTGCCTTCAAGAGAACACACACCCAGTGCAGTTGCACTCGCCTGTAATCCCAACGACTCAGGAGGCTGAGGCAGGAGAATTAGAGTTCAAAGCCAATCTCAGCAAAAGTGAGGCACTAAGCAATTCAGTGAGACCCTGTCTCTGGATAAAATACAAAATAGGGCTCTGGGGATGTAGCTCAGTGGAGTGCCCCTGAGTTCAATCCCCAGTACCTCCCCACCCCCCCCCAAAAACCGACATACTACAGTGAATCTCCACATCATGGCCAACCACAAGAATGAGATTCTAATTAGAATAAGGTATACTCCATGTTAGTATAATGTCAAAAATAACATAAATTAAGTAAATTTTAAAAATAAAGAGGAATATATCTTGCTCAAATGTCACCGAGGTGAGGTCCACCTGGGCCACCTTTTTTAACCTATCCCTCAGCCATGACAGGTCTGCTGATACCTATTACCTTGCTCCATTTAATCACCACTGTTAGCTTACTGTGCAGTCTGCCCATTATTATGCTGGAATGTAAGTGCCAGAGAGCAGGAAGTTTTTTGTTGATTTTGTCCATCAATGTCCTGGAAGTGCCTAAAACAGTGCCTGGCATATAACAGACTCTCCGTATATATGTGTGGCAGGCATGAGTGGATTGTCCCGAGATGGCATTCTTGGGGCTGTCTTGGTACCCCTCCTTGTTCCCTCCCTGACATTCTCACTCGGCAGTGATCCTGTTCCTCTGTGTGGCACACAACGTTACCTGCTTACCCATTAGTTTCCTCATCCCTCGGGCCATCTTAATGTAATCTGGGCCACAGCATGCCCAGGAGGTGAGTCCTCTGTGACCTTAGCCATGGTGATGCTTCTAGATTTGGCAGTGAGTGGTCTATCTATCAGGAGGGCATTTGAGCCAGTCCTGGTCAGTGAAGTAGAATGAGAATTCTGGTGGAAGGCCTGGGAAAGATTTTTCTCCCTGTTAAAATGTTGGGAGAGGGATAAGGGGTGTGGTTCAATGGGAGAGTGCTCAGCTGGCATTCAAGAGGCCCTGGGTTTGACCCCCAGCACTGGGCTGGGGGGAGGAGGAGGAGGGAGAGGTAAACAATCCTTACTCCCAACCCCAAAACCTTGATTTTTCCATTTGGTGGTATCATGTGATTCTGGTGCTGTGACAACCATCCTGTGACCATGATGAAAACAGCACATATGAACTAATGACAGCAGAGAGGAAGGACTGAGGAAGCCCAGGCTTGCTCGTGTGGGCACTGTCGATCCACAAGTCCACCCTGAGACCACTCCGCCTCCTGACTTATTTATTCTCATTTGAATGATAATGTCTCTTAATCATTAATGTCTTTTCTATTGTTTTATTAAGGAGAAAAAAATATACGTGGGTTTTGTTTATAAATATGTCAAGCTTGAAATAGTATTAAGAAAAGGCTTCACTTCTTCTCTCATTGAGTTTTAATATATATATATATATATTGCTAGAGCTTTATTTTATTTATTTATATGCAGTGCTGAGAATCGAACCCAGTGCCTCACACATGTCAGGCAAGTGTGCTACTGCTGAGCCACAACCCCAGCCCCTCATGGAGTTTTTCAGTTTTTAAACTTTATTTTCTCCCCCTTCTTTTTAACTCTAGAAACTTACTTCTGTACAGTCATACTTAGAAGCTTTCTACCTTCTTACCAAATATTATCTTAAGCTCCTTTCTGCCTGTCTATGATTAACTGCTCAAGGTTAGCAGAATGGCTGAAATGTTTTCAACAAAAGCCCTGACTGGACACTCAAGGCTGAACACTTGATGATTTGTGCAAGAAAAATGTTAGAAAGAAAGTCAAACAGGAGGAAAGAGGATAGAACACAATTGCTTTTTCCAGCCCTCTTGCATATTGCTACAGATGAGTCTTCCTAAACCATGTCTATAATAGCCGTTTCTCCTGCTTAGAAAATCCCAAGGATTCTTCAGCCCAAGTCTAAAGGCAAAAATTCATTTATATTTTATATATACCTTATACATAGCCTGAGGGTAATTTTATACAATATGCTTAGTACACCTAAATTTTGACTGTGACCCATCACATGAAACCAAGTGTGGAATTTTCTACTTTGGTGTTACATTGCATTCAAGATGTTTCACATTTTGGAGCATTACAGATTTTGGATTTTTGATTAGGGATATTCATCCTGTACATAAAATTTGCCTAAAATGCTGGTCTTCTTACTGAATTTTAAATTTAATTCACTTTGAATTTTAAAACTTTTGCTCTATGAAAAACCCTGTTAAGATGAAAAGACGAGCCACTGAATGGGAGAAGATATTTGTAAATCACATACAAAAGATTCATAAGTATATAAAGAATTCCCCCAAAGCCAACAGTGAGACAACAATCTAATTTAAAAATGGGCAAAAGAGTTGAAGGGATTTTTTTTAACCAAAGATATACATAGTTGGCAAATAAACACATGAAAGATGTTCTGATCATTAGCTATTAGGGAAATGCAAATTAAAACCAGCCAGAGATAGCACCACACACCTATCAAAATAACTGAAACTAAAAGTAACCATAGTAGTAAATACTGGCATAGATGCAGGGAAGCTGGACTCTCTTAACATTACTCATGGAAATGTAAGATGGTTCAGACACTCTGGGAAAATGTGAAGTTTCTTAGAAAGTTAAATATACATTTATTATACCACTAAGCAATGACACTTCTGGACATTTACCCTTGAGAAGTGAAAATGTATATACATGGAAAAACTGTTCAAAAATTTGTTTGTAATAGACCCAAACACTCTTCCATAGTTAAGTGGTTGAACACACATGCCCACAAAAGGACTATGAATTATACAAAAAGATCCAAGTGTTGATAACATGAGACAGCTTGGGTGGGTCTTAACAACATTATAATGAGTGAAAAATGTCAGTCTCAAAAGATTATACACTCCATGATCCCATTTGTGTAACATCCTTAAACCAAGGGAAATGTAGAGATGGAAATAGGTAAGTGGTTGCCAAGGTTTGGAGCAGGGAAGGGAAGGAACAGGGAGTTTTCTTGTGCTGATGGACCAGTTCTGGACATTGATTATAATTGTGCTTCTACAATTCAATACATGTGAAAAAATACATGTCGTAAAATTTAGACAAAGATATACAAACAATGAATATATACAAATAATGCTGGAATAGTATTGGGGTCCAGTTAACTGTATTGTTCAATCAATATCTTGTTTTGATAATGAAATATATAATTATATAAGATATTATCATTGGGTGATGGGTACATCGGACCTTAGTACTATTTTTACTTCTTATAAATCTACAACTATTTCAAAATTAAAGATTTAAAAAAGAGAGAGAGATTCTTCATTCCATCATGTGAAAACGTTTAAGGCTGGACCTATTTTTTCAACTGTTAAGTTTTATTCAATCTAAATTGATTATTTTTGGTGAAAAATTTAGTGTATGAATTGATACTTGATAACAAATGTTCTATAATGAATCTTATATAACCCGCATACTATAAGTTCTCCAAATTTATTCTCCTTTTCAGTTGTTTTTGACCATACTCTGTCTTTTGAATTTCCATAAAAATTTTAGATTCAGTTTGCCAATTTCTAAAAATAAGCCTGCTCTCATTTTGGGGGGATTGCATTTAATCTATAGGTCAATTTGGGAAGAAAGAACATCTTAACAATATTGAGTTTTCTGATATATTAGCATGTATATTTTTCTTTTGATTTATTTGGTCTTTTTTAAATATATCAACAATGTTTTATAGGTTTGGGTGTAAAGTGTTTGCATAACTTTTTTTGGGGGGGGACTAATACCTAAGTCTGCTATTTTAAAAGGCATTTTACTGTGATTTTTATTATCTATTATATACAGTTTGAGTTTTCCTAACCAAAAAATCTGAAATCCAAAATGCTCCAAAATCTAAAACATTTGTTTGTGATGCTATATGTGGGAAATTCCACACCTGACTGCATGTGACAGGTTGCAGTCAAAATTCACGTGCACTAAAAATATTGTATAAAATTATGTTCAGGTTATGTGCATAAGGTGCACATGATATAAAAATGAATTTTGTGTTTGGACTTGGGTTTCTTCCCCTGCTCCTGCTTTTACAGATTGTTCCAGGGTTTATATGCTGGGGTGGTGACTTCACACTCCATAATGGCACTGGCAGAAAGTTCAACTACAGAGAGAGATTTGACAGTGAGAACACTTCACCCAGAAGCATCTGGATTCTGGCATTTTGTCCATGGCAAATGCTGGACCCAACAAAAATAATCTACAGTTTTTCAATTGCAATGTTAAGATTGAATGGCAAAATGTGGTTTTGGGCAAGGGAAAGAAGACAAAAATATTGTGGGAACCATGGGGCTCTTTGGATGGAGGACCAACAAGAAGATCCCTAGTTGACTGAGGACAACTTCAATAGACTTGACTTGGGTTTTTAGTTAGTTAGTTAGTTAGTTTTTACCAGGAACTGAACCCTGGGGTGCTCTGCCACTGAGCCACATCCCCCAGCCCTTTTTATATTTCATTTTGAGACATCGAGTCTCACTAAGTTGCTTAGGGGCTCACTAAGTTGCTGAGGCTGGCTGCAAACCTGTGATCCTCCTGTCTCAGCCTCCAGAGTCACTGAGATTACAGGCATATGCCACCATGCCCCAGCTTTGTTTTTTATCTTAACCACCAGATCGCACCTTCTATAGCTAAGGAGAGCCGTGCCTCTGCTCCATTTGCTCACAATATTCTAAAATCTTTGTGCTCTCACTGTCATTCTTTGCATTTTTGTATTTTCCTTATTCCTCTCCAATTCTAGCTGGATTGCAGAGTGAAGTTTATGATTATGAAATGAAACTAAATAATAAAAAAATTGTATATGATCCAACCCTGCTAAACCCACTTATTAATTCTAGTACATCTTTTGTGTGATTTCTTATAATTTTCTACATAATGTTGTCTGAGAAGGGAGACTATTTTATGCCTTTCTTTCCAGTCTGTATGCCTGTGTTAATTCTTTTTCTTGCATTATTAAATTTGGAATAAACTCTGGCCCAATAATGAAGAGTGGGTGAGAGTAGATATCTCTGTTTAGTTCTGCACCTTAGATGGAAAGCCGTCAGTCTTTCCCCAGCAAATGTGGTGTTAACTGAAGATTCTCATAACTCCCTTTATTTGGCAGAATTTCTTTCTTTTCCTACATTATGAAACATTTCCTTTGTAAACAAATGTTGAATTTTTGTTATGTGCTTATTCTATCTTAAGATTTTTCTTTCTGGGTATATTAATATAGTGAATTACATGGGTTGATTTTCAAATATTAACCCACCTTGCATTCTTGAGTTAGACCCTTTATTTAGTAAAATTTGTCAGAATCTTTTACCACTATGTTCACATGAAAAACAATCTACAGCTTTTGCTTTCCTTTGTCTTGGATTGGATGTTGGCCTCCTAGATTGAGTTCCAAGTGTTTATCTTCTATTTTCTCAAAGATTTTATGTAGAATTTTCTGACTAAATGTTTGGTAGAATTTACCAGGGAGGTTGTTTTGGCTTGGAGTGTTGGGGCTTTTTTGTTTTGTTTGTAGAAAAGTTTCTAATGACACATTCTATTTATTTAACACCAGTTAATAGCAAGGGAGCTATACAGGTGATCTTTCAGAGACCTTTTCTTGAGAAGGATTGGCCCATTTCACCTAAGTTATCAAATATATTGACAAAAGTTGTTCATAATATTTCTTTGTCCTTTCAATGTCTATAACTTCTTTATTAGTATCCCCTCCCATAGTTGATAATTTGTATCTTCTCTCTTTTTTTATTGATCAGTTTATTTTAAGGTTGATTGCTCTTCCTGATCTCAATAATCAGATTTTGATTTTCCTGATATTCTCTCTTTTTTTATTTGTTCTCTATTTCCTCTACCTTCTTGGACATACAGAATATATTTTTATTAGCTCTTGTTATCTCTTTGATTAGTAATTCTATCCTCTGTGTCAGTTTTGTTTTGTTTCTATTAATTGGTTTTTATCCACAATGTAAGTATTTCCATGCCTGTCTCCATGCAAAGATAAGAACACCCCCCCACACACCAACAATTTAAAGAATAATAGCCAAATAAGCTCATCTTTAAAACTGCTAACAGCCTAACAAAAACAATATTAACACCTTAATTGTGTTCCTCATCATGCCTTTTTCTCAACTCACTCAGAAGTAACCACTACTTTGAGTTTATGTTAAATAAGCGTTTGAAAAATTTATTTTGGCTTGGGTAATCCTAAAGCAATATATTAATGTTTTATTATTGTCCTTTATCAAAACAATTTTTTTTCAGGAGTGTGTTATGCTTTATTTGAGACAGGGATAGTGAAGAAAATTCATTTTTAAGCTTACTTTTTTGGGGAGAGAAATATGTTCTCCTGATTTAGTAAATATGAATTCAATCAGGATTGGAAAACAATATAATTTATAATTTTTCAATCAGTTGTCTAACATTTCTCTATGGGGAAATGAGCTTTATCAGCTTATATATCAGTTAGCTGCATTCACAATTATGCTGCATAACAAACCCCTGTGGCAAGTAGCATATATTTCTTGATCATGTATCTGCAATTTGCCTTGAGTTCAGCTGATCAAGGCAGGGATGGGCTTGGCTCCAGGATGCTGCTGGGTTAAAAGTCTGCTCCATGGAGCTGCTAAAACACAATAATTCTTGACTTGTTTTTTTTTATTCCAAAATAATATTTTTGAAATTCGATCAAATATTCATTTTCTAAACGAAATGGTATTTCATAAAAAAAAAATAATCTATTGCACTGTTTGCAGACAGGATAGTTGGTTGCAGTTTTTGCTTTTGTTGATCTACTTTTACTATTACAAACAATGCTGCTTTGACCATAGTTGAATATGTCCTTGTACACATATACAAGTCTCTCTAAGGTAGCTGTATTGCAGAGGTATTGACTGTGAATTTTCAACTCTCCCAAGTAATGTTAAATTTTTTTCTAAAGTGGTTATATTAATTTATTCTTCAGTCAATAGTGCATAATTTCTGTTGCTCTACATCTTTATCAATATTTGGTTTGTCAGATTATATGGTTTTGTCAATCTGATGAAAGAAAACCTTAGTGTCTGTTGAAGTCACTGTTTTTCTCAAACATTTCCAGTGGTCTCTGTTCTTGTATACAGGGTAGGAGAAATTGCATTTCCTAGCTTTGTGTGGTTGAGTGGGTTCCTGTGACTTTTACTGACCAATGAGTTTTGAAAATGTGTGCCACTTTCAGGATGAAGTGATTAATTTGCTAACCCAAACATGCTCATCACTCTTTTCCCTCTAGCAAGAGATTGCAACACTCAGGAGGGGACTCTTGTATGACCCTGGGAAATGTGATTCCCACGTGATCAACAACGGATATCCAGTGTGAACAAAAAGTAAAATTTAGTTGATATGATTTCTGAGTGTTGGTAGCAACAGTAAAACCAAGCATATCACCACATATAGAATATCTCATTAGGGTGTTTGTTTGTTTGTTTGTTTTTTGGTACCCAGGGGCGCTTAACCTGAACCACATCCCAAGCCTTTTAAAAAATATTTTTATTTAGAGACAGGGTCTCGCTGAGTTGTTTAGGGCCTTGCTAAGTTGCTGAGGCTGGCTTTGAACTCACAATTCTCTGCCTCAGTCTCCTGAGCTGCTAGGATTACAGGCATGCACCACCACAACAGACTCTCATTATATTTTAATTTGCATTTCCCTGCTTTATAATAAGGCTGAATATCTTCCCCTCTTTTGTTGGCCATTTTTTTCTTGCTGTATTTTCTTTTTAATAAAAAGGCCCATTTATCCCTTGTTTGATTGGAATCTTTATCTTTCTCCTTATGGACTTAGAGGGGTTATTTAAAGGTTTCGAATTCTCATCTTTTGTCAATTTTGTCTCAAATTGCCTTACACAATTTATGGTTTTTCTTTTAGTCCTCTGGTTCTTAAAACTTTTTTTATCTTAGAGAATCCCAAACATGCCAAAGTAGAGAGAGAGTATAATGAGCCTCCACACAGTCATAGTCCAGCTTCAATAACTATTGACACATAATCAGTCTTGTTTCATCCCTGCCTAGTCCCCACATCCCTGGATTATTTTGAAGAAAATGCCAAAGAGCATGTAATTTCATCTGGGTATCTCAATGGATAAAAATTCTTTTACTATCTAGAGGCTCAGCCTTCTGAGAAGATCTCAGTTCCAATCTCCCAACCAGCACAGTCTGAAGTCTTATCTTCTTTCTCCTCCAACCCAAGCTGTTGGTTTCCAAGGAGAGATTGTGTCTTGGCTAAGCAGATGGCAAAAAAACATTTAAAACCATTTTCCATTATATTATGTTAAAATCACTAGAAATAACTTAGTTCAACATATACCCATATTGCTTATTTACCATTAAATGTGTTGCATGCTTGTATGTTTTTACGTATGTATGTATGTCTACACTCTATTTAAATCTGAAAGCTTCTAAAAGCTATGAGCTATTCTTATGTACCTTCTATGAAATAATACCCAGCCAAATGGGATTCAGAGATAAATGTGTCATAAATTCTATTTGATGGAACTAACTGAAAATCTTGGTGATTGTTATGATATCGTGAAGAAAATAAGCTTAAGTTATGGCTTGATTTTTATAGGTAATTCTAATGGCTATAAGAAGAAATATATCCCATATGGAATAAAATGTGATAAATTTCCTCTTTTACTCATTTCAGTTTTTTTCCTCTCATACCTGTTCTAGCTAGTCCATGCTTTGTACGTTCAGCACAATTCTTTAAAAGGCATATAACTCAAAATGCACATCAACATTTGCACTACCCTGATATTACCATTGCAGAAGAAGCTAGAAAGAACATTCTGGCATTCAGTCCTCTAATATGTACCATCTTATTGAATTGCTTCTTCTAAGTTCTTCAAGTACAGTGTACTTTTTCTTTCAGAGTTTGACAATTCCATTTTCACATCTCTTTAAAACTCTAAAACAGTGCACCATTAGTGATTCCTGCCCTATGTTGTTTTTATATAAATCTAAATACAATAATGCTCTGTTAATTTAAAAATGAATACAATTATTTTATTGTTGTCGTATTATCTTCACTCAAAATGAGAGTCCGGTGCGGTGGTGCACGCCTATAATCCTAGCAGCTCAGGAGACTGAGACAGGAGGATTGTGAGTTCAAAGCTGATTCAGTAACTGGCAGTCGGCTGAAGATTGACTGAAACACGTCACATGATCAGCAGCTTTTTCTGCCCACTCTCTTTTGGTTCCTACCCTTCTGTGTCCTTGATGTGACTGTGGCTGAGGCAGTTCATTCTTCTGCCCTCAGGGCCTGCTGGACACATTTGATCCAGGAAGCTCCTCCCTTCCTTCTGACGGATGCTTACCCTGCTGCTGTGCCTGTAACTCTTCTTGCCTCTTTTTGATGCCTGTTGGGTAGGAATGAGAGTTGTTTGTCCTTTTGATCCTTGTGTTTGACCTTGACTGACCCAAGGAAAGCCCATTCTCTGGACTACAACTCCAGAGAATCCTACAAAGTGAGGGCTTCTCTGAGCTCTTGAACCTGGTCCTGATGTCTATCCTGGCAACTTTATGTTTAACAATAGGCTTCTGGTGATACTAGTGATGTGCTTCCTTTGTCTTGATATTTGACATATTTCTTCTCAATCTTTATTACCAGAGCAACCCTAGGGACACAGTGAATCTTCAAAGATATGATTTTAATATGCCTTCCTTTAAACCAATGTTCCTTTTATCTGTAACTCTAGTAGAACACTTGTTCTGTGTGATGTCAAAGATTCACCCTTCTTAATCAATTTTGGATACTATACCTTGTTTTTTTCCCCATCATTTATGTTTTCTCCAGTCTTGGGGAGAAATGACTTACGGCAGGTGAGGGGGGCGCTAGTGTAAGTAATGTATACCTATATTTACTTTAAAATGGTTTTTGTACATTGAATGAATAAATTGAAGAAAAACCAACCATTACATGACAAATGTACATTTTCTAGTATTATTATTCCTGAACCTCATGGAACACTTCTCAGTAACTTTCTGTGATATCTCACCTCAGGCAAAAATGATTCACACTGCTTCATGATGCTACCGATCCATTTCTCTAACGGATACAAACTCAAGTTTCTCTGATTGAAATGACTGTTTATGAAGTGTGTCAATCAAGATGAAAGGGCTGTGCTAAGAAGCTGCTGGATTTGCTTCCAGCCCTGACTCCTAATTGCAGAGTCTAACATGACTTAGAGATTCACATTAAATAAGGGCTTAGATATCACTGTCTAAGCTTTCTGCCCCACTCCTGGAAGCTCAGAATCTCTTTGAAGCACTCAGGGAATTTCACAGGTCAGCAAAGAAAACCTATTAATTGGGCTTGGCTATCCTGTGGGGATCTAAACTAACATATTGCATACACCATGGAGTAGCACACAGCATTAGCCAGTGGAGCTCATCAGAAGAGCGCCCTTGACCCCACACATACTAAGCTATTCTGGGAACCCAGATGTAGATGGGTCTACCCAGAATCTTTCTCAGTTCATCCCTAGGTTTTTTGTTTTATAACAGGGCTTTCTATATACAGTTGAAGGTTAAAGACTTAATATTTCTTTCACATGTGGAAAGAGAAGACAAACTCCAAAGCCTTAAGGGATACTCTTTACTCAAATTCTGTGAATTCAGAACATAGCATTTATTCCAGGCTCTGTGACATGATTAAGAAAATGATCAGTGTTCTCTAAATAATGCATTTTCATTTTTCAATGATTAGCATCTGCTTATGTCATCCTGCTCACATTAGCTGACTCTGCACTTTTTAAAAATACCTTTATTTTATTTATTTTTATGTGGTGCTGAGAATCGAACCCAATGCTTCACACGTGCTAGGCAAGTACTCAACCGCTGAGCCACAACCCCAGACCTGATTCTGCACTTTTTAAGGAGGGAAGTTGTGGCAACTGAAGCCCTCAAATGCACTCTCACCCATAATTGCTACAAATGGAACTTACAAGCTGACTTGGAGGGCAGCGTTCAATTCCTATATCTTTGATTGTAAAGAACAGAACAATGAAACTCTTCTCTGAAAAGATTGTCCCCCTCAATGGCATGCTCAACTTGGGGTGTGGTAAATAGTACGCCAGGGAGTTCGGGGGAGTAAGTTCTTGGAAAGACAAAGAAGAAAGTAGATAAATATTAGTCAGCCTGGTCATCTAGATCAGATGTATAGTCAGCAGGGTCACATGCACATGCTCCAATTATCTTGCCACCCAAACAGAGCCCAAGAATGAATGAGGCCTCCTTATTTGGGAAGATCACTGCAATTATCCAGGCCTTTAATGGGACAACTTACTGTAGATCATCATAGTGTCCCCTCCACTCTAGGATCCAGCCCACTTGAGGTCTTGGCTGCCTGATTGCCTTGGGTATCTTAGCTGATTTTTGCTAGGTGATTGGTTGCACCTGTTAATTGATTTTCTGGTCCAGGCATCCTCTGACTTCTAAATGTATAATAGCATCAATGTCTAACATTTATCTTAGGATGTTATCATCACAATATATTTATCTATCATCATGTAGCCACTCATTTATCATTTGTCAAAAAAATTTTTTTGTTAAAAAATAACTAAGCTTTTGGATTCAGGAAACCACCAGAATCAATTTGATTTCCCTTGCAGTTAGAAAATGAATTTTAAATTATTCATGTTAACACCCTCCAGATAAATTGAACTTTTAGAGTATTTAAGAGTATTTAAGAAAAGCTTAGTAAAGTCAATCTTTTACATTAATGGATTCCATTTTTAAACTATTAATTTTACATTATTAAACATTGCTTTTGACTTATACAGCCATCTGATCAACAATTTCAAGAATCATTCATGTTAATAAGGCAAGAAGTAAGCCATTATAATTTAGAACATTTTTCAACTTTTAGAACATTTTTCAACTTTTGTTTCTGCTATGTAACTCACTACATATCAGAAGGAATCTTTTGCCATATATCACCTTAAATGTCTGAATAAGATAGTTAAAAACAAAAAACATGCCTGAGCTTACAGGAAACCAGGAGAACTAAGGCCAAAAAACTAAAATAGCAGGAACCCAGAGAAAGAGTACATTTCGCGATGTTACCTGCCAGGTGCTGGTGGCCTTGAGCTTTGGCTTTACTTTCAGTGCTTGTATAATTTGTCCTCTATGCCAGACCACTTATTAAGGGACACAGGTGGTACTGTTAACAATGCAGTCACAGGTCGGTAATGACATTTCAGTCAATGATGGACTGCATGTACAGCAGTGGTCCCATAGATAAGGCTGAAAGATTCCCACGGCTTAGTGATGTCTTAGCCATCACAAGGTCGTAGCAGAACTCACACAGTAGTGCTGATGCTGGAGTCAACAAACCCATTCTGCTTCCAGTTACATAAAAGTATAGCACATATAATTTTTTACAAATGCACATAATGCCCAATATGATCATAAATAACTGTGTTACTGGTTTAGGTACTTACTATACTATACATTTTTTTGGTACTGGGGATTGAACTCAGGGGCCCTTAACCACTGAGCCACATCCCCAGCACCCTTCCCCCCTTTAAAAAAATTTTGTAGTTGTAGATGAACAGCATGTCTTTTTTTGTTTGTTTTATTTTTATATGGTGCTAAGGATGGAACCCAGTGCCTCAGCCATGCTAGGCAAGTGCTCTGCCACTAAGCTATAGCCCCAGCCCTTTCTTATCTTCATTTAGAGACAGGGTCTCACAGAGTTGCTTAGGGCCTCACTTTTGCTGAAGCTGGCTTTTAACTCACCATCCTCCTGCCTCAGCCTCCTGAGCCTCTGGGATTCCAGGAGTGAGCCACCACAAAAAGCTTATAATTTACTTTTTGATCATTATTTTAGAGTGTACTCCTTCTAGTTATAACAACAACAACAACAACGACAAAAGGTTTGGTGTGAGCAGCATGCCACATTAGGCTGGCAGCAGCCTCCTGCATCTCAATTTACTGCATCTCTTGATGGTGTCAAGAGGCCACAAGTGACTGATCTAGACCCTCCAAGTTGAAGAACACTCTACACTGTTCCGCAACGAGGGTGCCTAATGCTATATTTCTCACTGCCTGTCCCCACTGTTAAGCAGCCCATGACTGTCCACAGGCAGTGGTACTTCTGCTTTGGGTGTGGGAACCCACAAAAGAACATGGCTTAATTCCTAGAAATGATGAATGATGTACAAAACTGTAACATTTCTTGAACTCCTGAGAGAGTTAAAGTCACAAAGCAACCAGAAAACAGAGTGTTAAGAGGAAAAAGCAGTCCCAGCAAGATTCTGGATACTGAAGCATTCGTTTCACTTTTGGTAGAGATGAGAAGAGGGACTCCCAAGGCAGAAAGTAGACACAACCTCAAGCTCCCCCCCCCACGCTCTTCACTAGGTGCCCTTGATAAAGACCAGATGGGTCACAAGGCTGGAGAGAGCCCCCTTTGGTGGCACAGAATGGAGAAAGAGGTTGCAGCCACTGTGCCAAGGTCTTAAGCTGTCAAGGAATTTTCAGGAAATGCTCTGGTCCTTACCTGCTGAGAAAGGGTAGATGCAAAGCCACTTGCCTTTGGGAGGAGGACAGCAAATTCTTCTTCTCATGTTATAGTATTCAAGCAAAGGTCTGATGCTTCTCAGAGGAAGGACAGGAGCAAAAGCCATGTATGTACCTCTAGGGAGAAAATACAACCCTTTTAGGCCAGGATTGCTAACACCAATTGAGAGGGGGAAAAAAATCTGCTGCTTGTGGGGAAGGAGCAATGAGCTCATTCAGAGATGGGAACCCACTTGCATAGTCCATCTGACCAGTTGCTTTAGGGCACCCAGCAGCCTGCAGCAGGGGTGGGAGAGGTTTTGAAAGGAGCAAAAAGGCAGAGCCCAGCATGAGATTGAACAGTGAGAAAGAATCAAGAGCAAGATAAAGAAATAATAGGCTGTGAAAAATTATCTGATAGACCTGAAAAAATAACCAAATGAAATTATAGGGATGGAAAAATATTAAAATTATATTCAGTCTAGTTGCTAAGTAGCAGATTCAATTGGTAGAGAACCAGCAGGAGGAAGAATTAGTGTAGTGGAAGATAAATGGCCCACAGTAGAGCTGAGAGAGAGATATGAATTAAGAATATGAAAAGAAGGTGGAAACATTGAAAGAGAAGGTCCACTTTTACTGTGGTTTCAAGGGAAAATAGGCAGTGGTCAAAGAGACAATGGCTATTTCCCAAAATTGGAATTAGAGTCAAGAAGGCCAGTGATTCTCAAGCAAAAGAAAAAGTCACAGCTAGACACACTGTAGGAAAATGTGGGATTCCCCCATTGAGAGGCTGGGGGAAAAACTCCTAAAAGCAATAAAAATGAAAAGATTTTCAAAAACGAATAATGACTACATTAATAGTGGACTTCTTATTAGCAAGAAAGCACATCAGAACACAATGGATTAATACCTTCAAAGTGCTGAAGGAAATTAACTGTTGACTTGAATTCTGTGTATCTAGTCTTGGTTCCAAATGGAAGACAAAATAAAGACATTTACAGGCAAAAATTGAAAGGGATTACTAAGAGGGGCTGGGGTTGTAGCTCAGTGGTAGACTGCTTGTTTAGCATGCGTGAGGCACTAGGTTTGATCCTCAGCACCACATAAAAAAGTAAATAAATAAAATAAAGTTATAAAAAATATGAAATAAAACAAAAAGAAAGGGATTACTAAGAGATCCTCATAAAGAAACCTAAGAACATTCTCTAGGAGGCTGGGAATGTAGGTCAGTGATAGAATAGTTGCCTAGTGTGAAGTTCTGGGTTCCATCCCCAGAGTCACAGGAAAAAAAAAATCTTTAGGAAGAAAAAAAACAATATAGAAAGAAGATTTATATTACACACACACAAAAAAAATATTTTCTGATAGCAAATAAATAAATGGAACTTCTGTTTAAATCTAAACAAACACTGACAATAATATTTAGTAATAATAATGGCTAATTTCTGATGTTTCAAAAACAAAATTAAGAAAGAGCATGTAAATAGGAAGCTGGATAAAATAAAGGCAAAGCAATGCTCTGTCCTTTGACTGTTGGTCAAAAAGGGAAGGATACAGATTGATATTAGGCTTTGTTAAACTGTGTGTATGTTAAAATGTCTGATTTTTAATAAAACAGTTTTTACAAGCTCCCAGTGAATACAGAGAAAAAGTGACAAAATTCATTTAATGGAAAACACAGCAAGAAAGGGAGGAAAGAACGGGAAGGAGAGAGAAATGTAAAATAATTATTTCCTTAAGGTCAAACTATATTTAGTTCAGTGAACATTGTTTTCTAGTGCAGAGATACCAGAAAAAATTTCTCTCCAATACTTAGGTTGCTTAAAGTTATCTATATCCATATAGGACAGCTTATTCTTTTTAATTTACTTTCTCTCTCTCTCCCCTCATTTCCTGTGTCTCTCTAACTTCACCCATCTATCTATCTATGCAGGTTGAGTATGTCTAATATGAAAATCCAAAGTTCAAAATGTTCCCAAATCCAAAACTTTTCAGCAACAACATGAAGTCACAAGAATGGAAAAGTCCATAACTGCACTCATGAGACAGGTCTCAGTCAAGTGCAAGTATACTAGAGATATTGTATAAAATTGCCTTCCAGCTAATGCACTTAAGGTGTATTTGAAGCAACAATAAATTTTGTATTTAGACTTTAGTCCCATCCCCCAAATATCTCATTATGTATATGAAAATATTATAAATTCTGAAACATCTCTGATGCCAAATATTACAGGTGAGGCATACTCAACCAGTATAATCCATCCATCTATCCATCCATCCACCTATCCGTGTGTCCATCCATTTTTCCCTCTATCCTTTCCCAATTTTTTTCTTCCACATATCTGATCTTGTACTCACCTCTATATCCATTTATTCCTTCATTTATTTATCTTTATAACCAATTATTTATGCCCAGAGAAGATCTCTTTCAAAGCATCACTACTTGACATCTCTTAGGAAATTTAATAGGTATCTCAAGACTGCACACATTCAAAACACAACCTCTGATTGCACACCTACATCCAGTCCATACTTTTCAAGCCCTTACCATCATAGCAAATGGTACCACCAACCACTCTACTACTCAGCCAAAAACGTGGGAGTCATCTGATGATTCTTTCTCTCAAACTTCATATTCCAACCATCAATGAATATTCTCAGTTGTGTTAGTCAGCTTTTCATTGCTACAACAAATACCTGAGAAAAACAACATACAGAAGCAAAGTTTTATTTTGGCTCACAGTTTCTCATTATGTATATGCAAATACGACAGTTTTGGCTCACAGTTTAATTGGTCTCAGTTTGTGGCTCCTAAGGTGAAGCAGAACATTATGGCAGAAAGGAGTGGCAGATGGGCTGGGGTTGTGGCTCAGTGGTAGAGTGTTTGCCTAGCATGTGAGAGGCCCTGGGTTCCATCCTGAACAACACATAAAAATAAACAAATAAAATAAAGATATTGTGTCCAACTATAATTTAAAAAAGAAAGAAAGAAAGAAAGAAAGAAAGAAAGAAAGAAAGAAAGAAAGAAAGAAAGAAAGAAAGAAAGAAAGGAAGGAAGGAAGGAGTGGCAGAGGAAATCTGCTCAACTCATGGTAGTCTAGAAAAGTAGGGGAAGGTGAAGAGAGAGAAATGGGGCCAGAGACAAGATGTATAGTCTCCATGGGTACAACCCCAGTGGCCTACTTCCTGGAACCACGACCCACCTGCTTACAGTTGTTACTGAAGTGGCACCCCCTTTCTCCACAGAAAAGACTTAACTGGGCTTCTCTAGAAATCTTCACTCAGACTTATTTTAAGACTGTCAGCAAAAGAGTTCAATGTAGATAAACTTCCTATTTTCGTGTCACCCTGTTTTACTTGGCCACTGGCCGAGAAGATACCAGCACTCCAGGTGCTGGACACCCCCTTACTAGTTTTTCACAAATATATCCAGTACAGTACTTTGAAGAAATGTACAAACAAGGCCTCTGGCCTTGAGCTGGGGCTTCCCAGAGATGTCTACATTTTTAAGATAAGTTACAAATGGGCTCCATGGTAACAGCTGGCAGGGGGAGCAAAAATAGGGAAGAAGCTCTCCTCTTCTCAGGTGTTGTCCTTGAAGGGTTAACTTGCTCAAAGAAAAAGTGAAAGAAAAAGCTGCTTCTATGTGAACTTCTGCAGACTGTGAACTTCTGAGCCCCTCTCCTTACATGCTGGGTATAAAACTCTGAAACTCCCTGAGCTGGAGGTTCAGGGGATTAATTAATTACAGCAAAAGCTATGCCCTCTGAACCTGGCTGCAGCCAAATAAAACTGTTTCCTGCTATCTTTGGTGCCTTGTCCCTACAACATTACCACCTCCCAGTAGCCCATTCAGCTAATGGATTATGCACTGATAAGGTCAGAGCCTTTGTGATTCAATCACTTCCAAAAGTCCTCACCTCTAAACATGGTTGCATTCGGAACCAAGTCTTCCAACACAGAGTCTTTGGGGATACTTCCTATCCAAACTATAATACAGAGTTCTATCTTCAAATTCGATCTCAAGTCTGTGTTTTACCATCTCCATTGCTGCTGTCCACACCATCAGAGTCGTGTCCTGGCCCCAGAAAGGAAATAACTTCCTCAGTGTGCTCTTACCATCCCTTCTCACAGCAGTCAGAGTCATCTTTTCAGAATGGATCACAGCATATCAACATCCCATTCCTAAAAGCTCTGTGGTTTCCCATTGTGCCTAAAAATAAATAGAAAATCTCCAGTGGGATCTAGATGGCTGTCAGGATCGAGTGTCTTCTCAGCCCTCTGACCTGATCTTCCTCTACTCATTGGTCCCCTTATTTTGCTCCAGCTCCACTGTCCTTCCTGTTCCTCCAAACATGCCCAACTCTGCCAGGCCTGTGGGATTAGCTCATCACTGAAATGTTACCTCCGAAGAGAGATTGCTGAGCACTTTGTTTTATGTTTATCTGAACATTCATTTCTCCTCATTTTAACCTTTTTTAGAAGAAAAAGTTAATTGTGTCTTCTATAAATACATTTAATCTCTTGAGGGCAGGAACTTTGTTCGCCAGGGGTCTGTAGATGTGCCCAGTGCATAGCAGGGGTTCGGTTATTATTTGATGAATGGTTGCTTGGCCTGAATGGATTCCACAACTTAAGGTGAAATTCCTTTATTTATGATAATCAAATAACCTATCCAGGATGACACCTATCAGAGCTAATGAGAATTTTCACCTCCTGGATCATGACTTAGGGTCTCCTTAGGGTTGTAGAGGACCCAGATGTTTTTCATGGTGTCAGAGAATAGGACCTGGTCTTCCAATCTTGTGCTGCCATGTTTACAGACCTTGTGATGCCTTTGAAAGCAGCACTTTCTTTTATTTACTTATTTATTTTTGCTCAGCTTAGGCAGAAGGTTCATTCCAGGTAGGTCACTCTGCCATCTGGGAGAATCCTCAGAAGGGTCTAGGCCCTACGAGACCACTGTATGAGAATGGGCATGGGTTGCCATTCTGAAGATCCATCTCTTACCCCAGCAATTCGTGAGGAAGTTTGCCCTCTTCATTCTCTACAAAGATCAATTCTGCTTCCTCCCACCCAGGTCAGCCTCCTGCTGTCAGCCCTGATACAAAAAGGAGTGCTTCAAAGGGAAATTTTAGGCTTGGGTTTTGCAGTGTGAGAGTTTTTGTCTACCCTTGGATGCCAAAGGACCCAAGAATCCAGAATCAACACAAAGTCTTTGTGACGTGGGAAGGAGAAATTCTTCTCAGACTTATCCTATATCTTTCTCAGTAACAAGAACAAGACAGACATTATAGCTTAACAGACTCCCTTAATATATATACTTTGTCGAATAGAATTGATGATGATGTATGTAAATAATCTTCTAAGTAGAGGGTCCACCATCAATTACCCCATATTTATTCTCTAATTATAGAATACTTAATGGTTATTTTATATTACATAAATGCAAAGCACAGTTAAGAACTGGATTTTTGTGGAGGCTGTGTAATGCTCATTATTTTCATTTTTTTTAAATACTTTGCAAAATGTTCAATGATTTAGTGTACTTGAAGATTTATTTATTATCCCCAGTAAATTAATTAGTTCTTAGTTACTTAATCTAGTCACTATCTTATTTTGAAAGCATTAAAATAACATATTGCTAAGCAGTGATTGATCTTCTGTTATTTGTCTTATATTTTCAATTTATAATTTTTCCCTTGCAGATGGTGGAAACACCACTGAGAATTAAGACATCTCTTCTTTAATGATATAGATAATTTCATTTCAAGCATTCACAAATTGTTGTTACATGTGTTCTCTTCTGAACAGTCTAGTCTGTTACAAAGGAGTTTATTGTTTTAAAATATCATGATATTTATCGTGAATAAACTAAATATATTTTTTAAAGTGATAAAGAGCCAATAGCATTGATTTATAAAAATGCCACATAAACTGATAGAAGAAAAACTTAATCTCTATCTAGCATATTAAGTTAAGGCAAATAATGAGCTAGTAAAGATATTTCTGCCACAAATTTGGCTGACCAAAATAATCATTATTACTATATATATAAAGAGTCTTTATCAACTAATAAGAAGAATACTGATATACTGCTTAGAGTCCATAATTAAGAACTCAGGCTCTAAAATTACACAAAGCTGGGTTAATTTGTAACCCAGAGACAATAAAAATGACTGCTTACATGTAACTGAAAAGAGTAAGACCATACGTGAACAACTCTTGGTGCAATTACAGGGTTTCAGTGCTTATTATTTTGGCAAAAGATATAAATTGGCAATTTGCAAAGAAGAAATAAAAATGGCTAATGGATATGAGCAAAAAGTATAATGTTACCAGTTATCACATATATCCAGATTAATAGAGCAACAGGATCCTATTACGAGGATATTTTTTCCTAGTAAATTTGAATTTAAAAATATATTCTAATTCTCACTTTTGATGCATATATGTTGAGACCTAGAATGAATACAAACTGAATCTATTTTTCCAGAAGGCAGTTTGGCAGTTTGAATTTGGCCTCCTGAGAGTATCATTTAAGTAGAATATATTGCATTTGGTGCCCTCTAGAGTTGTGCAGTTGGGGTCCTGCCAATGATGGGTTCAGTCTACAGTAATCCAACCCAAGAAAATGAACAGAAAAGCACATGTAGATTTATGTGCAAGGATTTTTCTCCCAGTGTAATTCACAAGAAGCAAAAGCTGTGACCGTCTCAAATTTCAATCAATAGAGTAATAATAAAATAAAATATTATAGATTCATATGATGGGATTTTATATAGCCATTAAAAATCCTGTTAAGAACACGCAATGGCAGGGGGAAATATTCAAACAAGTTCATTCCAAAACAAAAGTAGCTTTATTATCATCTCCAGTTAGAAAAGTAAAATATGCTCACTCGAAAATTTTTACAATGTAAGACAGTTAAATAAAGTAGATGCTAATAATTTTAACACAACAAGACACTTTTGATACAAGTCCTAAAAAAGTTTTTTCTGCATGAATGATCATATTCCCACAAAATGTGAACTGCCAAAAGCAGACTGCTGAATGGCTAATTCCCACTGGGGAGGAAGACAACAGAGTGTTAAAGTACCTATTCATGGTAGTGAAAGTACAAATAAGTTTTTTTCTTTCACTTATCTCTTCTTTTACCTCTAACATGTCCACAGGAAGCATGAATTACATTATAAGAAAAAAAAATAAATAACAAATGCTGTAAATGATTTTTCTTACTTATGTTGATTTCTTTTAATGCTTTGAAGATGCCATATAAAAATAGACAATATTCCTTTTGCAAAATGAGAAATAACACTCATTAATCACTTAGCCGTCTCCCTCTTAATGAAGACATGCAAATGCATATGCAAATGAACTGAACTTCTATTATAAGACAGTGACAGGATGCTCTACAAAAGAGAAGGTAATGATAGAGTTTGAAAAATAGGAGGGCAGAGCAAGGTTAGTAGTGGTGGAAGATTTCTGTTCTGAATGCCTTAAAAGAGTTGTATGAATCCCGTAATGTTCTGTCTAACAATAATAAAATAAGATCACAAACAGCAGCAAGAAATGAAAGCTAGTCATTGTGGCATGACACATAGAATGTAACAGAATTGGGATATGGAGACCCAGATGAAAATGAAAATGTATAAAGTTGTAATATTATTCAGACTTCTCCGTAAGTCTTGCCAGATCATCATATTCAACTGCTTGACAAGTTTAGTCAATATTACCCACATCTATCCCAAGGGTATTTTTATCCAATATCACACATTTGGATCAAAACTGAAAAAACTCAATTCCACATTCAAAAATTTTGTCTATAAAATCACGTACATTCACATGTCTAGAAATACAAATTGAGTAAACTGAACATCCCCCAGGATTGTTAGTGCTCAACAGACAAATCCTTATTGTCACAAGAGGGTATGAAGCATTAGGGTTCTTGAACATAACTGTCCCAAGGAGAATTGGAGTTAGGCTTATAGAAAATTAAATTCATTGGGCAGGGCAGAAGAGAATATCCGATAGCATCCTATTGTGTTAATCCTGTTTCTGCCCTTTGGTGTGGAAAATCAGGACAGCCTTCTGCCTTTAAATGGCTTGAGAAGCCAGAACAAAGACAAATAGTTGCATTCTACAAACATTTTTGGAATTGTGCTATAGGAAAGTTTCTTGGGATAAGCAAGGGAGATTAAAAAACTGCAAAACACCTTTGCTACCCTTCAGATTCTTTCAACTGCACAAGGAAATCAGAGATTAAAACAACTGCAAAACATGGAAAAATTGATTAAAGCATTGAATTGGTGGCATAAATGCAGGAAGAGGAAATTAAGAGACAGTTCTCTACAAATGGGCTACAGTTGCTATTACAGTGATTGTAGACCTTGCCATTTGAAACAGGACCCATGGACTAGCAGCTTCAGCATCACCCACCAGCTTATTATGGATGCAGACCCTCACCCCCACCCCCAGTCCTCCTGAGTCAGCAGCTCTGGGGAGGAGGGAGACCTAGGAATCAATGCTAATAGCTCTCCAGGTCATATCAAAGGCTCTAGAGTTTAAGAAGAAGCACTACTCTGAAGTGTAAGCTTTGCAATATAAAAGGACATGATCTCTTTGTTGTTCATGATAAAGTTTTCACAACACACATCTTAAAGTTAATGATCATACATGCTACTTATAGAAAAATTATAAATGTGGAAGAATAAAAAAGGTGAAAAATATTACACTGATGTATCAATATATTGTTTATGGTTCTCTAGACAGAAGCAATGAGAGATATATAGAAAGAAGGTATATGTATAGGATATATAGTGGGGATACCTAGATGTAGATATGAAATACATGTATAGCAGATATATGTATAAGCCATACACACACACACACACACACACATATATATAGAATACATATATAGACACATATATGATATCTATAGATATCATATATATGTGTGTGTGTGTGTATATATATATATATACACACACACACATATATATATATATGGTATAGATACAGATATGTAAACAGGACAGGTATATTAGAAGCCACTACCTCACAGGATTACAGAGAGGGGACTGCTGGAGACCCAGGAGAGCTAATGGTTTAGTTCCAGCCTGAAGGCCAGCAGACTCCAACCCCAGCAAGAGTCAGTGTTTTAGTTCAAATCCAAAGGTAGAAAAAATGCCAATGACCCCTTCCAAATGCTGCTAGGAAACATTTTTATCTTACTCCCAAAAGAGGGTCAGCTTTTTTGTTCTCTTAAGACTTAGAGTTGATTTTGTGAGGCCTGTCCACATTAAGGAGGACAATCTGCTTTACTCAGGCTGTTGATGTAAATGTTAATCTCATCCAAAAACTACCTAATGAAAGGGACAGAATAATATGTGACCAAACACCTGGTCATCTCGTGCCCCTTTCATGCTAGCCATGTCTATAGTTTGCGTCCCCCATAGATTCATGTGTTAAAGGCTTGATCCTCGTGGAGCTGACAGGAGGTGGTGAAATCTTCAAGAAGTGAGTCCTAGTGGGAGGTTTTAGGTTACCGAGGGCATGCCTTTGAAGGGGATTGTGGGACCCTAGTATCTTCCTCTATTTCTGCTGCTTTGCCAACATGACATACATGGTTTTGCTCTGTCTCACGCTCCCACATGATGTGCCACCACAGGCCCCCAAACAATAGTGTCATCTAATCACTGACTAAAACCTCCAAAACTATGGGCCCAAAGAAACCTTTTCTCTTTATAAGTTGATATCTGAGGTATTTTTGTCATACTATCAGAAAGCTGATTAACACACCATCACATATAAATTAACCATGGTAAATATTTTAGTTTTGTTGCCCTTTCAATGTCAGCCCTAAGGGATGGGGACTTACATGAATGAGGATAAAAATCTTTGAATAGAAAGAGTCAGCTATCATACTTTTTTGCCTTTCTGCAGCTGGTACAATAGAGGATGTGGATGCTGGGTGCATTCACTTGTGATGCTGCCTCTTTTTATCCAAGCAGAGGGTTTCATTTTCATATATTCAGAACACATAAGACATTGAGGGTTTTTTACCCAAAGCAATTTTTCTAGCTGCAGCGTGAAGTATTTCTCTGGCATAAACATCACCCTTCAACCCTATCTGAGCTGAAAATCCCATTTCTAATCTTCTTTCTGATTGAGAAATGATGGAGTGGATTTTCTGGGAAACATCTGCCTCCCTGACAGCCGCCTGCCTTGTGGGAGTGGTCAAGTAAATGCGTATTGTTTATGCTTATTCATCCAGACATGTATTTTAAAAATCATAATGTGGACACATATTTGAAGAAATGTTGCCCCCAGGCTGATTGATAAATATGTGTCCTAATATTATATGCTATTTTCTTACACTATGATGTGTGTAGTTATGTTATGTCATCTCATAGAAGATCTTGACAAGTATTTGATTCCATCTCTTTCCTTTAGGATCAGAGACAGACCTAGCAAAATCATGAAGCAAATTTAGCTTTCACCATATGCAGCCAACCTCTTCAACATTGAAATATGTTCCCTAAATCCTTTCTCTTGCATCAGAGCTTCTAAGCCTTAGCAGCATATTAGAATCACCTGGGAATTTTATATACATATATATTCCCTCCCCCAGAAAATGTTTCCCAGAAAATCTTCTCTCTCAATATATATATATATATATATATATATATATATATATATATATATATATATACACAAAAAAAATTGATGTGTGGTTCCCACCCCAAAAGATTCTGCTTTGATCATTCTGAAGTGTGATCTAGATATTGGTATTTCTAAAAGCCTTCTGGGTGATTCTAATATGTACTCACAGTTGCAAACCATTGCCCTAGAACCCTTATTACTCAAAATGAGGTGACACATCTAGCTTGTTAGAAATGTAGGGAGTGTGGGCTGGCTCTATAGCTCAGTGGCAGACAGTTTGCCTACCATGTGTGAGGCAGCGAGTTTGATCCTTAGCACCATATAAAAATAAACAAAGAAAGGCATTCTGTCCATTTACAATTATAAAAAAAATTTAAAAAGAAGAAGAAGGAGGAGGAGGAGGAGAGGAGAAGGAGGAGAATAAGAAAAAATAATAATGTAGGGTATGGCCAGGCAAGGTGGTACCTGGCTGTAGCAGGTACCATGTGGGAGGCTGAGGCAGGAGGATCAAAATTCAAAGTCAACTTTAGCAACTTAGTGAGGCCCTAAGCAACTTAGCAAGACCCTGTCTCACTAGATAGATAGATAGACAGATAGATAGACAGATAGATAGATAGATAGATAGATAGATAGATAGATAGATAAAATTAAAAGAACTGAGGATGTGGCTCTGTAGTTAATTATCCATGGGTTCAATCCCTGATACCAAAAAGAAGAAGGAGAAGGAGAAGGAAAAGGAGAGGGAGAAAAATACCCAAAACAAAATATACGAACAACAACAACAAACAAAGAAACGTAGTGTGTAGGGCCTGGTGCAGGTTTGCTGAATCAGTCTTGACTTTAGCAAGAGTCCCTGAACAACCATATTATATAAAGTTTGTATAACCCCATTCTATGTATAAGCCCTCTTCTTGGAATTGAATTCAGCTTTTGGGGACTAGGGGGATTTATTTATGAAAATAATTAATTTATTACAAGGTGACCAAATTACAACAGATGTTCACAGCACTGTTGAAGTTTGAGGAGTCAAAGTTCTGATTTTGGAATGTCCACCACCTGTCTGGAAGCTGTAGCATGGAGTTTTGGATTAGGGAAAAATTCTGGTTCTTTGCAATACCTGCACTTGGACAAATAGCTTCTTGATTTTCCTAACACTATGCCTGACCCTGCCCAGGCCCTTGCAGCCTAGAGCACAAGTCCCAAGAGTCCCTGGGGCCTGGCCTACCTGGAGGTTTGTGTTTTAGGCAACAAAAACTAATGGTATGTGCTATGTTCAAATGAAAACAAACGAGTACTTAATGCAAGGAGAATGTCTGGTAAAGACTTTATTTCTCACCTGAATAGACTATAAAAGGAAAAATATTTATCCGAAAAGCTGAAACTTTAAACAAAACTAAGGAGTAAGTTTTCTTTTAATGTATTTTGCAAAGAATCAGCCAAAGCCCAGCTCCAGTTGGTCCCTTTACCTGATAAATCATATTCTTTTACTTTTGGTTTTCTTAACTGAATAAGGTAGAGAGATAATACCTACAGCTAGAGTTGTTGTGCATTTTTATTAAGTTGTTACATAAAGTTTCTGGCGTCAGTTTTCTCGTGTGGAAAATGGACATAATAATTCTCCTCCTGGATTGTTGGATGTACACCATATGTATACAAAGCTCTGAGCAGGGGCTTGCACTTAGCAGGTGATGACCTGGTGGGATGTGGTTTTTCTAATCACTAGTGGCAGAGAATGTGGTGAAAGTGGCAGTAACAATAACAGCAGCAGCAATAGAATTTGTCCCTTCCCATCCTTTTATCTTTGGGCAGAGAGTTTGAGTAATCTGTTTCTTCTCTTTCACTGAAATCCACTTTGAAATTCTACCAGCTTCTCCCTGGTGGAGGATGGGTGGGGAAGTGTCCCAATGTGGAGGCATTATCATTTTGTGGTGTGTGTGTGTGTGTGTGTGTGTGTGTGTGTGTGTGAGAGAGAGAGAGAGAGAGAGAGAGAAAGAGAGATTGTGTTTTTCTAAATTATGTATATACCATTCCCCTGGAGATTCTGATAGACTCTTTGTACCACCAACATCCACTCTCTACCCAAGAGTTACAGTTTAAAAGCACCTGCTACATAGCATGTTATTGAGTACCAATAATATGATTGTCAGGCATACATTCCTTAACATATTCCATTTAACAAGATGAGGAGATTGAGACTTAGAAAGTTTAAGGCCCTTATCTGAGACCACCAGACAGAATGTAGCCAAAACAGGAATAGAAATCAGGTTTTTCTTCAAAGCCCAGCCCTGGCTTATGTTTAAATGTACTTTTACACAGGTGATAGAGATGGAAATTACTTTTGCATCACACAATAATCCTTCCAGACTATTCTAGTTCACTATACTTTGTCCTGAGGAGCAAACAACAACTGGGCTTCTATGCTAGACAGTACTTGCATCTATTATTTCATTTCATGCTCACAAACTCTGTAAAGAGGGATTATTATTCCCATCATAAAGATCAGGAAACTGATCTTAAGTAATTTGCTCAAGGTCATACAGCTAATAAATGACAAACCAGAATTGAAATCAGGTCTGTCCAACTCCACAGATACATATTAAACGTTCCCAGAATCATTTCTCCCATGCCTTGATTTAAAACAATATGGGACATTTTAAACAGTTAAAATACATCTTCTGAATCAGAAGATTGACCCAGATAATATCTGTTAACTTTCCTTCAGTGCCCATTTACTATCCTCCTTAAAAAAAAAAAAATGTTTCTGTTTTGTTGCATCTATAGTTGCTACAGGGAAAGAAATGAAAATATTGATTTAGATTTTCTGGGGGTGAGGACCAAGAACATTCACAGTACAGTCACATACTTGACAATGGGATATGTCTGAGAAATGGATAGCTAGATGATTTCATTGTTATACGAGCATCTAACATGTGCATACAGAAACCTAGATGGCCTAGATCAGTCATTTGATCTGTTCTCTTGATTCCATAAAGAGACACAATCAAAAGAAGATACCATGGCACACTATTTTACAATACCTTCATCAGTAGGAGTATGCTCAGAAATTATGATAAAATTTGGAGTATACTAAATGCATAAACCAGTCACGTAGTAATTTTTTATTACTGTCAGGTATTGTATCCTGTGCATAATTGACTGTGCTATGCTATATTTCCTCAGACTGGATGCTTTGTTTCTACCAGCATCACCACATGCATGTGAGCAATGATCTGTGCTACAACCTTACAAAGGCTATGATGTCATTCGGGGATGTAAAGTTTCAGTTCTATTATCATCTTATGGGATCGCCTTTGTGTATGAGGTCTGTCATCAATGGAAATGTCATTGTGCAACTCAATACCTGTACAGTATCTACTTGGTTCTCGGGACTGACAAGCTAAAACTGTTGTTGGGAAAACATCAGGTATCTAGCAATAGTCTTTGAGATTTGATTCTGGAGGTTAAGAAAAAAAAAAAAAAGAGCAAAACAATGACAAAAAAACTGCTGAAAAGAAAATTGGATAATAAAAAGTTGGACAAAGAAATCATGAACAATAGCTTTAATGCCATTTTGGAGATCCTTTCTGTAGTTGAAAACTCTGTCCCAGTTGAAACCTATGTATCCCAGGAAGGAATGGAGGGCATCCTAGTGTAGGGTCCCCAGGCAGGGCTGCAGTTCCCCTCTCATCTTCATTCCTGGTCCCAGTATACTCTGTGATATGCAGTGAGTGCTTAGTAAACATTTCTGAGTAAATTAACAAATGTATAAATGAACATTTTGTAGAGAATAAACCTGTCGAATGCTTTCTGGAAACAAATTTTGAGAGTAAAAGAGCATAAAACCAGCAGTGGAAGATGTGTGTGTGTGTGGGGGGGGGGGGACCAATCAATAAAAAACACTCATCCCACATTTTTTGCCCAGAGGAGGCTTAGAGCTCTCATCACTTTAGTTTACCCTAGATTTTTCTTAGGACATCGAGGGAAGAAAAGAGTTTTGTAATTTTAAATGTCAGAAAACAAAGCCAGAAGGCACAATATGCAGACGAAACCATATTTAATGATTTCCTGAACTCTAGGCTTTTTTTTTCTTAAGGAAGAAAAGCCCTCATTTTTTTCTCTCAATCTGTGTTTCCCCTTAAAGAGACTTTAGCTAAGCAGCGTGTGCGTGTGCGTGTGCGCGCGTGCGTGTGCACGCATGCATGCAAGCAAGCTAAGTGGCCAAGCAGGAAACTCCAGGCAAGGAACCTGAACTCCTCCGCAGCTCAGCCACAAAATGCTAGAATACCTGTGCTTGCAGCTTGTGTCGCCACTAGGGGTCCCCAGCAGCAGGCGATGTGCACTGGGAATTGGGTAGCTCAGGCGGCAGGCCTCCCTTTGTCTGCACCCCAGGTGTGGACTCCTCTTTGTTCAGAGGCAGGGCTGCTACCTGCAGCGTGAGAGCTGGCTCCTGGCTAGCCGCACCCGGGCTGCCTGCACACCTGCCTAGGAAACCCACTGCTCCCCAGCTTCTGCCTCTGGTACTCCGGCCCATACCCCCAAGACCCAGTATTTTCTCTCTAACAGAACTAGTATCTTTATATTCGAAAAAGGGCTTGAACTGCAAAAGGAAATAGTTCTCAGAATGACAGAGGGTATATTGATGTTGAGAAATTGATGGCAAAAGGGCCACTGTTCAGGCTACGGTAGAGTATTTGCCATAAAATATTTAAAGCTACTTGACAAATAGCCTCACTGTTCTCTTGTGAATGCTGGTCACTGGATTAATCTTGAAAGTAAGGAATATTTCATTCTGTTTAGCACAGGCAAAGGGAATGACCTTCAGGAGGAAGCACCCCAGAGTGCCTGAAAGGACAGAGCATAGCTCCAACCACGACAGCGAATTCACCCTGCGGTATTTTCTTGTCTGCTTTTATACTTCAAAGGAACACTAAAAGAAAATAAACAGATTATAGTAACGCAAGAGCTACCCTGTAAACAATAAATTACACGAGTTATAACAGCCAAAGCCATGATGTGGCGTGGGATGAGGGCTGCCAAGGTTTGCTCCATCAAAATTTTATTCTTTTGTTTTCATCATTTCAGTTTTTCTTGTTCCTGGCAAAGATGGTGTTCTTACTGCCAATCAACTTCCTTTTGTGATCCAGTGTGTTGCTCAAAGTCCTGTCCTGTTGCTCAGTGGTCACAGCCACTTGGGTGCAAAGTAATTGGTGCACAGGAGAACCATTTATGGATTCATTGATTCCTTTGTGTCCTCATTTATACAGTAAATATCTCCTGAGCACTTACTGTTTGCAAAGAATGATAGAGAATACAAGGGCTAGGCAGATAAGAATCCTGCCTGCAGGAAGCTTTTCATAGACTAGCAAGAGAAAATATACACCAAAATCACCATTAAAATAGGACAGAGCAGAGATCTGCCAATGGAAGAGGAACGAAAAGGACTGGGGGAATTCAACAGGTGGAGAGCTAGCTTCTGGCTTGGGAATCAGATAAGATTCTTCAGACAAGGTATATTCCTGGTGGACCTTCACCAGGGGTTGGATGGGCTGCAGAGGGGCCCTGAGTAGAAACAAGTGCTGTCAGCTCCAAGGGATAGGACACAAGTGAGAAAAGGGCACTTTTGTGAAGGGGACAATAGGAATTAAGCTTCGAAAGGGAAAGGTGGAAGGCTTTGAATGCCAGTGGAAGCTAAATTAAAACAAAATGGTAATTTTTTAATCCTATGTAGACCAGATTATCCCTATACCACTTTTATCCATAGGTATTTTAATATTTGATTCTTCTAGACAGTATAGCTATCTAAAAACAGAAAGACTAAATTGGATTTAAAACAGATCTAAGATCTCAGTAGCATCAATATTCCCTTTTCTGCTGCAAACAGGAAAGACCTAATGCCATACAGGAATGAATGAAATATATGAACTAATTTTCTCATTGGTTCCATTTGGAGAAATACTTTGGAAGCAAGTTCACAAGCAGGTTTCTGAGCCTACTGGTGGAGAAGAAGGTTGGCATTATGTTTCAGGCCCTGCCTGCTAATTTACTGTTATAAAACATTTCATAGGGAGCAGCAGGCCTTTAGGCCTCTGAATTGAAGAAAGATGATAGTGAACAACCATGCATGCTGGGTTTTCTCCATTGGTTATGCTTTAACAGTCCAAATGATCCATCAGCTTTCAGATTTCAGTTCTGAATCTGGAGCTTTGTGTTTATTCTTCAAAATAATGGGCTTCTGAGTTATTGTCCATTTCTTATCAATAGACAGGGCCTCACCTTACTCAGTCACCACCGTTTTCTACTTTTGCACAGCACAGGGTGGCTTGCGGGGTGGGCCATTCATAGCAAGTGCCCCTCTGCCCCTTCATCTGTCAATCTGGAATAATAAAATAATCTATTTCTCTAACTAACCAAAGTTCTATGAAGGCAATTCTATCATCCAAACAGCATCTGATATTCTTCTGAGACTTCAGAAATGAGTAATGAAACCCATTGCCTACAGCTCAATTTGGGACAAAAATCACATAAACTTTGGGCTAAAGCTGAGATATTTCTCCAGTAGCCTAAGTCACTGCTGATTAGTTATATCCCCATGGCAGTGGAGGAAGCAAAATTGTTCAAACCACAGATTCCATCTTTCAAGTAAATAGTTTATAGTCAAAACTACTCCAGGTATACTGTGGCTTCACACATAGCATCCTGTTTAATCTTCACAACATTTCACATTATCAATATTTTCATTGCAGGTGGAAAAACTGAGACTCAGTGATCTAAGTAATTGTTCAAGGCCTCAAAGCTAATAAGCAGCAGAACCAGAGTTTGACCCCAGGTCTTGTCATTTTCAAAGTCAGATGGCAACAACCCTGTTAGGTGACGTGGCCAAGTCTACCACCTAACGATCTGAAGGGAATATGGATTAATAGTCAAACAAACAAATACTGTCTTCCTTGAAAAGAACTCTGGGGAAACAGGAAATCCCATTTGGATAGAGGAGTCTAGGGCATGATGGGCACATGTCCCACAGGGATCTGGCTGAGGCTGTATCAAGGCTGAGGGCACAATAAGAAAATGGAGTGAGGGTGGGGGAAGTGGTGGTGTTTGGGTCTCCTTGTACCACAAAGGGCTATTTCAAGATTCAGGCAGATGAGGCCAGGAAGACATGGTCCAGTGTGAGGAGAGAGTGCTCATGAGTCCTTCAACTCTTCAGCAACCCATATTGAGAGAGAGAGAGAGAGAGAGAGAGAGAGAGAGAGAGAGAGAGAGCGAGCGAGCGCCAGTGAGCACACACGCCAGCCTACTGGGATGGTATCCTGGAGGGAAGTTTTAAAAAATAGTTTAAATCAACTAGAAAATGTGACAGGAGTACATATTGTACATATTTAACATTTATTATTCACTGTGTGTTAGATGCTTGGTTAGTGTGGATACCCCTAGGACCTGGCTGGCTTCCTGTGTCACTCCTGATAATTTTTAAATGGACTATGTCCTTTTAACCATGTTTTTAAAAATTGAACTACCCCCAATGTGAACACTTTCCATTTTGCTATATAATGAGAGTACTTTCATTCCTTTAATGTTTGCTTTTTCCTTTGATCTAACAATTTCTGTTCAAATTTCACAGTTTTCTGTTGCTTCAGGATTGAAAGAACCGATTACCCTGCTGGGAGCGTGAAATAGACTTAAAAAAATCTGCATGATATTTCCTCCCAGTGAAATTAATTTAGGTTTAAATACAGCAGGAAGGTATACACCTTGCGCTCCAGTGGCTTTCTCTCACACACCTAAGCAGTTTCTTATCCTGAAAGGGCACAGTCACCTGCAGCCAAGTGCTAGTCTTTTGTGAGGCTCCTTTTGGAGGCACTCTTTCTCTTTGACACCCGGCTTTGTGTAGGCCTGATGACACATTTGGAACTCTCTTATTTCTCTGAAGGCCAGCCTCAGAAGTCCAGTGGACCCTAGAGGCCCTGTCTGTGGTCGGGTTTTAAGTGTAGGAGAGAATTCCTGGGTGTTTTAGGAAACGCACCTTCTTGCAGGGCAAGGGCCATCAGCTCCAGAGCAACAAAGGACAATTTGAAGGGGATTGGGAGAGGCGCTCCACAGCGTCCCTGGCATCCAGGTCCCCTTCTGCACAGCACCCTGTCCTAAGTGATCCCGCCTTTGCCCTCTGAATCCCCCACCCACTCCGACTCACTGCTCCAGAGCTCTGCCGGGCGCGGCAAGCCTCACCACCTCCCCCAACCCTCGTCCCCTTCAAACCCCAGAAGCAGCGAAGCGCTCCGCAACGGGTCTCGGCCCACGTTCCCCAGCACCTCGGGGGTCGCTCCTGTGACCAGTCTCCCCAACGCCCTATAGTTTGCATCCTCCCCCTTCAACCCCCGTCGCAGGAGCTGTCAAGCCCGCGGCAGCTGAACCAGCTCCCGAGCGCCCGCGTCTTCTCTCCTTCCTTTGTGTGCGCGCGAGCGGAGTTGGGGCGGAGGGAGAAGGGGGAGGTCGCTCTGTCTGTCTGTCTCCCGCCGCCTTTGCCCGGTCTGCTCGAAGTGCGGTCGGGAAGGCGGGAGCCCAGGGGAGGGTGCGGGGAGCTGGCGGGGCGGCTCCGGGCCGCCTGGGCGCCCTGGTCCCAACAGCGCACGGGGAAGCGTGGACGGCAGTGAGACTCGGCTAGAGCCAAGATCAACCGCCCCGGCCTCCCCTCGGCCTCACCAGGCTCCCATCTAGCCCCCGACACCCAGAGAAAAACGTGCAAAGGCGCAGAGAGGGACGGAAACCACAAATAAATAGCGGCGGCAGCAGCGCGTCATCTGGTGGAGCAGGAAGTGCAGGCAGAGTCCGGAGGCTGGTGCTTTCTGCGCGTCCCCAGGACTTTGCCATGGGCTGGGGGCCGAGGAGGCTGCGAGCAGCCGGGCAAGGGCAGCGGCAGTGGCGCCCGCACCGGGGCTGAGCGAGCAGAGACGCGCGGGGCGCGGGGAGATGGCAGCGTCCAGCAACTCTAGCCTGTCCGGCTCCTCGGTATCCTCCGGTGAGTTTCAACTCGTCGGGCGCGGTTGCCGCGCGGGGTCTTGCACCCTGCACCCCAGGGTGGAGAAAGCCTACCTGTGGCCATCCTGCCCTCTCACTGGGAGTCGGGGCAGGCGTCCAGTGTGACACTTGTTTGGTTTGTCAGCAGCTGGGTGCCCTTAGCACCTCGGCGCCTGATATCTGACAGCAAAGAGGTGGGAGAGCAGTGGCTCCCTTAGTGTACGGGCACCGGAGTGTAGGGGCTTGGGGCGCAGCGGGCGAGCGGCGAAAGGAGCAGGGCAGGCTCTCACTTTCTGGCGCAGCTGGAGCGGGGGCTGGCGGGGCGGGGAAGGGTTAGGGCGAAACTGGGCGCCCAGACCTGTTTGCGGTGCTGCGCCCGCTACCTTGGATACCCAAATCTGAAGCAGAGGGGAGCAGACCCTCGCTCCTCGCAGACTTGGTTTTCTTTGTTTGTTTCAGAAATTAGCTCCGTGAAGACACTCGCTTGGTGCATGGGTTTGAGATAGTAGCAATAAAGAGATTGTGCCTTTCTGGTCCTGATTCAAGTGGGCGAGGGGAAGGGAGGGTCCAACCCAGCCTCTGACTCTTGGCACGTTTAAGTGTGTGTGTGTGTGTGTGTGTGTGTGTGTGTGTGTGTGTGTGTGTGTAAAAATTTCCTGTGTTACTTCTTAGACATTTTTCTCAATAAGACTTTGTAATTTCACTTTCAAGGTGTATCCCAACCCCCTTTTAAGTGTGGCTGGGCAAAGGAAGGGCTTCTTTCAGCTTTTCTATGGTTGATCAGCAGGTCTAATTGAAGAGAAAAAAATTGCTAATGAATCCGAAGGAGTAGGAATCAATAGAAGCAGCCCCACTGGTTTCTGAGTATGACAGGTTTCTAATCAGAGTGATGCATTAGGCAGAATTCCCCTACCTCTCTGGTCATTGAAAACTTTAATAACAAACCCCAAAGGAATAGCCGATAAGACATTTAGCGTGGTATACGATATTCAAGGGTCAAGATCTCAAAGTCCTATCGGAAATGCTCAATGTAGTAATATTGTATTATGTCATATTGTATTCCTTTATATTACCCCAAAATTAAACTCTCAGGAAGAAATATCCTTTTTAAAGGTCTTGAGCAGCAGGCCAGGCATAAAGGGAACAACATCCCTATATGTGTAACTAATTAAATCATAAATGAAAGGTGAGTTTAACTAAGGTGCAATTGTGAGGTGGCACAAGGTGATCTCTAGAAAGCCATCTGCTATCTTTCTTGGCAAGTTCAGTTCCAGGGAAATGGCACTTCCTTTATCTACCACTGCCAACTAATATAAAACAGTATTGTTAGGTGTATCATGTAGTTCAAGTTTCTGGTAGTAGCAGCCAATGGGGCAGAACAGTCATATCTTATTAAGAGCAGCAACAAGTTGACCGCCTGTGGTTTTAATTCTGAGAACTCAGCAAATGCTACAGCTTATTTTTAGTACCCTCAAACCACTGCTGCTGCTCTTCAATTCATTTTGGTTGACTAACATTGAATTTAAAATACAGTGATGTTGGCTTCCTATTAGCATATGGTTCTCCCTCTCAGAAAGCTGCCCACTCAAAAGTGAACTGGTGGGGGAGAGATGGCAAAGGGAAAGAAGAATGGAGGAAGGACAAGGAAAATAGTACGATCATGCGATTTACTGGTGGCATAAATTGCAGATGCTGTGGCATCAGAATTTTCAGATCTTTAAATAGCTTAAGAAACCTGATTGAAAATACTAACCCAGCCCTTGGAAGAATATGTTGATTTAAGGCAATACACTATAAGCTTTGGATGATGGAAATTGCTTTGCAGATAGGGTAGGGATGCTTCGGATGGTTCTTTTTGCTGCTTTATGTATCACTGTTTTTAATAGTAGCAGAAACTAAGAAATTGTATGAAAGCTGAAATTTAGAAAAGTGGACATGGATTTGTTATTTGGTGTGAATCAACCTATCCTGTATATTGGCTCATTCACCAATCCATGAGGCACTTTGTCTTGAGAAATACAGAATTATAGTTCCTCTTAAGCACACTTACCATTGTGTGGATCATGAATAATTCAGAGGATGCAAGCAATTCACACCTGTGAGAGGTGTTGGGCAGGAAAGAATAGAGCCTGCTTGTCTCAGCAGCTGTGTTCTCTCGGGCAAAGGCCAGAATCTGAAAAATAAGGCAACTTCATTAACCTATTAATCAGCATATTCCAGGGCCTACTATGTGCCTGGTAGTCCTGTATAATCCTCAGCGTCAAAGAGGTTAAGTGAGGAAGATAATTCAAGGATTCCTTTTAGCTCTGATGTTCTGGAATCAGCGTCTTTGAATTTTGGCTCCACCATTGACCAGCTGGGTATCTTGGCGGTATCTTGTTTGAGCCTCAGTTTTCTCTTCCATAAATGAGGCTAATACTATTAATAGCACTATTTAACAGGAGATTCAGATAAGAGGGGATTCAGATAAGGAGTGTAGAGTATTTAGTAGGGGGGTTGGTACTTATTAAGTCCTTGGTGCAAAAAAATCTTGTCTTTTGAGAGATGAAAAGAGGGTGCTCATTGTCTTAGACTTTGGGTGCAGAAATGAGTCCAACACACATGAAATCTGCTTCTTCCATCGTAAGCTAAATTTGATCTTGAGTTTTGGGCTCCATTGAACAAGCATTTATTGAGCCTCTTCCAGGTTTCAGGCATAGTTTTGAATGTTTGGTCTGGAAAGATGAATAAGATTCTTCCCCTTACCATATGCAACAGAAATGGACAAGCCAAGAACAACCTATGTTCCAGTTTAATCAAGTCAATTTTGTAGAGCAGAGTACAGGGGAAGGAATTGATTGCCTCAGTTTGGAGCAGCCATTGAGGGTGACATATGAATCGGGCCTTGAAGGATGAGTAGGTTTTTCCATACCGATTGAGGGACATTTCTGAAGAGGGAAGAGCTTCGGTCAAAGCCTGGATATGGGGAAGTTCATGGCTTTATTCAGGTTCCTTAGGGCTTTGATCCTTTTCCTTTGGAGGAGGGAACTCTTGCCTGGCAGTCATGATGATTGGCCCATAGGCAACAGCATGCACAGAGTTGCTGGATCAGTTAATGCTACTGCTGATGCAGAAGGCTTTCTTTCTGTTCAGGTAGCAGTGGGTTCCATGGAACAGGAAGCCCCAGGACATAGTTGGGCCATGGAGCACTAGAAAAGGAACAGTTGATTCTGTAGTATCCAGCACAGACCGAGGGGATCTCAACATGGCTAAGCTTTTCTGAGAGAAAAGGCTGCAGGAGCCTTAGGTTTGGTTGTGCTTGTACAAAGAGTACAGCTCTAATAATTTACTCAGTATTAAGCTCAAAGTCATCTGATTTTGCTGAGGATAGTCTCTCACTTGCTGTTGTTTAACTACATCACCCAAGTGTGTCCTTTATTCCGCATTACCAACCGAGAGATAACAAATGAAATAATCGGGTTAAAATTAATTTAAAAATATATTTTCTGAGAACTCTTCAGAAATTTTCTTCTGGAATATTCAATTAGATATAAGAGAAATTGCTGTGCCTTTGTTTTAATGATAACTGTTGGTAATTCAATTGCACAATCACCTAGATTGGCAGGAAGGTTTGATTGCTTTCATTATTGAAAAAGAGAGAGAGAGAGAGAGAGAGAGAGAGAGAGAGAGAGAGAGAGAGAGAGAGAAAGAAAAGTCCTTATCCTTAAGCTTTTAATCTTGCCTGTGGTACTTGATTATATTCTGAAATAAACAATGGATGATTTGCAAAACAGTTTTCTTAATAATCATGGGTTACATTTGCTTTTATAATTGAAATAGGAACTTTGGGGGCATTAGTGATGTGACTGTCAAATGGATCATTTCACTGAGTCAAGAAAAAAATGAACCCAAGCAAAGTAATAAGTAAATGAAATATTCCCAGTAACTGAACAAGGTAGAATATTAAATTTTAAAAAGGCCCCCAGGATAAGAAGTTAAGATTTTGAAAACACAGGTACACAATATTATAAAAATGAAGTTGATGCAGACTTTTTAAATTAAAATGCAAATGGAAAAAGGTAAAACTCAACATTGTGTGCAAAGTCATCAAAACATTAATTGGGAAAAGAACATTCCTGAATGGATTGAGATATTTTATTTATTTATATGGATTTATACAGCAGTATAGGGGGCCAGGTAAATAATGCCATTTTCTGTGGTCATACTGGCATTGACCCTAGAAATGATAGATTGTGACCAGTGATAAGTCTTCCATATTCCTAATGCAGAAGGCAAAACTAAACTCTAGTAATTCTGAAAAGACTTGTGTATGTGTAATTAGAAACTCAGTGGGTCCAATACTATAAAACCATATCACTGAAACAGATACTCACACTGAGAAGTTCTCGTTTGGGGCTTTGGATTCTCCAGAAGTTTTCTTCTGGAATATTCAACTATGTGTGAAAGAAATTGCTTTACCTTTGTTTTAATGATAACGGTTGGAAACTAAATTTCACAATTACATAGATTGGCAGGAAGACTTGATTACCTTTTTTTTTTTTAAATTTTAAATCATGTGCACAAAAATTCTGATTTAAAGCATTGCAAATAACATTGCAAAGTTAAAATTAACCCTGAGAGAGAAATCACTCACTCAGATGAGGATCATGGGTCCTTATTTTGCTGGTGGCCTTTCCATACCTCATTTTCATGCCTTCACTGTCAATTTGTAGTAACTCAGATGAATCCAGGAATACAGAATCTGAGAAGTAAAAATACTTGTTTTGAGTGTATTTGTTATGTTTCGACTCTTTCTTTAAAAAAATTTTTTTTTTAGTTGCAGATGGGACCCATAACTTTATTTATTTATTTTTATGTGATGCAGAGGATGGAACCCAGTGCTTCACATATGCTAGACAATCTCTCTGCCACTAAGCCCCAGCCCCAGCCTCTATGGTTTGAATCTTAAATGCCCTCCAAAGGCTACCTGATAAAGGCTTGATCCCTAGGGTGGTGCTATAGGCAGATGACGGAAACTTTAGGAGTTGGGGTCTGGAGAAGGAAGTTAAGTCATTGGGGGGGTGTAGCTTTGAAGGACCTTGACCCCTTCCTCTCTGTCTCTGCTTCCCCCACCAAGAGGTAAATGGACCTTTTCTGTCACATGTGGCCCACCATAATGTTCTGCCTTACTATAGGTGCAAAAGCAATGAGGCCAAGTGACCATGGACTGGAACTTCTGAAATTGGGAGCCAATTTAATTCTTTCCTCCTTTAAGTTGATTTGTTTCAGGTGTTTTGTCACAGTGGCGGAGAGCTAACACAATGTTGCATATTTGCAGCGTTTGACAAGGGGCCGACTGATGTATGTATTTTGCTGAAATGTGGATTCCCCCCCCTACTAATCCTATGAAGTGTATTGGATGAATCTGTCATTTGTTCCACTTTTGAGGGATGCCAACACCAGGTATTTTCCAAGGCCAATCTGTGTATGGTTCATCTGGACATTGTGTTCTGTGGCCTGCTCCCTGGGGCCTGGCCTGAGTGTGAGCCCTGCTGAGGGCCGTCTGCTGCTCCGTAGGGTCTCCTGTTTGTGCCCAATAGTGAAAATAAGTGGACATTTGGTTTGGAAAACCTGTACACAAGCAGTATCACACTGGTATGTTTTAGAATAGAGTTTTCTGCCAGAAGATCCAGATTCCTGCCAAGACAGATCCGGAGAAAGAAAAACGGACCTAATGCTAGATAGGCTTATGATTAATAGCACCCACCTATCACCTCCTGGTCATTTATCTTTTATGAGTGCATTTGCATCACATGACTTCTGAAATGTCATTTAATTTTCAAAACAAATGAGTTTCTCTTCACTTTCTTTTTCTATTTCTTTCCTTTCCTCTTTTCTTCCCTTTCTTCCTTCCATATCTCTTTCCTTTTCATTTTCCTTTCTTCTCTTTCCTCTTTCCTTTCCCCTTTCCTTTCTCTCTTCCTTTGCTTCTTCCTCTCCCTCTTTCTTTTCCTCCTTTCTTTTTCCCTACCCCCAAGCTGTTATTTGTCTGTTTTCTGTTTAGGGATGTTTTCATGAATTTTGCATTTGGTTTACTTTGTTGTGAACATTTCCAAACCCTGGAGCACCCTGATGTCTCTCCTTCCATTTGGCATGTGGGAAAGGAATTACACATGGATTCAGGTCAGAGGGTCAAGATGGGCACCTGTGACATAAAACACTGACGTGTGTCTCAAAGTTACTAACAAATGCAAAGGTTTATTTAAAGCCTCCATAGCTAGAGTAAGCCAGCTGGTATTAGATATGTGCTGACCCTAGAGGCTGTCAGATCTGCTAGGGACCTCTGTGACTGTCCATTGGGGTCTAAGGCACAAGTCCTGGGATAGGAACATGTTCACGAGGTGAGAAAACTTCCTGCTGTGCACCTCTGGTAAGCCAGCCACCAGCTGCTTGTGCAAATAACCTGCTTTCTTCCTCATTTATAATTGATCATACACCTTTGTGGGAGTTTATCTTTGAATACAGTATGGCAGAATTACAGCATCACTTTATTTTTGATGTTTGGCCTGATAACATCACACACTCTCACCCCTTTTGCAGTGTAACATTAACAGCATAAAAGTATTATTTTAAATCAACCAATGTTTAAATGTCCTTCATCCTTAATACAAGTTAGACTGATAGGTCTAGAATGAGGAGGATGTTGTTTAATAGATTTTTAACACTGTGTAAGTAAGATCAGGATCCCAGGCACTCAGGACCCTCCAGTGCCTCTCAGCTAGTTGCTGGTGGAGCTAGAGCCAGAGCTGTCATCCGGGTCCCAGGCTCCCATAACATCAGTTCTCCAACCTCCTTCCTGGCTCACCCCAGAGAGTAGCATCATCCTTAGAGATTTTGTTGCAGATTTTTTTTTCCCTGTCTGGATTCATGAAGGCTGTTCTGTTTAATTATTTAATACTTTCTAAAAAGAAGTCATAAAGTGCCTTGTGTTTTAAATGGGTCTTAGATCTTAAAGCTGTTGTGCCTATGGAGGCACAGAGATTTAAGTGAGCCAGGCCTGCCCCAACTATAGAGCTCTATGTCTACAACTAGATCCACTAGCCACAGGAGGCTACTTACATTTAAATTAAATAAAATAAAAAAATCAGTTCTTTCTTTGCACTAAGCACATTGTAAGTGCTCAACAGCATACATGGCCGATGGCTACCATATTGGACTATGCAGATATAGAACACTTTTATCACTGGGAAGAAAATTCTGTGGAACAGCACTGGTGTAGTTTTAAGACAGAGACCTAAGCAAAATGAATAAGCTAAGGATTGATCAAAGGCTCTCTTATTTCAGTGTTTGTTCCTTTTGCTCTTTAGCTTATATTTCATTAATTTCACAAACTGACTTTAAGAAAATGTCATTTGTTTTATAACTTTGAGGGAAACTCTGGAATGACAGCTGGAGAATGATGCTTGGAACAATAATTAAATGTCTGTAAAACTCCTTTAGTCTTGAGGCTTGATTCAAGTTAAAAAAAAAAAAAAAAAAAAAAAGGTCTGCTGTTTCCCTAATGGTAACTCAATTTCTTCTTGAAATAAACCCAGTGAGTTGTAATTTCACCCTCCAAAAGGAAAAACGTGTCCATGTCCAGAAAAAGTTTGGATCTTACAGTTGTATCTCTTCCAAAACATCATAAAGAAAATAGGAAAATTGTGAATGTGTGGACTGAGGTTGCTATGGCACATACAAGCATGTTATTTAAAAGAGATTTTCTACCAACCTGGCCATCAGCGAACAGTTTGGCTAGAAGTATTTTGCTTCGACAAAAGGCCCACATACAGGGCAAAGTGAATGCATTGGGGTTTTTTTTTAGAAAATAAAGTTGGCTTTTGGAATTTTAACCTCATTTAATTGGGAGAAAATGTATGCAAATAAGATGCAGGAACATGACAGTTCCTGAGAAAAGGAAGTAGTTCTCCTCCTTGAACTTCTTCTACCATCTTCAAGTACAACAAAGTGTAAAGGTGTAAAGGTGGAAGATATCTTTAAAGTGTCAAACAACTGTCAAGAAAGAGGTGGATGTTGTGGCCACTGGAGTCAGGAAGACTGGCATGTGTCTTATTCCTTATTGGCATGAGCTCAGATCACAGATGTAGGGCAGTATGAATCACAGAATCACTGGGTGATAATCTTAGGCAATTCTTTTCTCATCAGAGGTCCAATTCCTATATTTCATCACCCCCATGGTTGCCCTCCATGCCCCTATAGTACTGGCTGAGTTTCAAGGAAGGGAAACCTAGCACTTCCTTATTTCACATAAAATGCCATATTTGCAAAGTAAAATGCCTTTTGTTTAATGATTTTGCTTCCAAGGAATAAATCTGTGAGACTATAATGGGACAGTAAACAAATAGGAAGCAAGGACATGGCTTTGGGAATAAGTCTTCTGCAGCATTGACTTACAAGGGCCTGATTCTCATGACCTAAATTTCCCTGTCCAATATGGCAGCCACATGCGGCTATTGGTCCTTGAAATGTGACCAGTCTAAATTGAGATGTGCTGAAGTGTAAAATACAGGGTTCAAAGATAGTAAAAACAAACACAAAGAAATCAAAATATCTTGCTAATAACTTTTTAAGATTTTTGAATATATGTTGATATATTTAGACTAAATGAAATGGATTTTAAAACTAATTTTACTTTATTTAAAATTAAAAAATAATGTAGTTGTAAATGGATAGAATGCCTTTATTTCATTTGTTTATTTTTATATGATGCTAAGGATTGAACCCAGTGCCTCACATGTGCCAGGCAAGCACTTTGCCCCTGAGCTATAGCTCAGCCCCTATTTTAAAACTTGGGGTACTAGGAATTGAACCCAGGGGCATTGTACAGTGAACAACATTTTCGGCCTTTTTAATTTTTTATTTTATTTTTATTTTGAGAGAGGGTCTTACTGTGTTTGTTGGGATTGGCCTTGAGCTTGTGATCCTCCTACCTTAGCCTCTTGAATCACTGGGATTACAGGTGTGCACCACTGCACCAGACTAATTTTATTTTATTTTTATATGTTTAATGTAACTACTAGAATATTTGAAATTACGTGTGGCTCACATTATCTTTGTACTGGACAGCAGTGGTCTGGATGAGTCCAGTGAGGATGCTGTAGCCTTCATTACAGAATCCACCAGACCCAACCTGCTAACTCACTGCCCAGAGGCCCCATGGTTGCAGCCTTGCATACTTTGCAAGCCAGAAACTCATCCTCTGTCCAAAGGCACTTGAGCCTTAATTCTCAGATCCTGAATCTTACATTGATTTTTGAAATGATGTGCCATAGAGAGGGACAGTTTGGGACGTTTGTCAGGTTTCTGTTTAGACAAATTTTGCTTTTTGTTGTTTTGTTTTTGATTGTTATAAATCCAGACTTTAGATTTATGTACACTACTCCTTCCAGAGAAATCCTGCAATGTTCTGAAGTTGGAAAGGAATTGAGGAAACAAGGGACACATTTTTCTCTCTTCTTGTGTAGAAAACTCTTGTTTGCTAGCCTTTGCACAAGGTGTTCTACTGTAAAATTGTATGTGTGTGCACACGTATGGTTATGTTTGTGTTTCGGTGTATCTATATAAACACAGAGAGTGGAAGTGGATTAGATTTCAGACAAAAGTTATTTCTAACTGAATTTGTATCATATCTACACATTAATATCAAGGGAAATGAAAGTCAAGCCTAGCATTACTTTTAGTAATGAAAGAATCCACTTGGGATTATGTTAATGATGTGTAGATATTAATACACATAATTTGGCTGCCTAATATTGATTTAAGTTGCTCATTTAAATTCACTTTATTATAGGAAAATTAGCCATTTTATTTTACAGTGCTGGTCCCCACAGACAGTGAAAACATTAAACCATGTTTATTAGGTAAATAATACTATCTCCTGGCTTGCATATGCAAAGAGTGCACAATTCTGTCTCCCCCAGTGTGTACCCTTTGAGTTAGTTTCTGGTTGTTTCCAGCCAGGTGTCTTCTCCGCTATCTCCCTCATAAGCAATATCTGGGGTTGAAGTACTCAGTGACCAGGGCACAAACATTTTTTTTTCCCTCTGGAATTATGCCCTAGGACTGAACTTTGGCCACATGGGAGCCCTATGCTGGTTTTCACAGAGTCAAACTAACCCATGTGTCTTTTTTTCTAAATATGAATTCTTTCTCAGAAGGAAAAGCACTTGGTAGGGGCTTTGTAAATGCTGCTGAAATCATTAATTCATATTAAGAATGACCACAGCAAATCCTAGGTAAATGCACATGTAAGACACGATTTCAAGTTAGAATGTCATTTGTCCCAAGAACAAAATGATTGCCATAATACCTATTTGGTTCTGTATTCTAACCCCAGTGATAGCAGTAGGGGTATTTTGCAATAATGCACAGCAGCCTTTCAGTGAAGAGATGCCCTACTGAATGTTACTTTCTTAACTAGCTGGGTGTAAAGCTGCCATTCAGGAGTTCCTGGAGACATGGTTGCATCCATCTGGAGTTTCATCTGTGTGCCGTCTATAGTAACGAGTTCCATCCATTCTCTCCCCATTGAATGGATTGGTATTTCTTTCTATAGATTTAAATTATTTAGCTCTCTGAAACTTGTTTCTAACATCCACCTTTGGGCTTTGTAAATAAACGTAGTGTGAACTTCAAGAGTGGCATTGAGTGACAAGAATTTGGAAGTCAGAGATCTGGTCCAAGCATCAGTACCAGCTAGCCCTGTTAACCTGGACCTCTCTGAGTTTCCACTTGTTCGTAAGAATCAGAGGTGTAAATGTGTGTGAAAGAAACTTGAACATTGAAATATGAAACAGAAAATAAAAATATTAGGTTTCAAGTGGTTCACATTCTAAGAAGATGCTTTGTAGATTCCTTTCCTAGGGGATGGTAATCATTCAGAGCTCACGATCTTCTCAGATATATGAAAAAATTTCCCTCAATACATCACCTTGCTTGCCTATTTATTAATTTATTTATTTTCGGTGCTGGTGCTAAGAATCAAACCCAGTGCCTCACACATGCTAGGCAAGCACTCCACCACTGAGCCACAACCCCAGCCCCTCCCACTCTGCTCTTTAATAGCTTTTAAAATCTTGAAGTGCAATTTCACTAGTTGAAAATTTTTCTGCTCTGTAAGAAAGTGGTATGTGTCTCACAATCCCAGTGATATTTTAGATTAGCTTGGGACACTGCTATTTATACTTTCCCTTCTAGAGGAGTGGCTCTTTTTAAAATTAAAATTTATGTAAATCAATACACATTCTCCTCCATTTAAGATGAGATTACTCTCGATAAACTTATTGTAAATTTTAAATATCCTGAGTTGAAAATGTATCGAATACACCTGATCAACCACACATCATAACTTAGCAACATGGACTCACTAAGTTGCCAAGACTGGCCTCATAGCTTAGCAACATGGACTCACTAAGTTGCCAAAACTTGTGCTCCTCTTGCCTCAGCTTCCCAAGTCACTGGGATTGCATGGTAAAGTGCTTGACTGAGAGCTGGGCTCACTGTCCCAGCTCAGCATCACGACAGAGTACCTATTGCCCACTTTTAGCCCAGTGTAAGACTGAAACTCAACATTTGAAGTGCAATTTCTTCTGCATGCATTGCTTTTGCACCATCATAAAGTGAAAAATCATTAAATCAGGGAACAGTCTGAATGTGCAAAAGAATACCCATCATGGACATGCAAGTCATAAAGCATAGCAAAAAATCACAAGCAAGCCACCACCCAAGTTAGGAAAATTACCTATCCTTGAATTTTCCTCTGTACTCTTCTCCCTTCCTTTCCTCGTCTTTTTTTTATTTCCTCTCTCCAAATGTAACCACTCCCTTCAACTTTCTTATTCTCTTGCTTTTCTTTTTTCTTTTTTTTTTAAGAGAGAGAGAGAATTTCAATATTTATTTTTCAGTTTTCGGCAAACCCAACATCTTTATTTGTATGTGGTGCTGAGGATGGAACCCGGGTCGCACGCATGTCAGGCGAGCGAGCTACCACTTGAGCCACATCCCCAGCCCTCTTGCTTTTCTTTTAAAAATAATTTTGTCACATATCACTAAAACACACACTCCACAAAAGCAGCTATGTTTGCTTTATTCGGTGCTGAGTCCTCAGTGCTTTGCAACAGGGTCTGATCTGCAGTCAGCACTCTAACTAGATGATGGGCAAATGAGTACATCTGTATGCCAAGTGCTGTGTCATAGCAGTGCCACTGTAGCCCCTCGTTTTCCTTTTGTCTGCAAATCAGCTCTGTGAAGACCCCCTCATGGGTTCATTTTAGCTACATACCTTCAATGGTTTTCAGATTTTTTTTTTAACAAAGGAAATTCATGTATTTTTTCACTTAGTGGCAATAGACTCCCAATAAAATCACATAATCTTTGCTGTATCAGGACTTCCTAATTTGATTTGCAGCTCACAAGCCCATTTCAGAAGTGAACAGTGGACCCTTAGGAAACTTATGTAGCCAAAGTAGAGTTCCACACAGAAGGCTGCAGAGAAATATTTTACAACTGATGTAATTTACATGCTACAACAGGGATGAACCTGGAAAACATTATGCTAAATGAAAGAACCCAGTCAGAAAAGATTGAGTATTGTGTGCTGTTGCTTATATGAAACCTGTAGGATAGACAAATCATGAAAACAGAAAATAGATTAGGTTTCCCCCCACCACTTGGGGTTAGGAGGATTGAAGAGAAATAGGGAGTGACTGCCAATGGACATGGGTTTCTTTTTGAGTTAATTAAATTGATCTGTTTGTGGTAATGGTTGCACTATTTTATATATTATACATATATATATATATACACACACACATGTACATATTATATATAATATTAAAAGTCATCAAATTGTTCACATTTAAACATATGAATTGTGGAGTATATGAATTATATCCCTTCGAAACTTACTTTACAAAATGCCAGGCTGGGGCTGTAGCTCAGTGGTAGAGTGCTTGTGTTGCACACATGAAGCACTGGGTTTGATCCTCAGCACCACAAAAAAAATAAATAAATAAAATTAAGATATTGTGTCTATCCACAATAAAAAATATTTTAAAAGAAATGCCAAAAATGGATATAGTAAGAATAAGGCAAAATGATTATAAGACCAGCGGATGGGGGAAAAAAAAAACCCTTGAATCGAGTTGGTCCTGGACTGGGTGCCTATAATCAGACAGGAGACATTTCTGTCCTACTCACTGAGAATATCACCAACGTCATCAACACTTCATCTCTGTGGCACCCAGCCTGCTTTGCTAGGCTGAAATACTACCCAGGTGTGTCTGTCTCAACTGTTCTGGGGGTGTTTACTTTTATCTTAAGCAAGTAGAGGAAAAATGCACTTCATTGGATCAAATCTAAATATTTCTTCCCATTTTTATTTCCACGATTATCCTTTTCCTACTGCCAGCTGCCAGTCTCCTCTGATGGTCACATAGGGGCACAAAGGGACTTGTTCTCTATGGTGGGTTTCCAAGGTCAGTTCAGCCTTAACTGCACAAATGTCTCCCTTCCTGCAACACCCAAGAAATGTGGCATTCTCTTTCTGATTTAAGAATGAGTAAGGACAGCAGGTCTTCTCTGCTGATGCCGGACAAAGCAATTAGTGCATTTCTCATGAGTAGTTAATTGAATTTTTATCCAGCTTTCAAAACCCTGGGTACAACTCTTATGCCCTCATAGTAGAAGAAGAGTCATCCAGAAATCAAATATTTCCACTATGTCCCTGGTGCTCCTGACTAATAATACTGTGATGCATCTGTTGCTGCCTCCTGATGCCCCCACCAGATGGGTGCCCGTGCATTTCCAAGGATATAGTCTACTGGCTCTTTTGTTGTTTCTAATCAAAGAGCTGATACACTTTGATCACCCAGATCACAGTACTATGAATACTTTGTTAGAAAGACAAAATACTACACAGGTGAAGCTGTCTCAGATGTTCTGATAGTGTTTACTTTTCTACCTAACAAGTAGAGAAAAATGCACTTGATCAGATCTAAAATATGAATTAGTACAAATATAAAAATTTGTACACCAACATGCAGTATACTCTAATGACTCCAACTAATAAGCTTCTTTTAAACACCTGCTGATTCCAAATGCCAGGTTGCTAGATGTTTCCTCTTCCCCCGTGTTTAGTGACTCTTAGTGCAAGATTGTCTTTCTGTTGGTTGGACAGAGATTGGCTCTGGCATGGTGCTAATGGAAGTAAAGACTGGTGTCTTTTGGAGAACAGAGTCCCTGGGAGGCCTCTTTCTTGGACAGGCTTCAATATTCTGTGGCCTCTCTGTGGCTTACTTTCCTTTATGCTCTTCACCACCTGTCCTCTTTCTTTGTCCTCACAGGACAACTGAGATAGCCTCCCCCACCAAATACAAATAAATGTCTATTCAAAGGTGTGTGAAGACAAAGTAGGCACTGACATTTCTTCCTTAGTTCTTAATGTCCCATTCAGAGTATTTTCCTGGCATCCAGAGGAGGAAATAAAGTATAGGCTACAGTAGATTTGTTGTTCTTTGTCCTCCCTTGGATGAAATCTGATGGTCCCTGGTCTCCAGTCACACTCACGGGACAGATATTATGCCCTGTGCTGGCCTCTGTCTTAATCTTCCTAAGACTTTTTTTTTGGTGGGGGGTACCAGGGATTGAATTCAGGACACTTGACCACACCCTCAGCCCTATTTTGTATTTTATTTAGAGACAGGGTCTCACCGAGTTGCTTAGTGTCTTGCCATTGCTGAGGCTGGCTTTGAACTAGTGATCCTCCTATCTCAGCGCCCCAAGCTGCTGGGATTACAGGCATGCACCACGGCGCCCTGCTCCTCCTCCTAATTTAATGTCACAGGCCAAGCTATCTGTAACAAAAGAATCAGTGTTCCTGGAATCTGTCATCCATTCAAACTTTTTCCTCTGGCTAACAGCAACATGTGTAACTATCTCCCCACTTCCTGACGAGGCTGCAATTATTCTATGGGTTAGGTTTCAGCTGCAAACACAGAAAACCCTAATTGGAAGTGCCCAGGTAGCATGGTTCTGAGAGCTGGCATCTTGCTCTCTCTGCTTCTCTGCAGTTCTCCCAGCTCTGCCGTCTTGGTGGGTAAGCTTTGTCCTCAGTCTCTCCCTCTCCTTATGGTGTCAGGATGGCAACAACAATCCCTGGCATCAAAACTAGAAACAGACAAGGGATACTCTTTTCCTCCTCTCTCTGTGGAAAATGAGAAAACTCTCAGAAACATCTTCTCTCCCGTAAACCTCCCCTTGCCTCATTGGCTATAGTTTTGTCACATACTTAGATATGAACCAATCACTGGCAAGGAAATAGGATTCCCATGATGCACTTCATGCAGCCATGATCTCTTCCTGGAATGGGGATGGGTCAATCTCTGGTGAAGGAGTGGGAACTGGACAGAACAGGGTTTTGTTAAGGAGGAGGGTAAAGAGGAACAGAAATGTCTTCCACAGGTAGGTCATGAATGTCCTCAGACCTTGGAATCTCTTAAGGCCATGTTATGGTTTTGATGTGAGGTGTCCTGAGACAGTGTGAGAGGGTTCAGAGGGGAAATGATCAGATTGTGAGAGCCTTAACCCAATCTGTGAATTAATGCCCTGGTGGGATTAACTGAGCCAGGTGGGCTGTGGCTGGAGTAAGGGGGGCATTAGGGACGTGGCTTTGGGGTATATATTTGTATCTGGTAAGTGGAGACACCTTTTTCTGCTTTCTGATCTTCATGTGATCCACTTCCCTCTGCCATACTCTTCCACCATGATGTCCTGCCTCACTCTGAGCCCCAGGGAATGGAGCCTGTTGTCCATGCACTAAGATCTCTGAAATCTGGAGCCACCAAATAAATTTTTCCTCCCTTAAAATTGTTCTGGTTGGGTCTTTTAGTCACAGCAGTGAAAAAGTTGACTAAAACAGGCCACCACAAAAACAGTTTTAAGACACATCTCTTCTCCCAATCAAAGGACTTGGTATAACTTAGCCAAGGGCCAAATGATGATTGCAGCCCTTTCCTTTGTAATACTATCACTCCCTAAAAATGTGAGCTACTTCCCTACCAAATGAAGGTGAATGACAGCTTTTACTGATGTGTTGCTTTCACTTGTTAGTGCTTGATGGTTTGAAGTGCTTTGTGTATAGTTATGGAAAAATATAGGTCCATTAATTTAAAAAAATGGAAAGACTCTTTAGCCCTAATGAAAAGTGGGACAGTGTGTGTTAAAGGTTTTGATTCTTGACAGAGGAACATCCATGGGCCTGACACAAGCTGGAATTGTATTGTTAGAAAGTCAGGGGAAAATAATAGATGATTCAACCCCTTCTGGTTGCTATGGCAAGGAATTTTTAAGGCTTTTATTTAGGAGAAGTAGTGATCATTAGCAGCTCTTTGTTTTTAAAACAGAGATCCCTGCAAACTGTCAAGGCTCCAGTAGAATAGATGATTGGCACCTAACTAGAGAAAATCTTAGATTATTTGCAAAGAAAAGAGAACAGGCCCCAAACAGCTTTTGGACAGCAGGTTTGTGTTTCTCATTTTTAGGGCAGACTAAGGGATGTAAAGATTCCTGGGCTAAAAGTCACATGACCCAAGTCTACAATAGTTCTATCTCAGCATTTACTTTCTCTGAGCCCTGGGGCAAATGACATTATCATTTTGTAACTCTGATGCTCATCTGTAGAATTATTAGGTTGGACTAGATCATCTGCAAGGGTTTTTGAAATTTTTCTGATTCTGCCTATTTCCTTTTGCTAATATAAGATGCTGTGGTAGTTCCCCCAAGGGAGCATAGCTGTCCCCATCTGCATACACACATATTTCAAATAGTGGCTACCCTGGGCATCATTTGCTTCTGGTACCCAGTCTGTAAGATGTAAAGGACTGTTGGGTGCATGCTTTGCATTTGCTCTTCAGCCCACACTCTAAGTAAGCCCAGGGATATTCCAGGCATGCCCTAGGGCAGTGTCATATAAACCTCTTGGAATATGACTCATACTAAGTAATACATTTCATATCACAATCCAAGGCGCATTCACTCACACAAATGCATAATTCATTCAATGTATATTTAATGAGTATTAATCATTTTCTAGAGGTGATAGATACGACTGCAGTGAATAAAATGGACCAAATTTCTGTTCCTCGTGGAGTTTTTAAACAGAGAGATAGTAAATAAAGAAACTATAATAAGAAACTATAGTATGTATAAGCATCTTCATATATAATTGTATTGTATGTAATTTATTTTGGTATATTAGAAGGTGATAAGTTCTATGGAGAAAAATATGAGAAAGTGAGACAGGAAATACCACAGGTAGGGGGGCTCTGAATTTTAAGTTGTGTGGTCAGGGAAGGCTTTACTGAGAAAGTGACATTTGAGAGGGAAGGAACCCTTGTGCCCATATCTGTGAAACAGCATTACAGACAGAGGGAGCAATAGGTGAGAATGCACCTGGAATGTCCCAGGAATAGGAACAAGGCCAATGGGGCCAGAGTGAAGGAGGTACATGGGACTGAACAGGAAGGAGGCTGGCAAATCATGGTGGGCTTTGCTGGCCCTCATAAGGACTTGGGTTTCTACACTGAGATTGGCATCCCTGGATGGTTCTAGAAGAGAGTGCCATGATCTGAAAGACCCCACTCTGGATATTATAATTGAGAGTAAACCAAATACATTTCTGCATGCATGTGCAGGTGTGTGCATGCACACATAGAAACACAAGTTCTACGAACAGCACTTACCCTGTCATACCTGATGCTTCTGATATTGTCTTTTCTTTTGTATTTATACTTATTCATTTAAAAATCAGGATAAAGGGGGTGACTCAAAGTGAGGTAGGGAGGGAGAGCATGGGTGGAAAATTACCTCTAGATAGGGAATAGGGGTGGGAGGGAAAGGGAGGGAGAATGGGAATAGCAAGGATAGTGGAAGGAGACGGTCATCATTATACAAAAGTCATGTATGAAGATGTGAATTTGGTGTCAACATACCTTATATACAGAGATTTGATAAGTTGTGGTATAAAGGTGTATTGAGAATTGTAATGCAAAAAAATTATGAAGGTAATGCACTCCTTTATTGTGATGTATGTAAGAAATTAAAAAAAAAAGTCAGGATCCACATGTTGGTTTCAGGATCCACTATAGAGCAGTGGCTAGCATTTTGTAAAACAGATAATAAATTGGCCTGGGACCTCAGAGATATGGTAGATTCAGTTTCTTTGTGCCAAACACAGTTGTGGTAGATACAGCATTTGATGTAGATCTTGTAGTCATATGTTAAAATGATTTTCAAGAAGTTTATTTTTGTGTTTGACTTGCTGCAATGAGAGCACCATAATATTGCATGATCATTTATAAATTTTTTCTTCTTCCACATATTCATTAATTTATTTATTCCCAATTCATACTTTAAATAACTTTTTTATGAAAAATTTTTGTGTGAAAAATTTCAGATATGTTCCATCCTTACTCGGCTTCTTATCACTCAGCTTCAACAGCGATCAAATCATGGCCAGGTGTCACCCCCATCCCTGGGATTATTTTGACACAAATCCCAGACCTGGCATAATTTCATCTGTAAATATTTCAGTTGGTTTCTCTAAAATATAGGGAATCCTTTTTAAATTTAGAAAATATGCAGTATCACTCTGGTGTTGATGCACACTCACCCAGTCAGTCTGATTGGCAGTGTCTTTGTTCACCAGTTTGCAAAGGGAAATTCAGAAGACCTTCTTGGAGAGGACCTGTGTGGTTGTGCATTCTTTCCCCTTTTTCTGTAGATGGTGTTTCTGGATATTTCCAAAGCCCTGATGAAGCAGGTGCCGTTCCATCCCTCAAAACGAGTCAGTTCAATCCTGATTCTTTTTTAATACTTTCACTGATACTGAAATACAGCTTGCTTTTCTGTGGCTCTTGACTAATCAAACAGTAAATACCTTGCATAAGGTCATGGATCTTATTCAACTTTGTACCATCTCAGGGACTTAGGACGGATCCTGGCACACAGCAGCCCTCACATTTTTGTTAATATTTTACTTGTGTTTCTCTATAGAAGTTGGAGTAACTTCTCCCCTAGCCTTCAGCCTGTCACTCCTTTTTTGGATCTGAAATGTTCCCCAGGGTCTCATGTGTTGAAGGCTTTGTCTTCAATGCAGCAGTGTTCAGAGGTGGGGCTTTTGGGAAGTGATTAGGTCATGAAGGCTCTGACCTCATCAATAGATTAGTTCATTGATGGTTTCATCATTTGACTGGACCATTGGGAGGTGGTGGAAACTCTAGGAAGTGGGACCTATTGAAGGGAGTGTTCTTAGGGACTACATCTTTCTCCAGCCCCTTCTCCTCTGCTCTCTCTGCTTCATGGCAGGCAGCACAAGCTGAGCAGCTTTGCTAGACTCCACCTTCCCTGCCATGACATTCTACCTCACCACAAGCCCAGAATTGGGTCCGAGCAACTACTGACTTGAATCTGTGGAACTGTGAGCCAAAATAAATCTTTCTGTCTCCAAGTTGTTTTTCTCAGGTATTTTGTCACAGTGATGAAGATCTGACAAACACAGGCCATATGTCGCGACTGTGTTGAAACCCTGACTTTTCTAGAAAGTCTCATCTGTACCAAGATGGAGAGCCTTTCTGAATCAACATCCGCTTTCTGGGAGGAACCTTCAAGTTAAGCTCAGTTCTTACAGAATTCTTTATCTCTTCTATTTCACAAACCCATGATCCTTATCAATACTGGAGTGCTCATCTTCTAGAGGTATCTGCCCTCACTTCTATTAACAAATTTTTGACTGCAGACTTATTTGATAAGGGTTACATTTTTGAAAATGTTGTCATTTCTGAATTTAATTTTTTTTTTCAGTTTTAGATGGACACAATACCTTTATTTTATTTGTTTATTTTTATATGGTGCTGAGGATTGAACCCAGTGATTTACACGTAGCAGACACTCTACCACTGAGCCATGACCCCAGCCCCCTGAACATGATTAATAGTTATAATTTCAGATGATGATAAATAAATATTTTTACATTTGAATACATGGTATATACTAATCTGCTCTTGGCTATCCCTTATTTACTTATTACCCAAATATCTTATCTATGAAAATTGTCAGGGAGGTGCAATACCCTGGGTCTTATTCTTCTCATCCTTGCTTTCTCCCACCTTTCCCTCTTTTCTCTGGTTGCTGGGAGCCCTGGTGTAGGCTCTAGGAACATAAGGAGATGTGAAGCAGCCGTATTGGAACTTTATTCTGAGTTTGTCTCCAGTGGACTGTTGCTCCATGCATGCAGAGACCCTGAGGTCACTCGCTGCTGGCAGAAGGACTGTCACACACTTCTTAAATTTTTTTTGGATGGATGACTAAATGAATGGCCCTCACTGTAAAGGAGTTCACAGCCCGAAGTTGAGGAGTGAGTGTGCACTTTGTGAGGCATTGTAGAATTGTGCATTCATTGTTAGTCATAAATCCTTGTTGTTCACACTCCTTGCTTCCGTTGCTACCACTTCTGTGTTATTTACACCCTCTAATAGACACCAGCAGAGGTTCTACATGGGGACACTTACAAACAGTGGCTCAGGTCTCCGCCCCTAGATTGAGAACAAGAAGAGTGGGAGGCTGTCACCCATTCACTTTTCCTGGCACAGTAGTTCTGTCTCCATGAAGCACTCCCAGTTTTCCATTTTTTTTTTCTGGTACTATAAATGACACAGTCTTGGGAGAACTTCTGGATGTCCTGATTAAGGGTCTTGCTTAGCCTGGAGCCAGGCCTCTAGTCACATAATTTCGTACCAGGAGGAAAGCATTTTCAAACCAGCAAGCAAGTCTGAGTCTGTTTTCTGAGGTCTTTTTTTGTAGTTGAGTTACAATTTCATGTTTATGGTGTGCCAGGAGACATTTACTTCTGGTTAACAACAGGAATTAAAATACTTGTTGCTATGTCATTCCAGGGCAAGGATTTTTTTTTCTGGTGGAAAGTTATATCCTTAGTGTGTGTGTGTGTGTGTGTGTGTGTGTGTTTGTGTGTGTTTATGTGTGCTCACATGCATGCATGTGTTTGTGTCTTTGTGTCATAGGCCAATTCAGCTCCCCAGGGAAAGAAAACTTGGAAAGAACCATAACCTATGGGACAAAGTTTTAGCTACTGTCTTTTGGTTTTGAATTTTTTATTCCTCTTCCTCAAGTGATTGATTCTGAATATGAAAGAGTTCTTTTAAAGGGTGGAAATGATGTCATTTAACATTTCAATAGTTATAATTAATTAATCTTATTATGTAAACCAATTTTTAAAAATCTCCAGGTGGGATTTGCAAGAAGCCTAAGTAATTCTCTAGGTGGTGGGATGATTGACAATCCAGAGTCAAAATGTCAGAGAAGCAGCTATTTTTAGGAGGCTGGAACTTCTCTCTTTTTCTAAATATACGTTCTGGTTACTAAAAGAGTCCTTGTAGATTTCTCTCAAAATTGAAAATGTGAGAAAAGGAGGAAATTACAATTAATAGCCTTAAAATTCCAATTAATCTCTCAAATAGTGATTAATTTCCAGAGACATGGAGACTCCGCAGTATATCTTAGGAAAAGGAAAAGACAATTAGGATTGGGGAAATTGGTAGAGGACACTTGGGTAGGTGGAAATCCCACCAGGATTGAAGACTTCACTAGGATTGAGATAATTGACAAGGCTGGCAGCCTGCCAAAAAATGGCATCTACTGCATTTTCTTCTTAATGGAGCAAATGTGCCCATTTTGAAATCCACTGACCATGTCTCCTATCTCTTGTCTCTTTGTGGAAATCTTCAAAGGATTTGTTGTCCAAATACATTGCTTTCTTTGTTGCCCTTTAACTTATCATTTGGTGAGGCAGTGGGCACTACTCTCTCCTGTGCTTGCAGCCAGTGTGGGCCTTCTCCCTCTCTCCCTTAACAGTCAGCATCTCAGTGAGCTAGTTCAAGTCTGTGTTGGCACAAGATAGAGGATGCTTTACATATCTGAGACCACAAGGGCTGATTGATGTATCTTTTTTTTTTCTTCTATAGAGACAAATAATTCAATTGCATTTTTTTTGTGTGTGTGTACAAATTGGTTAAATTGGGATGAAGGGAAAATTAGCATGTTCTCATAGAGTTGGCTATACTTATGAAAATAATACTTACATTACATTGCAAATGCTAAGTTTGCATTATTGGATGGAATGAGTCTTAAGTAGATTGGAGCTTATTTGTATACCTGAAGTTTTAATTACATGGTAATGAAGATGTGGTTCAGCTTTTATAGGAGCATGGCTTTTGATCTGCTCCTTCTTTCGAACAGTACTTATTAGGAGGGAAAACCTCCAGAGAATGAGGAGTAAACATTACAGTCCCTTGAACGGCTAAGTATATGCAGCATTTTACAGAAGGAACATAAGTGAACTAACCATTCATGGTCAGTTGTAAAACTTAACTTTCAGAGGATTTGTCCAGCTACACTGACCTAGAAACTAAATAAGCAGTTTGGAAAATCTGGTTTGTGTGTGTAATTATTTTTATATTATCTCAGGCTGCAAAGAGAAAACCACGGTAGTTATCTGACCTATTGCTCTACCATGGCCTTTTCTCCAACACAGTAATTATGTAAGACTCAGCATATTTTTAACTAACTATGTGCATATGGAACGTTTTTTCTACGTAGATTGTCCTGTCTATCTGGAAACTACTGAGTGCTGTTTTTCACCCTTTCAATATGAATGAAAAAGAAACCTTACATTGTGTCCAGTGTTAACACTGATGGACTGGGAGGATCATTGCGGAAATGGGAACAGTTAGCCCTTTTGTTATCTGAAACAGCATTGAAAGTTGTGAGGTATCAGTGCCTTTTAATTAAAATAGAAAATCAATCTTCAAAATGAAAGAATTCTAACAATGCTTTTCCTTTTGAATATAAATATTTAGTTGGGATATAGGGTACAGGATGTCTTTAAAGCTCTAAAGTCCTTTGGGTTTACTGTTTTTAATTCTAGCTCTTCCTTTAGTAGCTTGGAGCAAATAGGCGACTTCCTTTAGAGTGCATGCATGCTTGTAAGGTTATCTGAGTGAAAGATACTTATTTGGTAATTTGCCATCTCAGCACCATCCCTTGGGATTCAGGGCAGCAGTCTAATCAGAGTGCCCTGGATGGTTATCATCATGATAAGCCAGCCTCCTAATCAAAGACATTAGCTTTTGTTTAAAACATAAAATTGGTAGAGTTCAGATATTAATAAAACTAGATTTAGCCATAGTTTTAACTCTCTTCATCTTACATTAAAAAAAATACTTCAAAGGAAACAATTTATTGGAATTAATTATGAAATTCTACAGGGCCTTGAGTGATTTTAATCTTATTTGGGATTGTGACATCCCCTCCCACTCATCTCCCCAACCCTCAGCCTCCCCGCTACCCCCACTGACAGCATAGCTGCTCCTTCTGCTCTCAGCTGCTTAGCTGGCTCCCTTCCTTTTAAGTTTGTACTGTAGCCATAAATACCAGACTCTCAGGCCATGCTTAGTGAAGACTGACACGTGGAGTGGCGTCATTCAGCATCTATGTTGAAAGGGTGTGTCCTACTGAGATACACTTCTTAAAGCTATGTTTTAATACAGACAGAAATTTAGGCTGTTTTCAGGGTGGGCAGGCTCCACAGGGCTGACCCAGTGTTTCTTAATCCTGAAGCATTAGAGATGGTTTTCAAAAACACAGTGACTCATGCCACATTCCAGATCTAAAAAATTAGGATATCTTGGAAGTAAGACTAGTGTTCCTCATGTGCAGCCAAGGTAAAGATACATTCAGTGTTTCCCAACCCTGTTTAGGATGTTTAGGGATATTGTTTAGGAAGGGGTAAAATTGCTAATTTAAAGAAGTCTGAACTAAATCAAGGATGTATTTTGTAATCTTTAGGGTAAAAATTGAAATAATAAAAGAAGCTATAACTAAAGTGCTAACAAGGACAAATAATAATAATAATAATAATAATAATAATAATAATAATAATAATAATAAAAGGCAGTGAAAAAAAGAATAACAGACAAGATTGGGATGAATAGAAAACAAATTGCAAGATGGTAGACTTAAAAGAAATTATGTCAGTAATTAAATATAAGCAGTTTCAGCATTCCAATTAAAATACAAAGATTGACAGATTGGCTAAAAGTAGCCACTTGTAGTAGGTTTAAAATTGAAAGTATTTTACAAAGTTTTAAATTTAAGATACTTTGTGTGATGACTAGAAGGGTTGAAAAGTAAAATGTTAGAGGTATAGATCATGTAAAAATTAACTAAAAGAAATTTTACATCACTATGTTAATATAAAAAGTTAGACTTTAAAGCAAGACTTGTTATGAAAGATACAGAAGGGCATCTCTCATAATAAAACAAAGTTATATCAATCCTAAATCGTAGGTCCTTGCCATGTCTTCAGACTATATAAAGCAAACAATGGCAAAATTCAAAGGAGAAACATACAAATCCAAAAATCATTGTCAGAAATTTTAGGAAGATAAAAATCAATAAAGAAATTGAAAAATATGATTAACCAACAGAATACTATAACAAACAACTGCATTCCTTTTAAATATACATGAGTTCTTCTTTTAAATGCTCATAGAACAAAATCAAACACATGTTGGCCATAAACTATGCTGCAGTAAACATCAAGGAACTGGAATCATTATATGTGTTCTGAAAAATATAAAGTATAATTAGGACTCAATAGTACAAAGATACTGTTAGAAATACTAGGGTGCTGCAAGGAATCAAACATGTGCTCAGAGGTAGCCGGCAAGGCCAACTTTACTTCTACAGGAGGAAGTGCTGGGAGCAAGCACACTCCGGTGGGCAGTTCCCCTGTTGTTATCCCTATTGCAGCATTGCCCCTTGCTTTGATAGGAGGAGCTTGGGGTTACAATCTACCCAAGTGGCTAATTTTAAGATTGGGGAGGGCAAAGGGAAGGGCTTCAGTTAAAATGACTACAATTGGATACAGATTGGAAAGCTCAAAATTGGCTAATGTTTGGATCTTACATCCCAATTAACATTAAATACTATATTCTGAAAATGGCTTTCTATTTCTCATACTATCTAGGATATCTCCAAATATTTGGCAAATTAAACAAAACACTTTTGAATAACTTACTCATGAAGAAATAACAATGTAAATAAGAGGCTATTTTGAAATTAATGATAAAGATCATAAAAATTTAACATAAAAACATGTGAGATGAAACTATAGTAGTACATAGAAGATGTGATAGTTTGGATCTTGAATATCCCACAGTGTCTCTTGTGTAAGTCGCTGTTCTGAGTGCTTTATAGTATTATCTCTTTCCCCTTAAATCCTTTAAATCAGTAGTGTTGGGTTGGGGTTTTAGCTTAGTGTAGAGCACTTGCCTGCACATGTGAGGCACTAGGTTCGATCCTCAGCACCACATAAAAATATATAAACAAAAAAATATATTGTGTCCATCTACAGTTAAAAACACTTTTAAATAAAATAAATAAATAGGTTGTGTTATCCCTATGTGTTAAACACATAGGGGAAGGCTAGGTCCTCAATGCAGCAGTTTTCAGAGGTGGGACTTTAGGGAAGTGAGTAGATCATGAGGGATCAAACCTTATTGGTGTATTAGTTCATTGATACCTGAATGGACATCTGGGAGGTGCTGGAAACTGTATACACTGGGGCGTGTTGCAGGTAGTAGGTGATTGGAAAGGTATTGTTCCCAGCCTCCTCTTCTCTTTCTGCTTCCTGGCCACCATGAGATGAGTAGCTCTGCTCCATCACGCCCTCTCCAACATGACCCTCTACCTCACCACAACAGACTTATAGCAACGGAGCCAGCTGACCGTGGACTGAAACCCCTAAAACCATGGGCCAAAATAACCTTTTCCTCCTTTAAATTGTTTATGTCAGATATTCTGGTCACAGCAACAAAAAACTAACATAGAAGGAAATTTATACTTTTCATATATATATATAAATGTTGCAAAGAATGATTTAAACATTCAATTCAAAAAATTAGGAAATAGCAAATTAAATATATGGGGGAAAAAAGAAAATTATTAAAATACCAGAAGAATCCAAAGAAATAGGAAATGATATGCAATATTTAAAATTTGGCAAAAATCAGTGTGGAGCTTGGACAAATTAATATAATTGATAAATCCCTAACAGGCCAATCAAGGAAAAAAGAAGAGAAAACACAAGTTAGGAACTTAACGGGGGTGGGGGGCGGGGGTAAGGAGTCATCATTACAGATCATAGAGGTACTAAAAGGATAAGTAAATTTGACTACTTAGAGAAATTTGACAAATTTCTTCTTAAATACAGTGAACCAAAATGGACAGGAGAAGAAATTGAAAATCAGAATAATCTGATACCTACTATTTAAAATGTGTACCATTGGTAAATGTCTCCAGAAATTAATTCCAGACTCATAATAAATTATTGCAAATGTTTAAGGAAGAAATTATGCCAATTTTTAAGCAAATCAATTTCAGTGACATTAAAAGATAATACAACATGATCAAATAGGATTTATTCTAGGACTCCATGGTTGATTAAACATTTAAAAACAATTAAAGCCTCATTAAAAGAATAAGGCAGGAAATTATTTCAGTAGATGGAGTAATTTGATTCAGTTGAACATTTGTTATTATAAAATCCACAAACTGCCAGTAGAGGGATTTTTTTTTCAATTTGATGGTAGGTAACTTCATACCTGATAATATAATAAATGCTCTATGAGGTTGGGAACAAGACAAGGATGTTTTCTACCATTGCATATATCTAACAATGCTCTGGCAATTCTCTCCAATGCAATAAGGCATGAAAAAAGTTGTCATGAAGATTGAAAATGAAAAAGTTAAATTATTTTCTGCAGATTGCATAATTGTGTGTGTAGAAAATCTAAACAAAGCTATAAAACAACTATTAAAAATAATAAATGAATTTAATAAGGTTACTGAATACAAGTTCAATATCAAAAGTCAAATGTATCTATATTAACAACAAATAATTGGAAAATAAAATTTGAAACTATCATTTATAGTAATGTTAAACAAAATCACATAACTAGCAATACATCTAATGAGAGATGTGCAAATCTTTTGTAATAGAAACTAAAAAAGGCATTAAGCAAAATCAAAGATTGTTTTAAAAATGGAGTGATGTTACCATTGCATGTTAGATGATTGTAAAGATTACCCACTTTGATTTATAGAGTCAATGCAATTTCAATCTAAAATGAGTCAGCTGCTTTTTGTAAAAATTGTCCAACTTGTCCAAAATCTAAATGGAAATGTGAAGCACCATTAATAACCAACAAATGTTAAAGAAAAAAAGGAAAAAGAGAATTTGTAGTGTTAGATATCGATCCTTCAATAAAGCCATAACAATTAAAATAGTATGGTCTTAGCTCAAGGACACCTGAATAGAGTGAAGGAATAGCATCCTACAATAATTGTTACAGATATACCTGACAAAGTAGTTGTTTTCAGACTATATAAAGAATCCTATAAACCTATTGAAAAAATATAGTCAATCCAATTAAAAATTTGACAAATCAACATATAATAAGATGTTTGATATCATTCCTTATTAGGGAAATGCAAATAATAACAAAAATATGCTGTTATGATGTTCTTATAGGGAATTACTAGGCCATGTGGTAGGTATATATTCAGCTTTCCAAATTATGTCCAAGATGTCTTCTAAAGTGGCTTAATTAGTTCACCCTTCCATTTAGCAATGTATGAAGATTTGACATGTGATATATCTATTCCATACCTATGCCCCCTTTCTTATTGACTTAAAACTCTGAAAATTCTTTTGACTTGGCTCTCTGAAATCCTTTCAGAAGTAAAATTCCATTCTTTTCTATATTAAGAACAGGATGCTTTTCTTTAAAAAAAAATTGTTAGTATATTATAATTATACCTAGTAGTGGGGTTCATTGTGACATATTCACACATGACATAATTTGTTCTATTTCACTCCTCAGTATTTTCTTCCCTTCCTTCCTCCCTCTAATTCCCCTTTCTCTACTTGTCTCCCTTCTATTTATTTTTTTTTAATTGGTGCATTATAATTATACATGTAGGTGGTTTTCCTTGTGATATATTCATACATCCACATAGCATAATTTGATCAGTTTCCCTCTCCCCCTCACTCCTCCTCAATCCCCTTCCTTTACTGATGAACAGGAAGATTTTCATCAAGGGAAAGGTAATTACATTTGACCAAGCTGTAGAAAACACCATAGGTGGAGCAGAAGCTAACAAACATGGTAGGAAAGATGGTCTCAACTCCACAGATGGACCATCCTAAGGCCATTTACCAAAAGAGAAACCATTAGGTGAAATTAATGTTCTTAATTGAGAAGCTCTTACTTCTTAACCATGAATATATTCATTCCCCTATAAATTTCCAAATTATGAAAAATTATGAAACAATTTATGATTAAGTGATGTTACATGTGACCATAGTAAGTATAACCATAAGGGACTGACTTTTAGGACATATTCCAAAGCTACTAAATTTTAAGTAAGTTACATACATACTTAGTAATATAACTAAGTTATGATAAAAAGAAACCTAAGCCTGGAGATGTAGCTCAGTGGTAAAATACATGCTCAACACCTGGTAAGGCCCAGCGTTCAATCCCTGGTCCCCCACCCTAACCCCCCCCCCCCAAAAAAGAAAATTTTTTTTGCTTTCTGTGTTTGTTGAATGCACAAACAGGCTTATTTTTAAAATCCTATATTATTTAAGAAGAGATTACAGGAGAAAAAGTCAAACGCTACAGGCTCAGGCACCATTTCTATTACTAACTGCATGGCCCTATTCAGTGTCTTTGTGTCAGTCTTCAGAATCTACAAAATTGATGGAACATTACACCTTCAGTTTACTGAAAAGGTTATTGTGAGGAACAATTGAAGTGACCTATAATAACTAATCATATAGGAATTTTAAAGCTAACAAAGCACTTTCTACGTATTTTCATTTTTTAAAGTTACAATACTCTTGTATTTGGTAAAGTGCAATTCAAAAGTAAGGTATATTTTTTTATATGATAAATTACCGGATAGTCTTATTGGTTATATGCCCTTTGCCATAAGTGAAGTCTGGTGCAGGCTGTTTGCAAGTGTATTTTGCCCATTTCTCTTTGGCCTTAGTAGAAAGCAGTGGAGGGAATGACTCATAATAAGTAAAACATGTATCATCTCCTGGAGATAGGAAATAAGGATAAAGGCAGATTTCCATTCAGGAGAATTTATTTGGGCTTTGGAAGTAATTTAAAATGGCTCTTCCCTCTGTTGGCAATTTGTAGCCTGCCTGAGTTGACACCTCCATTTTCAATCACAGTGAGATTGCTTTTAGTTGCAGGGAATTACTAAAGTCCTAGCCCCGCAACTCTGAAACCAAGCTCTTTTCAAACTCTTTATAGATCTAGAGCACACAGAATAAGAATGCAATCTTCTTTCCTGATTGTCATCGCATGCTTCACAAATTATTTAAATTAATCCATAATTTGTCTAAATTAAGAGGGGGGAAGGATATAGCCTGATAAGAATTTTGCCCTATTAAATCTGGATATGATGAATTAGTCTGGAAAGATTTGTTTGCTGTCAAATAGGTCAACTTTGTTGTGAAGTGTTTATTGGGTTCATCTATACATGTGGGCTAGTCTAAGAAAAAAAATCATATGTGAAGTGATTAAAATCTCAAATCAGTCTACTGAAGCCAAGTATGAGAAGGTGTGTGTGTGTGTGTGTGTGTGTGTGTGTATGTGTGTATGTTTGTGTGTGTGCACACATGTGCACAGCATGCTTTCTGACTGTCCATGTGTAGGGGGAAGTGTGCATGTATGTTTGGAGCAAAATGTTGATTCTCTTTGTGAGACTGAGTCTGGTATTGGAGCTAGTATTCAGCATCTCTTGTTTTCTTATCCTGGTTTTTGCCTTTTGGAAAAACCTAATCCTGGAGTAGAACAAAGTCTTAATCCTTACTATCTCCAAGGCACAGAGGAGGGGAGCAGATTACCTGCTGTGAGCTCCTTGAGACCCACTTTTAGAAATCACCACTAATTGTATTGGCAAAGGTGACTTACCTCATGCGGGGGAAGTTCTAATTATTGAGCGGATGTTAGAGTCACTGAGCTTTCCTGGAGTTAAGACATTATTCTGAGACATGTCCTACAAGCCGTGGGATTAGGCCTTTATTAATAAAACTCCTGAAATGGTGTTTGCAATGTGTCATTCCACTTGAAAAAATAAATAGGATGGAATTAAATGAACACAGAAAGATTACTTATCTTATAATTAAGAACATTGTATGAGAATGAATTTTGAATTTATAGCAGTTTCTGGGCTGGCTAGAGAGACGTATTAAATAACTTTCCTTTTTAAAAAACATCTTTTGAGACATAAATTCTCTGTGGGGAAAAAACATAGAACAATGAGCTGTCTTTTCTCAATTGATTGCCTGTAGCATTCCAAGTGCTTTGAAAAACTAAGGGAAATTTAACATTTTAAAATGATCTTTCAGAAATCTATAATTGTAAGTAAGAAAAAATGAACCAAAGTCCTAAAGTATTTAGACTTTTTGGAAACTTCATGATGTAAGTAAGCTAGGTAAGGCTGGGGATAGATCTATCGAGGATGGAATGAAACATAAACATGAGTCATTAATATTTTTTTAATGGCCCACTGGAGAGCAGAATGTTTAATGTGATTTTAAAAAAGAAAGAAAGAGGGGTGGGGTTGTGGCTCAGCAGTAGAGTGCTCGCCTAGCATGTATGAGGCCCTGGGTTCCATCCTCAGCACCACATATAAATAAATAAACAAACAAACAAACAAATAAATAAATAAATAAATAAAATATTGTATTGTGTTCAACTACAACTAAAAAATAAAAAAAAAAAGGAAAGAAAATTTCCTGTCTTAGAAACTTCACAGAACTTTATTTCATTTTTATTTGCAGTGCACAATAACCACTAGCATTAGTCGGGGTCTGTGAGTTTCAAGATCTTAGCTAAAATGTCATATGTTCTTAAATACAGCAATGTGCAGAGTTGAAAATCCCCTGTTTTCTACATGGAAAAGAAAAATTCATTTATATGGATCAGAATCGAGTTCATACTGATTTGCCCAATCAGGGGCTTTTCAAGTTTTCTCTGGAATTATCCTGATGATCTAAATTTTTCTCAATGTAGGCTCCAAATAATTAACAGAAAAAAGGTATAATTTTAAGATATTTGGATAACGAATAGATTTTGATAAACTGTTTTTTTTCCTTCATTTTCCTTTAAAGTAAGTTTTCTTTACTTTTCCTATCTACAAAATGGAGAATGAAAAAGGCTGCTCAAAGCAGTGAGATACGTCAGGTACACTTGTGTTTCCAGAAGGAAGTTAAAGAGTGTGTGTGTGTGTGTGTGTGCCCCCCCCCCCACACACACACAGCTCCTGTCACTGTTGTACTTACAAAAGGAGTGACAGAGGTGTCTGGACCTCAGGTCATTAGAGCTATGGTGAGACGTGACAGAATATGGTTAGAACATTCCAGGGTGGCACACATCAATGTTGAATTACCATCACTGCAGACTGTAACTATGTTGGCAGTTAGTGGGTCTTGTTTCCCCAGTGGCTCCCATTTAAACAGCAGTGCAGCCCCCTGACAGCAGGTAGCTTTCAGAGGAAATGTCTCTGTGCCTTGCTAGGCACTGTAGCCCACATCAAATCATCCACTTTCCCATTTTCATATTTTTCTAACTTGGACTCATTTTCCCGGCTCAGTGATCTCCTTTCTGCCATTAGCCAGCTGCACTCCATTAAGTTGCTTTTTGTTCTGCAGCAATGGATGCCCTGAATTCTCAGATAAAGGTCTGTCTGCTCTTCAGCCTTGCTCCTCCTTCTTGTGGTAAAGCTCCCAGTTTTCTCATGGGGGCCTACTTTTTCCTACCCAAGTGCATCTAGATCTGCAGCTTCCAGGGGTGGCTTTCATTCTGAGACCCTGGGATTGGGCCAGAAAGGGCATATGACCCCATGGGAACCATAGGCCATTTGCCTGTAGTCATTCATCTGGGACCAGAGATAGATCCACTCCTGTGGAAGCACAGTCAGGATGGAGAACAGCATCCTGGTTCTTGTCATCTGAACCTGAAATCCAGTAGTGGCTGAACTTCTGCTTATGGCCTTTTGGATCCCCCATTTTTTTTCTTCCCGTTAAACTAGCTGGGGCTTCTAACTTCTGTTACTCACACAGAAATAACAAAAAGTGATATGGGCATAGTATCTGCAGTCCACATTCAGAAGAACATCAGTCTGTCCTTATTTTATCCCAAGTAATTCCACAAATAAATCAAGGTTTCAAAACCTTCATATATATAGATACCAGGATTTATCAAGCTGGTTGTTGTCCATAAAGGCTTTGAGTTGTATGAAAGTCTTCAGCCCTATATATTTTCTAAGTTCTAAACATGATGTCAAATTACTTAAAATAAGGGTGTCTACAAGTCATTTCTTTTAATGCACAAAAAAGATACCTTAATTTAAAAAAATACATGCACAGAAAGATGGTTCTCTGTGTGTTTGGTTTGTGCACCTGAAGATTCAACCAACCATGGACTGAAAAAATATTCAGAAAAAAAATCGCATCTGTAATGAACATGTTCAGACCTTTTTCCCTTGTCATTTACATTTCATTTATGTTATTTTAATATCAGTAATCTAGAGGTGATTTAAAGCATACAGGAAGATGTGCGTCAGCTATATTCAAATATAATGTTGTTTATGTAAAATCCGTGAGCATCCACAAACCTGGGTATATGCAGGATGTTCCACAAACAATCTCTTAAGGATACTGAATATACATGCACGTATATACATATTTGTACATGAATATGTTTACAGGTTATAGAATACATATTTGTGTGTGTGTTAAGTCTTTGGAATGACTAGGCCAACAAGTGCACTTCATTTATTAGATTAAAAAAACAAAACCAAAAACAAACAAACAAACAAAACCCCTGCAGCCTTCGCACCAGGCAGTATCAAGATATAAATGCACAGCAGAGAATTTGATGTGATCAAAGTCCAAGTTGATTTGGCTACAGGCACAGTAATAAAGGGGGTTTGTTTGTCTGCTCTGACCTCAAGGTTTCAAGGAGGTCAATCCGCCCACCTCAAGACAAGGTGCCAGAGAAATGGGCCTCTGGCACTACACCCCCATCTCCTTCCTGAACTCTCCTTTCACGCCCACTCTTCCTACTCTCTTCCAGTTTGGCCTGATTTCCCAGCATAGTGTCGAACACTCCTTTCTGGCCCATGAACTCAAGGATGGAATCAATTTCTGGCTTTAACCCTTAACGCTTCCTAGAATATGGTCTGCCTGGCTCTGGGTCCCTCACCTTGTCTGACCCTCTACTGCCTGCCCTTGACCTCCTACCTGGGCTGTTTCACTATTCCTTGCAAGAGTAGGGTGGGGAGAGGAAGAAGGTTGAGATGGAAGAGAAGCAGCTAGAAAAAGGACAGAGGTAGCATCTTCCCACATGTCTTTACCTTATCTAAAAATACTTCCTGCTGGCAGACAAGATGAAGAAATGGAGCATATGGCATATGCTTCCTAGTGCACCAGATTGTAATATCATACACTTGGATTACAAAGTCTGGCTATTGCATCCATAAACATATGTAAACATTTTTATGTTTTGCTAAAAAGGAGAAAAAAAATCACAAATGATGTATCATCCTAATGAGCTGATTATGAAGATCAATTAATTATATTCTCATGATCTAGATAGGAAGAGTGTCCTTTACTCTGGTGACATTCTACTCAGTAGCAATAGGGAATAATATGGTGGCATTCTTTTGTTTGATTTGATTGTCACCGTTTGCTAAAGGTATGTTTTATAGATTAGAATTCTAGAACTGGTAGGAACTTTTAGAAATATCCCCTACCAGCCAAATCCAGCCTGCCACCTATTGTTGTAAATCAAGTTTCACTGGAACCCAGCCAAGCCCCTTCACGTAAGTATTGTTTATGGCAGCTCTCTCATTACATCAGCAGAGCTGAGTACTTCTGACAGTGACCATATGGCTGCAAACCTAAAATAGTTATCATCTGACCCTTTATAGAAAAATTTGCCAACGTTGCTTTAGAATACTAAAATCACTTGTTCATTTTCTTGAATGTTTGTATTTTATGGCTTCAGAAAAGTGTTTGTCAGTTTATAAAAGATTTCTAGGGTTGAATATTGTATTGTCTCACTGTATCCCAACTTTCACCAATCAAAACTTCTTTGTAAGAATAACTTACTGACATCTTTTATAATAAAGTGCAAACCCAATTCCTCTTCTTTTGGTTTTAGTTTTGTTGTTCCAGCAGCTCAATGAATGCTTTTCATATATTTAAAGACTGTCAAATAGCCCAATTTTTGTCCCCTTTCCCCCCCACAAGATAATATCCTTGTTAATATTCCCAAATCTTGACATGGTTTTTGTGGCTTATCTAGAAAGCATTGCGTTTGCATTCCCTGAAATAACAATTCTTTGTACTTAGAACTGGACATTGTACTCTGAAAATATTTACCTATTGCAGAGTGCATTCAGGTATACCAACAGTTTGCATCCCAAAATACCTTGTGAGGCCAGTAGGTGTTTTTATTATGTCCACTTTGCAAATGAGATCAAGGGTTTTTATTAGGCCCAATTGGCTGATGAAGCACAGCAAACTTATCTGGTCTATGATCACATAGCCAGGAACTGATAAGCCTTTTTCCAGCTAACCCCACTACCCAGTGTGTTGTGATGAGTCTGGCAGAAGGACATGTAACAGCTCCAATAAGCTATAGTGCATGTGTCTGGCCCTACACCCTGTTTCCTTTGGGGAAATATATTCTGCCTTTCATTGTACATCTGCCAGCTTAACTTCAGTTCAAAATTGGTTGCACAGGGGGCCAGTGGGAACTTGGTCCTTGGGGCATTATTAACTATTGTCACTGGGTTTTGCAGCCACAGCAAGCAAGTTATGTGTTCGCAGAACTGGAAGAAAGTGTGGTTAAGTTAGCAAAAATGTATCAGCAGCAGGAGAAAAGGTGTGTGCTTGCAGGAAGGAGAGTGTTCAATGGCATCGTCTTTATATTCAAAGAACAATATTATCTTCCTGTCTTTTCTGGGAGACTCATTGCCAACCCACCTTATGTTCTGGATTGTGCTGTTTGCATTCCTGTCTTTATCTACGGAACTTAGTAGACTAATTACTCTAATTACTCCCAAATTACTCAGATTTTGGAGTCTGTCTTTGAAGAATGTTCTATGCTGTCCTGTTTCTTTATCACTTTTCCGTGTTCATGTGAAATTCTTCTCTCAGAGGCATTAGTGAATATCTTAAGCCACAGAAACAAAATGTTATCTCCTTAATAATAATATATTATTCTCAGCAAAAAATTGAAGTAGCACAGGGGTACTGCTATGGAAATACTTAAAAAGATGGTACAACCATTTGGGGAAATGGACGTTTTCCAGCTTATTTATTTGAGCTTTTTAGATGTTTCCTTTGGGACCAAATTATACCTCTGATACTATCATTAGCACTTCAGATTATTGGGCCTAGCATATAAAGAGGCTGCTTCTTGAACATTTTGCATTTTTAGTCAAACAGAACGTTTCCTTTTTTGGTTGTAGCTATTTACCTTTATCGTTATGTATGATCATGATTCTTGCATGAACAGATCATCTTGTTAGTTGAGTGTCTCACTGGGTGTCTTCAGATTGTTGCAGTTTAAGTATTTATTTTCATTACTAATAATATTAGAGAACTCCTCAATCGTTGGAAGCGTAAACCACCTTTCCTTACAAAAATGGCAGCAACTTTTCCCGCTAGTGTCTTTGTTTCTGAATCATATAATTCCTGAGTGCTTGAGGGTTAGAGAGGCCAGTTTGGCTACTGAGACCCCAGGCTGCAGTTAACCGAGGCCAGCAAGGAAATTCATCTTCGGAACTGTAAACAGACTTGTAAACCTAAGGCATTTTATGAGGATATCATAGGAGACAATAGATTCAGGACCTTGCTGTCATTTTTATCGTCAGAATTTGAGTGAAATGGGACTTTAAAATAGGAATTCCTCTTTTCTTACTCTTTCTTCCTAGCTTCCTGCCTATTCTACTTTTAAATTTTTTTTCCCTGTATTTCCCTGATCTTTTCTTTAGTTTGGTGGCCAGCTCTTCCTCTCATCTTGTCAGATTTCTTTTCATTCTTTTCTGTCTATAGCCAGGAAATCTTACTAAATCGCTGTCTTTCAGAATCACAGCTTCTTTCTTCCTTTGAGGAACAATCTTCCTTCTCTCCTTCTCTCTGTCTCTCTTTCATAGAGCTGTAATCAACAGATACAATTTTCATGTCTAGGAAATAGTTTTCCTTATATTTCATAGACTTAATTTCATCCTGGTAGCTTCAAACCTGAAAATGAGATAAAGTGATCTGACATTTATTTCCATCACAGAACAAAGGTGCGTCTTGCTCATGGTGATGGGGTTGGTGGAGGCCATTCCTTTCCCTTTGAGCTGATTGTGTATCCCCTGGGTGTGCACTCACATGTTTTAGAGTTGTTGAATGTTCATTGGATGCAGGATGACATTAAATTTTGCAGGCTTCTTTCTAAACTGTTATTTATACTCCTCATGAAAACTTCAGCTATTTTTACAACATACATTATTTTAAAGGAGCAGTGGTGACAATGACTATTCCTTGATAATTTTCATTGAATTGTTCTCATGTGTCTATAATATGGTCCAGTCTTTGAACATCCCTCGTTATGTCTTATTTATCTTAATTTCAGTTGCCCTTTATAATAGCTTGAAGGTTTGCATTATTTTTACAAAGTTGGTGGAATTTTTGTTTACTCAATTAAGCGCCCTTTTCTTTGCTTTTTCCCAGGGTTACATTAAAGAAAAAACTAACACAGTTTCAGAGCTCATGCTCCAGAGTGTGAGTATCTGTGTTTCAACCCCACCAAACTAGTTTTATGTACTGGGCAAGAAATTTAGGCTCTTTGTGCCCCATTTCTTTTTCTTTAAAATGGTGGTAATAATAATACCTAACTCCTAAGGTGGATGTGTGATCAAATGAATTAAGTCATATAATTTACTCAAAATGGGCGTGGCATATAGTAAATGTTCAGAAGTCTTTTGAGAGTAAGGACTATGTCAAAACAGCTTATCTTCAAAATGTCTGACAAAATCTCAGAAAAGAAGTGGGTGCTCAAGGAACTTCTTAAGTAATTATGGTAGGCAGAGTCATGGCCCCCAAGATGACCACATCCTAATCTCTGGAAGCTGTGACTGTATTAGATCATGTGGAGAGGGAGAATTAAGGCTGCAAATGCAGTTGAGGGTGTTATCATCTGACTTTGGGAGGGAGAGATTACCCTACATCTTCCTGGTAGGCCTTGTATATTCATAAGGAAATATGGAAATAGGCCTGGAAATATGGAAGAGGGAGGCAGAAGAGCCTTTATCAGGGGCTTCAAAGTGCAAAAGGCTCCATCTCCATAGACCATTGCTAGCCTTAAAGATGGAAGGGCCTCCCAGTCAAAGACTTTGGGCAGCCTCCTGAAGCTGGAAGAGGAAAGAAATGGAACCTCCAGAAAGAACAAAGCTGTGCCCACACCCATTGAACCTATTTTAGTCTTCTAGCTTCCAGAACTGTCATATATAAAGTTGTGTAATTTGAAGCAATCATGTACAGGGTAACTTACTACAGCAGCAATAGCAAACTAATAGTTAAAGCTCTAGAACCTTATTTTTCATTTCTCAGTGTACTGTAGCAACATCATGCCCCAAGTCACATGACTCTTTTGTCCTCATATCATCCATTTTTAGGAAGAATTTCTTATCACTAGAATAATTGCATTGACATTTTAAAAAGTGATTTGAAAGCTAAGGCATTGTTAGAGAGAGGGTGACTTCTGTGAGCATTTTTTTTACAAGGTCATCTTGATTTTAGAATAGTCCTGAAAACAGGCTCTTACAGGAAGTGTTAACTTTTAGAGGAGGTAGCTCAGGGAAAGGTGAGTTGTTTACTTGTGTGATTTTATTAATTGATTCAATGAGCATTGGTTCAAGGCCAAAGAAATTCCAGACATGCTGCTGGGAATGATGGATGCTGATGACAAAGAACCTGGTTGTAGTTCTGTCCTTGAGAAGCATTCAGTCTTATCCTGGTCCTAGTTGAAAAGCAAATGCCCTGGGGAGGTATAGTTTTCTCATTGTAAGCATTGTGTACTTGCTAGTGAATGGGTTTATCTGATCTTGTCTTGAAAATAAGCTTTTACTGGAGGAGGAGAAAAGGTCAGGAGTGGGATAAGAGCCTGAGGGAGAGAGTAGGATTTCTGTGAGATGATAAGAAAGGATGATAAGCAATTCTTCAAGCTGATGAATAATCTTGCCCTCATGTTGGACTTCCCTTTCTGTTTGAATGTTCCAATTCTTATTCTGTTTTTGTTTTTGTTTTTGTTTTTTTGGTCGTGGGACCTTGTGCATGCACTCTACCAACTGAGCTATATCCCCAGCCCCTGAGATTTAGACTATTCTTGACAAATTCCCTTAAAGAGTCCATAAGAGACAGAGAGGATGGTGGGTGGTTGTAGGGCATCAGGCCAGGCCTGGTTAGAAGCCTCTTTTTATGACTCAGAACGTGCAGCAGTTGGGCAAGTATGTCAGGTGTCTCTTGTGGCCTCTGCAGGGAACACCATGGATTTCTGCAAGATTGCTCCTTTTACAGACCACTAGGAGCTGCCTGTACATGAGTTATGATTTTACACACAACTTCAATATCTTCCTTCTTAGAATACCAAGGATATTCTCAGACAGGACATCTAGATGGACTGGATGTGACAGTGAGACAAGAGGGATATATTAGTTTTCCTGTTGCTGCTATATTAAATTACCTGAAATCCAATGGCCCAACACAACACAAATTTACTATCTTGTAGTTCTGGAGGCTTAAAATTCTAAGACGGATCATCAAGGCTGCATTCCTTCTGAAGACTCTAGGGGAATCTGTTTCTTTGCCTTTTCCAGCTTTTAGAAGCTGTTCATACGCCTGGGCATCACACTGATCTCTGCTTCCCTTATCACATTGCCTTCTCTCTCTGATTCCCAGGCTTTTCCTTCTAAGGACCCTCATGATTATATTAGTCCCACTGGGGTAGTTCAGGATCATCTTTCATCTCAAGATTCTTAACTTAATCTCAGTTGAAAAATTCCCTTTACCATAGAAGGTGATATATTCAGAGGTTCTAGATCAGGATATGGACATCCTGGGGCCACTATTCTGCCTACCATAGGTGTCAAGATGACACCTCCTAAATAGTCCTGGAGGTTTCTCTGATAAAGATTTTGAACTAAGGCCTCCCCCACCCAGGTTTGGAGAAAGATAAAGCTTTATGATCCCCAAATGGCCCATTTTCCATTATCAGATACACAATAGAAAGTGCTCAATGTGATTAGAATTAGTAGTGTCTAATCTCACCCTTGGCTCACAAGAGAAGGTGGTAGAAGGCAGCAGGTTTCAGGCTGTGCTTTGCCTTTGCAGGTCTATAAATTCCTCAACAGATTCCTGAGTGTTTCAGTAACTCCTTATCTATTGCCTTTTAAAGTGTGCTTCACATTGCATTTTTGGACATACATGATATACTTTTGAAATATGTCTTTGTCTAAAAAATTTTTACTCTATATTCTCATTGCTAGGTGTAATCATGCAACTTGATATCTTTTCCCAGATAATTTCAAAATTCTGGTAGAAAAGAGAAAGGAGCAGAGGGTAATCTCTATAGAGCAAGAACCTATGCAAAAACTTTTGGGGGATTCTTTCTCCCCAACATCTGCCCTCCAGGCAAACGCAGTGAGAAACTCAGGTTGCCAGACTGAGAATGGAGGCAGGAGATCCACTCTGAGCCAGGAGATTGGGCAATGGGTTTGCAGGTGTCAGGCTCAGACATAGCTTCCCAAGCCAGAGGGGTTAAAGATGCAAATAGGAGACAAGTGAGGCCAAGGAGATTTTGAATTGAATAGTACAGAGTGGACAGGTCTCACCCAGTCAAGTTCCAGCTTCAGGATTCTTCCACCAGGCCAGGATGGGATCTAAAAGGACCAGCCCTGACATTTCCTGCTGTGTTGAATGGTAGTGTGAATTTCAGTCACTCCAACATTTGACTCTTTGTTACATTCACTCACATCAAGTCCATTGAAAAATCAAAACCTTAACCCTAATACATGTATTGTCCTCCACTTTAATGTTGTCAGGCAAACTGCTTAATCTTCTTTTTCATGGGAATGATTATATGTAAGTGTGATCTTAAATATATAGACTCTATAGAGACTGTTCATTCATTTATTTTATACCTAGTTATTAATCATCAATCATGCTGCAAGGATTCTTCTAGGCACTGAGGACATGGAAGTTAATAAAAATACATGAAAATACTGTCTTTGAAGAGTGTATATTCTAGCTGGGAATGAGAGACAATAGACAAAATTAGGTAAAATATGGAGAAGAAAAGAAATAGGACAAGGATGGGAATGTAAAGTATTAGAAGGGTTGAACTTGAGGTAGGAGGATCAGGTAGGGCCTTCCTGAGATGGGGACTTCTTAGTAAAGACTAAAGGGATGGAAGGGGATAGTTAGTGGATGTCTGGGGAAAGAACAGTAGATCAGGGTATAGTAAGTTCAAAGACAGCAAAGAAGCCAAAGTGGTTAGGGCAGAATTAATATTGCAGGAGTACAATAAGAGATGAATTTGATGTGTGTGAGTAGAAGGGGTTTCCAAGATTGGGGTAGATTTTGAAGACCATAGCAAGGCTCTGTCATTCTAACTGACTGGGAAATTGCTAGAAGGTGAGAACCCAGGCAGGTATGAATTGACTTACTTTCAGAGGATCACTTACCATAATAATGAGAAGTTATACTCTATATATGTAAAATATGTCAAAATACATCCTATTATCATGTATTATAATTAGAACAAGTAAAAAAATATTTATAGCACAGGAAAAATAAAAGAATAACTACAGGGGCATGGCAGAATTAGGGGCCACAGTTAGTAGTTTTTTTTCAATAATCCAGGAAAGAGGTGATGATCCAGGCCAGAGTGATAGCTCATGAGACATGGTGGAGTTTGAGAGTATTTTGAAGGCAGAGCTAGAACTGGATTTGCTGATAGCCCAGCTGTGGGAGTAAGAGAATGTGGATTTAGAATGACATCAAAGTTGTGGGCCTGAAAAACCGGAATGATGATTGGAAGTGCCATTCACTGGGATGGAAGAGATGGCAGGAGGAGCAGGTTTGTAGACGTGTCAAGTAGGCGGTTGGACATGTGGGTCTGGAATTCAGAAAAGAGATCCTGACTGGAGATACATATTTATACTTATTTTATTTAGATATACATGACAGTAGAGTGTACTTTGACATATTCTGCATACATGGAGTATAACTCATTAGGATCCCATTCTTGTGGTTTTACATATATATAGCAAACATCCCATCAGTTCTGGCCTTTCCTGGCACACTTCTTAAAAGCCATCACTTATGGCTTTCCCTTGGCACTACCCTTTGAAGCATCTCCTGACCTTGGCCTAAGAAGCAAAGATATTATATAAAGCTCTTGTTGGGCTGGGGATGTAGCTCAGTGGTACAGTGCAAACCTAGCATGCAGGAGAGGCCCTAGGTTCAGTCCTCAGGATAGCAAACAAAACAAAACAAAACAAAAAGCTCTCTTGGCTCAGGACTTCTTTTTGCATTCTTGTCTGAGTCCTCCAGTTCCCATCATGTCAGTGCTAGAGTTTTCTTGTTGAAAACCCCGGGGATTGCAAACTCAATTGCATAGCACCCAGGCTGGTAGAGTAATTGAGCTGGGTGGGGACTATGGTGAACTGCAGAGCACATCTCCCACCTAAAGAGGGAAGCACTGCTCCCTTCCCTTCAGGAACTCCTACTGGGGAACCGCAGCTCTTGTTGCCAGTGCTTATAAAATTTAAGTCAGAAAGCTGGATTTTTAAATGCAAAATCTCTGACTTTTTAAACATTAACACTAATCTGAACACTTTTCAGGATGCTTCGAGCCAAACAAAATATATCTAGGGCCCAAATTCAGCCACCGGCAATCAGCCTTTGACCACCAATGACCTGTTAGATGCACTGACCAGCTGGGCTTTGGGTTTGGCTCCTGGACAATACCTCTGGAATTTTCTACCTTGTTTCCCTCAGTGCAGGCAGAGAACATGAACAATTTTACTCTGGGAATGCTCCTGGAGGACACTGTCTCCTGACCCTGGCTCCCAAAACCTGTTTCTCTAAAAGGGATGAGGCTCTATCCCAAGAACTCTGGGGAACATTTGGCATCTTGTTCTGTTTCACCCCCTTCTCTCCCAGAATTGCATCTCACTTCAAAAGCCGAATGAGTATTGATTCCATCTCTTGAGTGAGACAGGTAAGGCTATTGAATCAGCACCTCTGTCTTAAATGCTTGATGGTTCAAAAGATTGCAAGAGACAATCAGAGGAAGAAAGTTAGTTTTCAGGGTGGTAGGAGGAATTATATTTTCCCAACAATTATGTATTGAATATCTGCTAGATGGCGGTTATTTTACTATCTGCCGGGTGTACAGAAAAATGATGAAATGCAGTCTACTCCTCAGAGATTCACAGCCTTATAGAAGAGACTAATATCAACAGCAAATGTAACTGTGCAAAAAAGGACTGTGGTGTTGATGCCATAGAGTTAAGACTGGGGGTGGGGCGGTGTCCGAAAGGCGGCTGTGGGCTGTGGGAACAGCTCAGTGGTACAGTGTGTGCTTACAATCCATGGGGCCCAGGATTCCATCCCCAGCAACGAACTAATTAACTAAGAGGCCTTTGGGGGGTTGGTGATGACCCAGCCAAGATTTGAAAAATAAGGAAATCTACCTGGGGAAAATTTGTTCTGGGAATATGGAGGAATTCAGAAACTCTATAGTCATTGCAAAGAGCTTTAGGTGTGAAAGAAAGGGCAAATTGAGCAGACAGGGAGGGACCCAGGGAAGCCAGGAGTGCCAGGGACCGGGTTCTAGAGAAGCTTGTTGCAGAGGAGGGGAAAGAAAGGTCTTCATGTTTCCCCATCTGCTCTAAAGACCTGCCCAGCAGGCCTAGTCTCCATTTAAGAAGTAAACAAATGGACAAAACCCCACTTATTTCTCCCAAAATGTATCCATCTGAAGCAACAAAAAAAGAAAGTTTGATGTAACCTTCATTAATTCCCTGGAGACCTCATGCCATCCACAGGGGACACAGAACATGATAACGATGTCAAACGCTCTGCTGGTGTTCACTGTGCGCTGCGTGTTTCCAGGGCTCTGTATTCAGGTGCTTTGAGGGAACTCACTGAGTTGTCACAGCCACCCATGATCATTTAATCCAGTCATTTAATTCTCTAGACAGCTGAGTGACTTGCCCTCTTGTCATATAAGCTTTTGAGCAGCAAACCCAGCATGGAATCTAGATGGCTGCCTCTATAGTAATCGCCCTGGACAGTTCTTCAACAGTACTCTGTCTGCCATGTCACAGTTCTCACCAAAGGCTTTGGGAGGCTGATTACAAACCTCTAGCAACCTGAGACTGTGCTGTTGTGTTTTTTTAAAACCATCTCTGGCATTGTTTGGAGTCAAAATTTTAAGTGCAGATCAGCAGAGCACCCACCTTAATTTAAAGGGCAGTGGGAACCACACATTTAACTACAGCCTCCCTCTACATCCTGCTGAGGTTGATGTTGTTACCCCCCCTTTTTTTTAATATAGGAAATGGTGCAGCCCATGGCAGCTTATTCAAAGGCAGTTAGTGATCTGTCTTGGTGGAAACAGCATAGGCCCCTCAGTACTTCAGACTTTTATCCCTAGAACTCCAGAAAACTGGGTTCTAGTGGGTAGGCCCTTGAAATAGAATACATATTCATTATGTTCAGAAAGCACTGGCATCTCTCTTTGATGGTCATTTGCTTTAGTTTAGAGCAGTCTTGGATAACGAAAGGTACAGGTTGAAATGTTAAATTCCTAGTGTGAGGTTCTTTGATTGTAATTCGGGAAGAAGCTGCAACACTAATTTTCCTTCTGGGGAAAAAAATTGACAAGAAAAGTGAAATATTCAGATGATATTTCCATAAGGAAAGCAGTAATTATGGTTCTCAGGGTGAATGTCTTTTTATTTTATGACAGTTTTCTATTTTTTTCCCACATTTTTATAGATGCATTATAGTTGTACATAATGATGGGATTTGTTGTTACATATTTGTACATGTACACAATGTAACTATATAAACACACACACACAGACACACAACTTCCTCCTTACTTCCTACCCCTTGGCCCCTTTCCTGTATTGATCTCCCTCTGATTTTCATGAGATCCAACACCACCTTTCTTTTCCTTTTTCCTGTCTACATTTCACATATGAGAGAAAACATACAACTCTTGACCTCTGAGTTTGACTTACTTTACTTAACATGATGGTCTTTAGTTCTAACTATTTTCCTGCAAATGACATAATTTCATTTTTCTTTATGGTTGAGTAAAACTCTATTGAGTATATATATACATTTTCTTTATCCATTCATCTGTTGATGGACACCTCGGCTGGTTCCATAGTTTGGCTATTGTGAATTGTGCTGCTATATGGGTATGCATGTATCTGCCCGGATCACTGTAGTATGCTGACTTTATTTCTTTAGGGTAAATGCTGAGGAGAGGGATTGTTAGGGCATATGGTGGTTCCACACCTAATCTTTTGAGGAACCTCCATACTGATTTCCATAGTGGTTGTACTAATTTCCAGGGTAAAGGTGTTTCTTTTCCTCCACTTCCTCTCCAGCATTTACTATTATTTATATTTTTGATGACGACCATTCTGACTGGTATGAGATGAAATCTAAGTGTAGTTTTGATTTGCATTTCCCTAATTGCTAATCATATTGAACATTTTTTCATATATTTGTTGGCCATTTTTATTTCTTCTTTTGAGAAGTATCTGTTTAATTAATTTGCCTATTTATTAATTGGGATTTTTTTGGTGTTAAGTTTTTGAGGTTTTTATATATTCTGGCTACTAATCCTCTGTCAGAAGACTAGCTAGCAAAAATTTTCTCCCATTCTATGGGTTCTGTCTTCAGATTTTTAATTATTTCCCTTGCATGCAGAAGTTTTAAAATTTGATGTCATTCCATTTGTTAACTCTTGTCATTTATTTCCTGAGCTTTAAGAGTTCTATTGAGAAAGTCGTTGCCTGTGCCTGTTTGCTAGAGTGTTGACCCTATGTTTTCTTTAAGGAATTGCATAGCTCTGATCTAATTCCTAGGTCCTTGAACTGTTTTGAGTTGATTTTTGTGCAGGGTGAGAGATAAGGGTCTAGTTTCATTTCTCACATATAGATAACCAGTCTCCCCAGAAACATTTGTTAGAGAGATTGTCTTCTCTCCAATGTATGTTTTTGGCACCTTACGACAATTAAAAAAAATTGAAACCTTTCATATGTATTAAAAAATAGTGTCGGGGGTGGGCTGTGGCTCAACAGTAGAGCGCTTGCCTAGCACATGTGAGGCACTGAGTTCGATTCTTAGTACCACATAAAAATAAACAAATAAAATAAAGGTATTCTGACCACCTACAACTACAAATAAATAGATAGATGAATATTTAGATAGATAGATAGATAGATATAGCACACATGTATGAAAACAAATTCATTTTTATTAATGCCTTCATTGAAAATTTATATTATTAATAACATACTTGTAAATAAATATTGCTAAGGGAGATAATTATAAAAAATACAAAATAGACATTTTATGTTTTCTGTGAGGTGACTTAGTTATATGATGAATTCCATTTTGATCTCAAATGAATTAATTACTGAATTTTAAAGATAGCATGGGAAGGAGGTGGTTTTTCAGAAAATGAGCAACTATGAAGCCACGTTAGAAACAAAAATAAACAACCTTTTAAAAATATGCTCCTTCTGTCCTGATGTCTCATTTTTCATAGAAAGAAAATCCCATTTGTGGCATTTTCCATCTCATTTGGGGCCATTGTTGTCCACATAATGGAGATGCGGTTCATTTGAGGTCTCAGGTGTGAACCTTGAAAAGTTGTACACTTGAGTTTTCTAAGTTGAATCATTTGAAATACACACATAAAAGGAACCCTTCTTTGAAGGGGACTCTCTGGAGAGTCTTTGGAGAAATGAATTAACATTTCATGTGATGGCATCTCAGTTTACCTATTTTTAAAATTTAGATTTTAATATTCTAGTTTACTGTGACTTCATAGGCATTTTTGTATGTATAAGTGACATATTTTTACTTTGTGTGTTCCATATAGTTTCTGAATTAGAAAAACCTTAAAATACTTCAGAAATTTGTTTGCAAAATGTGTGCAAGTAGATGTTATCATGGATGTGTGAAAAAATTAGATGAGAGGAACAAGAATGAACTTAACCAAGCCCCAAAGCTACAGAGGAAAGAGCCCCAAATTCCCACATTTGTTGTTAACTTTCTTGCCAATATATCCTTTCCATCCTGAATTACATAATTTAAATAAGTCTGAAGTTAATTGCAGTTCATCGTGATTGCAGAGCTATTTATAGATGCCTGAGTGCACCCAAGTCACACTACCACCGTCAGGATCCGGCAGATCTGAACATTTAGTGCTTCTCCTTTTAAAAAGAAATTGCCCTGTGAAATAGCACGCTGGATTGTTCTATTGTTAACACTAAGGAGGGAACTTCCTGATTTTTTTCTTCATTTTTATTTAGTGGTTTCTAAACTAAAAAGGAAACATGGAATGGCATTTAATTTTTAATTAATGGCCTCAAATACTATTTACTTTCTCCACACCTACTTTCCCCTTACCTGCACCATCATCTCAAGTTGTATATTCACTGTATTTATGCTTTCAGACTCTCATTTCAGAGTCTGGGATTTCCTCTTCTCCTTGCAGTTGTAATTGTGAGGTGGAAGAGAAAAAAAAAACTGCTGGAGAGAGAGGTGGCATAAGAGCAGAGGTGGCTGTAGTTAATCACTCTTATTGGCTGGGGACAGAGGGATGCATTAACCAATGACTGTTGGAAGTGACTGACTCCTCCCTGGTCACTTCTGCTATAATCTGTGAGAATTTCAAAGTGCACATTTTTGTATTAAGGCAGCAGGACAGAGGGTGAGAGGGCCAAGTTGGCCTTCTAGGGGCAGCACCACCTTCTGGTGGTGGAGAGACTGGGCTGCTGTGTTGAGGATGGAAAGGCTGGGCCTGGACTCCTGGGAAGAGCGTCCGTATAGGTGAGACACTTCTCCCTTGGGCCAAAGAGAGAGAAGTGGTTTAAATGCCATCTATCCTCATCTCCTTTATGGAGCTTACATATTCTGATTATGTATGATCAGGAAACAAGAATTCATCCCAGTTCCACCCAGAATGAGCCGTGTAACCTTGAGCACGTTGGTCTTGCTTGGTCTGGGGATCCTGGTCTTTTAGAGAGGAGTGAACCTTCCCTCTGTATAACCTTCCAGGTCTCAGGTTCCATCATCCCAGGCCATTTCACTCACTGTCCATGAGTTAAGTACTGGCTCTTCATCTGTACCTTTAGGCCACTTTTTGTCTAACCCTACACTACTTTTTAGGTCAGGTCTTCAAGTCCCTATACATGATGATGAGGCAAGATTACTCACAGTTCCTAGAATATGCTCCATACTTTCCTGTCCACAGCTAGTGTCTTCTGCCTTCTCTGCTTATCAAAATGCAATCTTCATCATTTTATGACCTATTAAAATTGACTGCATTAGTTTCATTGTCCACACTAGTCTGTAATTCATTGTAGGCAAGACCTGACCTAAAATTTATGCAATCACTGCCCATGACTCTTCATTGTCTAATCACGCTAACAAAGTGTACAGAGCATTTATTTAAAGAGAAAAACAAAAAGCAAGAGCAGTAAACAAGAAATAAAGTGGCAAGAAGATTCATTTAGGTCAACACATATTTGATACCTGTTGATTTTAGGCAAAGTAAAATGGTGGATACTTCAGGGACAAGAATAGGAAGTAGCCACTGTGATCAAGGGACTGTTGACCAGCTAATAATAATAATCAATGATACTATCTTTCTCTTATTTAATGTATATTCCTTTACATGTTCTTTCCCTACATCCTACATTCTTGGAGCAACTCTGCAAGATATATCATCTTCTCTTTTGACTAATAGTGAAATTAAGGCCCAGAGAGTTTAAGGGACTTACTTAAGGACAAGCAGCTGGTAAGTGGATGTCTGCTTCAGAACCTGAGCTACTTCCAGGATTGGCATGGCCTCCTTAGTTGGGAGCATGTGATAAGGACTAGCAGTTCACTGAGCATTTTCTCTGCTGTCATTTCCAGGCCTTTACTTGGGCTCATTAGGCCACGTAGAACACTCTTCCTCTGCACAATGCTCAGCTTGTGGAAATGCTTCCCAAGCTTCAGGCACATCTCACCTGTCTCCCTGAAGCCTTTGCTGTCTCCCTCTTGCAGCAGGGCCCCTGATAACCATGGGGCTCTGTACACACCTGCAAAATGAATGCATTAATTCCAACATCACTTCTTTTTCCAGTAGCATGGTTTTAAGGGTGAAGTTAGAACACCTAATGAAAAGCGATAGAAATCTGTTCCCTTCAGCAGACATCCATGGAACATTTGGCAAGGCCTGGGTAACATATAGGAACAACTGGGTAACATATAGGAACGACTCTCCTCCCAGCATAGAACAGCTTTTCCCTGTTTTATAGGAGAGGCTGTGGGACACCCAGGATCAGGTCATTGTCTGAATCTTATGTGGAACTGGATTGCTTCTTGCCTTGGACAGAGAGGTTTCCAGAGATCTCTTGTCTTCTTCTTGGTCTTGGTCCCTACAGCCCAGGGGCAGAGAAGGGGGCACTGTCATGGGGTGGACAGAGTCTCAGACAGAACTTATTTTCTAGAGTGCTAGACCAGAATAGGCCTTTGGAAAAGAGGCACAGCTTCTCCCCTCCATGTTTCCAGGGGTGAAGAAGGGTCAAGGTAAGGCCATCATCCACATAGTTTCTCCTCACTGATCTTCCTATTAGTAAGTTGGTGAATTTGGTGCATGATCTTAATGCCTTCAGTAGTGGCCATGGAGAAACTGCTTGCAGGTGCTGTGGATTCAAAGATAAATCAGGAACATCCATGGCCGAGTAGTGGCCCACATGTTAAGGGCATGTCATAGCTCTCATTCCAGCTCTGTAACAGAATGCCATAGACTAGGTGGCTTATAAGCAACAGAAACTTATTTCACACAGCTCAAGACCAAAACATTGACAGATTTGGTGTTGGTGAGGATCTGCTTCCTCATAGATGGCCATCTTCTTACTCTAGCTTCAGATGATAGAAGAGATGAGGGAGCTCTCCAAGGTCCTTTCAGAAGGGCACTAATCCCACTCATGAGGGCTTCAGCCTTGTTATCTAATTATCTCCAAAAGGTCCCTCCTTCTAATACTATTACCTTGGGTGTTAGGATTTGAACACATGATTTTAGGGGGACACAAGCATCAGTCCATAACAGTACAGTGTCTTGTGTCATATGATGGAGGGCATGATGGAAGTATGTGCCTCATGCTATTAAAAATCAGAGAAAGGTAGGTCTGTCATGTCTAGGGATGTCAGAGAATATTTCATAGAAGTGGTATACGTTTTTTTTAGTCTTTAAAGGTGAATGGGATTTACCCAGCTGAGAAGGTGAGGGTGGTACTCCAGGAAGAGCCGGTGCAGAGATAAGAGCAGAGAACAGTTTGGCATAACTGGAACACGGTGAGTACAGATCTAATGTCAGAATCACAAATTTTGGATTTTCTGTTTCAAATATTGCTGGTAATTTATGTAATAACACACTCACCCAATGAGGCCAGACAGGCCTCTCCTCCTTCTCCATATGGCACTTGGGCCTGCTGTGGCTGCCTCCTTCCACCCCTCTTCATCATTTATAAAAGTTGCTGCCCAGCATCCTCTGCAAAAGCAAGTGCCCATTTGTCCAGTGACCACATGCAGCCAGAAGGATACAGGCTACTGGGCTGTGCAGCTGTGGGGGCTGCCTTGCACAGAGATCATCCGGGTACCCAGGCACTCCACAGTGTCTGTTCAATGGCCTACAAGGGACTGGAGCGTGTTTGTTCTTCTCCCTTACAAAGATTGTCAGCTCCTGGATTACAGAAAGCAAGACAAAACAAACAAACAAAAAGGCTTACTGTGCCTGATGGTGCATCACAAGACCTGACCTTCTCATAGCCAGCCTTGACCTTCATCGAATCACAGCCTGATCCACTGGGACAGGAGCGTTGACACTGTTCTATTGTTCCCACTGCCAGCTTTCCTTTTCCAGGGTTCTGCTCTCCAGTGAAAAACAATGCAAAGCAAAAGCCAAACAAACCCCAGACACTTTCTGCTCTTTATCTTGCCATGGTCAGTGTTTCTTGTTTTTATGGGAGATGTTATTTTTGTAGAAAAAGCATTATTGTATTGGAGCCATGTATGCTCTCCTTGTTCAGGTACTAATGCTTGAGAAGGGCCAGTCCACCAAATCTAAGAGCACAGCAGGTAGTAACAGTGTGTTGGTGGGCTGGAAGGCACCTGGAACTTGGAATGTAGACCTTGCCCATCTCAGCAAAGTGCAGTCTTTGGATCTGATTTACTTGTAGGTAACGGAGGAATAATGTCCAGGCAGCTGAAGGGTAAAACCCAGAGGAACTGAGAGAAACTACATAACAGGCAGTGGCTAGAGGTGACATCAGGAAAAACTGACACCTGCTATTGGACCAGATAGCTGGGCTCTCAACTGGATGCCTGGGGCTTTGGGCTTCCTCCTCAGACCTGCCTTCATCCTGTATCCCCTGCCAATTGCCCCTCTAGTGTGCCTCCAGTTCATTAATCAAGTCTCCACCAGATGTCTGCAGCTTGCCTTCCTTCCTCTGCAGTTCTGCTGCCAGGACTTTCATTCAGGCCCTGCTCTTACCCAGTTAGCTGTTCTGATCATGTTATTCCCCTACTCAGAGATCTCTGGTGGGTCTCACACCCTGAAGCAGCCATCTGCCTGGCCTCTCATGTGCTCTGAATCTTCCCTATAGATTTTACTCTCATCTCTTTGCCCAGTGTTTCCCAAACTTGAGCCCCTCAGAAGAATCTGCTGGGGAGCTTGTTAAATGTACAATCCTCAGATCTCACTTTGAAGGACACATATTGGACCATTGGGGGCTGGAATCTGAATGCACCCCATCCCAGTCCTTTTTATATCATATTTTGAGACTGGTTTTGCCAAGTTGCTTAGGGCCTGGCTTTGAACTTGTGATCCTCCTGTCTCAGCCCCTCAAGCTGCTGGTATTACAGGCCTGCGCCTCCACGCCCAGCGAATGAAATGAATTCTTCATGTTTTAAACCCAGGCCATGTGACGTGGATGAGTGAGGATTGGAAATCAGTGCTGTCGTGTGTCCTGGCTTCTCCTCACTAGAACTCTCCTCTCCAGGTTCCAGGTCATGTGCTACTTCCTCCTCAGCAGGTCTGCAATTCCAGCAGTCAAAAATGATTTCTCTTTCCACTCACTAGCCTGGTCCCATGGCCTTTCTGCTGTAAGTCTTACATGGTTTCTCTGCCCTTTCTGCTGTAAGTCTTACATGGTTTCTCTTCTTGATTAAAACCTCGTGTGTGTCAGGAGAGTATCTTCTTCCTCCACGTGTGTCTTGCAGCATCCAGGAAACCAAGTGCTTTCCAGCCACTCCATTATGAGGGATATTGTGCAATCAGATAAATAGCTGCAGACATTACATTACTTGATGCTATTTTGCACCTATAGGGGAAAGAAAAACAGGAATGCTATCTCAGGAGTGGTAGTGACATCAATATCAATAATCAATTCCAATTGTTTTAAATTTAGAAATGTGGCTTTAAGTGAGTAGCACTTTCAGTTGTGAAACTATGTATAAGAATGATCCTTTTCTCCAACTTTCCTCCCTGTGAAGAAAGTGCAGGGCTCTTGAAGATATCTGTGTTGCCAAGATCTAACTAATTTAACCTTATTTAGCGTAAGGTTTGTGATATTCTTGTTCATCTGTAATTATTTTGTCAATTATATTTGCTTTTATTCACCACCAGAGACTCCAGTTAGCTCAGATTTCTGTCAGCAGTTAAAGTGTTATGGCATTCTCTAAGATGAAAGAAAAATATCAGGAGTCAGCAGCTACTTATAGCTTTTACAGCAACACCTTTATTGATATATTCCCATTTTTAATATCCTTTTATCTGCATTACAAAAATGAAATTATGTATCCATTATCAAAATTAGACAGGAGATTTATTGGATCAGAAGTGCTTTCTTTCTAATCCTTAAATGACCAAAAGGTGGTTCTTTGATAATTCTGTGAGAGAATTAAAATTCCTTTTTATCCTTAAATGTTACAGATAGGAGATTAACCTAGTTGGGCTTCACCAATGTAAGGAGGGCCTGTCTTGGCAAAGCAGGCAACACCAACAGAAGTTTCTGCTTCAGGAATGTTCAGAAGACATGAGACTCGCAAGAGCTACTGTGTGGGTCATTAAAGAATGTGAAAGTACAAATAAATAATTGATTATTTTAGACTAGGAACTCTAATTTCCTGTTAAACCTTGAGATGCTTCCTAGTTGTCTATGCCTAATAATATACATATAGCACCAACCACATCTAGCAGGTAGACTTGCTTCTTTTGTGCCTGAGCTTCTTAAAAATTTATAATTATTAATTAATTAATTGCAAGTTATGGGTAAGGATGCCAAAACTGAATAGAGATACTAAAATGAATCAATAGGCATTTATTATGTATTTACTGTGTCAAATACTTTGAAAAGGATTACGATTTAACTTAAGATGCCTTCCTGAGATAAGACCACTTTTTTAAGGATTGTTGTAGGAATGAGATGCTGCAAAGCACCTATGAGGTGAGTACTGAATAAATGCTAGGTGGTATTTTAAAGGTAACTGTGTGGAAGTAACTTACATGCAGAATCTCAGAGAGAAGAGGTTAAGACAATCCAGACATATTAGTAATGTTTGGATAGGCAGAGTTCACTCTCTCCCCAACATGATGTTCTAATATTCAAATGCAGAGAAATGTGTCAGTACATGTAAACTGTGAATGTTTATCTTCAACTATGAAAGTGAAGCCAAATTTGGAACTGGTAAGGTCTTCATCATAGAAACAGAAGCCTCATACATGCATGCATGTGCGCACACACACGTACACACACATAATTCAAGACTGGAAGATGATGCATGGCAATTATTTTAAAGATTCAAACAATTAAAATTAGAGTGACAGAGGTTTGTTCTATTAGTTTTTGAACATGATTTAAATTTTATATTTCATCTCAAAAATCTTACATGCTAAAATACAGAAATAAAATAAACTCATTATCTCTATCCTCTAAACAGTTATAGAAAGGCTCTGAGTTAGGAGAGAAACCTAGGTTTAAGTACAAGCTCTGCTTCTGTGGTGAGCTAAATAACATCCCCCCACCAGGTTCCTGTCCAGCCAGAGCCTCAGAATGAGGTCTTATTTGGAAATCGGGTCTTAGCAGATGTAATTAGTTAAGGTGAGGTCATGCTGAATTAGAGTGGGCCCTAAATCCATTGACAGCAGATCTTATAGGAAAAGGAAAGACATATATAGACACAGGATACAAGGTCATGTGATGATGCAGGCAGGGATTGGAATGAAGCTGCCAGAAATCAACTAGTGCCAGGAGTTATTGATAACCAAGGGATGCTAGAAGAGGCAAGCAAGAACTCTTCCCTAGAGACTTCAGAAGGAAATTCACTTGCTTGACATCTGGATTGATTTTGGACTTCCAGCCTCCAGAACTGTGAGAGAATACAGTTCTATTGCTCTAAGACCACCAATTTGTGGTTCCTTGTCATGGCAGTCCAGGAAATTAATACAACTCCCTGTCAGAGGTGCATTGTTATATTCTGGTGCACCATCTCTGTCCTCAAGTTGATCATAATAAAACTTACCACAGAAGGTTACACAGTATGGTCTACTACAACAAGAATATGGAAATATACAGATTTTTTTAACTTACTTTTTAAAATTACATTCTCATGTCTTAAAGTGCTACCCCATATACAGTGGGATTTCTGTTTAGGAAGAAGAAAACTAGTTTCTACCTGATCATACACATCTAAGTGGCATGTCATAGTGCCGTCATTGCCCATCACAGGAGATGTAGGGTAGTCTTAGTCATCTAGAGTGTTAAAGATAGTGTATCAGCATGAGATTGCACTTTAGTCTGTGTTTATAGAAACTCAACTGCAGGGGCTTAATCAAATATGGATTCACAGAACGTTTCTGTAGGGCTGGTAGGGTCGCCCTGTGACGCTGTCAGGGACCTAGAGTCCTTCTTTGTCAGTTATTCTATTCTTAAATGTGATTTTAATCCTTGCTACCTGAAGGTGGCTGCCCTACCTCTAGCCTCACATAGGTGCTCCTTCTAGCTGGAAGAAGAAAGGAAGGGTCAAAGAGCAAGAGGCAGCCCACATTAAGAAAGCAAAACTCCCCCAGAATTCTTCAGCATGATTTTCATTGGCCAGACTAGGTCACTGTGACCTCTCCAAGAAAACGTAATGGTGACTGGGAAATTTAGTTTTGACCTCCAGTCAGTGCTGCTCTGAACAAAGTAAGTATTCTATTTGCAAGGAAGCAGGGGATCATGGACTCTGGGTAGATTAATTAGAAGTGTCTACCATGAAAGGGATTCTGGAATAGGTAGCAAATTGGACAGAGGAACCTTCCAACTGTAAGACTCACACTTAATTCATTTCCTAGCCTCAAGGCATTTATAGTTCACATTGGAAGCAGGTTCCAGACTCAGCTGTGTGGGTTTGAATTCCAGTACGAATCCTAACTAGATAAAGAAACTTGGTCATGGGTAAGTTACTTACCCTCTGAGCCTTAGTTCCTTCATCTGTAAAACAGGGATGATAATATCTGTTATTTTGAGAATTATATGAGTTAAATATTAAAGTGTTAATTATGGTCACCCCTTGCTATCTATGGGGGATTGATTCTAGGATTCTTCTTATCCCTGTAGACATCAAAACCTATAGCTATCTTTTATATAAAATGGCATAGTATTTGCATATACCTAATGCATATCCTCCTGAATGCTTCAAGTCATTACTAGATGACTTAATATATCTAATATAATTATTTGCTCTGTCAAAACTTATTATACTGAGTTGTTCAGACAATAATGTCAAGAAAAAAGTCCTATATGTTCAGTTTGGATGCCTTTTCCCCATTAATATTTTTACTCAGTGGTTGATTGAATCCGTGGTTGTGAAACCTACTGATGTGGCTGACTGTGTGGTGTTTGGTACTAGTATACTAAATAAATGTAGCTATTCCTTTTCTGCTAAATGGTCAGCTCCCCCCATGTAGGCAGGAAGTATGTCTGATATGATCACCATGGCAGTCTCTGTGCTTAGTCCAGTATACTTTAACTGACCCTTGTTAATTAGGTAAATAAATGATTGAGACAACTTGTGCTTATGCTATCATAAAGCATATTCAAAATAATTAAGATTTGCCAGTTCTCAAGTGAGCTTTGGTACTTGTATCTGAAGCTTCTTCATCAAGCTCTCTGTATTAAGGGAAATGAATGGAGGTATAAGGACAAGAAGTTATTTTGATTGGCATTGTTAGTTGGAGACAACAGAATCTACTCTGACAAGTTTAAGCAGAAAAGATCTATTACAGGATATTAGGGACCTTAAAGAACTAGGACTATTCCATCAATAACTCCCTCGACATCACCACCTCGGCTCAATATTGGTTTTATTTGGGACTGAACATGAGACTCTCTGCTGTAGCTATCCTAGACAAATTATACATGCCAGATCTGTAAGAAGAACCAATCTCCCAGTACAGTTATTGCTTAATGCCTCCTTCCAAATTATGAATGTGTCTGCTTATCAGAGCCTCATTCATTTTTAGACCCATCACTGCAGAGGAGACTGGGAAATATAGTTTTTAGTGTTCTAGCAGGATTGCTAAAAGATTGGTCAAGGAGCTTGGTCAGAGAATGTAGTGGATAGCACAGAATTCATTATGAGCAACTGGGTGCAGTTGTCCCACCGAGACAGCTTGCAGGTTGCAGAGGAGTGAGGCCGCTAGAAGGAGACACTGAAAGATCAAAGGAACATAGTGAAGAGCTCAGGGCAACATACTCAAGAGCCTGAGGGCAGGCCCCAGGGATGGACAGTGGGCTGCTCATGAGGGATGCAGACTGGCAGAGAAGGAGGAGGGGTAGGAGCATGGGTGGATGGTGTGTAGAGTTTCTGCATTTCCCTCTGCTTGGTCACTGTCCCAGATGTTCAGCTTTAGACCAAGGAGTGATTCCAAACAGAGTCAGCAAGCTCCCCTGATAGCCCAGCCAGCCTCATCTTGGCAGAGCAAAGGTGGTAAAGGAGGGTTCACGTGGTAACTGTGCAGTGTGCCTCAGGTGGCCTAGGCTGTGCGACCTTCCATCCTGCGCTGAAACTTTGGACACAAGAAGGAATAATCATGAAGCAAGGGGAAGGAGTGTTTGCCAACCTGAGAACCCTTTGTTCCAACTTCCCCAGCGTGAGATTGGAAGAAGAAGCTGTGTGATCTTCACAAATAGAAGAAAAAAATTAAAAACTTGGTTGGGAATATTATTCTCCTTTTTCTCCTTTCCTTTCCTTTTGTCTTTCTCTTCAGTTTCAGTTAGTGTTTTACAGATTGTGTGAAACAGACAGTAGGACAAATGAGCAATTAGTTGGAACAGATCTTGCAGACAGCCAAGATGGCAAGCTGGGTAATTCAAGTTCGGAAAGGATCTTTTATACAACAGAACAAATAGCCATAATTTATCCCCAACCCCCTGCCTTTTATAAATCCTTTTCTTGGTAGGCGATTGTGGGGATTGGACTGATTTGCTGACATCACTTCTTTCTTTGCAGGCCGTGTTCAGCCTAGTCCTTTCCTCTGGTGTACCTTGTGGAAGGACAGAATCTAAAAATGCAACTTGTGGTATGCAGAAACCATTTTTCTAGAAACTTATTTAGTTTAATGCCATTAAATGCAATCAGAAGTTACCAGGTCTCTTCCTGGAACTCTTTTCCAAATGAACGTAATCCAATTTTTCCATTCCTTTGGTATTTAAGTTCCTGACAACCAGCGTGGACATTTTTCAGGCAGAGCCATTTGGCTGGTAACAGGTGCCTTTTCTCTTTCTTCTTCTTTGTTCACTGCATGTTAACATCTTGGTGTGATGTTAAGGTGAGCGGTAACCATTGGCTAATGGTCAGTGCTAGGCACAGTGAGGAACTGTCATGCCATGAACATGATTTTTAGGCCAAGGGTGTGTCAGATGTTTGGGGTTTATGGATGAGACATAGCCCTGCCCTCAAGCCTCAGATGACTTCTCAGTCTATTTCAGAATCATAGAGTCACATGACAGTGTGAGAACACTTTAATAATGCTAGAGTTTAATGACTCATTCCCACTTTCTTTTAAAAAATATTTTTTAGTTGTCAATGGACCTTTATTTCATTTATTTTATTTATATGCAGTGCTGAGAATCAAACTCAGTGCCTCATATATGCTTGGCAAGTGCTCTACCACTGAGCCACAACCCCACCCCCCTACTTGGTTTTAATGTTTCTTTTTTGATCGAAAATGTTCTTTCTTAAGAAAAAAGGTTGCAATGTGAACACTCTTCAGGAGGGAAAAGGTCATTTTTCCCTTTGTTTTCACTAGAACATTACTACAGTATTTAACTTTCACTATATGGTTTTGAATGAAGGTAGTGTGGCATACCTGTAGGTGATATAATTGTCTCTGATCCTATCTCTCCATATCCCTCCCACTCCACACACATTCAGTGGAAGGTGGGGAGGGGAATATTTTCATTTTCCCGAATCTTCCAGAAGCTGCTCTGCTTGGATTACTTGTTCAGGGAATTATTTTAGAGCCCATTTTCTATTCAACATAAATTGTAGCTACATCAGGATGTCTGGCATGGATGTTCTTTGATTGACATTTGAGGCCTCTGTATGTGAGCTCCAGGGTAGGAATACTCCAGCAATCCAAGGATACAATTCTGTAGTGTCTGAGGAGGGGCATATGCCTGCCTCCACCCAGATCTACTGATCAGATTTTTCATCAGCCAAAGACCTGGAAATAGTAAGGTGCTCTGGCTGCAAATCCCTTTTGTCCTTGGAGAAGCACATCCAAAGCAATGGACATGGTGCTTTCTTGGAATCCAAGCCAACCAGATAAGCATGGATATTGAAATATCTCCTGGGTCAAAGCAGTTGATCTCCGGAGACTTTGCTGATGAAGACTGGAGCTGTCCTTGTCATTAAAAATCTACTTTGCTTTTCCAAAGTGCCTGGCCTGAATCTCTGACCCCCAGCCTTGGTTTGTTCACCTGTTGACTTAGTACCCACATGTGCTCACCGCACCTGAGCCTATGGAGTAACCACCAACCCTCTCAGAAATCTCTAAGTATGGTCCATACCACCTGTAGTCCCACTGGGCTTGTCACACAGCTGTGTTCTCTTATATGTATCTATAAAACACTGCTTCCATGGCCTGCTCTGTGGTCTTGGGGCATGTTTGAAACTGTGCTCTTGGACTCTCACAGTTCAGCCCAGCCGTCTCCACCCCTTCATATTTCAGAGGGGACCTCTGCCCTGCTTGTCCCTCATGCTCAGCCCTTCCAACTGTCCCTTCTTCATCACCATCCCTTTGTCTTTGTCCTCTCACTCTTCCACGTATCCCTGCACCTGGACGGGAGCAATAATCTTGTAGATCCTAGAATAATGGAGGTGAAGGTAACCTATTGTACTCAGATCACCTTCTTTTTACAAATAAAGAAATACAAGCTCCACTGGGGTAAAGAAATTGCCCTGTTCTAAACTAGCTGGAGCAGAGTCAGGTCCGCCATTCTTTCTCCTGGTTCTGAATTCCTGCTACCCTGCTCTGTGATGTCCTAGCCTTCTGTCCCCAGTTCCCTACTTCACCCATTCTGTATACTCAAGTACTCACATTTATTGTGCTGAAACTTTTAATCTTTCTATTTTAATCTTTTAATCTTTACTTTCAATCTTTCTCTTTGATTCTTTTGAGCACGGTTTTGGTGGCCCTCTAGGTAGGATGACTGATGATATGATTTATCATCTGCACTGAGTCTCTTGATATTTAAAGAGATGTTAGGGCAACAGAGATACACCAGGACTATCCTGGGCAAACCATGGACTTAAGTGCATACTTCATGGAGCCTTGGTGGGGAAGACCAGACTTTCTCCTAGAATTGAAGGTTATCTGGTTGGGCCCTGCACTACTTTTCTCAGCTCTGTGCTCAAGAATCAACACAATATTTCGCTCGAGTCAATTTGCCCATCCTCCCTGGTGTCCTCTATGTTGATTTTTGTTTGGGAACTTAGCAGTTTTTCTCTGCTTGCTTCTCTGTTTTCTCAAAGGTCTGGTTATAACCCATTTTTCCATAAAATCTTCTAAGTGGGCTTCATCTCCCAACCTGTGCTATCCATTTGACACTGTAAAATGAGATGTTTTAATATGCTTCATAGTAGTGAGGACAGTCTTATGTCAGTCCCTCTATAAATACATCTGCTCTGACAGTGTGAGAACCACACAGTCACACAGATGGAAAACATTAAAATGAGCAAAACTTTCAAAACAAATCAGAACTCAGTTTTACTGATAAGTATGTAAAATTGTACAGCTTCTGCAAAGGGGAATCTGACATTATCTAATAGAAGTGCAAGTACAATCTTGTTTCTATCTTCCTATTTGCATTAATGTGAAATGACATATGTATGAGGTCACTGCAGAGGCATTATTATAAACCCAAAGGTTGGAAACATCAGATGTTCATCTACATGGAACTATTTTGATGAACAGTGAAGTACCATGCAGCTATGAAAAAGAAGTATAAGGAATAACTCTATGTTTGAATATGGAGAGATTACAGCATATAGAAAAGTAGCAAAAAAGGGGTGCAGAAGAATAAATAGTGAGTGCTATGGTTTTATAAGAAAAGATGGTTGAAGAATGTGTGCATTCATTGTATATTCACTGTATATTTACATAGGCATACATATTATGTATGCACATTTTTTATATTAATACTATTTGCAGAGAGAATGTTGGTCAAAGAGAACAAACTATAAGATACATTTATAAGATAAATTCTGGGAGTCTCCAGTAACTATAGTTGATAATACTATATTGTATACCTGAAGTTTACTAAAGGAGTGGATCTGAAGTTGCCTCATCCCTTCCTCCAGACACACACACACACACACACACACACACACACACACACACACAACGATAATTGTATGTTGATAGATATGATGGATATTTTAATTGACCTGAGTGTGGCAATCATTTCACAATGTATACATACACACATCAAATCATCCCGCTGTATATCTTGAATACACACAATTTTTATTTGCCAATTATAACTCAGTAAAGCTAGAAGAAAAACAGGCCAACAATGTAAATATAAATAGAAACTAATGAGAAATGATTACTCACAGGAGGCAGAAGCCCAAGCAAGACGGTTCTGTGTATGTTTTTCTATCTAGTTTTGAATTTGAGTCATGTAGATGCATTATGTATTTGAAATATAAAAGTATTGAAGTACTTGATAATATTCTTTCCTTTGTAAAGCAGGGTTCAGTGTGATTAATTTTGCATTCCCTCGTTGGCAGTATTTCCACGCTTGAGTTTGTGGAACTGAATAACCATCTGGAGAGGGACTTCAGGGCTATGCTGTTGGAAAGCCCTTTGGGTGGCTGAGTGAAGGGGAACCCTGGAGAAGAGGTGATCTCTGGGTGGGTCAGCACCAGGGATCCCACTTCCAGGCCTGGGTTTTGCTCTGCCAACCTGGGTTCCTTACGGAAGCTCAGCCACTTACTAGCATCATATCGCAGTATCTTCCTCTTATTACTCCTGGCCCTCCATAGAGTATGGAGTTTACTTTCAGGTGAGCATTTTATTCAGCTGTGTAATTCACCAGTCTGTGAATGCTGGACCCCAGACCTGTTTTGCTTGGTGCCATGTGCGATGGTGTCTCCTAGTAGCAGAGACAGTGGATCCTTTGTTCAACTCACCATTTTTCGTCCCCCTCTGACAATGTAATTTATAGCTCTTAGAGAATATAATTTAGAAATAACCCCCGACTAATAAACATCTTTGCATTTGCATTCTACATCCCTCATAACACTCTTGGACTTTTATGGGGAAAATTAGAGCATTTTTTTAATACAAACATCTGGGAATGACCCATTCTAGGAAAAACTTAAGAAACTGAAAGCAATGATAATTCTCTCCCTCAACCCCCATATGTATGTAACCCATCAGTCATAATGATGTCCTTGATCACATGTCTTCAGAAACTATCTGTCCAGCTGGATATTTACTTATTCTTCAGTTTTACATGCCATCTCAAATTATTTTCCAAACCATTCTTTTACAGAATGGAGAAGGAAACTGAGGTTCAGAGAGGTTTAGTAACTTGCTCAAGGACAGGCCAGGGGTATGATATTTGCATTGTATTCACTGTTTTCCCTAACTTGGCTACGCTCTGCTACTTGGGTCTTTGCTAGTATCTTTCATGTTTTCTTTGAGAGCAATTGTGAGTTATCACTTCTGTCACTGTAGTACCATGATTTCCTCCCAACGGGGCTCTGTTTCTCTTATAACATTGAGGACCTACTTACTACTCAGAGCTCAGACTCTCTAAGGGCCACAAATATCACTGTCACTTTACACACATTTTCCAGGTATGAATCCAAATATATGGTGATTGCTTTTCTTAAAAAAAGAAAAAGCAAAGAAAAGAAAAAGAAAGATTCTTTAGAACATAGGACTGGTTTTACCTTCCTATACGTAGTTTTTTGTCTTAAGTAGAAGTACTCTTCATTTATTTACTTTGAGCCTGAAATGTTTGGTCAGTACATATTACTGCAGTTCCCTTAAGTAAATAACTTGTAGAGGTCAGGGAGGACTTTAAAAAGGATGCAAATTCACAGTGTTTTAGTGATTATGCCTGGGCTCTGCCCTCACAGAAATGCAGATTAGATGTCACTGTACACAAACTTTTTCAGATCAACTCTTGAAAAAAAGCAATAAAGGAAGTGGGGTGACTTTGAGCTAGTAATGACTATACATCTACAGACAATAGAATCAGAAGGTCTTGTATTTGTTATGTAAGCCCCTGGTTAGGGATGGGATAACATTCCCAGTGACCTCATACACAAAATTACAGACAGCTTTATCTAAGACAGGCTGTGAAGATGGTGTGCTCCAGAACCTGTTAGTTTACTCAAAAAATGGCTCTGCCATGTTGTAAGACAATATTGATGATATATCAAGAACTGGATAAAATTGCTTCATAAAGTGTGGGTATTAAAAGGGCAGTATTTCAAAATATATTATCCAATTGTGATTTTGAGTATGCACGTGTCAATCATATGCAAGTGAACTGTTTCCTCTTAGGCCTTAAAAATTTGTGTATTCAAACTGACCAAAACACTTTTTTCTTTATCTCCTTTACTCATTGGGAAAAATGGAAACCTGCTTTATTTCAATGTCACTGTATCCTCATATCTGTATACTTCTACTCATAGAAAATCAGATAGAGACCCTATTTACCTCAGGACACTAACCACCCTGTAGAAAAGTGTAACAGGTACCATTGGTGCAAAACAAATGTCCTCAAATTCAGTGGCAATAAAACAAAACCCTCTTTTTAGGTTCATGGGTTCTATGGGTCAGAAATTCTGGAAGAGTGCACAGGGTACATGTTTTGTTTTTTAATTTTTAACTCATTAGTGTCCAGGATCTCAGCTAGGAAGCTGTGAAAGCTCATCTGGAATCATCTGATAATGTCTACTCACTGACACCTGACACCGGGCTTCCCCACAACATGGCAGCCTGGTAGCCTGCCAGTCAGATCAGCTCGTAGCTCAAACACAGAAATTCCACAAAACCAGATGGAAGCTATGTTGCCTTTTTCAACTTGGTCTTTTCTATCAATGACGATCCATTGTTTCTTTTGCCATATTCCTTCAATTCACATAAGTCAGAAATCTTCCCAAATTCAAGAAGAGGCTACCTAGACCCTGCTTCTACTGGAGGAGTATCAGTATCCATTGAAAAAGGACATATGGAATGGGAAATATTGCTATGGCCATTATTGGAAAATGCAATCTGCCCTAAAGAACTCTGGCAGGCCCTCATGTGTCAGTAATAGAAGATGGTAAACCAGAAGAGAGTCACAGGGAAAGTGCTATGGATTCAAGATGTTTTTCCACAAGGGAGGAGGAGTAGGATTACAACGTTTGCAAAAGCGAGGATGGGAACCATATATAAAACTATGGAGAAGGAAGCAGCTGCATGAAGATGAGTCAGAGAGAGATGGCATTCAGTGTTGGAGTTTGGAGGTCAATGAGGAGGATTGCCTGGGGCAAAAATAGGGAAAGAGACCCACAGGTACACAAGGGAAGGGGGAGGATGAGATCCAGAGAGGGAGGCCCCGCAGCTGTTCATGCTTGTCCTCATCATGTCTAAAACCCCACATCTACAACTCAGCCTGCAGCACTCTGGCCTCTGCAGCCACCACTCCTCTGAGACCCTCTGACATAGGTGCCTCTTTGTAGTTTCTTTTCACAGTTGCTTCCTCCTCTATGCTACTTCTGTGGAATCTTCCCTGATAACCCATCTTTGCTGCTATCCTTCAGGTTCCCTTCTTGGCTGTTGCCCAACACATGAGGGTGGACTTCTAGTGGAACCGGGCCCCTGCAATGAACTGTAGATTTTGTGACCATGTGTGATCACACAAGTATTTCTAGGAGATGATCCACAGCCTTATCAGAATCTCAAAGTGGTCTCTGAATTAAGAAAAACCAAAGGCTAAGGTCAAATGTTTTCTCTGGTACATGGATGCTGATCCATAATGGGGGAAGCCAAGGGAAGAATGGAGGAACTTTGGATTAGGCAGAGGGGAGTGAGGGGAAGGGAAGGAGTATGGGGGTGAGAAAGATGGTGGAATGAAATGGAAATTATTATCTTATGTACGTATATGATTGCACAAATGGTGCGACTCTGCATCATGTACAACCAGAGAAGTAAAAAGTTGCGCTTCATTTGTATATAGTGTCGAAATGCATTCTCTGCCATGTATGACTAATTAGAACAAATTAAAAAAAAAAAAAAACAAGAAAACCAAAGCTTAAGGTCTACCACATAGTCATGCCATTCCTTAAAATCTATTTTCAGCCCACATCATTTAGTGAAACTGTAGGAATACCTCCCTGGCTACACATGGGGCTTTTCAGGAGAAGTCTAAAAAAATACTGATGACCAGGCCTTGACCCCAGACCAGTGATTCACAATCCTGACTATGGGGTCCAAGCATGCCATTTGTTAAAAGCTACATAAGTGATGCTAATACAAAGGCAGGACTTGAGAGCCATTAAGATTCTATCCAACTGCACAAAGATATCTTCCATATGAAAGAGTATTAGTTTGATAAGATTCTCCGGGGGAAGGGCTGTATAGAATATTTCCTATGCCAAATACATATGGTTGTTTTTAAAAGCTTTCAAAGAGAGAATTAACCCTGCTTTGTGTCAGTCACAAAAATGACCCCTGTAGCTAGTACTTTCAACTTGATTTCTCTCTACGTTCCAAGCTTTAGTACAGCTTAAGCTGTACTGCCTTAAAGGGAGTTAAATTATATCAGACTGTCAATTTAAATGACAAAAATCTGGGGTTTTCTGAAGTGTTAGAGTAGATTAGACACAATTGCTTTCTTTATGTTGACTCATTCAACTCCCTAACCACTTAGTTCTTTACCTAATTGTTTCCTATATTTTTGTCAAGAAAGGGTATAAGCTTTGGTTTTGGAAAAAAAAAAAAAAAAAAAAACCATGTCCTGGAATACGGATGGCAGGACATGGCAACATAACAGTGTGAATGTGCTTGGTGTTGCTGAACTGCATATTTAAGAATGGTTAAGATGGGGGCTGGGGTTGTGGTACTTGCCTTGCACATGTGAGGCCCTGGGCTTGATCCTCAGCACCACATAAAATAAAATAAAACAAAAATAAAGATATTGTGTCCATGTATAATTAAAAATATTTTTTTTTAAAAATGGGTCAGATGGTAAAATCTGGGTGGTGTGTATTTTACTGCAATTTAAAATGAATATAGAATTTTTTTTTAATTAGACAATTGTTAGGAGCAAAAAAGAAAGAAAAAGCAACTCAATTTAGGTGGAATAAATAACTGGCCTTTTAAAAGTTCTGGTATTTCTTTGCAAAACAATCCATCTGCTGGGAAAGGGAATGAGAACTAACCAGTTCCCTCAAATCACAGTGGAATCAGGAGCATGAACAGCAGCTGCTGTGGAATGTTCAGAAAAGTTGGCCCCAAGTTGATGGATGAACATGCCTTGGAGTCGGCAGGAACAGGAGGTTAGGGACCCGCCTTCTCCACATTCTGGCTAATCCACCTGTCCAGTCCACTGCCCTTATTCCTTCAACTTTTTTTTTTTTTTTTTAATTCTAAAAGCACCATTTACTCAGCTTCAAGTTTTCCGAAGGCTCCGCATTGCCTCCTGATTATGTCTTCCCACCTCTTCAGGGCACTCCTGGTTTCCCTCCTGGCTTCTCTACTGTGAATATTCATTGGCTTCAAGACCCAATAGCTAAGAAGAGGGCACAACTTTCACTTGCTCTTGCAGACTCAGTCCGGCCAAACCCACTATCTTGAAACCTCTTAAAGCTTTGGTTTCTCCTGAGCTCATTTCTGCATACTAAACTCCCTGGCTGTAAGACCAAGCCTCCCTGAAGTCTAGCAGATGGTGACCTTGCAGTAAGCATGGGACTCCTCCAGCAGAAACACTGATTCCATAGAAACCTCAGCGAGAATAAAGAATCTTGGCGCCAACTGGGCTAAGTGCAAAGAGCGCTCTGCTTTGATGGGTGATTATAACAGAAAGCAAAAGGCTTTGAGTCTGAGTCAGCTCACGAGGGCTGTTTGCTTTTTTTGTTTTTTTGGTACGAGGAATTGAACTCAGGAGTGCTTGATCACTGAGCCATATCCCCAGCCCTTTTTTAAAATTTGGAGACAGGGTCACTCTAAGTAGCTTAGGTCCTCACTAAGTTGCCAAGACAGGCTTTGAACTTGTCATCCTCCTGCCTCAGCCTCCTGAGCCACTGGGATTATAGGCATGTACCACCACCACCTAGCCTGAAGCCAGTTTTGAATGGTAAACTCTCGACAGCAGCCCAAGTAATTATTAGATATTCTTCCTGCTGCATAACTATTGCCCAGATGACTGCCCAGATGCATGTGTCTTCTACAAAACAAACCCCTATACACATACAGCATGAGGCCTGCAGGAACTTTCCTAGGATACTGTTGCATTTTACCTGCAAAGCATGCACCATAAGGTCTAGACCAGAAAAGGGAGACTCAATGAATATTTCCTTCTTCCCTAACTTCTCCCTTTTCCCTCCTTTCTATTCTGTCACCCCCTCCCACAAAAATGTTTCTAAAGAATACATGATCTCCCCTAATTGCCATCTTGCATCCTCGTGTGTGCCTAATCTCAGCTAGTCTGCCTGAGATTCCCTGAGTGCCAACTCTTGTCCCCTACGCAGCCCCATTTCTGCTCTGAAAAGATGAAAGAAAATATCATGAACCAGGAAAAACTCACCAAACTGCAAGCACAAGTGCACATTGGTGGGAAAAGAACTGCTCACAGAAAGAAGAAGGTGGTTCATAGAACAGCTACAGTAGATGATAAAAAAAACTTCAATTCTTAAAGAAGTTAGGGATAAACAATATCTCTGGTATTGAAGAGGTGAATCTGTTTACAAACCAAGGAACAGTGATCCTCTTTAACAACCCTAAAGTTCAGGCATCTCTGGCAGCAAACACTTTCACCATTACAGGTCATGCTGAGACAGAGCAACTGACAGAAATGCTACCCAGCATCTTGAACCGACTTGGTGCAGACTGTCTGACTAATTGAAGGAGACTGGCTAAATCTTTGCCCAAACAATTTGTGGATGGAAAAGCACCAATCGCTCCTGGAGGGATGATCATCATGAAGTTCCAGATCTCGTAGAGGATTTTGACAAGGCTTCTAAGAATAAGGCAAACTGAACTAATCAACTTCTGAAGAAGATACTTGAAGTTACTGGAAGCTGCTATTTTATATTAAGACTGCTTTTTAAAATTGTCTTGTTTATAGATCTGATAAAATCTAGATTTCTAATATTTCTAAGCCCAAACCCCTTGGACACTGCAGCTCTTTTCAATTTTTGCTTATGCACAATTTATTCTTTGCAGCTAATTAAGCTGAAGAAGCCTGGAAATAAAGTTTGAAACAAAGGTTAATAAAGAGAGAGAGAGAGAGAAAGAGAGAGAGAGAGAGAGAGAGAGAGAGAGACTACATGACCATCCTTTAAGACACTAAACAGGAGATGACTCTAACTGCCAATAAGAATATATTTACTAAATAACAAACTGACCATATTGTCTGTCAGATGGACCAACATAACAAGAGTTTTTGAAATGATGCATTTTCTGGAAAAAAATCTGTGACCTTGGGTCTTGGTGACTGTTATTTCAATATGCAGCAAGATGGTATGAAGACAGTTGGATGGGATCTAGCAGTTACTGACCATTTGTGTGCAAAATATTGTTTCAAGTTTTAAACGCATTACTTAATGTTAACAAGCGCTCGACCATGGTAGGCATTACCCCATTTTATGTTGGGGGAGCTGAGTTTTGGAGGGAACTGTGATTCGTCCAGAGTCACCCAGCCAGAGCATAGAGCAGTATATTAAACTCAGGTCCACACCCCAATTCTTTACATTATAGCACATCTTCAGCGTGGTTCTGGGCACTGCCCATCTTTCCCTTCTTGTCATTTCTTCCTGTCCACACTGCTGACCACACCCACAGCAAACAATGGGGGAAGAAACTCTTTTCCCAAAGCCTCCATCTCTCCAGAAGAGACATCTTGAAAACCCAGCTGAATTCTCTGAGAGCATTTTTTTAGACATGAGCAGACTAATTGCAAGTTGAGCCCTTTTCTTTGTTTCAAGTGAGAAGCTAAGGTCATTTTCTGTTTGAGGTCAACCCATCTTTTAAAGGAAAGATCAATATGGATCAAATCCCTTTTTTTTCCGGTTGACATTTTTTTTTTTTTTTTTTTGCGCTGCCTCTTTCTCCTCTACTCCAGGAGCACTTAGGACATTTTTAACCCCATGATCTTGGTCAGGAAGAGCCTGGTGACCTCTCCTGTGTTCCTTTTGGCAGCCATACCGGAGAGTACACCACCGTAAATCCCTAGGGGACAACCCAGAGTTTTGTGCATGTTGGTCACAGAGTGTAAAGTTTCTCAGTGGCTTATCCAAGTATTCAAAAGGCAGCTACTTCCCTACAGGGAAGATGTCAGTGGGAACAAGGTCTAGAACCCAGAAAGTGGCTCTGGTGGCCTTTGACATTTTCTCTGGTTTCCAGGGTTTGGGTTGTCATCATATCCCTGTTCTGGGAATCTGGTATTGTTGCCAGATGAACTGTTGAATGGGACCTTCTTCATGCCAGAGTTCTGCCAGGAATACTGGGCAAAGACTGACTCCAGAGCTTTCCATGTACGTGTGCCAGGCTCACCCGAGCCATGTTTTGGCCGATATCTAATTTGGATGACTCTCCTTGAAGCATGACAGCCAAATCAGTTTCTTGCTGATAACTGTGATCAGATTTTCTAGCAAAGTTCCCACGTAGTGGGGATAAACAGGGAGGCAGCCTGAGGTATTGATTTGTGTTATGGAAGGTTCTTTTACATGGAGAAGTCTGGATATTTTGAGCCTTTTTTCCCCTGTACTTTTTCAATGCATGATATGGGACAGAAGTCCTTTTGAGTATTTCCTTCCTTCCTTCCTTCCTTCTTTATTTGTTCTTTTTAGATATACATGACGACATATCATACATACATGCAATATAACTTCCCATTCTTGTGGTTGTACATGATGTGGGGTTACACTGGTCATGTATTCATATAAAAACACAGGAAAGGGCTGTGGTCTTGGCTCAGCGATGGAGCAATTGCCTTGCATGTGTGAGGCACTGGGTTCGATCCTCTGCACCACATAAAATAAATAAAGGTATTGTGTTTATCTACAACTAAAAAAATGTAAAAAAAAATAAAGAAAGAAAAAAAGAACACAGGAAAGTTATGTCTGATTCATTCTACTGACCTTCTTATTCCCATCCCCGTTTCCCTCCATTCCATTCCCCTTTGTCTCATCTAGTGAACTTCTATCCACCCACCCCACTTATTGGGTGTTAGCATCTGCATATCAGAAAGAATATTCAGCATTTGGTCTTTCTTTTCTTTTCTATTTTTTTTTTTTTTTAGTTGTAGATGGACACAATACCTTTATTTTTTTTTAAATTTTTACATGGTGCTGAGGATCAAACCCAGTGCCTCATACATTCCCGAGAAGCATTCTACCAGTGAACCACAGCCCTAGCCTGCCTGCCTTACTTCCTTTCTTCCTTTCTTCCTTTCTTCCTTCCTTCCTTCCTTCCTTCCTTCCTTCCTTCCTTCCTTCCTTCCTTCCTTCCTTCCTTCCTTCCTTCCTGCCTTCTCTCTCTCTCTCTCTCTCTCTCTCTCTCTCTCTCTCTCTCTCTCTCTCTCTCTCTTCATTCTGTCTCTATCAAAATTCCTGGATTGGGGATATATCAGTAGATGTGGCTGGTGCAAAAGAAAAAAAATGTCATCCATTTTAGATAACAGGAGGAACTATAGATTATTTGATAGTGTATCTGCCATTTTCTTTCTTTGATTTTTTGGCTTTCACATTTCGTGCCATTTAGAAAATAGTATCTCTTCGGGTCCCATCATTGGCTAAAGAGAATTTTTAAAAACAACTATTACTAACTACTCTGTGCATTTTCAACTTCTCTTAAATCTCTGCCCTTGGAAGATAATATTCTCTAGGTAGCTTTGAAGATAATAGTAGAGGTGAGAATGCACAGAAGCTCCTGTACTGATTCCCAGGGAAGGCTTTTCCAGATGTGGAATGCCACCGGGAGTCGATCTGGCTTGGATAATTGACAGCTGCCAGCCTGTAATCTTCTCTGCTAAATTGGGGCAGGGGCCTCAGAAGGCAGTACAACAGCTGGGCTGCTGGGAGCCAAGTCCCTGCACATGGCACAGAGCTCCTCTCCACCGCTCTCTGCAGGGACCTCACCCCCTAAAGCTGCATGCTTTGCTGAGCAAGGGAGGGGAGCCTGTAACTTCCACCTGGTGTGTGAGAGGAAACACCCACTCAACTGGGACACAGCTGGGTATGGGGGATTTACTTTGTATTGCATCATAATTAGCATTTTCTTCTTAAGTTCTTCTGAAGATCAGTTCTTAAGGTGAGGTAGGACCATAACATAGAAGGATTGAGAAATCAGCCGAATAGAGAAAACCTTCCCCTTTCAGGGGCTGTGAAGGATGTGGCTCCTGCCCTAGTTCCATTTTCTACCACTTAATGCCAGTTAAGCCTTACCCCCACGAGATTCTTCCAGCTTTCTGACCCTCTCATTCCCTGATTTGATAATACTACCTGTCCTATTTACGTCAGAGGCTTGTTCTGGGGATTAGAGAAGTTAATATAAGTGCCTTGTCCCCTGTAAAGACAATTTAAACAGAATACACAGATGGGTTAAGAAACAGTTCCTGGAATCTTTAGTTTCTGATTATCTTCCTTTTCTGAATGATGGCCTAAATGGTGAAGGCTGCCTGGTCAGAGTCAGAGCTATCATTTGGTGAAGACTTTTTGTGTGCCCTGCACAGAGCTAAATTCTTCCCAGGGACTATTTTATTTACTTCTCAGGATTACCTTGCCAGCTAGCACAGATCTTCTAGTGCTTCAGTTCACCAAGCCAAACCCTAGTTCTGAGTCTTGTATGCCCTTCTAGAAAGGCCCATGTACTTCCCTCTGAGCTGCCTTCTAAATGAAGGGACTGCTGTCACCATTTTCAAATTTGACACTTTAATAAATGATCTAAAACTGTGTCCATTGCTGGGTCACTTTTTAATGTTTGAGTGCAGCACAAGGTCAGAAGTGGTGAAATGCAGCTGTAGCTATTAGATGGAGTAAGGAGACAGGGCACTGGAAAGAGAGGAGGGGAACAAGTGAGGGTGGGGAGAAGAGAATTTGTGACTGCAAGAAAAAGATGTCAATTTTTTTTTAATGATAGGAATAGGGATTTTGTGATATGCATTTTTATTTACAAACTTCATCTGATATTTTACATGTAGATAATCCTTAAAAGCATCCAATTAATTAGTAAATGGGCTTTTGATGTTCTTAGTGCAGGAGATTTGGGACTAATGATCTTGATAATCTTTGCAAAAGATTAGGAGAGGCCTAAAGTGAGACAATTCTGAAGATTTCTAACGATTACTGAACATCAGTGATTACGTTGAGGTGGGGGTGGAGGACGTGAGCAGGAGTGGAACAAGGGGTCAAGGTGGGTGAGATGCCTTCCGAAAGGGCTTTCACCTGCAGCTCCCCATGTGACAGGTGTATTTTAACTTTGGTTGTGGTAGGTTCCTGCCTGACTCCAACAGTAAATCAAGTTCCAGCCATGGGCTGTTGTCTGCATCTAGCAAAAGCCCTCTGGTTGTTTGCTCCTAGTTATGCCCAATAAACAGGTAATGATTAAACATATTTTCATGGCAGCCCTTTTAATATGGAACTTTATGATTCCGGAGCACACACTAAATATGAAGCATTGTGCAATTCAAAAAGAGCCAGGGCTTTTTCCAGAAGCGTCTGAGTTGGGAGTGCCTCTGGCTAGATAACCCCTCTGGTATTCAGTGAATTCTTTCTGAGAGCTCCAGCCTACCTGGATAGACAGGAGACTTTTCAATTTGGTAGGAAATCAAATTCTTTCCCTCCAGGCTGACAGTTGCATTTGAGGTTAAGAAGCATTATTTATAAACAAGAAGCAGAAAGTGACTTCCTTTGCAAAATAAATTCTTATGTTTCAAATGTTGATTATCCAGTGTTGTAAATTATTGAGGGCTTTTGTTTCTCTGCCTTCTTGGGTGGCTTTGCCCTTTCTTGTCATATCCTCCTTGCCTATAACAAACAGTTGAAGTAAAGACATGAGTTCAAACTGGAGTCAATCATTTTGCTGCTAACGAGCAGCTTCTGGAGGGAAGGGAGGGAGCATTTCCTACTCATCTTCTCATTTCTTCCCCAAGCAATTCATACAGGTGTCTAGGAGAAGCTTCACATTAGATTGACGTGAATATTTCACCATGGTTGCAGGAAAGAGATAAAGTTGAGGCTTTGGCGTTGTTTGCAGGAAGAGATTCTGAGGTCCCTGGAATCTGCAGAGAATATAATTCTGCCTTGGCTTGGTGTCAGTCATAGCCCTTTTCACATAAGAGGGGGATACTTGATCTGCAACGTGCTGCCCACTGATTGATGGTTGGCATCTCTTGCCGCAGTTGTGGGACTTCTTTGGTCTCCAGAGCCCAGGCTCTGGACCATTTCTGACTCCTGGGTCTAAGTGCACCTCCCTCCATTGTGAACCCACAGAAGTGCTTCTGTCTTTTTGACTGATGGGCAAGGCTCTTCATATGCATGTGGACAGTGCCTGATTGACACCTGAGGGACTGAGGAAAGTCATTTTCTCAGCCTTGCCAGGGAAAATAAACAACTGTGAGCCTCCAGGACCACAGGCAGAATAAAAAAACAATCCAATAGTAAGAATTGGAGGCAAAGCAGATTATAAGACTCCTGAGGAGAGAGGCTGAGCCCATGACCAAGAAAATGGTGAGTCTGGAGCAGATGAATGCTTGGCCACTGGGCTTCCAATGAGCAAGAAAGAAAATTTTAGGGCAGTAGCTCCTAAAATTTTGGGCCTTAGGAACTCCTTATTCTCAGAACAATGATTGAGGACCCCAAGTATTTTTATGTGGGTTATATTGATCACTATTTGTCATATTAGATATTAAAGCTGGGAATTTTAAAAAAATCATTTAAAAAATCACTTGTCAATTGCAAACAAGTCTATTTTATGTTCACATAACTTATTTTTATTAAATAAAATATTTACTAAAATAGTGAGAATAATACCATTATTTTACTTTGCTGTAGATCTCCCTAGAGTCTGGCCTAATGAGAGATGGTTGGACTTCATATCTGCTTCTACATCCAGTCTATTGCCATATCACATTATGTACCTTCTGGAAAATTCCAGCACACATTTGAGAGAGATGAGAGTCAAATAGTATCTTATTATTATTACAAAAAAGTAGTTTTGACCTCCCAGGCTCCTGTGAAGGTCTCAGGAACTCCTAGGGTTCCCTATTCAATGTTTGAGAACTGTTTGCCTAGATGCAGACTCCCATAACACTTGCCTCTCTCTGATCTAACACATCTTATATGAGGCCAAGAAAATATTTTTTATGCCTTTTGGTATTAGTGTGATATATATCCTAGAAAAAAATTGAACTGGGGCCAGGTGACAGCCTATAATCCCAGTGACTAGGGGGCTGGGGCAGGAGGATTGCAAGTTTGAGACAAGCCTCAGCAATTTAGCAAGGCCCTAAGCAACTTAGCAAAACCCTGTCTCAATATAAAAAAAAAGTGGGGGAGGGGGGTGGGATGTAGCTCAGTGGTTACACACTTCTGGATTCAGTCTCTGGTTTAAAAACAACAACAAAAAAGTTGACATTGAATGTCCCATTGGGCAGCCTGGCCAAGCTCTTGTTCATAATCCAGAGAATGTGACAAGTCTCTTTTCCACACTTTTCAATATGTGGACCTCAAATTGTATACGCTCCACTTGCCTAGAAAAGACATATGTTTTTCCTCTTCACAGTTACCAAGAGCTTTATTATAGAGAAGTAGCTGCTCTAAGGTCTTTCCTAGCTCCCTGTTTCTCTTGCCCAAAGGCAGCTTAAATGTGCTACTTGACTGACCAACAGATGGGCACTTGACCCAACTCATCTGCATTTCCAGAGTGCATCATCATCTCACCGTCATCACTCCCTTTTCCGGACACTAATCAAGACAGTGACTGAGCTGCAACAACACGATGAGCATGAATAGGAAGCTATGGTTTGTGAGGATTGTGTTCTAGTTTCACTTAGCGCCAGACTTTTTCCCCCCCTGGCGAGAATGACAGTGGTACAGCCAGTCAGTCTGCGGCCAACATGCAGATCAAAGAGGGGCCGGTCACAAAACAAACCAAAACACATTTCGATGTTGTTCTAACACAAAAACATCATTTTTAATGTGGCTAGGAAAATATTCAACTTTGTTCCTGTCTTTTGGGAAAACGGCATGCATTGGTGCTTTGACCTCTTGAGAGCTGGCAGAGGGACAGTCTCTGGAGATTCAAACAGTCATGGAATTTTATAGAGAACAGAGTTAGAGATCACCCAGCATGGAGGGAGGGGTGGTGTGTCTGTGTGTGTGTGTGTGTGTGTGTGTGTGTTGCACATGAGGCAAGGAGGCACAGGGTAGAGACTGTGTTGCCATAACAAAGATCCCTGGATCCATGTCCTTTTGTCCCCTGCCAAACCAACTAGCACACAAGCAGCTCACTAGGGAACTGGAAAGCCAGCATTCTCTGTGTGGTCCCTGTGACCTTGGCGATTACTTTGCCTCTCTGTGTCTCAGCTTCCTCACCTATACAATGGGCATAACTACAGTATCTAGCTCATAAGGTTGTTCTTAAAATAGCAAGACACAGCATTCATAGAGTTTCTTAAAAATTTTTAAAAATACATAAAAAGCATGAGATAATTGGCAGGCATTATTATATTCTTATTGTTGGCATCCCTAAAACTTGGTTTCCTCATCTGCAAAGTAGTAATTACCAGGTTGGTGTGGGACTAAGTTAGAGAATATATGGTTAAGTCTGGGAGAAAATATCAAGGACGTACTATTAAAAGTAATGCAGCATATTTTAGGGGCAAGTCAAGAGAACAATTTAATTTTGTACCTAAGTGTTTTTTCAAGTGTCAGACTTCAGTCCTTGAACAGTAACACATAATTATTTGCACTGTTTTGAAAGCAGGGCAGTTATTTTTAAATAAATGAATATATAATCACAACTAGAGCAGAAACAACAATATAATCACAACTATCAAAGCAATAGCTAGTGTGTGTGGAGTGCTCATCTGGTACCAGCACCGAGCTGAGAACTTGATAGGTTGTGTACGTCTCCCATCTCACCAGCCTCTTGAAAGAGGTGCTATTGCTGTTCCTAGTTTACACTTTAGGAAAGTGAGTTCACTCGGGGTCCTTTGGTAGCACGATGTTGGGCAAATACTGACCCCAGGCCAGCTGGTTTTGGGGTCAGTACCCTTCACTAGCGCAGTCACAGAACCAGGGTTCAGAGGGAGGTAGAAGGGCATTACATCCCAGGTGGAGCTCAGCAGGCTGTAGTGCTGCGCTCTGCAGGAGACAGAATTAGATTTTTAGTTCTTCTTAGGTAAGATAAAAGTTGGGATGTCTTATCATCAGTATTTGATGGTGGGGTGGGTAGTGGCTGCTGCTGCTTTGGTGAGCAAATCATTGATCTTATGGCCCAGGGATTGAGCCAAGAATAGATTCTTGCTGTAGAGAAGATCAGATGCACGACCCCCAGAGCTCTACAAGGAGTTGCTCGGTGGGAAGTACAAGGAGGAGGATGGGACAGAAATCCATGCAGAGTTTCTGAAAAGCCCAGAAAATAGGTATGTAAGATGAACCCTGGGGACAGGGAGAGCCCAGGTGAGCTAACACCTGGAAGGGTAGAGGAATACGTTTCCTGAGGTGGACTGTGACCCTCCTTGGGACCTGGGGAGTATATTTTCCTGTCTGCATCCTACCTAGACTTTTTGGTATAATGGGATTGTGCCACAGCAGGTATAACTGGTTCTCTTAGGGGAGACTGTATAATGGTATAGCACTGGGGAGTGAAACTGATCAAAGTACATTTTTTTAAAAAAAAAAAATTTAGTTATAGATGGACACAATACCTTTATTTTTTATTTGTTTATTTTTATGTGATACTGGAGATTGAACCCAGTGCCTCATGCATGTTAGACAAGTGCTCTACCACTGAGCCACAACCCTGGCCCCAAAGTACATTTTTACATATACACAAGTATGCCATAATGAATCCACATTCTGTATAATGCCATAATGAAATCCACATTCTATATTATAAACATGCACCAATAAAAAGAAAAGAAATGTAAAGTAGAAGAAACTAGTGGGAGGTGTAGGGAGACCTGAGTTCAAATCCCAGTTCTGCACTTCCAAGCTGTGGTTGTGCAAGTACTTCATAAGATGGTTGTAAAGATTAAATAAGAGATTGCATGTAAATAAATCAACTGGTCCACTGAAAGCCCCAGTAAATAGGAGCTATTATTATCATTGTTATCATTATAATTAGATCTTCCCATTGGCTGGTTCCTGGATTTTCCTGCTGTGCTGAGGAGTTGTTCTTTTACTGTGTCTTGACTTTTATCTATTTTTAGGTCATTATATGTGATACCCATTTTAGGGGCCTGGTGTTGTTTTCTTATAGGTGCATTGTCTAAGTGCAGGATGGGATTGTCCAGGCTTCTCTGCTTGATCCTTCTAGTGCATGCCGTAAATCAACATGCAAGATGGGATGGCTGACTGCAAACAGTCACACCCCTGGCTCAGCTGATGAAGGTCATGACTTACCATTTCCTGATTTGGTGGTTCACCAAACTCCGCCAGGGTTCATAAGAACTCTGTTCATGCATTTAATGTGTCACCCATCTTTCCACCAGACAGAAAAGGCTATTAACTCTGAATAAGACCTAGGCTGCAGCTGTGAAACACAGGGACCACCCTCCCCTTGTGATGTGGATCATTAGCTGAGCAAGGAGCCCCATGAATTTTACAGCATGCCCTTTTCTTGTTAATTGAATGATCCAGGCACAAATGTCTTTGAAGCACCTTTAGTCCCCAGATTGTTTGCCCAAGGGAGAAGTCCTCTGTGTGTGGCAGACAGAGCCCTGCCTTGTGTGATCTGGCTATGAATCTGGCTGATGATGTTAAAACACTCACGGATACAGAGGCAGGGTAAAGGTGGGCAAGAAGCAGGTGAGGCAGGGTAGGTATCAGGGAGCCCAAGTGTACCACAGTCCCAGCATGTGGCCCATGCAGCTGGGTCTGGGATTTGTATTAAGTCCTCCAATGAGGACTTGCCAGGAGTTACTAGAACCTTGCAAACAGGCAAACAGTTGTGGTTAAGATGTGAGCCAAGGCCGAAACCCAGGAACCCTGGTAAGTATAGGGAAAGTGGGCAGAGCTTAGCTGTGGTATGTCTTTGAAGCACTTCTGAGCCATATACCTGCATCACAGGTTGGCTGTTTGATCACATGTATCCTGGGGATTTTCCCAGCATCCTCTGGAAGGTGGTCCTTAGCTTCTGACACGAGCATGTCTCTTCAGGCAGCACCATCTACTCAGGCCATGGTGGGGCCCACCTACCTTCCTCCTCCTCCATCCCATTTTAGCCATCATTTTTCAAGTGTAGTCATCCGTCAGGCACAGTGTTGCCATTTTCCATATACTCTCCTTTAATCCTCTCAATGACCTTGGGAAGTAGATGTTATTATCCCCATTTTGCACATGGAGAAACTGAGGTGCAGAAAGCATGAGTTGCTTATGATCATGTAGCTGATAAACAGCAGAATGAGGATGTGGTTGAGGCCTGTCTTTCCCAGAGCTCATGCTCTGAACCACACTGTCTGTTCTGTGGTCAACTGAGATGGAAACTTACTCTAGCTTGGGCAGCCACCTCTCAGTTGCTGCAACAGGCTGGAGCCCTGGTGTGCAATTTGGCTGCACATTGCCATCTCTGGGAAGCTTTAAAAAAGAGATTTACAGTTGGCCTGAGGTGCAGCCTGGGCATTTACTAGAGCAGAGGTTGGCCAACTTCTGTAAAGGGCAAGTAGTGCCTAGTTCAGGCTTCAAGAGCCACAGTGTCTAAACTACTCAGTTCTGCTTTGGTAGAGACAAAACAACTGTAGATGATACATAAATGAATGAGCAGGGCTGTGTTCCAGTAAAACTTTATTTACAAAAAACAGATGGCTGGATGAAATTGGCCAGGAACCAGTTTGCCAAGTACTGATCAAGTCAGGCAGATCATTCACAGATTCCATCCCATCACCAGGGAGATGAAAATGTGTCTTTCATCTGTGGAACTGGTGTCTGGGTATCTTGGGCCAGCCCTGGGCACTTTAGGCCTTCCAAGCTACTACTTTGCTGCAGACTCAGGAGGGTTGGCCCAGCCCCTATGAATGAGCTTCTACAGTGGTCTCTTACAGTGGTCTCTTTTATGCTGAGGACTCCAGTTTCCTGCTGGTTGGAAATTTGCCATGAGCCATCACCTGTTTGGTGGGGGGTCCTGTCTGGCTTGCTAGACCTCCCCCTTGAGGAGTTGAAACTGCCCCTCCCCCCTAAGTTCTGGCTTCCAGCCAAGCCCTCTGTAATTAGAAGGATTAGCTGAATCACAGGGCTGCCACCTGTTTGATAAGGAGGATGGCCCCTTGGTGAGCAAGCCTCCATTGCTGGCTGTCCCTCCAGAGTCAACTTCTAGAGAGGCCCCGCCCCACCCCCTCTGCAGCTCCCCACCTTCTCCTTCCAGCTGATATCCTGTGCCTGCCTGGTGCCTGTAGCTTGAATGAGAATATCCTTCTCAGCCGAGGGATTCAGAATATCAGTTTTATTTTATGGAATATTACTGTAGCAGTCCCAAAATTGTGGGTTGTGATTATTTACAAAGTCAAAAGGAACACCAGAAAATAAAAGCTGCTGAATTACTTGGGGTGATTGGAATTAGGTCCCAACCTCCTGAACACATAGAAATCAAAGCCTGCTTTCCTTATCTGCCCTATCTGGCAGCTGTCCTTGGTAATGGGATATAGGGATACCCCAGAAAATGCTGTGTTGAAGGGAAATTAGGTCTACAGGTGGCATTTGGAATGCAACAGATGCACAGCATCTTTATCAGCTAGTTGTTAAGATGTTGGAATGCATTTGGTCAATGAATGTTTATTGGGATCCTGGTTTGTTTTGGGAATGAGGGCCACAGGATAAGAGCATCATCTAAGCAGCTCAGAATGGGTGCACACGGCCTCCCAGTTGGTCCACAGGCTCCTTGACGTCCTGCAGCCTCCTAACCTCCACCTTTCTCTCCTCCTAGCAGAGGCTGGCAGCCAGAGGACTCCATAAGTAGCCAAGAGAACTAACTGAAGGGGATCAGACTGCTGTTGAAAAGGGCTTGGGGCCCTCCTCCCTCTTCCAGGGAGAAAATGGTGTTTAAAAAAATGATAAAACCAGTAGTCTAATCTCACATTCCAGAGTCATAGAGATCCCATCATATCCCCAACTGTAGAACAGTGTCAGAAAAGCTATAAGAGAGACAGCTCTGAGTGCGAGAAATTGGTGTGGAAGCCTGAGGGTTGGGGTACCTTCTCATGGGACCTGAGAAATGAGCTTAGTTAAATGAGGTCTCTAGCTTGAAAAGGTAGGGAGGGAGGGCACCTCTGGGTAGATGGATCAGCATGTCAAAGGCAGGAATAGGGTGTGATCATGTGACTGGAATGTGTGATCCCTGGCAGGAGAGAAGGACAGTCTGAGTCTGGAACGTGGCTAAGGGATCTGCAAACCAGTATGGTGTTCCAAAAGGCCCTTAGAAGAGTAATGAAATCTTGTCTGATTTAGGAAGTTGGTGGAGTAGCAGTGGGAGCCCTATGGGAAAGCTGTTGTAAAAGCAAAGTGGCCCCCAACCAAGACAGTGTAAGCAAGAGTGGGAAGGCTTGATCCCACCTAGGAGGGAGTTGATTGGCTAATGAAGATGAAGGAAAAGGATTAAAAATATAGAAGGTGGTGGGGAGGAAAACTGATGGGTTTTAAGAGATATGTTTGAAGAGTCGGAGAAACATACAGATGGAGTGAGGCATTAGGTTGTGGGTAATACAGGACAGGAAATTTAGACAGAGGCTGGGAGCTAAAAGTGAAATAAAGGTGGTAATGAAGTTCATGGAAATGAATGAGGTAGGTAACTCAGGGAGTTTGCGGAAGGGAGGGGAGAGAAAGTGAAGGGACTAAACCAGAAATCCAGGGACACCTACAGTTAAAGAACAGAGTGAAAGAAGACCCAGCAGAGCAGACAGCCTTCCTGGGTGGATCAGCTGTGGATGGGTGGGTTCAACTGGGTCGGACCTGTTAACACCTGTGACTAATGGAAAATGTACAGTGAGATGAGCTATGGTATGTAGCCCAGAAACCTTGCCCTTACTCCCATCACTAAGGACATTAGACTTCACTCATTGTTTCCTTCGTTAATTAATTCATCAAAGATTCACTAAGTACAAGACACTGTGCCCGGTTGTGGGTGCAAGGCATGCTTCTGTTCTCTTTGCTTACAACTGAGCAGAGAAGACAGACATTAAGCAATACCTCAACTTCTTCCTTAAAAAAAAAAAAAAAAAGAAAAAGAAAAAAAGAGCCAGGTGTGGTACAAATGCCTGTACTCCCAGAGTGTCGGGAGGCTGAGGCAGGAGGATTGCTAGTTCAAAGCCAGCCTCGGCAACTTAGTAGGGCCTTAAGCAGCTTAGTGAGACCCTGTCTCAAAATAAAATAAAAAAGGACTGGGCATGTGGCTTAGTGGTTAAGTGCTTCTGGGTTCAATCTCTGGTACTCAAAAAAAATAAAAAATAAAAAAATTATAAGAGTCACAGCAATAAACCAGACATTTATAGGGCTTCTAGTCTCTAGATGCCATTACATACATTAATTGGCTACTTAACACTGACAACCTTATTTACTTTCAAAAACTACATACACACACACACACACACACACACACACACATACACACATACACACACACAAACACACACATAAACTCAGGAGCACTCTACCAGCCACTTCCCCAGCCCTTTTTTGTGTGTGTTTTATTTAGAGAAAGAATCTCACTGAGTTGGTTAGCACCTTGCTTTTTGCTGAGGCTGGCTTTGAACTCATGATCCTCCTGCCTCAGCCTCTTGAGACAATGGGATTACAGGTGTGCACCACCATGCCTGGCCCAAAACTGTACAACATCTTTTTTTTCCCTCTCTCCCTGTATGTACAACATCTTGATGAGCATTGTACCCAAAATATAAGACAAGATAAACAGCGACAAGTCTCCCTTCTACTTTGTCCCTGGTCTCCCTGTTTCTCTTCCAAGAGATACCATTTTCTTGTGTACCTTCACATTCTTTGCACACACAAGTTATTACCATATGTGTACATTCCTTTTTTTCTCTCTTGGCCTTTCTTTTTGACAAAATGCTAACAAAGCATTGATGATTCTGTATCTTACCTTTTTGCATAACATTAAATCCTTTGAAGGATATAGCACAATTTTTACTTAAGCAACCCCTGTATTTATGGACATTAGGTTGTTTCCAATATTCTGCTGTTAAAAGCAATGCTGCACCATTTCACACATGTGTAAGTATATCTATAGGATGAGTGCATCAAAGGGAATGAATATGTGTTAATAAATTTGACAGTTATTGACAAATTTCTCCCCATAGTGATTTTACCAACTTGCGCTTGTATTAGCAAGTTTTCCCATAGCCATGAGGATCATATGAAATAATGCATCTAAGCCACATTTGTGAATGGAGAAGGGGTCTGCATATCTAAAGGATCTTCATCCTCTTGTGTCAGCTGTTTTCATCCTGCACACTGATGGTTACCTGTCAGGGTGATCCCTGGGAGTGCTGTCTCTGCATGGGTTGTTCAGCTGGGAGAGACACCTCCATGTCCTAATCTTCTCTAAAGTTCACATGCCCTGGGGGCTGGTGCTGCTTCTTGGCCATGGGCTCCTGGGACACATGCCACGTTGTGCCTGAGTGCATTGATCATCAGAGGGTGTCTGCTGACAGTTGGGTGGGCAGAGCTCAGCCTCCTCCATAAACAGCATAGAGATGATCGTGTTGGCTCGGCAGTGGCATGACAGAACAGGTCAGGATGGGAGCAATGACCTCACCTGGGTTTCGACAAGCACTGGAGATGTAAGTGATAAAGCATGTCGACTCATTTGTCCATACAAGCCGTCTGCAATGAACTGTGTGCATTGCTGCTCATTCTGTTTGTGTTGCAAACTCCATTTCACCTTGGAGGTTGGTGAATGCTAATTAAGTGGCTCCAGGGTTGTCTCTTACTGAGACAGCTCCTCAGTTCCGTTCAACAGATTGCCACGGAGACATCTCAGTTTAAGTGAGAAATTTCTACTGAGTACCCACTATGATCAGACGGCGGCGACTGTTCCCATTGACTCTAGATTGGAATTGCCTTGCCCTTCGTCTTTGCTCAGCTCTCATTCTATTTTTCATTGGCACACTAGATCACAAACCAGGGATGATTCACTTTGCATGATAGGAAAGTTCTGAAAATGAATTGTTATGTATAATGAATAATGTTTTAATTGTACCAGGAGATTTTCCTATTGAGAGGAAGTTCTGAGGCTAACTTGGTTTTGAAGGGTAAAACATTGTTTTTTGATTTATCTCTTTGGTAAAGGAGAAATTTTTACTTAAAGGAAAAATAAGTCAAAATTTAATAACTTTAGGAATCCAAAACAATATCAAACACAGATTTGAAAAAAAAATATTTTGAGAACCTATGAGCAGTGTATGCTAACAGGAAGAACTAATGTCAGGAAGACCACCAAAGGATGTTTGCTGGCCAGAAGGAGAGGGTGGTCTTACTTGCTGACGTGGCTGATGGTGGCAAATCCCTCAGTGTAAAATTGAGAATCAGAGAAGCGACAGAGAAAGAAGAAAAGGGAAGATGGCAGGTGGTGGACACCCAAAGTGGCAGAGGAGATCAAAGCCAAATAGTGGAAGTGGCAGCAAACAGAACTGGCTTCTGTTTCCAGTGGTCTCTGGAAACAGAAGCCACCTTGTCCACGAAGCTGTGTGATCTGACCTGCATTTGCTGCTCCTGCCTCAGAGTGCGCTGGCTGTAGATGGCCCGAGCTCCACTGTTTTCTGTAACCCCTGGAGGAATCATCATCTCCACTTGATAAACCAAGTAACTGAGTTTCAGAGAGGCTGAGCGGCTCACCCAGGTCGGCAGCTTTGAGTGGAAAAGCAAGATGTGGTTGGCAGAATTTTCAGATAGCCCCCCAAGATTCCTGTTCCTCAAGTACACAACTTGTGGAATCCCTCCCCTCCAGTGTTGACAGGACTTGTAAAGAAAACGGGAGTTCACTCTCCTGATGAGGTTACATTATACAGCCAGGAGAAGGAGATTGTGAAGATAATAAGTAATGTTCCTAATCAGCTGATTTTAGAGTCAAAAGGAAACTATCCTTTTGGATGGGCCTGAGCTAATCAGGCGAGTGCTTTAAAAGAGGTTCTGGGTTTTCCCTGAAGAAAGAGAATTGAAATGAGAGATTCTTCTGCTGACCCTGAAGAAACATGCAGCCATTTTGTGAGCAGCCCAAGGAGGGGACCATGTAGCAAGGACCTGAGAGTGGTCCCTGGCCAGCAGCTAGCAAGGAAGTGAGGTCTTTGGTCATCAGCCTCGGAGAAATGAAATCTGCAACAACCATGGGAGTTGGAAGAGGAGCCTGGGCTTGATCAAGGAGCACAGGCCTTGATTTCAGCCTGTGAGACCCAGAGCAGGGTGCTCGGCCACGCCATGTCTGGACTCCTGACCCACAGACTGGGGGCTAGGAAGTGAGTGCTCTTTCAAGCCACTGAATTTATGTGAACTTGTTGCACAAAAATAGGAAATGAATATGCACGGGTCCGAGGCTCAGGTTTCTGGCTGCAGAGCTCACATGCTGCATCCTCACCCCAGTCTTCCTCCTAGAAATCATCTCAAAAGTCACTAAATCCTGGAACATCAAGGTTGAATGAGGACCATCCAGTCTAATGGCTCAATACAACTTTTCCTACACAACAGAAACCAGTTTTGGGTCCCTCTGTCGGTCGGAGACCTGCTCTGCTTGGAGATGGATGTGAGAGGCAGAAGCTTATGCCCCACTGGAGCCCCACTCCCTCCTCAAGGCACCCCTGAGGAACACAGTGTGAGAACCATTGATCTGATCATGCAACCCATCCCACCTTTACATTTCCCTCTCCACCATCCTAAGCATGATTTGGATGCCTCTCTCCACTTGCTATCTGTAAGCCATCGTTTGGAAAGCTTTCTTTTTTCCTTTTTTAGTACTGGGTGTTAAACCCAGAGGTGCTCTACCACTGAGCTAAATCTTCATTCCTTTTTATTTTTTATTTTGAGATGGGGCGTTGCTAAGTTACTGAGGCTGGCCTCCAACTTTGAAATCCTCCTACTTCAGCCTCCTGAGTTGCTGGGATTACGGTATGCACTGCTGTGTCTGGAAAGTCTTTCTTTTGCATTAAAACCTGTTCCCCTATAATTCTTGTTATTTGTGTGGGTCTAATCATAGGTAATAGAACAAATGGAGCTCTTCTCCTGTAGGACAGATTATCACATCAGGTCTCATGTTTCATGTACGCTTTCTGTTTTCCAGACCAAACCCCTCCATGCCCTTACAGGAGTTTCCAGTCCCTACTTTCCTACTGAACTTCAGCAAGCCTGTATTTCCCTGAGAGTAGGGTCAGGAACTAAGCACAAACTCTTGGTGTGGTCTGCGTCTCATAAAACACAGCAAGCCTCGTTGAAGCCACAGTCTAAATATTCTGTTTCCATCAATGCAGCGTTAGACCACATTTGCTTTTTGGCAACCACAGAGAAGTGCTGACTCATACCACACATAGCGCCAACCCAAAGGCCTTTCTATACATGTGGCTGCTAAGGTATGTCTCCACAGTCCTGTAGTTGGGTGTGTTTATTTTAACCTGAGTGCAGGCTTAACAGTTCATCACCCTCGCGTCTCATCAGGGATCTGTGGCACATCTTGTAGGATCCTGTTTATGTCATGCAGCAACATTGCTCTGTTTTCCCAGCATTGCCTCAACTCTCAATTTGATAAGTATGCCATAAATATCCTCATTGGAGTTATTGACAGAATGTTGGACCTGGACAGGGCTGAGGTCAGAGCCCTCTGGCACCACACTGATGATCTACTCCCAGTGTTTGAGTCTCTGAAACAGTTACAGCCAACGAATTGTATCATCTGATGGCAGCCATCCAGCTCCTAAGGTACCCCCAGAAGCTTCGTGAACTCTTTCCTGGCACCCAGGTACAAGGCATTGAGTCCGCTTGCCCGACCTCCCAAGCCATAGCAGCTCCTCCTGAATGCTGGCAAGTGCTGTGCAGCATCTTTCCCACGATGGTACCACACACAACCCTCTGTAGTTTGCTTCCCTTGGCGGGGGGTGGTGGGGGGACAGCATTTTCTCCTACATTCATTTTTATCTTTGTCTTTTCTTTTTTCTCACTCCATAGGAAAACATCAGGACTATTTAGGAGATAATTTTTTTAAAAAAAATTATTTGTTCTTTCTAGATATACATGACATAGAGTGTATTATACATACATGGAATAGTATAACTTGTTCCAATTAGGATTCCATTATTGTGGTTGTCTATGATGCGGAGTTACATTGGTCTTGTATTCATATATAAGGATAGGAAAGATAAGTTTGATTCATTCTACTGTCTTTTCTATTCCCATCCCTCCTCCCTTCCCATCATTCCCCTTGTCTAGTCCAATGAACTTCTAATCTTTCCCTCCCTTGTAGTGGGTTAGCATCCACATATCAGAAAGAACATTCTGCCTTTAGTTTTTTGGGGTTTGGCTTATTTCATTTAGCATGATATTCTCCAGTTTCATTCATTTACCAGCAAATGCCATAATTTCATTCTTCCTTATGACTAAGTAATATTCCGTTGTGTATATAGACTACATTTTCTTTATCCGTTCATTTGTTGTAGAGCATCTCGGTTGGTTCCATCTACCATGGCTATTGTGAATCGAGCTGCTATAAATATTGTAATGGCTGCATCATTATAGTATGCTGATTTTAAGTTCCTTGGGTATAAACTGAGGAGTGGGATAACTGGGTCAAGCGGTCATTCCATTCCAATTTTTCTAAGGAATCTTATTTAGGCTATAATAATGAGTGTCAGCATACTTAAAAGATTGAGGAAGGGCTCTTTTGATTTCAGAGGAGAGCCTACACTTGGAGTCACAAGAAGTAGGGTAGTACACCAGAAAACTCAGTACAAGTTGTACGAGGTGGCTGGGGTACATTAAAGGTGAGGTCCACATGGGACAGGGTGGTGAGGGAAATGCAGGGTAAGCTGAATATGTTCCCAAGGTTTTCATAGGGCTAAAGTCAAGCAAACATCTGCAGATCACCCCTCTTTTCACCTGTGCTGTTGTTCTTTCTCTCTCACCCTGATTTATGTTAAAGCACCTGGGGAGGGGGGCATTGTTCTTGATAGCACTGGGGACAGCCTGTGCTCCATGTGGGTTCTAAGGATGGATGAGCTCCTCCACTCACCCCAAAGTGAAGATTCTGCAAATCCACAGTACATGGAGGGATCAGAAGCCCACATAAGGGCTGGGGTTGTGGCTTAGCGATAAAACGCTCGCCTAGTACATGTGAGGCACAGTGTTCGATCCTCAGCACCACATAAAAATTAATTAATTATTAATTAACAGTATCGTGTCCAACTACAACTAAATTCCGCCCCCCCCCACAAAACCCACATGAGTGGCAGGGCAGAGGTAGTCCATAATTGTCAACACATCACTGCTGTCCTGTCTTGGTTCAATTTTTCTTATACTTTTCTCTTTATTCATATTCATTATACAAAAATGAAAGTTGCCACGAAAATTCCTGGATATTTATATCACCTAAGACCAAGTACCTGTATGAGATCACTGGGAAAGAAGTATTTTACTTGTTGCGGTGAGCTTTGACAACGTAGTGTCCACCTGCTGGTTCACTCTCTAGCGTTCATTAACCTCCTTGTAGCCACCTCAGTTTCTCTGGGAACAGGGCTGCTATTCTCCTTGGCTTCAAGTCCAATTGTTCTAGGGGGTTCCCTTGTCCTGTTGGGGGAGTGGGGTGTCCTCTGGGTTAGCTTTGTCCAATCAGAATACAAGGTTCTGCCATGTTTGTTTCAAGCCAAAGAGAAACAGAGACTTTGTCGTGGTTTCTAGAAGAGACAGCCTTGGTTCCTTTGGCTGCACTTGGCGCTCTCGGGTTTCCAGGCTCAGCCTTTTCAGTGGCCTTGCTTCCAGGAAGGGAAAGTCTGAGGGAGAATGGCAGCAGCACAGAGGCAGGAGAGAGGAGAGGGGAGCAAAACTGGACTCTGAGCACAGGAGGAGCAATGATGAAACTAGGCTTCGGTGGTCACTCTGGACAGTGAGTCTCTGGGCATCCGTTTTCTCACCTGCAAAATAGGAATCATGATATAGCTCTTCCTGAAGTTGTGTGAGGACCAGGGGAGTCCTGAGAAATGCCGAGAACAGTGCTCAGCACTGGTGTGTACCCTGCAAGTGTCAGTCTTCATCTGAGCTCTCTCAAGCTGCAGCTAAGCTGAGACCCACTCCTGGATTTTTTCAGGCCTAAAAAAAAAAAATAAATTCTCTTTTGTCTTCACCAATTTGGCTTGTATTTTGTGTCATTTAACCTGCAGAGTCCTATTTAATAGTTTGAGTGAAACAAACTCTTACTCAGTTTTCTTTTTTGTCTTCTTTAACAATAGTGAGATAAAAATAATCCAAGATCAGATGTTCCTTTTCTCATTATTGCCTAATGGTGAAGCATTATCTTGGAACAGGCTAATTTCCTCTCCTTCCTTTCTTCTTGGTTGCAATTATTTGAAATTTATTCCCAGCATTCTTTAAAAAAAAAAAAAAATATATATATATATGTGTGTGTGTGTGTGTGTGTGTGTGTGTGTGTGTGTATAGTGCTTATTTTCCAGCATTTCTTTAAAAAAATTGCATGTCATGAAGACCTCTGGAATTGCAATTAGATGTTCGTAGCAAGCAGTATTCAATATGTGCAGTATTCTAAAATGATGATGTCAGATGTTTAAAATAAAATATAAAATCATTAAAATAAATATATATTAAAAACCAATTAATGTTAAAAAAAAAAACATACAGGGAAAGAGGAAGCCCAGAGTTGGCTGGGGCTTTGGGTGGGACTAGGGAGCAGATCAGAAAACATGGCAACCCATGCTGGGTTCAACTAGTGCTGGGCTGTGTGGTTAGAGAGGTCAGTTCTCCCTTCTATTCTGGTTAGAAGAATAAAGATAATAGCTGAGATTCCCTCTTTATTGAATTGAAAATGAATGAAAGCTTTCTTAATCACCTTAAGTAATATATTTAACTTTCTCTGTGGCTGAAACATGTGACTCTTAATGAGATTGATCTGCATTTTTTGATCACTTTAGAATTCGCAGTGGCTGTTTTAAGGTCACCCCCGCTATTCTTGTTCTTTAACTCAGGGTTTTTGTTAGTCTTTTCCCCTCTGTTTTCTTCCGTCTTAAAAGCCCACCTGGCCTTCTGCCTGAGTCCTTGCTGTCCTTAACAGTCATCAAGGAACTTGGCCATTTGGGCTGAGACCAGTAGCAGAGGCCCTAGTCAGCTTTAATTAGCAGACAGCATGCAGAGAGGAACAATAAGAAACAAAACTAGTAAACTAGAGAAAATGGAGACAAAGCCGCATGAGTAGAATCAGCTCTGGGAGCTGGGAAGAGGGAAGCCACAATGGTGCCATTGTCCCTTTTTCTTAGCATGTATAGCCAGGCCAGGCGTGAAGTGGGCACTCGTGGGCCTGTGGAGCAAGCGAGGGATGAATACACGGGAGTAAGCATTTGGCCATGTGTGGACACACTTTGTCTTGCCAACTCCACCAGCCTGGGGTGGTTGGGGGAAGAAAATCACAAAAGAAAACCCAGGCTACCCGTGTACCAACACAAAATGCATTTTCCACTGCCCAGGTGAAAATAGCAGAAGCATTGAGTGAGGAACAATGTGACATTTACAAAAGCTAATAAGTCGCCCACTGACCTGAACCAGGGCATTTGTTTTTGCAAATTTTGCTGCTTATTTGCAAGTAAGTATTCATTTCATGCCTCTCTATTTGGCTTTTAGGTTGGACTTAATTAAAAAAGCTGTAGCATCTTTGAGTCCAATTTCCTCTTTTTCACATAGCATCTGTCCCTGACAGCTTGTGTGAGGCTCTGCCACTTGTTGAGGCCAGGGCGAGAGAAGGAAATGACAGGGGAGAGGCGAGGTGGACATACGCCTCTTGTTGGAGGCGGCACTCTCCAATTCTGCACGGCCCAGTCACATGCTTAGGGGGCTTCTTGGTTTAAGCAAGGCAACAGATGTCTCCAAGAGGGGGTGCTGGCAGCGTCACAGAGGCCAGCAGGACTGCGGGTTAGGCATGAGTGAGCTAACGGGAGAGAGAGCCGCACATGCTTTTGCCCTCTGCTCAGAAGTGGAAAATAGGCCAAAATTAAATAAGGGCAAATTCTAGAACTGAACAGAGGGTGAAGGCAGAGAGAAAATACTTACTTGGAACAAGCATTACCCCGAGGGTGGTGGTGGAGGGAACTTGACTGCCTTCAAAGACAAACATGGCCTGTGCTTTCTATATTCAAATAGATGGCACAAAGATAAAAGCCAGTTGGGGGTTGACTTTGCCTATAGATACAACACTGTTTTTCTTTGCAAAACATAGCTACCTCTTTATACATTTACCTGGAGGTTTGGTTCTGAGTGTGATCAAGAAAGAGAACTGAGGCTTTCCCCCTCTGAATGTGTCATTCTGTTACTGGGACAAGATTATCAGTAAATCCCAGGCAACCCATACCTCATTTTAGAACAAGTAATTGAGTTTGTGGTAAGCAAGCGCTTACAGATGGAGCATATCCTTAATCTACTTTCCATTTGATGTTTTCAGTGTTGCTTTTAAAGCAGCTTGTTTGGAGTTCAACATATTAGGCTTTAGTTCTTTGGGGACTTCGTTCTTAAGTTAAAGGAATCTTTATAAATTGCTTCCTCCCTTTATTGGGCTTTGTTCCTGAAATTTCTGAGACTCTGTATAATAGAGTCTGTATTATATGTTCTGTATTAGAGCACAAGGTGCATTGGACTAAATCTTCTATGTTCATGTTCACTTTCTAGGACTTTACACAGTATGTCCCTATCCCACAACCCCCTTCCCACCCAGATATTCTGGACACATCTGATCTCTGGACAGCCCCTGTTGCTTTTATGCAAAGGAAACCAACCTCCTGACACATGCTGCCAGAAGCTTCTGCTCAGAACCCTGTTCCTTGTGGTCCTGGGGGTACCAAATGTCTAATGGGGCCCTTTCCCTTCCACTTGACATCTAAAGAAAACAGTGAGCCTGATTGCTAAGCAGATGATGACAGATCCATGAAAGAAGGCCATCTCTGGGCCGCATTAGGCTTAAACTCAAACATAGCCACAGGTCTAGAAAACCAGCAAAGTCAGAAACAATAGGGTGCACTTGGCTCCGCAGTTTGAGACTTGTAAGCCATCAGTAAGTTTTACTGATACTTTCCCAATTATACAAGTAATAAGATGATATTCGTAGGCAAATTCAAACAAAGTATGGATGAGGAAAATGGGCCAACTGCCTGCAAGTTCTACAGTTAGAAGTAATCACATAAATCTTTTAATGTTTATGCTTTTAATTTCCTACATATATCCACATGTAAATATTTTTCTTACTGTAAAGATGTGCTCAGACTCTTCATATAAATTTTATTTCAAAATCTATTATGAACATCTTTCCACATCTTTAACTACTGGACATCATTTTAATGGCCATGCCTAGTTCAATTGCATGGATGGATTTTTTTTTAAACTAGCCAGCTCTTGTTAGGCATTAAATTGATTCCAGTTTCTCTTTATTCTAATAAACTGTGCTGTTATGAACATTCTTATAGCCAGAGCTTTATGCATTCTTAATTATTTCTTTAGTATTAAATCCTAGAAGTTTAATTCTTAGTTTAAAAACTGCCATGGTTCTTGTAGGATTTACCTCACATGCTCTTTAGTAAGACACAGAATATATAGGTGCAAAGTTTGCAGCTTCTCACAATCTGAACTGAGGAAAAGACAAGGAAGGGATTTCTGTCTTCTATTCTCTGGGAAATTTTGTGTGCATTTTTCCCAGCTATGAATTTGAAAAGTACTGAGCCTCTCATATATTTTGGTTGTTCAAAGCCCTAAATTTTAGGTATATTTAAAATAGGCCTCATGAATCACCAGGGATTGATGCTTTTTATAATTGTGTATATTTGTATGCATTGCTGGGAATTGAACCTAGGGCCTTGCACATGCTAGTCTAGCACTGTAACACTGAGCTACCTCCCCAGCTCTTTTTATCTTCTTATCTTGAGGCAGGAGATTGTTGAGTTGTTGAGGTTGGCCTCAAACTTGAAAACCTCCTGCCTCAGCCTCCCAAGTTCCAAAGATTACTGGTGTGCGACCCATGCCCAGATATAATGACAATTTTACCATGACAGTTATATTTGTACATCCCCTCATTGTAAGAATGTCTATAATTGTAGTTACAGGTGGCAGGGGAGGTAGAAGAACAGGGCAGTCCCTTAGTTCTTCTGAATAGAGATGCTTGTTTTTGATACGCTGAGCACTATAAAATACAGACTAATAGTATTTTACCGGAGAATAGAAAATACTTAAGAGAAGCCAGAGTGCTTTGAGACAACCTTCAATCCATTTACCAAAAGAGCTCATAATGGAACTCTCATTTCAAGGGAGGCCAAACATTAATAAATATTGAGAAAGGGAAGTTAAAAGGACATCAAGTTAATATTTTACTATCCCTTCTTTGATCTCGGAAAGCTTAAAATATTTTTCCACACTGATTTCATGCTGTATTGATTCCTCCCTGCCAATTGGCTTATTGGAGCAGGCACAAACGCCTCTCTTAACTACAGCTTCCATGTCCATAACACTTTACAACACCAACAGGTATTTATGTATTCACTGGCATCACTTCTGGATATCACCACTGTTCTGGAATAATCATTGCTAGTTTAAAAACTGGATCAGGTCATTAAAAGCACTGCCATGTTATTGAGTTGGGTCTCAGTCATGTAATAACATCTCTGGGTTGGATTGTATTGGTTTTGGAGAGGGAAAAAAAAAAAATCCTGGACTTCATTGATTCTGCCACACTCAGCTGTGTTCGAAATACATTCCGAAGCTGACCATCCTCATCTTGAAAAAAAATGAAAAGTCTACCATCCTCATCTTGAAAAAATGAAAAGTCTCTATCCCCAACTGCAGTAACCTCTTAACTAACGGCTCTGTTTCCACGCTTTCCTCCCTTCAGTACATTCTGAAGCCGGAAGCCAGAGAGAGCTCCCCAAATGTAAGTCAGGCCATGTCCCACTGCCTCCTCCCTCAGAGGCAGCCCCTGCATGATGGCTCTTGCTTTCCTCACCAGTGCCCTGCCTGCTTGCGCTGATCCATGGAGAAGACAGAGCTGTCACAAGAGGGTCTCCATGAGTTGCCAGCGCTCATCTGCATCTCCCAACCTCAGTGCCTGGATGCTCTGCCTTCCTGCCTTTTCTGAAGATCACTGTCCCTGCTGCTGCCTCAGTCACCCATTCCCTTCTGCACTAAATCTTCCCTCCCACCTAGCGCCCTGGTACCTTTGGATAGCTGCCCCTTTCCTCTTGTGCGTCATTGATTTTTTTTTTCCTTCTGCTGGATCCATTCCTAGCAGCATAAAAACAGGCTGTGATTTCTGTCATTTGAAGAAAAAAGAAAAAACAGAACAAAATAAATTTTTTTTTACCATATTCTCTTTCCCGGCATCCACCCCATTTCTCTGCTCTCGCTACAGCAAAACCCTGTCCATTCTCCCATTCTTGTTTGAATTCACTGTGGCCAGCCTTGCCCGCATGGCTCCACCCGCACCCTTCTCCTCAGGGGGGCTTCATGACCTCCAAGGTATGAACTTCAAGGGTCCGTTCTCAGTTCTCATCTTAATTGGCCTCTCAGAGCATTAGCGAGTATCGATCAATTCTTCCACCTTGAAACGCTGTGCTCCTGCCTGAGGCTCTCTGTTATGTCTCTGTTCTCACGTCTTGCTCCTCTCTCTCCATCTCTCAGCTCCAGACACCCTGGCCTCCTTCCTGTTTCTGCCCTGCCAAGTACATTTCAGCTTTCTGCCCCGTGGCTCTCTTCCTAGGTGTCTGCATGGCTCTCACCCCGCCCTTCCTTCAGGCATTGGCTTCAGTGTGACAGGTGCCATCTACATCTTTCCTTGTACTTTTTCTCCGCAGCATATCCGGTCCCCTGCCTCACCGTCTGTTTTGCTTATTTATTTCATTTATTGCTGGTCTCTGCTGCTAGGCGATAAGTTCCACACGGGTGGAGATTTTCATCTGTGTGTTCCCTGTTGCATCCCCAGTGCCTAGAACAGAGCCTGGTGCATGATAGGAGCTCAAGATGTATTTGTTGAATGAACAAATGATGAACTTTCTTGCTATTGTTAGTAATGAACTTGGAGAAAAATTTCAGTGAATCCCTTTGAGTCTTTCACTTTATAGGAAGTTGAAAGATTTTTTAGTTTTCTTATAGATATGTGACTTGAAAAATCAAGTTATAAGTTTGGGGACAAAACCAACAAATATTTTGGAAGATGGAATACCTTTCTTTTTCTGCCAGTCTTTCTATATACACGACTGTCCGTTGGGAGTCTGTCCTTGCTGTCTGGTTGCTGCAGGAAGGTGCCATTTCTTTGCCAAACTGAATGACAAGGACAGAATCAAAAAGAAGAAGCCAGAGCTGAGCATGGTGGCTCATGCCTATAATCCTAGCAACTCAGCTGAGGCAGAAGGATCATGAGTTCAAAGCCAGCCTCAGCAAAAGTGAGGTGCTAAGCAACCCAGCAAGACCCTGTCTCTAAATAAAATACAAAATAGGGCTGGGGATGTGGCTCAGTGGTCGAGTGCCCCTGAGTTCAATCCCTGGTACCTCCTTCCCACAAAAAAGAAGCAGCTGAGATCTTGTCTCAATGTGGCATTTTTTGGTTCCCAAACATCATATGAGCAGACCTGAGTGGCTGCTGTAAATGTACCAATTCCCTCCTGCCCTTCCTTCATGCCTCCCAGGCACACAGGGACCTCACAGCTCCCCACTTCCTATTCCACGCATATCAGCACATGGGGGCATGTGCCTCACCCCCCCTCCCCCGCCCTTGCCTTCTCTCAAGTATTTTTCCTTCAAAAACACCTTCTCTTCTAATCCTGCCTGTTGAAGTCCCTTCAAAGCAAACTCACCTCTGCTCCCTTTTCAGAGCTTTGCCAGTTGGCCTGGACTCCCCGATGCCCTGTGCTCCAGAGAATAGCAAGCCACAGGGCACCTCCATGTGCCTAGCTCATTGAGAACAAGGATTGTATCTTACTGTTCTGGTGTTTTCAGCACCAAGAAAATACCTTGGACACTGAAGGTACCTAAGGTAGTTAGAAATGTACACAAGTGGACATAAAGCATTTTAAAAAAAATCAGGTAAAAGATCATTCTTACAGATGCCCTTCTTGCTGGGTAATATCCTTCCCATCTGCTTTGTGACTATTTGTAGCTGCTGCACTTGGTTTAGATATTTTGCAGCAAAGCCCTGTGCCCCATCACATCTCCTCCTTCACCCAGGCAGCAACAGTGAGCTCCTTTGTCTAGTGCTTCCTGCTCACCCAGGGGCCCTGGCATGTGTCTGCTCATCTGATGCAGCAGTGGCCAGGATATTACCCAGGGCTGATGGGGTCATCCTGTTGTTCTTTGGCAGAGAAGGAAACAGGTTAGACAACACACACCATTCTATAGTGCAGAACTGGATATCAACTTCTGCCTTTCTGAAATCCTAGTCTTGGGTCTCAGTATAACCTTGCAACTATACCATTGCAGTTCTTAAGCAGAAGCTGTACAAGTGTAAATCCCAGGAGTCAAGAAAGAGCTAAAACTACGAACCAGGGCTGGGAATGCAGCTTCATGGCTGAGCCTGTGCTTTGAGTATGTACAAAAACAAACAAAGAAACCCAAAACTGTGAGTCAATCCATTCATGGTTATTGAGGCTTTTCCTACCACTGTTCTCACCTAGCAGCTCAGACAACTGGGGTGATATTTGGCTGTTGAGCCTAATATCAACTCACCCATAGTATTTGTTAGCTAGACTAAGAAAATGCTTTCAGAGGCATTTCTAAGTGAGCACCTGATAAGCAAGTTATTGACTAATGCAGACAGCTCTCAATGGCATTACTGCCATTGCCAGCAGAGGGGATTAGGCAAATTGGCAAAGGGCCTCCAGCCAGAAGGGTCTTGTGGGAGGCCACACTGATGTCTGAGATGCTGGGCATTGGGTCCCAGAAGAAGGAGGGCTGGCATGATCTTGGCAGCTGAGCTGTGCATGAGCACCTCAGGCTAGAAATATCCATGTTGAAGAAATACGTGCTGCAGCTGGGAAGCCCATAACCAGGCTTCCTCCAGAAAGGGAAGATCTGCTCATGGGTAATCACCTTTTTAAAAAGTCTAGCTTATCTCAAATGCATTTGATTAATTGTATACTAAAACGCTCTATTTGTAAGGATTCCAGATGATGCTGGGAAAAAAATGACTGCATTTTCTGAGTGCTATGGAGCAATCCAACAGAGAGATGTGCACAGTGCAGAGGGAAGGAAAGGTGCCCATGAGAGAGCATTTCCCTAGCAGACTCTTCTAGCTTCCACCTGTGGGTATTTGCATGCCACAGGGCTGTTCCCCACCCCCCATACTTTAAAAAAGGGGAGGGGCTGCTTTCTAATGCTTCACACACACTTGATTGAAAAACCAAGGGACAAAAGAGATAAATTGTTCAAGAGACATAACCAAAGATGGATACTGAATGAACTTATTAACCTATGAATTGCCTTGAAGTGCACAGTGTCACAGTGTGAATTCCCACAGGTAAACACTCTTTGGAAAACTTTGCCACTAGTTTGAGTCCATGCACAATGACAGAATCTCAGCTAGAAGGGAGATGCACTTGGGAGCTGGCAGATCCAGAGGACGCCTGATGAATGACTCCTCTGTATCAAGAGAAGGAAACTCTCTTCAAGAGCAGCAACAGTACTGATCCATGGTGATTTCTGTTTAAGGGAACTCACTCTCTCTTTGGTCTTATCTGAAGTCTGTTTATCATGTGTGTTCGTGATGATCCACACGAATTGAGGCATTCTTGGCCCCACAGATAGTGTCGTCTGGGGACCACAGCCAAGGTGTACAGTTGGGCTGAGCTGCATTTTTGTGACTGATTTATGTTCTTCTAGCATTTTCAGAAATTTATGCTCACCTGATGCAGCAACACTGACTTTGCTTCCTGCCAGCTCTTTGCTTCATTGTTCTTACTTGTCAAATGAGAATGGGAATTCCACTTTTCCTCGGGGTCTTCAGATAATAGATTATAGACCTAGAAAGCTCAACATGTATGTACTATAGTGTTATTGTTGACCATAACTCAAAACTCTGACTTCTTATAAAGGTAATGCAATTATGAAACAAAGTTACTGATATTACTTGGTATCCTATAATCATTCTTATATTTTTGTTGAGTTGCTATGAAAGCTTCTGGGAATCTATGGGAACTGAGATAGAAACATGAGTAACTGATACATGGGGTAGAAAGTGGCAAGCATTTTAAGAGGTAAGTGAGTAACTCTCTATGGGAATCCAAACAAAAGCATGCTTTCTCCAAGGAGAAGAACCAGAAAAGACTTGATAAATGAGGAAGGCTGGGAATGGGTAAAATTGGAAGGGCTGGGGATTCCCAACAGGGAAAACAGTGTAGACTGAACCCATTGGGTAGATTTCATCAAAACCTAAGGCAATGAGTACCAGTAGACTGGGAAGAAAGATTGGGATCATAATATGGAAGGACTTAGGAGTATGGACTTTATAACAAGAGGCAAGGGTAAGCATGAGAGTGTAGGATGAGAGAGACTGGAGGAAATAGATCAAATAAAAAATGTTAGTGTCTTTAAAATCAATGAGGGCATTTCAGAGAAAGTAGACAGTGGGTAGGGGGTGAGGCAAGAAAGACCCTGAAATGAGACAGGAGTTTTTGCCTTCCAAAAAAAAAAAAAAAAGAGAGAGAGAGAGAGAAACAAAGATGACTTGTGGTAGGAGATGGGGAGATGGCCAAGTGGCCATTAGGGCACAAGGCTTTGACACAAATGGATGATCCTAGGAAAACATTGCCCTTTCATAGTCTTTCCCAATTTTGAGCGATATTATTTTCTACTTTTCATTATGCTCAAGATAGCTAAAGATGCAGCCTAGATCTGTGAGCCTCAGGAATGACATGATGGGTTACATTGCTAAATCAACGTGGGGCTTCAGTTCTCAGACTTGAAGAGTTGTCCTTGTTTCCAAGCACATTTCAAAGCATGGATCTCTGAATTGGTGAAGTAAATGATGAGCAGGTGACTATTTGAATAACAAGGAATATTTTTTCCAAAAACTGTTCTTCAGGTGGTCCTTAGCCAGAGAGCATACTGGCCCTGGTTCCCTTAAACTGTGATTTATTTGTAGGTGTTTGATAAAACACAGGAACCAACTTATCTCCTATAGGATGGTATTCCTTAGAGCTACATGTTGCTGTGGGTAATGTTTTTAAAAAGGCTTATTATATATGTATGGAGTTATCATAGCATAACATGTCTAAGAAATCCAGTGAGCATATATTCATTTTATTTTAGTCAATTTTGAGAACTAAAGCTATAATTTTTATTAAACACATTAATGAAAAGCTTAAAATTTGATAATCGATTTGATCGCTGCCACTTGTATAGTCTCATAATAATACAGCATCCAGAAAGTCTTTTATTATTATTTCTTCCAAAGTTTGTGATGAGGAAAGTTTTTATAAAGTCAACTCAGAAAAACCCAACAGTGGCTCCCTCTATGAATCATTAAACGAGGTAAATTATTTTGTTTCCATAACAGTTCCAAATTTTCCCTACAGAACACTTTTAAAAATCACTCTCTGCTGTCTAAAAGAATGGAAAGCAGAGGCTTGAACAGATTTTTGTACACAAATGTTCGCAACGACATTCACGTTAGCCAAAAGGGAGGAACAACCCATCATCTGCAGATAAATGAAAAAAAATGTAAGATATCTAGATGTCTAGTTTTTTTTTGTGTGTGTGTGTGTGTGTTTGTTTTTTAATTCATTTGGGATCTAAGTACAGCGCTGAAAAGAAGGCTTTCCCCTGAGAGAGGGTCCCAGACACTCCCAGCCTTCCTGGGGCTCCGGAACCTCCTATGATCCAAACATACCTGAGATGCCTTGTCTCCTTTGCCACAAGGACCATCCAGACCTACAAGGGCTGCAGATCTGGACTCCGAGAACGGATGCTGAAGTCCTTGTGCACACGCTTGTTAGCCAGGCAACCTTGGCAAGTCCCTTGAACTTGCCATGCCCCATTCCGTCTCATCTCATCTTTATGTGAATTAAACTACTTGCCCCACTTGACCTTAGAGAATTACACTAGGCAAGAACACTGGTTTTTAACACACTGTACAGAGGGGATTATCATCCCCATGGTTTTATGTCTAGGAAACAAATTGATAAAAATTCCCCCTTAGACATATTTTCCCATTATCTTTAGTGAAGCCATCTGGTCCCCAGTGAGACTGGAGCTGGCCACTTTAAAGAGTAGGAGGTGAAGCATCACTGTATCTATCTGCCTGTGGTACAGGAAGCTTGTGAGTCCTATTTCCTCTTGGGGAACTTGGGCAAAGCCAAGGGAGCCCTGAAGAAGCCAATCACAGGCTGGGGACCCCAAATGTAGGGACACCTGGCTTTTTCCAAATCAGCCACAAAGGGTATGCTTTTCTAAGACTGGTCTATAGAACTGCAGTTAGCAGAGTTATTTTTTATTGTGGTAAAATATACCCAATGTAAAACTTATCATTTGAGCCTTTTCTGAGAGTAGGGTTCAGTGTACATTTGTATTGTTGCCCAACAGTCACCACTCCATATATCCAGAACTTTCTCATCTTCCTACAGTGAACCTCCACACCCATTAAACCCTAAATCCCCATTCTCCCTCTCCAGGCCACCACCATTCTACTTGCTAATTCTGTGATTCTATCTAGGCTCTGGACTTCGGGTGAGTGGAGCCATACAGTATTCGTCTCCTTGTGTCTGGCTTATTGCAGCCAGACATTTTCAAGGTTCATCTATGCTGTGGCACCAGTTAGAATTCCATTCCCCTAACAGCTGAATGGTATTTCATGCCACGTGCATAGAGTGGCAAACTATGCAGCTCAGAGTGCCTAAATCCTTGCCTCGCCATCTTCCAGGTATGTCTAGGTGCCAGGGGCCCAATTCAGTGCTATTCAACAGGGGTACAGACTCTTTGCCCTTGTTACCATGTGTGTATGCCAGCATCTGTCTTCTGGTCCCTAGTCACTCATTTCCCTGAGGCATAGCCATGTTAGCACATGGTCCCCACAGCAAGACAGCTTAAAGTCTGACTCTATGAGTAACTGCCAGGAAACACTTGATGCATGTAGACCAGTTCTTTCCAGAAAAAAAACATGGCAGCCTCCTAAAGCTTCTCCCCATTTCTGTGCTACCACTGGGGCTCATGGAACTCCTTCACCTATTCTTGTGATGTGCTAGAGCATCACAGCCTACTTGGGGCAGTCTCAGTCCTTTGTCCAGACACTCCATGCAGCATCTGCACTCTGGCACCTTCCTGGCCTCTTTACCTCCCCTATATTGCTCAGTTCTACCTGTGAGTTCCATTATCCATTCCTCCCGGGGCTCTGATTGGAGGTGGGTGAGGTTCAGGGCCCTCGGTTCCTCCCTGCCACTGTGCACTGGTCAGCCAGCTTCCCCAGCCTGTGGGTCCCTCTTCAGAGTCTTTACTTGCTTAATACCCATCATCCACCTTCAGCCTTGCTCCCTGCTCTAGGATTTTGAAACACAATGAATCAATTTCTCTGTCTTCTCTATTGTGCTGTGTCATCCCCTTTCTCTAAAATAACAAATGCAGTAAGTCTTAGCTGATGGACGAGGTCAGGGTCACTGGGTACAGGGACAAAATACCAAACAATACTTCCAATATTCTTCCAACTCTAATGGTTCAGCTTCCATGGTTTAGCAGAATTTCAGGAAGAAAGTAGACGACATAAATTAGAGAAGAACCAAGCCAACCAAAGTAGCAAAAAAACTGAGCCCTGATCCTTGGTATCCGCAGGAGATTTATATGGTGGGAGGCATAGTTGAGAATTATGAAACCAAAAATGACTGAGGGAACAGATAAAAAGCCATATTCAGAGAGGCTCAGCCAAACTGAGCGTGTAGAGAGACGATACCCGCTGACAGCAGCAAGAGACAATGTAAAGTGTGACCAAGTGAGTATTAACTGTCCTAATTAATCTGCTCTGGAAATTTAGCATTTTATATTTTAGGGTAAAGTGGAATATTCCTTTATAACACTGTTGAAATGAACTATTCTGTTCTGTGGATGTAGCTCAGTGGAAAAGTGCTTGTCCAGCCTGTGCAAGGCCCTGGATATGATCCCCTGTACCATAAAAAAATAAAAAATTGAATAAGTACAATGGAACCATTTCAACCTGTTTTGACTGCATACCCAATCCATTCAGTGTGTCATTTGAACATTATGTGCGAGAGCATCAAGCAGGAGTGCAAAGACATGCATGCAACCTGGTTTTGTGACTCATAACCTGCTCCATGAGCTGTGCTCTAAATCTCCTTCTCCCGTCCATGGAGCTCTGAGGTGTGCCTGCCTTTTTCCTCAAGCCTGAGGAGACGGGCTTCGATCAGAATCTTAGAGGGTTTGAACCAATGTCCTCTGCATTTGAGGGTACACAGTGGACGGGGACTTGACTCGTTCTGGAAAATGCAAGCTGCGGGTGGCTCTGAGGTGGCTGCTTGAAGACTGACTGGGTGGCTGGAATGTGTCCGTTTGAGGATCTGACTGTTTTCCATGGATCACATGTGGGCCAGACCCCAGGGACAGCTGGCATGGGGCCAACTTAGATGCTGTCCTGGAGGGCCACTTGGAGGGATAGATTTCCAGTGGCTGAGAGAAAAACTCTAAGCAACCAGCACAGGCCTGCACTGAGGAGACCACAGGCAGGCGACCTGTGACTGTGAGGTCAGCAGCTCTCTGAGGAACCTGGGGGCCACCCAGGGAGGAAGGGTGTGCTTCAGGTGGCTACTGTGGGAGCAGCCCTTGGATCTTCCCATGCAGCACTCATCCCGGAAGGCCTCTCCTGCCCTTGCTCCTCCCTGCCCATCCAGAAGAGCTGGAGGCTGCAGTTGGCCCATGATGCAGGAAGGCCAAAAGGGCCCGGGATGGGAGGTAGGGGGCTTCTTCCAGGAAACTAACCTGAAGCAAGACTGCACCTGGGAAGTGGGAGAAGCTGTAACTCCGAATCAAGTTTCAAATGTTATTTGTGCACTCGACTGGACATACTACTTTTTCCGCTTTGTGTTCTGACAAGCTTACTATCAGCTAATCGTAATCTAAGATCTCTGGTTCTCCTTCCTCCTCCTCTCTCACTTTCTTTCTGCTTTCCTTTTCCTTTTCTCTTTCTGCTCCTCTTTCTTTCCTCTCTCCATCGGCGCATGTCTTCGGCCGCTTCTTCCTCTCTTCTTTCTCCCCATCCTAAGCATTTTAGACTCATTATTTTAGAATTCTCTGCATGTTCGATTTCTGTGTTCCATGTCTAAGATGCTCACTTTTAGGTGGGCAAAATGCAGAGTTAGTGTCAGACAGGCATTTCAGGCTGTTCCCAATATTGTGATTTACTTTCTGTCTTGTCCTAATTTAAATGCCCTTTAGGATTTGCTGTGGGAGTCTTCATTGATTTAGTCAATACTCACAGTGTAAGCTGATAAATCTTTAGTCCCTAAACTAGTTGTATCTTAAGCAGCTGATGGGAAGGCATCATTCTGCTTTATCAGTTTCCTGGGAGGATGTTTCAAGTCAAAAACTGCAATCATTTCCTAGGAAGTTAATTCTTAGTAGTTCCTGAAAAGGAAAGTGCAGTCATCATGAAAAAGAATGTTCTGACTAAGTAACTTCTTTAATAAATAATAAAGAGGAACATGAAGCAACAAATGCAGGAGGGATAGTGATGTGAAGACAAAATCCCTCTATGATGTGCTGACGGGACAGATGACTATACACCTGTGGGGGGGATGTGGCAGGAAATGGGGATCCTTGTTGCTAAAAGGAAGGAGATGGAGAGATGCTGAATGAACTGTTCCATCTTGATCCGTGACAAATTCACACTCCAAGAACAAGTGTCCAGGGAATCTTGTGTCCAAAGTGATTTTTCAAGTGGTTGTTTATTATTTAAATGTTGTGGCTGGTCACTTAATCCAGGTTAATCAACCTTTGAGAATTGCAACATGCTCCCCTTGTCTCAGTAGCTTTGTTAGTCCCTGAGGGATGACATGCAAATGCACACAGGCCAGCTCAACTGAAGTTGCTTTGGGGGATTTGTGTTCTGCAAAGTTGCCAATTGCTGTCACCCAACACAGCTGTGAGCATTTTCCTCCAGTGGTATGAAGTAGATGTAATAATTAATCCACTGCATTTTAGAGGTAATGACTGGTAATGTCTAAGACTCCTTAGTCTTAAGGATATAATTTTCTTGTGATGATATTTTCAAAGGGACATCCCCAAACTCCCATTTTGGGGATAACAGGAGGGGGTCAGATAGAGACATCCCATCAATGTTCACTGCCTCCTCTTTAGTTAAATTCTTTTCCTGGACCTAAGAAACAAAGATTTGAGAAGCCCAGTTTTCTGTAAATCTAATGCCTCCCAATCCAGGGTCCCTTCCCATAATTTTTGAGATCTACAATCTCTTTTCTACATTTTGAAAAGTCTAATAAAAAAAATCTAATGGAAATCATTATCTGTAAGCAACTATATAATGAACTCAATTTGTTTTGGAGATAAATCTTTCTCCAGTTTGGAAGAAAAAATTCCAGATATCCACTTTAAGAGGAATGAATGAAAGGGGTCTGGGAGTTACAGGGTGGGTAGCTTGGAACCAAGTGGAGGAACATTACCATGTTCCTCTCTGCAACACTTTCATTTTAGCTCAGTGAGACCAATTTTGAACTTGTGACCTCAGAACTTCAGATAATAAATGAGTGTTGTTTTAAGCTACTGAGTTCAGCTAATGCATTCCAGCCATGGATATAATGCTCATTGTATCCTTCTGGATTTGGCCTTTTAAATAAAATAGCTCCTAGTATTTACTGGGTATCCTGGCACACAGATAACTTTGTTGGGAAAGTCTGGAGGAAATAGGAATCCACACTCTTCACCATGTTCTGTTGGTGTCTGTGTTCTCTGCCCTTCCTATCACTTCATGCCCCTTCCGCATGCCCTGGGCTCCAGCTCCCAGCTCCTCTTCAGTTCAGTTCTCAAACTTTCTGCCTTGGTCCCTTAGCTTGAAGGCCCTCATGTCAGATCTTCAGCCGCCAACAGCCCCCCACCAGGCCTTGCCCTAGACTTCCCTCCTCTGTTGGCCGGGATGGTCTGAGTGCTCTCACAGACCCCAGACCTCAGAGGCTTAAAACAATAAAACTCATTTGTCCCTCAGGTCATCATCCAGTGGTGTGTGTGTGTGTGTGTGTGTGTGTGTGTGTGTGTGTGTATTAAGGATGGTGATTCTCTGATGTCCCACGTGGCCACAAAGACATTTCATTGTCATGACCTCTCTGTCCCTTGAGACCATCTCAGATCTTCAGCAGAATCATCTGTTCCTTGGTGAGACACAAGGAGTTTGTAGAGGATTATTTAGTCCAGGCCTGGGAGTAGGAAGTGTCACCTGTGCCCATTTTCCATGCATTTTCTTCAATGCAGACGACTGTGCACATAGTTTTCCTGTGTGTCCAGGAAGAAAATCAGCAACCAAGTAGGCAGTGGCAATGCTCTACCTGCTCACCAGAGATGCCTTCCAGAGCCACCCCATATACATCTGCCTGGTTAGTTTCTGTGATAGCGCCTTATTTATTTCCTCCATAGAACTTTACAATATTTATATATCTCTCTGTTAATTATGTCTGCTGCTTCACCACCGACACCAGAGCTGCCTGGAGGTAGGGTCTCGTCTCTCTTGCCCATGGCCCATGCTCAGACCTGGCAATACTGTGAGCTGCCCAGAGTACCTTAACCAGTCCCAATAATTAATGTGTGATGAATGGATATTGGAATGATCAAAAAATGAAGCGAAAGCAGTCATTATCTAAAAGGTTTCCTCTATTATAGCAAAGACAGAACAAATGGGTCATGACATTTTACAATGTTACATTTTAAGAAATAGTGAAAAGCTTTTGAGTATAAACCAGTGGAATTTGGGCTAGGGATCAAAAATGTTTGGGTTGGCACTGCACTTTTGATTTTGAATTTGAGTATCGTTCTCCAGGTGAGCAGGCTGGGAAGAGCTGTGCTCTGTTCTTACTCGGGGTGATTAATTCTCCTCTTGTATTTGAGTACAGAGCCTTCACACACCCTTCCAATTTGTCCAGCATCTTTTCCACTCACAGAAGCCAAACCATCTTGCTCCTCTCCTCCCACTGCCTATCACTGTGTTTGTTCATGGTGGCCGGGTGACAGAAACATGCTGTCTCAGATGACTGAGTGTGTGTATTTTGCTTCTCCTTTTCTTTTCCACTCATCGTCCTTCTGGCTTAGCATGCACAAGTGGTATGTGGCAGTCCAAGAAGGGAAATGCCAACTCAAGCAATGAGATCTGTGAGTCATAATGGAATCCCAGCTATGGCATCTTGGGGTTTTGTCTGTGTTTGCATCTGTCAGTTCATTGAGATCAAGATCTTAGTGGCTGACGGAAGAAGATTCTGGCCTAGTCACAAGCAAGGCCTCCCTTCTAATCTTGGGTAGGGCTCTAAGGAGGGTACTTGACTCTGTTGCTGGAGACCTACTGAAATCTAGCCCAGTTCTGGCTCCTGCGTGGATCCAATTGATTGGAGCTTGGCAGAATGCAGGAAGGCGAGGGTTTCAAGTACCTATTTCCTGGGACCACTGGCCAAGCAGGATTCCAGGACATCAAATTGATCTCTAACCACTTTATTTCTCTCTGATGGGGTAGGCACATGATATCTCCTAGGTTGGGGGATCAAGGAGCTGTGCTTGGGATAATTCTTGTGAAGAATACAATAAACTAGGTTGTATATCACCTCCCTTTACTTCCCACACTTTGACGTTATGCAGATGAAACACATTAAAATGAACACTAAAACCAAGGATGTGTGCAGAGATTTATCAACAGGAAGGTTCAGTAATAGAAAAAATGAGAACAACTTAAATGTTCACATAGGGAGTAGATAAAAATAAATTATGATGCATTCATGGAGTGAAATACTTGAAGCCATTAAAATTGATCATGTAGAAGAACATTAAATGACATGTAATTGTGTTCACATTTAATTTTTAAAACTCAGGCTATAAAACAGTAGATACCATATGATCCCATTTTTGCAATTAAAAATGTATAATAAATATACTTACATAAAAATGGAAATGATAAAGATCAAAATGGGGGTGGGTATTGTGATAAATGCGATTATGAGTGATATTTTCCTTTATTCTTATTGACCACTGGTAGTTTTCAAATTTTTCATAATGCGCACATATTTCTTTTGAAAAGGGATATAAAACTCTAAAATGTTATTTTGCAAATTAGATGACTATCTTAATTGGCTCAGGTCGCTATAACAATACCATAGATTGTGTGGCTTATAAACCACAAATTTATTTCTCATAGCTCTGGAAGATAGAAAGTCCGAGATTGAGGTGCTGGCAGATTTGGTGTCTGGTGAGAGCCCATTTCCTGGTTCATCAGGCACCTTCTCACCTTGACCTTACATGGCAGAAGGGGGAGGGAGGGGAGCTCTCTAGGACCACCTTTTTTTTTTTTTTTGGAATCCTCAATAATTTATTCAAAAATGTATTCGATAACACTGTATTTTAAAATACGGCTTCTTATATAAATTATGCAAGTGTACAAATGTAAGCATTTAAATATTTGCCTACTTTTTGAGACACTAACACATTTTGCAAAAGTAATCTTATGTGCATAGTTTTAGTTTTATTTTATTTTGAGGCAGGGTTTCACTGTGTTGCCCAGGATGGCCTAGAATTTGGGATCCTCCTGCCTCAGCCTCCTGAATACCTAGGGTTACAGGAGTGGCCTCCATGCCCAGCTTACACATACATAGGCTTACAGTAAAACGCTAAGGGTCATAATGAAAGCCACCTCTTGTCTGCCCTCCCCAGGGGCCTTGCTCTCTGGGAGGTACTCTGCTTCAGGGAGTTGGTTTTTCTTTTTCCAGTAAATTAAGTCATTAAAGGACATGTTGAAGGATGTATGCTGGACATCCCTCTGGCCACAGGAGAAATGGATGCACGCAAACTGCCAGTCTCACAAGCTTTAGGGTCTCTTTCATCTGGGTTTTGCTGCTCATTTCTACAAAATGCCTCTGAAACTCAGAGCTTGTGCCTCCCTGCCTCAACAGCCACACACCTGGGGGTGGGGAGGAGGTGGGGTTGGGGATGGAGGGGTGGTCTGTGGCCTCTTTCTAAGGGCACTAATCCCACTCAGGTGAGTTCCATCCCGGTGATCTAATTACCTCTCAAAGTTTCCGTCTGCTAACATCGTTAACATTGGAGGCTGGAATTTCAATCCCCAGTTTTGAAGTTTGAAAGAACACAGACATTCCGTCCATAACATTGGCTAAACCTCAAAATAGTTACTTGTTGGGAAAAAAAAATAAGTGGCTATTTTAAGAAGACTTACAGTACAAAACAAGCCATGGATACACAGTAAAAAGTCCAACAACTTGCCTTTCTGTTCCTCGTCTCATCACGGAGCCTTTCTCCCGCTTCCTCTCCCACCCCACTTCAAGGAGCCCCTGAGCCCCTTGCCTTCACATGCCATTCACGCCACCATCGCTGCCTTTCCTTTGCCATCTTTGATGGAACCTCCTACCTCTCAGCCTTTGTTCACACTGACTGTGCTCTTCTGTCCTCCAGTGGCTACTGGGTGGATGGGATGCTGTGGTTTGAAGATGGGTTGTTCTGTCAGCCTGCTGGGATTGTGAAGGATCTCTGCTTTCCTCTGTGGAATGGGCTTGCAGCCTGGGCAGTTTGGCCTCTGCTCCCTGCCCCACCTGCTGCTTGCCTCCTACAGGGCGCCGCCATGACACAGCAGGGGGCCCTCCCCAGATGTGGCCACCCAATCTTGAGTTTCCCTGCCTCAAGAACCATGAGCTGTATAAACCTCTCTATAAATTATCCAGTCTGCTAAAGCAACAGAAAATGAACTAAATCAGGGACTCATTTTAAAAGAATAAGATCAAAGGCTACTTGAACTTGAAGTCTTTCCTGACAATCTCACTTCCCTACCGTAAAAATGACCCTCCTTTGGGTCTCACTTTGTTCTAAATACTCACACAGAACCTTTAAATCTCTCCTGCACTTATTGGCATTTACTTTGTATCAGGTACTTTACACTGCCCCCCACGTATTAACCCATACAACCTTTGCAATATCCCTGTGTGCTGTGGCCAAACTTTGAGAACACTGAGGCACAGAGAGAATTAGACACTTGTCAGAGCATCACAGGTAGAGTCTGACACAGTTGACTTTAAACCTAAACCTTTGTGTGTTTTGTGTTCATTAAACTATTCCCATGTTTCTGTCCCCCACTACATTGTAGAGAAAGGATCACATCTTAAATAGACCTGTGTTTTTTTTTTTTTTTTGGTGCCATACCCAGAGGCTGGCATATAGAGATTTCATGATAAGCATTGATTGGATGAATATTTCAGCAAGGTTTTATTGAGCACCTGTCACTTGCCAGGCATTGTTTCAGCACCTGAAACACATAAATAACAAGAAACATCAAGATGCCTGCCTGCACTGGTGGGAGCTGCCCGACTTGGATTCTAGTGAAAATGTCAAGGGCACGTTGGGTAGATGATGTGGGTATTATTTAGTTGACATTTTTGCTTCTTTGGTATTCATGCTTCATATTCTCTTATTTAAAATTTAGGGTATAATTGGAGGCAACTGCCGTCCTGAAATTAATGAATCCTTCATTTCATATCAGAACTCTGCAGCTGATCCAATATAAGTGAACCATCGGTGTTCACATCATGACCACATGATGTTTCTTGATGCTTCAAAATGGTTTTTTTAAATGTAATGCATATCTGAAAATATAATCTTTCTCTCCTGTCTTTTTATTCTTCATTCTTACCTTTTTCACTTTTCTCTGGTTCCCTCTGCCCCCTTCTCCTGCAAAACTGTCTTGCTGCTTTCTGCTGCTTCCTCCCTCGTTCTGTTTCCCTTTCTTCTTAGTTCCCTATACTTTGCCAAATTTGTATTTGTAAACAATTGATTCAGATTCATAAAGCACCATGTGATTTTTTTTCTTTCAACTTGAAGGCAAAATGGAGAGGGATTAATCTGACCAAAATGGAGTCAGTAAAGTGCTCCAGATTGAATTTGGGGTCTAGAGAAATGAACTTCTTTTAGAGGCCAGAGAAAACTTAACAATGTGGACATCATTTCTGTTTTACTAATAACTAAGCATAGATTTAAAAGAATTAACTGACCGAGGTCACATAAATAATAAAGAACACGTAACATGTTCTTCTACAACATGTTATTTACCCCTTTAGAGTGGAGCTCTGGAAAAAAAATTCACTTCTCCTGCTTGAAGAGTGCATTTTCCTAGGTTTTCATTTATTAAAATGAAATTGAGGTATTAGGAAAATCAGACTGTTCCCAAATAATGGCATTGTTTTTAAACAAAAGGAGCCTTACAGGAATAGAAATCTCCTATTATACTTGCAAACTACTAGTTCAAAAATGTGCCACCATAATATGGTATTGCTTCACTTTTGCTTCCCCACACTCCAACCTTCATGAATGGAAAGCACTCTTTGCTCAGAGCCTGCAGGAAATTCGAGTGACCGTAGTGTGACCAAAGAAAGTCTCTGCATCTATCAATAGTTTCTCGAATCATGGACATCACACAACCTAGCTTTCCAGGACATTATCCCTTGCAGCTATGCTTTTTGTCAAACTGTTTCAAAATTGTGGTTAGTATTCCTGAGTCTCTGTGAGTCCACTCTGCCACTGTGCTTGAACCCTTTGTAGTTGCACTTCCTGTCTCACTGAACCAGCCCATAGGTCCCCAAGATGACCAACTTTTTTTTTTTGTATTAAGATTGAACCTGTGTTTGAACTTAACCACTGAATGACATCCCCAATCCTTTTTTTTTTTTTTTTAATATAGGGTCTCACTAAGTTGCCAGAGCTGTCCATGAACTTGTGATCTTTCTGTCTAGCCTTCTAAATCACTGGGATTATAGACATGTGCCACCACATCCCGCCCAAGTGATCAATTAAGGTGCACAGAGAAGGAAGGATAGACAGGATTCTAAAGTGAACTAGAAACAACTTTTTAAATGACCTGTACTTCCATTGAAGCGTGAATAATTAAAACTTTACTGCCCTTTGCTTTTCTGCTGTCTTATAAACTGTTCTGGGATAGAGTAGTTCCAGATATCCCTTCCCTAAAATGTCATATGATTAAATCAACATTGTGAGCTTCCGTCGGCAAAAGTTTTCCAAGTGGCACCAAATCCCTTAGAACTAAATCCAATGTAAAAAATGCCAGCATCCACAACCTGGGAAGGTTAATCCTAATTGAATGTTCGATTATAAAAATTGTACAGTTTCCTGAATTCTTATGAAATGATGATTTTTATCATGTTGCTGGAAAACAAAGCCATACATTCCATTTTTGTTTTGGGGGTTATCTCGGAAACAAATTGATGAGACAGGCAATGCTGTATGCTTCTGGTACACAGATCTTCCTTCAGTTCTGAATGCATTTATGGCGGTTATATTAGCGAGAGAGATTATGTCAGAATTACTTGGCAAAGTCTGCTTATTTTGACTTGCTCCGTCATTTCCAGATTTGGCAGGCTAACGCAAAGATTGCAATTTCCTCCATTATGATCCGAGGAAGCAGATTGCTGAATCATAAAGTCCTAACCTCAGGTTGAAGGTGGAAATCATTCCTTCAGGGGCTAATGTACAGGTACAGTCTGTGGAATTAAACTGATAAGAGATGACATTGCATTAGGAGGTTACAATAATAGTATCACCTTAAATTAAGCTCCCTGGATGAATAGAATAAACCTATTACTGTGAGGTTCACCTCAGTCTTGTAAAATGCCTGGCACATCAGAAGTTCTGGAAGGATGTCAAATAGATGATATTAAAAAGTGAGGTATTCTGAGAATGCAGTGATAAGGTTGAGAATTATCCTATGAGGTTCTTTCTTTCATTTTTTTTTTCTTCACACAAATATTTCTTAACCTATCACTTCCTGGAGGACACTGTCCTTGGTGATATAGCAATGAATAAAAGGGGAAAAAATTGTTCTCCTTATGAATCATTCCTACTAAAGGGAAACACAAATGATTTTTAAAAACTGTGAAAATGCTAAGGAGAAAATACAGGGAGAGACTCTAATGAAAATCGGTGGTGTGGACATTTTGGATAAGGTGGATCATACATGAGTGTCAACATTTCTAAGAATTAGAAGATAGGGGGTAATGATCTTTAACACCATTCAGTCAGTGGCACACAAAGGCCTTTGTGGGAGTGAGGCAAACTAGGTTCTACTGCTTCACCACTAATTCATTGAGCAAATTATTCCCTCCTGTGGGCTCAGCACACAACTGTCAAATATGTAGGTTGAACTACATGAGCTCCAAATCTTTTAGACTCTAAAATTCTCTGAGTATTAAGGTTTCTTTGATGATCTCAAAGAAACCTATCAACATCTCACAGTTCTCCAGTACCAGACCAGTTATGTCTATATCCGTAAGTTCCATGTTGTGGATTCAGCCATTCAGGGTCTAAGTATATTTTTTAAAATTGCATCTGTGCCAGGCAGTGTGGTACATATTTGTAATCCCAGCTACCCAGAAAGCTGAGGCAGGAGGATTGTAAGTTGGAGGCCAGCTTGGGCAATTTAATAATACTCTGTCTAAAAATTAAAAAAAAAATACCAGGGACTGGGGGTGTAGTTCAGTAGTAAAGCTCCCCACATTCAATCCCTGGTACTGCAGAGAACAATATTGCATGTACAGACCTTCCTTCTCTTCTCCTTATTCCTAAACAATAGTCTTAACAACTATTTACATAGCATTTACATTGTATTGGGTATTTTGAATAATGTAGAGATGATTTAAAACATAGAGGAGAATGTGTGTACATTGTATGCAAAGACCATGTCATTTTACATAAATGACTTAACTATCCATGGATTTTGGTATCCTCAGGGGTTCCAGAAGCCAATTCCTATAGATACCAATGGACAATTATACTAATAAACACATGTATTTGAGCTTTCTGGTCCTTAGATTTTGGATGAGTAGAAATTTTTATACTATATATCATAATAAAATCAGGTCTTACAAATTGTTTACCAGTGGTAAAACTGCCATACCTTTGTAATTATCTTCTATAATTTCAGGTAGGCAATTTGATTCTCCTCACTGGAGATAAGTATAGGGAGCAAGCAATTTATACGAGTTGATTATAGTGCATTTTGCTATAATTTAGTAGTGAAAAAGCCTGGTTAGAATTCCACATTCACTATGACACCTATTTTCTGACACAATTCAGTATCACACAGGTTCCTTAGAAATTGTCAGAGGAAATGTAATTATCCAAAATGCTGAGATTACTTAGTATAAATTAGCCTGCATGTTATGGATTCATGGCATCTTTATACTAAAAGCTGGTTTTCAGGCAGAATGGAACTTAGCCAGAGCTGCTGCTCCAGACATGATATCTAACTTTACTGAATTCATACAAAGAAACATGATTTTTTTTTTTTTGGCAACTATGTTGGGGTTATGCTTTTAACTTGCCAAAGCAAATAGCTCAGCTTTCTTGGAGCATGGAGTTCCTCTAGGTAACCTTGGTGTATTCTTTTTTTTTTTTTTTTTTTTTGAGTGGTAGTGGAGGGGTGCGAGGACCAAATTACATGGTCCCTGGAACCTGTAAAGCAATTATTTGCTCTGCTGATTAAAAAAAAAAAAAAAGTGTTTTGTTGCTATAAAAGGGGGTGTGTAGGTAGCCTGAAACTAGGTTTCGATTTGGTCATTGTACCAGAGTTCTGGGAAAACAGACTGTTCTTTTGAATTTCTGAACAATAATAATTTGTTTAAGACATTTGCACAATCATGATAAGTAACACATCTAGATAAGAAAGTCTTGAATTGGCAGAGCATCTGCAGAAGGACCCCTACATAGATGAGCACAGCTATATTTAAATTAAATTAAGTGGGCACCAAGGGATGGAAGGGAAGTAATTGAAGCAGAAATAGTTTGAAGCATAGAAATGGAAATGTGTATAAACTGTGCAAATTTAAAAGGCATTAGATGCCATAAATGATTTTATTAATTTCTCTGGAGGTTTGATTAGGTGAAAGTAATGATTTACTTAAATGACCATGGAAAGAAGTAAACCTATGTATCAAAATTGAGGAAAGAATTGCTTTGTGTGTGGGTGCTGTGGAACCAAAGTGCATTGTCTGCATCCCTGCTCCTCCAAGCGTGACCTGTGGAACATCAACATTCATTTATGGAAATTTGATAGAAACATAGAACCCTAAGCCTCATTCTAGACTGACCGAATCAGAAGCTGCAATTAGCAAAGTCTCCAGGTAATAGATATGCACATTGAAATTTAAGAAGCACTGCCCCAGAATTGTTACAACATTCATTCATTCATTCATTCATTTTTTTTCATTCAAAAACATATTTTGTAGCTTCTTCCATCTGCCAAACATTAAATGAGGCACTAGGTCAGAGAGTTACAACAATGAGTAAGACCTGGTCCTTGCAGTCAAAAAACACATCATTGAGGAAGACTTACAAGATATATTTAAAGTGAGGCTTGGAAGGGTCTGTGCTTGACTGTGGGATGCCAGGGTGAGAATATGGATGCTGTTCCAGTGGTAGCCCCAGACATATGAGAGTTATTGCTACGTTTACAGGAGACTAGACATAAAAGAGAATGCATATAACCTAAAGCATTCAGACTGGGGGCAGCTCTGAAGTGTTTTAGGTGGAAATGTCTCCTGGGCCCTTGGATTTGAGAGCAAAGACCAGCAAACCCTGTCAGGATGGACCAAATCCTGCCTTCCCCTTATTTTTGCAAATAAAGTTTTAAGTCAACTCTTTAACTGACTTAACCATCTGGCTGCTTTCATACTCTAAGTACAGAGTTGGGTAGGTGCAACAGAAACTGGGTGGCCACAAAGCTGAGATGTTTTCTCTCCAATCCTTTTCAAGAAATTTGCTGACTCCTGTCCCTGAACACTGAGAAAAGAGACCTGGGATGGAGACAGCTATGTGGACTTCATAGCAGCCAAGGAAGTGGAGTGAGCCCAGGCCAGAAGATATGATATGAGAAGAGATGAGGGCCAGGTCAGAGCCCTATAAGATTTCCAGCCTCTTTATGTGCCTTAGGAAGCTCCTCTAGCCAAAGTATTTTTTCCCCCTGATAACTTGCATTAATTTTTTGATTTTCTTTTTATCTTGACACTTGCACATTTATTAAACCAAGAAACTTAGCGCTAGTTCAGCAAACTATCCTGCATGTAATTTATACTGCTAATAATTTAGCAGATGCTGTCTGATAACAAATAACTAGTACCTTCAAATCAAAACTGTGAGTAAACATGATCGTTGGGGCCTCACAACAGAGTGAAATCTCCTCTTCCCATGAAATAGAAAGGGAAAATTGAATTTACACATAGATGTGTTTAGTCTGACTGCTGTGGCTGGCAGGGTTACACAGGCATCCACAGCTCCTGCAAGTCCCCTGTCCTCCTACTACATTCCCAGAGCAGTGCTGACCACAAGCTCCCCTTTTCTTGGTGCTTTGCCCCAGGTGTGAGATGCTGGTCCCTCAGTCACACAGCAGAGGCTCAGAATGCAGGGGCTGAGAGGGGAAGTGGGATTCTCCTGAGGCAGGTAATAGTCTAGTGCCTACAGACAGAACCACGAGTGTGAAATCTGCACATTTAAAGTCATTTGGGGCCATAAGCTCTTAAGTAGCTCTAGCTTTTGCATTGCTGTAATCACAATACCTGACAAGTACAACTTAGAGGAGGGAAAGTTTATTTGTGGCTCATGGTGTCAGATCTCAGTCCATAGACAGCTGACTCCATTGTTCTGGGTGATGGTGAGGCTGAACATCATGGGGGAAGGGCCCAGTGGAGAAAAGCTTTTTAAGGTGGAGTCAGGACACAGAGAGAGAAAGGGAGGGACTGCAGGGTAGAGGCACCTTTACAGCAGAGGCCCTCAGTATCCCACCTCCTTCAGTCATGCCCTACTTGCCTACAGTTACCACGCAGTCCATTCAAACTAGGAAGGACTGATTTAGTTTCAGCTCTCACAATGCAATCATTTCACCTCTGAGTATTCCTGCATTAACAAGAGATGGGTGGGGGGTGTTGTGGCTCAGTGGTAGAGTGCTCACCTGGCATGCATGAGGCACTGGGTTCGATCCTTAACACCACATAAATGTAAAATAAAGATATTGTGTCCACCTAAAGCTAAAAAATAAATATTAAAAAAAAGGGTTCTGGAGGGACACTTTATATCTAAACCATAACAACCTCTGAGGAATCACATAGAGGTCTTTGTGTGTACAACATTTTAATGAAATCATAAGAAAAGGAAAAGGTTGCAGCCATCTGTTCTTAGCCTACTGTGATTAGAAAAATAATGCGGGTAGTGTAACTACAGGGGTCCCAGGTGAGGGGAGCTATGGAGGAGAGAAAGGCTGCAGGTGGAAGTCAGCTCGGCACCTTCCTGATGGGCAGAAATTCAAATCTCATCCTATTTTTATACTGGCACAAAGGTGTCTTTTGTATTCTCTGGTGCCAGGCCTGGTGCATGGTACCTTCCTGACATCCTGTAATTTCCCATCCTGTGGACACAATTCAGATGTAACAGAGCAGCAAAATGGTTGATTTATATTTAATCCTTTGATCCTTAGGTCAGAGGGACTCCAGTAACTCTTTTGATAGGCCCAAGAGATAGTGGTGCCAGATTACAGGTGCCCCGTCTTCTCCATTTCCACAAACCACTGTATTTCTGGCATGTCTCTCCCTCCCTCCCTCCCTCCCTCCCTGTGAATGCCTGATGCTGCTGTTCACAATATGGCAATGTTAGGGTTTTCTGACAGGGCCCTGGATCCTCAGGGCTTTTGTTTATTCTGGAACCAAGTGGCACCAAAGCCTGTGTCACAGCTTGTTCTTTAGGGGTGAATAAAACCAGTGTTGCAATGCCCAATTTCTTTGTGCAGCCTCCCTCCCCCAAACCCCCCACCAGTCCCTGTCTTTTGTTATTTCTGCATTTTTGTGACTCTCCACTAGAGGGTGGAGCAGAGGATTGATGAATATGATGATCATGGCTACTTAGAGTGGACTGTGCTCAGCCCTTGACACATTAGCTCAGGGAAAACACCTGGCTCCCCTCATGGATAGGCCCAATCCAATAGGTTTTGTTTTGTTTTGTTTTGTTTTTGGTACCGGGGATTGATCCCAGGGATGATTCACCTGAGCCACATCCCCAGCCCTTTTTTTGTTTATATTTTATTTAGAGACAGTGTCTTACTAAGTTGCTTAGGGCCTCACTAAATTGCTAAAGCTGCCCTTAAACTCAGGATCCTCCTGCCTCAGCCTCTGGAGCAGCTGGGATTACAGACATGTGCCACTGTCCCCAGCTAGATATCTAGATATCGCTATTAAAGAGGAAGCAAGGGAGGTGCTGAGAAGTTAAATCATTTGCCCAAAGCCAGATTGTCAAAGCCAGAAAGTGACAGAACTGGATTAAAACCAGACCAGTGCGGGAGTTCCTAACCACCATGCTAATTGCCAGCAGGAACTTCAGACACAGGAGACTTGAGTCCCAAGGGGACCAAACTATGGGCTTAGGATTTTTGCAGTCTCTGCTTCAAGGAGGATATCCATTTGTTACCCCCTCGTTCCCCTGGGCTTAGACACACTGTTAACCAGTGGTGACAGAACCCGCAGTCCTGAATCACAAGAGCATCCTTACAAAGTTTGCCAGGGAGGCTTGTCTGCCGGCATCCCCACAGATCTGTGACTGTACATTTTCTGTAACTTCATTATAAAAAATTCTCTTTATGGAAAGAGAGCAAGTGAAGTAAATATTTAAAAAAACATCAAAACCAACAGAGCCACTTTCAGAGTGCAGCCTCTTCCTTTACTCACATCTAACAGCCAGTTAGATGTGAGTAAAGGAAGACTCTAACTGGAATAGCGACATTGATGGCTGTTTTCAAATCTTAACCTGTTATAAACTGTCTTGCCACAGCTGGATGCCTGTTTCCCCTTGGGTTCTCTCCTTGCCTAGTTTTTTTTCTGTCTCCCAGGGCTCTGATCGGCTCCTTCCAGGTTGAGGGGAACCTTCTGTGGAGCGGTTGTCTTTGGCCCTCTCCCTCTGCCTTCGAAGTGTCACCTCCAGCCAGCTGAAGACATGAATCTGCTACACATTAAGGCCACATGGATCCCATCTTATTTATTCTCAAACACCAGAATCTAAGTCACTTAAAATTAGTCTTGATGCTGTGAGCAATTAGGTAAATTTCTCCCTTATGGGACATTTGAAAGTGGCTTATTTTTAAAACTCCCTTTAGAATGAATTCTCTGACACATCACTGTCTCATCTAAAAAAACAAGCTCCAAAAGATCTTTATAGATTGTTAGCTTGGTTGTAAAGGTTCACTGGAAAAAAAAGTGGTTGAAATTCTTTTCAAGAATTAGATTTCTAGTTTTCTGTGCATTTCATCTATGTAAGCTTTCCTAATATGTTCCTCTAGTGTAAACAACCCAAGATCTCATTGCAAGTGAATAAAGAGTCTATAAATTGATTTCAGCTGCCATGCTCAGGGCTCATAGTCTACAGACTGTTCATCGGTAATGGAGGCTGACATGGGAAATGCATCCCAGGGGTCAGGCACTCACAGCTGTTCCCTGGAGAAAGATATACACTTATGATCTCTGTTTTGTAGAAGGGAAAGCCAGACACAGAGTGCTTGACCAACTTGTTTAAGGTCACACAGCTCTTAAGTGGTTGAGCTGGGATTTGAACTCAGGCCATCTAATTTTAGAAACTGTGTTCATACCTCTTCTTTTATACCTCCTGACACACAGACAAGGAAGGTTTAACATGTCCTTTACAGATCCCATGACTCTGAGAGATGCTTGCCAATCTAATTTAAGGCATACTGTGTTAAATACCACAGTAGAATCATAAAATAGAGTGCTCTTAAGCCCTGGATATTTTCATGTGATGTTAAAAGCCATTTGGGATCTGCTTTACATCCCAGAGAATGATCAACTCCTCAGATAATTGAGGAAAATGAGGTTAAGTGAGATGAAGGTCCTATCGAAGCTGTCATTTCCTTGTCAATCACCACTAATAAGGGTCAAATGACTTTTCTCACACTGTTTCCTAAGAGCTGTACTTGCCTCCACCAGCAGGTCCCTGATACCCTGGAACCAAAAGTTTTAATTCAACCCTCAGTTAGTGTTGCTTTCAAATGCTGTGTAATAAGGACAGTGTCCTACAGAAAGATGGAACGTGGCCTAGACCCCCTTTTTAATGGAGATGTGGAAAGAACCAGATTATCAATTCCAGACCCCAGGATGGAGGAGAATTTGCCATGTCTCCCCAAGCTTTTCCGCCTACAAAATGGGCAAAATAAAACCTGCTCCCTCCTCTTCACCTGGTGGGAGTATTGTGAAGATAAAAAGCAATAATTGGTGTGAAAATGCCCCGGAGTTGCCTAGATGAAAGCTCTCTGTGATCCCAGCATCTCATTAGAAAGGCTTTATTGGGATTTCAGTACAGTTTGGTGGCTCATAGAAGAAGCTCTTCCAACTGGCCGGATGAAGTCCTAGGTCTTTATTTCCAGAAGAGGATTAGTTGCTGCAAACATGGGCACGTTGACACTACCCAAGACAGGGACAGCCTGGAGGGTGAGGACAGAGGTTGCATCTTTTGGGAAGTACTGTTACTGTCTGGCCTTCCTTGACAGGCTCCTGTGATGGATCCCTGCCTCCTGCTGCAGCCATTGGAGATGTTAGGGTGCACCATTTCTGTTGGGCCTGGACTGCCCAGAACACATCCCCATCTGGCCGTTCAGCCCAGGCCTGCCCAGATGTTATTGACTCAGTTCCTTCAACCATGTCTGACCTGATGAATGTCGAATCCTCTCATTCTCTTCCAGACCTATCCCAGTCCTTCTTTAATCTTAAAACGGGGTACCTAGAACTTTGCCTAAATAGTCCATCCAAAGCAGACCACCACGTTATTCTGCAGACATAGCTGAAGATGAGAGTTTCTTGGTGGCTTTGTCCTACTTCAAGTACTATTGAGGTTACACCAATTATAATTTCTACAGCTATATCATAAGTACCTCACTAGGTTGTGTCTCCCCAACATTAGCAATGCTTTTTTATTTAAAAAAAAAAGATTTTCAGCAAAAAAAAATTATACTTACCTCTCTTAAATTAGAATTTTATCAAATTTCATGTTAGGCTGTCAGATCTTTTTAATTACACATTTTGCCATCCAATGTATTATTGACTTCATCCAGGTGGTAGTCCGAGCTTCTAAATTTTTATTCTACAAAGGGGATAGAGCATACTTCCTGCAAATATGCTAATTTTAATTTGATCTCTTGTACCTGGACAGTTTGGGTAAGAATATTCTCTGTTTTTGGTTAAATATTGCCTTGGGTAAGGCCAAGAAATGTTTCCCTAAAACTAATTCATGTCTATTGCAAATGTCAATCATCAAGTTGTTCACCTACTTGATTGGACTGATTTCTGTCCTGTGTGTTATAACGGCGTCCTCAGTTCTTTGCTAACTCCATCTCGTCTGCTTCATTTTCTCTGATCCCCCGATTTTGTGGCTTTATCCTATTAAGAAGTGACTGGCCCTAGTATGATATGGTTTGTTCCTAGGGAGACTGACTCGGCTCCTTGGCACCACCAGGCTCAATTCCCTTTACAACCCGCTCTCCCACCCCACTGATACTTTCTGAGATCAATTTCTAGTCCATCTACTTATATCTTGGAGAAATCTTGTTTCTTTCTTTTCTTTTTTTTTTTTTAATTAAACGGAGACTTTGTTTCATTCCTTGTTTCTGGCCTCCCTCTCATGGTTGGGGAAGCTGGAAGGCCTCGCTGGCAGGTTGACCATCTCATTGGAACATTTCCTGTGAGCCTGGGGTGCCGCTCATCCAGGTGTGAGATTTGAGTTCACTTAGAGCGTTAGAAGTTTTGGTCCTCTCCAGTTTACCACACAGTGGCTTCTGTTTTCTCCTTTGCAATTCAAGGACTGTTCTCCTTGGCAGGGAAGCCAGTGGCAATTGGAAAGAAACTGTGCCCTCCTGTGACATCTATCAGCATCACATGTGGATGCCAGCCAATGGACTCAGGCCTTCTTTGATGTTTTTCTGGTTCTGAGCCTCCCCAAATTCTTTTCAATGCTCCTTCCCCTCTGTGAATGACCTTTATTAAGATACCAGCATGTCAGAGGAGGAGTGTACTTTGGAGCAAAAAACTAACCAATGAAGTGCCAACATCTTTATTAGATGTACCCTCTCAGATTCAGAGAAGGAGATGGATTTTGAAGGAAGACACCCTGAATTGCCCACTAGGCTGGCCTGAAATATTTTAGCTTCTGATACCACTGAGTGGAGAAGAGCCATACTCCATCTTGGAGTCTTGTTTGCAGGAATGAAGAGCAGAAGAAATGCAGCAGAAAGAAATTTGGGTTAGGAATCAGGAAGGCGGGCCGTGTTCCCAGGATCTGCTTCTAAAATACCTTCAAGCTTCTGTATCCTTCTCTGTAAAATGAGAACACCAAATCAATTTTAAATCATCTGTAAAGTTCTTTCCAGTACATAATTCTGAGGTCTTTTATCCTGATCATATCCCAACTATAGCAACACAGTTGGCTCTGTCTTATATCAAAGTTGCACAGCCTCTCTGGGCCTTAGATTCCTCTATTTTAAAGTATGTCTAGTAGTATGGTTTTCTACATGGGCTGGGGCTCCACAGAAGCCTTTGGCAAAGCAGAGTAGGAATCAGGAGGAGGGACATCTGATTTCCCCTCCCTGTTCAACCAGAACAACCCCAACTTTACCTTTTGGTCTTTCACATAAGTTTTCATTTGAAGACAGATTTTGGTTATCCTTGCTTTGTTTCGTGTTTGCCTGTTATGGACTGTTTCTTGGAACTTGTTCATGTAGTATGATTCCTAGATGACTCTGAGACCCCCATGTCGCTCAAGATTTAGATAGTAAGTTCCTTGAGAGTTCTCCATTACCCTCAATATGCCCTATAGTTCTCCATATACCCCAATGTATAATAAATAGGTGTTCCATAATGTTTGTTGGGCAAACAGAATAATAATAGTGATAAATATCAGAGAGTTCTTAATTCTATGTCAGGCATCCAATGTTCTAGTCGGTGACCTCAATTAACCCTTAAATTCAGCCTATAGGGCAAATAGTATTTTATCCCATAGCACAGGTACAACAATGGAAATAGTAAGACCTGGGTGGGAAAACTGATAGAAAGCAGAACCAAGGCTTTTAATCACCTTGTTGCATGGCCTCGTTTCCATCTATGGGACATGCAGACCAAAATCAGGGATGAGGAAGCTGAAAAGCCAGGCCCACAGGAAGAGGAGTATCATCTGAAGACAATCCCTGGAGAGAGAGGGATGATTCCAAGGTGTAGGAGAAAAGGCCTTGATGTGAAGTGGAAGGTGGATTCCATACAATTTCCCAGACCAGGAGCATCAATATCACCAGGAACCTTATTACAAATGCAGAATCTCAGGCCTCACCCCAGACTTCCTGAATGGGAAGGACTGCAGTCGCTTTTCAAAAGTTTGTATTTTAATAAGCCTGGACACCAAGAGATTCTGCTATAGGCCAGTATTCCAGAATGGCTGCTGTAGAACAACTTCAGTGACTGATTTTGCTCCCTGAAGAGTGGTGACGTTTCTGGCTTTCTCACTGTTGTAACAAAAATTCTGAATCTACAACAGTATTGACCTCTTTGGTATTTTGAAAGCTGGACAAGAAGTTTGCTTGATCTGAAAGACTCTAGGTATCAGATTCCTTTTTCCCAACTTCTGTTCAGTCTGTGACCTGAGGCCCATCACTTAACTCCTGATTCTTTGCCTGTTCAATGTGGTTAAGGACACTGCACTCCCTTATTGGGACAGCCAGAGAGATATGTAATTAGTGGTTGAGAAGCATCTAGTGCCCAGAGCGCCATATAAATACTGCAGGATAATAACTAGTTATGGCCTTAAATGCCGCCTACAACTTGACACATTTAAATTTTCTTACTTGAATTTGTAAAGTTTGAAGTTAATCTCAGAGTTTGGTATTTGCCCTGGTTTTTTATTTTATTTATTTATTTTTTATTGTTGTTGTTTGATTGGTTTTTGCTTTTTCTTTGTGCTTCTTTTAAAATTCCAGAGAAAGTAGTTTAAGAAAATCAGAATCTTCAAAGAGAATAACAATCAAAACGTAAAGTTTGATTGTTAGACGTGGATTCTGCACAAGTTTTGAACAGAAAAGTGAGACATGCCCATGGGTTCAGAGGTCATTGGCACCTAAGATACTACTGGGGCTTTGAGGTTCCAGGCTGTGAATCTTCAAAGAGACCTCACCATATCCAGCATTTTCATTTCTGCTTGATTTTGTAGTGACCCTCCCTTTTCCTATTTGGAATCTGAGAAGTCTGCACAGTGTTTTCTACGTGGTCATTCTTTATTTGACTTTGGCAAACACTTTCTTTTTTTAGGAAACCCTACTTGCTCTGCATATACAATCATTTGAGATTAGATTTATAAGCTTGCAGGCTGGTGTGTTTTCCTCTAGTGTGAAATCTGTTTTCACCTTAATCTTAAGCAACTGTATGGCCAAAATAAAGACCCAGATGAAGACCAGCAAGAATACTCCTTTTGAGAATTTGACAAGAGCTGAATTCATATGCAGAATACAAATATGGATGGAAAAAGATAAGGACATAAAACAGCTTTTATAGTGACTGTGTGGTATGAAGAAAAATACTAAATAACCATGGCTTTTATTTTGTGTATTTTAACTTTAATATCAGAGCATAATTACTGAGCAGGAAAAAACCTCCACCCTTTTATTACCATTTCCTGACATTTTAAATTACACACTATTGCTGAATTTAAAAAAGAAAAAAAAAACAGAACAGCAAAATGGATTATCCAGACCCTGAATCAACACACTAATTTATAAACTAAGTCTAAAGTAAACAATCTTATTTCTCCGTGTGCCTTATACTGGAGGTCAAATGCTCACCATAGCTTAAAATAACAAGTTGAGACATGTTTTCATAATTGGAAATGAAAAAGAAGTCCCACCATCTGCTAATAAAAAGAAAAGTTTTGCAACGTAGCTAACAGCTCCTGTCATTTCTGAAGAAACATCTCTAAATCCTTCAGAATTTGGAGCTATGGGAGCTGAAATCACCAGGATGCCATGAATTGATGACGGATTACCTGGAAAAATCATGCTTAGACTTAGAAGGCCCACGTGGAATCCTTTTGGTAGTTGGTCCGACTTTCTGTGTGGTGTTATTCCTTGCAGACTGAAAAGTGTTCCCTTTTCAAGTTCAAATGAGTCAAGATGAATTGGAAAGACAGCAGCTTCTCCCTCTACCCATCTCTCTATTGTGCACTGGCTGGACCCAAGGATGGCTTCTGTCTCCACAGAGCTCAATGGCGATTTGCTAAGCACTACAATAAATGAAATAGCAATGAGTCTGATAAATTGCAAGTGTTGGCAGCCAACAGAAAGGAAGAGTTTAACTCCTCATCTTGCACCCTAGCATTAAGCCTTCAGATAAGGAAAGAAAAATGGTCAGCCATCAGGACAGTGTGCCCTTCATAATAGAACATGGTTCAGCCAGAGATATTTCCTCATTTTTTGGATCACCTATCTTCCCTGAGCTTGTCTTTTCTTATCGGGTGTAAATTATTTGTTTGCAATTTTTCTGAAATTGCTCTAAGAAGATCAATAGAAAACCTTCGAGGAGAGAGAATATAATTTCACTACCTTCGGTTTTCTGAAAGTCTGCTGTTCTTGAATTGTGTGCTTCCTGCCAGGCTGGTGATAATGAATGCTTCTTATGTCCTTAGTCCACAGAAAATCATCAAGAAATAAGTGTGTTCAGTCATCGTTTGGACCACCACAAAGTGTTTTAATATTACCCTCTTTAGTTGGCAAACTTGTACAATAAAGAAACTGGGTTTGATTCAATTAGATAATTTAAAGTTTCCTCTCGTAACTTTTAAAACAGGAACTGCTGCTTTTCAGAGAAAAACTATTTTTTTCTTCCCCCTGAGGACTCTGAAGGCAGTTTTCTGTCTTTTCTCTCTCTTTTGAATTCCCAGAGCTCTCACCATCCAGACCATTCACTTCTCACTCTTCTGTATCCACTTTCATATGCCATAATTCTCTTTTTATGCCCTAACCTGACCAGACTATAAACTCCTTAAAGGTAAGAGTCATTGACCATATTTCTTTATTTCTCAAGGTGCCTAAATCAGCAGGTGGTCAGGGCAAAAATTTATGAAGTGTTTAATCATGTTTAATGAACTAATTCATTTCTAATTAGAAGTTTCCCCTCATTCTGTTTTAAAATCATAAAGTCATCTAAGATGTATTATGTTTGACAGTCTCTTGTCTAAAATGACCCTGATTTCGTTCACCAGAGTGTCCTATACTAACGTGCTTCTTGCTGGCTCTGGGTGTATAGGATGGTCTGGGTATTATACCTTTTGGATCTTGTTTGAATCAATGTTGCTGGGTTGAATGAGTTCGTCTCAGTACACAGGTCAGATTGGACCATTTCTTTGTGAGTTGGGAATAATTCGGAATTGTCACCACTCTTGAGAAACTTTCATAATTGGGCACATTAAGAAAGAATACTTCTTTTAGATGGTATTATTTACTTATTGCAATTGATAAGGAAGTAACAAAGGTGATATTTCTGAAACTTGTTTTCAGAGTTTAACTTTGGCTACCAGTTGACCTTCAAGAGACAAATTCATGCTCTTGGATGTTGTGTGTGTGTTTTCCAAAAACAAAGGGGTTATTTAGTATCTAGACCATATCATTTAAATTCTTAGAAATCCCATAATTGCAGATTTGTGGCATGTGTATTATATGAAGAAAAGAAAAATAACCCATGAAACTTTGAGGACTTGTTTATGCTCAGAATACATCACAGAGGAGCAAAGAGGAGAGTGTTGGTGGGGTGTCATTGATTTTATTTTTAGAAAAAAACAAGTGCACAGCTGCTTATATACATCGAGTCAAAGCAGAAGTTTATTACAGATGTGAAATTATGTCGTGGGTACCAAGGATAAATGTTTATTCATATTCTAAATTTAACCACCCGCACACTTAGAGGCGGCACTTGGAAGTCAGTCTGCCATTTTGGTTCCTGTGTCGGGAGTTCTCCCTGCTGCCACGTGGGGCAGAGGCAGCGCTATGGAAAATGCAGAAGGACAGCCAAGCTCCCTCCCCTCCTGTCAGGTAACACATTTGACTCTAGTTTATAAAAGGTGAGTCAGAACTGCTGTAAAAATAGATGACCAGAGTCACCGCCAGGTCTTGTTTTAGCCTGTTCTATGATCTAGAGGGATCTAGAGGGTGCCAGAGGTCATCAGTTGGGGTCCTGCAGGGGACAGAAGGCACACTCAGCTGGGATGTTGGAAAGAAGTTGACAAGGTGTAGCCAGGTCAAGAGAACCACAAGACACCAAAGTATCCAGGAATTTCCAACAGGGCCCCTGGGCTTAAAGGGGCAACAGGAAGAGGTTGTTTTGTTGGAGCCTGGGGACAGCTAGAGACACATGAGAGGGGCTAAGACAATGGGAGTGGTGAGGGTCACATCTGCTGCCTAGACTTAAGCAGGAGAGCAGGAGGGAGCAAAGGAGTAGACACCCTGGTATCTCTCCTCCTGCCTTCCTGTTTTCTCCCACTCCTCCCATTGTCTGAACCACTGGAAGACAGAGGCAAAGGGTTCTGCACTGTATAGTTAGTAGAAGTGGACCCCTGACCCCAAGGAGATTCCCAGGGAGAAACAGAGAAACCCCTGTCAGAGAGATAGTTCTTCCCTTCAGATCTAAAAGTGACAGCGATTTTTTTTTTTTTTCCTGTTGAATTGCCTGGGAGATTGAGAAGTACAGGGAGTAGTTAAAGAAGGGAAGTAAAAGGAATCAGAATTTAGGAGAAGGTTTGACTTACTTGATCTTAAAAAAGACTAAGGATATGATTTATATCCATGAGAACAAGAAAATAAACTGTCAGCCTTGTGGAGTAGTGGTTAAGAACATTCACAGTGGAGTGAGAAGGGTCAGCCTCCCTCCCCTCTTGGCCCCTTACCAGCTGGGCTATCCTGGTTAATTTTCTCTCTGAAGCTCTGTTGCTTGTTTTTAAAGTAGGGATCGTTATATTGTGCTACTCCCAAAGGGTTCATGGAAAGCTGAAATGGGAAGATCATTGCAAAGTGCTTGGTCTGGGACATAGATAGCACTCAGTAAATATAGCTGCCAGATGCTGATACAAACTTACAAACTTCAGAGAGGCTGTCTCAGAAGATGTCCTCTCTGCGTAGTAAGTCAATGTGGGTGAGGATAAGGGCATGAGGTATTTATGTTTACTGAAAAGCAGCATGAACTGCAATATCCTGAAGAGTGCTCTTTTAGTCTGTTTTCTGTTGCTCTAACAGAATGTCAGAGACGTGGTGGGTTATAAAGAAAAGAGGTTGATTTTGGTTTATAGTTCCAGAGGAGGAAAAGTTCAAGAGCATGGTGTGGTATCTGCTTGGCTTCTGGCCGGGGGCTTATGCTGCTTCAACTCATGGCACAAATCAGCAGGGCAAGCTTGTTTGTGCAGAAGAGGTAAAACAGAGGGGCAGCTGCACACTATAACAACTGGTCACTAACCCCATTAGAAAAGAGCCAGAACTCCCTTGAAAAAGGCATTGATCTGTTCATTGGCTCCACCATGGCCCAAACACCTCTCACAAGTTCCCATCTTCCAATAATCATGCTGAAGACCAGGCCTCAGCATGAGTTCCAGTGAAGACAAACAGTATTGAAACCATGACCAGCACCCAGCCTCCTGCCATACTGTTGAGTGAGAGTCTGCTTATCTTCCTGATGTTGGTGCCTGTGGGCTGGGAGTGGGGTCAGCAGCTAACTAAAGGAGGCTGGGCTGCTAGATTCCTATCAGAACAGGGCTGAGAAGACCGTGCCCCAGGCCTTGATCTTTTCTGCCTCCCCAGCTTCAGACTGAGGTTGCTTTTGAAAGATTTCTCAGGGCCCTGCTCAGAATCTTGCTCTGAGAAGATGACACAGCATGAGGGAGTCATATGCTAGGAGCACACCAGGAAAAAAAAAAAAATGAGGTGTCTTGAGAAAAAAAAAAGGATCCAAGGAAAGAACTGCAGATGAGTTGAGTCCTTTAAGTGAGTCCATTCTAATTGCCTAGTTTTAAGAAATGAAAATGGGAAGCAGATTGAATGAACATAGTAATAGTAGTAGACTTAAAATTAGAGTCAGAATTCTGTCCTAAATCTGTGACACATGGCACAGATGTGTATTGAACATGTTCCTACCATTGGTATTTTCCTGGCTTGTTTCTTCTGCAGCCCTCAACTCCTTTCCAGTTGATGACCTGCTGCACCCCAACCCACCCACAAGCCAGTGACTGCCTGGGCAGTGTCTTCTGTAGTGGAGACGCCAGCCTCAGATGTCAGCGATGGGCAGTGTGTGTTAGCTAGTGAGAAGGGCTAGACAGTAGCACAGAATACACTGTGCTGTGGAGCCTGGCAGTCTGTGACATTTTCAGGATTACCTGGTTTTTAACAATCTGTGTATTTGACCATCCTGTTGTAAGAAATCATTTAAAATATACCTACAATGCCAAATGATAAATAAATTCAATCTCATGGTTATAATTTCACCACGAAGGTTGAGACTGGAAGCTTGGGGCAAATAGAGTTGTGGCAATTTGATGCACAGTTATGCACAATTATGGCTGATGTGGATGTCCTTAAGGAGAATCCAACTTAGGTTTTTAGGTTTTATTTTGTTTTTGTTTTGTGTGTGTGGTGCTCCCCATTGAACCCAGGGTCTTATGCATGTGAGGCAAGCATTCTACCAGCTGAGCTATATCCAGCCCCCAACTTAGTCTTCATCTCAACTTTGTGGTCACTCAGTTGGTTGATCAAACAAACATATATTGAACACCTGGTGTATACTTAGCATTAGGCTTTGAGAGGCACTAAAGAGAAGAAATCTACAGGGGAGGTCTGAGGGCTGAGGTTTGGGGGACACACAAATGGTTCCACTAGTGTGGCTTCCTGTGGGATTTCCACCTCTCTTTCATTCTTCCAAGTGCCAGAGGACACTGCCTGGGAGTCATCATGGTAGGAGTTCTGCCTTGAGCTGCAGAGTTAACCTGCCACAGACCTTCAAGAGAAGGTGAGACAACAGCTCCCTCCTAAAGAATCCCCTGTGCTGTCTCCCTGCTTGTGACAGATTGCAAGCAGCCCCTCTGTCCCAAGGTTGCTTGACCCTCCTGCAGTTATTTGCCTTTGCACTAAAGATCAGAAACGGTGGCCTTTGTTAAGATGCAGACTCTAGTGGACATGGTTATCTTTGCTTTTGTAAGAAAGCACTTTCTTCGAAAATGCTTAGTGTGGCGCATGCCTGTAATCCCAGCAGTTTGGGAGACTGAGCCAAGAGGATTAGGAGTTCAAAGTCAGCCTCAGCCACCTAGTGAGGCCCTAAGCAACTCAGTGAGACCTTGTCTCTAAATAAAATATGAAGAAGATCTGGGGATATGACTTGGTGGTTAAGTGCCAATGGGTTCAATCCCCAGTACCAAAAAAATAAAATTAAAATTAATGCTTAAAGTAGACCAAAAAGTCTCCTTCCTTCTCACCATGCTCAGAAGTGAAAATGTCATCCCAGCCCTTTCCCCTCCACCCTCCCTGCCTCCCCAGAGCACCCAGACTAGAAACTACTCATCCTTCACTGCCCAGCTCCACGGTTATCTCCTCTCTGACGTTTTTCCCATCAGCGTCCCACTCAGTGGTGCCAGGAGCCTGGCTCCTGCCTTTGCATTGACACAGACCCACCCCAGTGACCCCCTTCACCCCTGTTCCTCTGGAAGCAGGAACTGCTGGAGGGGAAAGACCCTGCCATCTATGTGTCCCTAGGGCCTAATCTGGGATCAGGAACAGAGTGACGGGTAAATGTTTGTTAAGTGGACAAATTAGGAAATGAGCAAGTGATCTTTTAGAAAGGCACAGGTGTGTAAATACACAACGGCTCCTTACGACAGTGGTGCCGAACATAGACAAACAGAGGTTACCAGCACAAACAGCCTCAGACAGGAGCTGTTAGAGAAAGGTTTGTTTTAATATTTGGTTTCAGCTTCTGGTAGTGGAAGCAGGAACTTTCACATGCTTCAATTAAGAAGACAAATGTCCTCCTGGGCAAACAGGGAAAGGATGTGACTCTGCCACCAGTACATGGCATGGCAGTTAAAGCCTTATGAAGACATGCAATGCCAAGATAACAGCAGGGAACGGGCACGGGCCTATTCTTGCTCTGTTATGCAATGTAAATACTTTCTCTTGCAGAAATCATTGAGACCACTTGTTGTTCTTCTTAGCCCTTTAATTATAGACTCTCTGATGCTGTCACCTACCCTGCTGCAGGACGACAGGCAGGCTTTCCTTCCTGCATACATTGCTCAAGCACTTGGCCTTGAGGTGACAGTGCTTGCTAATGTGAGCCTAATGTGAGTTCTGCATTAGCATCTTGCAGGGCCTCCTGGGGCTCTGCTCCAACCGCAGGGTCCTTGTTTCTCCCTCCTGGTGTCACAGACATGCTTCTCGAACTGTTTTCTTGTTTTGCTTTGCTTTGTGGTGTGGTTAGTGAGGTGTCTGAAGTGTTGCTTGTGCATGTGTTTGTGATCTTTAGAAATATTTTTTTTTGTTTGCAAGAAGTTATTTTTAAAGCAAGTGATAAAGAAACCCCAGAACACTGAAGCCTTGGAGCAAAGCAAAATCTGAGTCTCAGGAGGTTGCTCATCACTGAGCCAACTTGTCCGCTAGCCAGCTGACTGGGCCCCATCTATTGTTATGTCTTACTCAAGTAGGTCAGGATTGGGCTGCTTATAAATGAAGACAGACAATAAACTTGTAGAGAGACCCAATAACAGCTTTAACATTAAGAAGTAAATGTAATTCTCACAATAAAATGTGATAGGCCAGCCTTCCCAAGATGACCCCTGGGTGACCAAGGACTGGTCATAACTTCTTCTTCTTTTATATTTATTTATTTATTTATTTATCTATCTATCTATTTATTTATTTATCTTTACAGTTTAATAAGTAGTTCTCTTAATGACTACAGATATGTAAGGCTGTTTGGTAGTATTCATAAATATCACAGTTATGGTGGTTTTTTTTATTGATTTGTAGTCTTTAATAATTATAAGGAGTGTAAAACGTCTGTCAAACCAGTAAGACTGTATTTATGCATATATTATTTTCAGGATTATTGGTAACTTGGGCCTATTTTCCCTAAATAACTTTGCCTCCTTGTCTTACAAGGCCCAACTCTCTCACATTCACCTCAATGACTATACCCAAAATTGTATATTGTAGGGATGAAGGATTCTTTTTCACCCCAAGTATTGGGTAGGCAAAAGGTGGCTTTCAGTTCAGGACATGTTCCATGGGCCTTGTTGAGATGTAAGCCCACTGGTCTGATGAATCTGTCACGTTTAGGTGTTTTCTTGTAAAGCCATCTCCTACAGAGCAGACTTGAGCAACCCTCCTCTTCCAGGCCTTCTTTATTCTCTTTCCTGTTTGAATCACTTTTAAGACTTCTGTTTCTTCCTGGGCACCAACCTTGGGAAGGGGGGCTCCCCCCCCCCCAGGAGTCTTTTCACCCATTCTTTTGTTTGGTGTTTCTCTTTTCATGCATCTTTTTCATTTGTATTTTCTCAGCACAGTGCTGTGTGTGGTAGAGTTTGGCCTTCTTTGAATGTTCTCCACTTTCTTTCTTCCTCTTTTTCTCGTGGTAATCCAAATGATATCCATATTTATGGTGTAATTCAGTATATTCCTTTTGTGGCATGGTGACAGCCCCAGAGCTGTGGGCACAGCCTCCGGGGCCAGAAGCAACTCTCAATTTCCAGGTACCAAAGACCCTGGAGCTGGCTCTTTGCAGCACAGAACAGGAAAGAGCTTTAAAACTGCAGGGTAAGGAGCACGCATGTGCATCCTTTCTGAGCCTCTCTTTAAACCAGCTGGCCATGATTTATTCTTTTTTTTTTTCAAATATTTATTTCTTTTAGTTGTACACAATGCCTTTATTTATTTTTACTTATTTATTTTTATGTGGTGCTGAGGATCGAACCCAGGGCCTCACACATGCCAGGCAAGCTCTATACCGCTGAACCAACAACCCCAGCCCCTGGCCATGATTTATTCTGATGGAATAAAAATGAGTTGACCAGCTTTGGGAAGATATTGTGCTATTTGGTCCTCAGGTTCCATATCTGGGAAATGGGATAATACTACCCCCCACACAGTGCTGTTCGGGAATTCAGTGTGATAGTGTCCAAGGATATAGCAGGGACCAGTATGAGAGGCAAGATTTTAGAATAGAAAAATGATGTTTTTTCAGAGCTGGGCACGGGTAGATTTGATGACTCAGCTCTACTACTATTAACTATGAGACCTCACTCTTTATTTACTCACCTGTACAGTGGGACCAACAATACCTGTTCTACAAGTTTGTTACTAATATTAAATAAGACACTGCATCCAACAATACAATGTAACAAAAGACTGACCATGAAGGTTAAAATATCTATATCTAAATGATATCTGCCTGAAATGATCTTTCAGAAAGGAGCCACTTAATCTTTCCTACTATTGGGTTACTCGATTACTTTGTTTTGAATCCTCAACTATATTCTGGAAAAGAAACACTAGACCTGAAATGACCTTCATTAGTGATCATTTTGTCCCCCTTACAGGTCACTTAACATCATCACTTTTTTGAAAAGGAAGCTCAGAAATCTAACCCAGATAGACTCACAATTACAAGAGTTTAAAGGAATTGTAAACAATCTTTTTAAAAGCTTCCTTCCTTCCATTTCAAAATATATGAAAGCATCTATAGTGCACCCCAAGTCCCCCACCTCTCCTGACCCTCAGAGCCACCCAGATCTCCACAGACAGTATTTCATGGTGGCCATTTAAAAGTCCACCATGGAATATGATGAAGGCACTGAAAAGAATGAGGTGGTTGCATGGGAAGTTCTCCAAGATTCTTAATTTTAACAACGAGGGCTAGCCCAGAGTTTGCAGTACACAGTGACGCTTTAGAAGAAATGGCCAGTGGCTGAGACTGTGCCTATCTGTGGAGATCTGGGTGGCTGAGTGTCAAGAGAGATGGGGGACTTGGTTTTCACTATTGATGCTTTTGTATCATTTGAAATTGAAGGAAGGAAGGAAACTTTTAAAACAATTGTTTACAATTGCTTCACTTAACATGATATTCTTCAACTCCATCCATTTACCTAAAAATGCCATAATGTCGTTCTTCTTTAAGACTGAGTAATGCTCCCGTGTGTGTGTGTACCACATTTCCTTTTCCATTCATCTGTTGAAGGGCATCTATGTTGGTTCCATAGTTTAGGTATTGTGAATTGAGCTGCTGTAAACAAACACTGATGTGGCTGCATCGCTGTAGTATGCTTATTTTAAGTCCTTTGGGTATAAACTTAGAGGTGAACTGTGTAGGGGTCTGGACATATAGCAGTCCTATTCTGAGTAGTCAGAAATCAAACATAGTAGTCAGGTATATAGTAAGATGGTACTTTTATTATGAAAGGCAGATGGGAAGACTGTTAGCCAGGTGGGCTTGCTAACCACTGAGCCCCAGAATTAAGCAGGCTTACCTGTGCCCAGGTGCTGTAGGGCTAGACCACCAGAAAGCAACCCTTCACCAGAAGGACAGAGCCCCAAGGGCTGGCCAAAGCCAAGACAAATCTTTTCCACCTTTCCAGTGACACAGAATTGGCCAGGCAGAGAGAGTCCCCGAGTTCCCTCCCTGAGCAGCAATGCTTTCTAACACTATCTTCGTGCAAAAGCATGTGCTCATCTGGACTAATTCTCCCCACATGGAGATGAGGAAACTGAGGCCAGTCTGGCTCGAGATTGAGGGAGGAGCCAGCAGTCACCCAGGACACTTTGAGAGTGGAGCCGGGACAAGAAACCGATCGCTGCCTCCCTAACTTTTCTTGGTGTGTTGATCAGAGCCAGTCATCTGATCTTGCCTGGGACCCTCAGTAGAATTCTTTCCTTCACGTGTGGACACAGAGCCCGTGACCCTCAGAGGGGCAAACTCCACCACCACTGGCTGCTTTCAGCCTGTCAGAGGAGCAATGAGCTGGAGAGCGTTGACCACTGTGAGTGAGCAGCTGCCCACGTGCCCATTCTTGATATGAACTGCTGCAGTTATAGCAACCACACCAGTCGTCATGACTAGTGCCAGTTGTAAGGAATGGCTGTGGGAAATCCCAGCATTCATTTGTTGCCCGACCAGTAGCAAGTTGACAATCCAGGCCTAGGCATGGGCGGAGTATGTATTGATAATGAGTTCTGGGGAAGAGTCACATGCAGTACTGGTCCTACACCAAGGGCCTTTTAAAACAGCAGGGAGGGATGCAGGGAAGGACAAGAGGCAGGAAAGTAGGGAGAGAAAGGGGGAGGGAAGAAGCAAGAATGGGAGGAAAAGGGAATTTTAGTTGTCAGAGTTCACTTTTCTAAAGGATGGCAGAAAATTGAATAATGTCACCATTATTCTGACTTCTCTAGCACTATTTTTTACAATGCTTAAACCATGTTTTATCATTGAAGCAAACCAGAAATAAGAAAGACCTGAAATTTTCACTTTGGCTTCTGCATCACTGATTCCTCTATGGGGCTGAGGCTTTGAGGAGAAAAATCATTAGGCTCTGAAGCAAAACAGATCTGGATTTGAATTTCACTTGTTCACTGGGCATGTGACCTTGGGAAAGATAACTTAATGTCTTTGAGTTTCATTTTCCTCCTCTATAGGAGATAAAAAAACTTGTTAGCCTCGGGATTTCTTAGGTACCTCCTTAGCACCTTGAACTTTCTCTATAACACTTTTCAAACTAGTTACTTGCTTAATGTTAGTTTGACCTTGTTGCTGGACTGAAGGCAGCTTGAAAGGGGGACTGTTCTGCCTTAGTCACAACTCTGAATTTGGAATGCTGTGCCCGACATGGAAGTATTTGCTGGAAGGATGATGGATGTGTGAGTGAGTGATGGGTAGGTGGATGGTTGGATGGGTGGATAGATGGGTGAATGAGTAGAAAGACGCTTCAAGAAAATGATAACCATTAAATATAATATGACTAAAGGGACTACCCCATGATCTGCAACATTACAGGCACTTAAAAATTCTTTACTGCTTTTGGTGGAAGACCTCACCTTTTCTTCTATCTCTGTATTTCAGGATTCTCTGACTCTCAGTATAATAATGGGAAAAAATCTTTTTTAGCTGGTCAGTAGCAACATTGGTGGGGACATGGTATGTGGGTTGCTTTCTTGGGAATTTAGTCTATGATTGCCACAGCTATTCTATATCTGAAGAGACACCAATGCCCACAGTGAACTCAAGCCATTCAGAGGATATTGTTACAATAGGAGGAAAAGGTGGTTCTTCTCTATCTCTCTTTCTCTCTCTTTCTTTTTCTTTTTTACCAGAAATTGTACCCAGGAGTACTTAACCACTGAACCACATCCCCAGCCCTTTTTAATATTTTTATTTAGAAATAGAATCTCACAAAGTTGCTGGGGGCCTTGCTAAGTTGCTGAGGCTGGCTTTGAACTTGGGATCCTCCTGTCTCAGACTCCTGAATTGCTCGGATGACAAGCGTGCCCCACCATGCCTGCCTCAAGAGTGGCTCTTCTATATGGCAGAGGAGAAGCTGGCTAGAGGCACAACCAAATTGTCCCCTTCTCTTGGAGCTAGCCTCCTGAGGAAGCATAATTACCAAGATGTAACTATGTAAAATAATCTCTTTCCTTTCCATTGCAACAGTACTTCAGGCTACTTGTGCTCTGCCACGTGCCACTTTGACCTTATGTTATAATGCCATGTGTGTGGCCAGGGGCCTGACACTCAGCAGGCAGCCAGCTCGTGCTTGTGGAATGAACGAATGAGTTGATGTCTTATTCATCTCCTGATTCCTCGTGGTTCCACTCTGATCTCACATTCATATCTGCACCAGCGTCTAGTGCGGTATTTCCTGCCAAGTAGGCCATAAGCGCTAGGTAAATATTTGTTGGATGAATAAATGAATGCCCAAAAGGGCTTCTGGAGGAAAGCCAGGAGGACCTTCCTGTGATGAAAAGAATTTGTAAAGAGGCCGGAAAATGCTAAAAAGGAACAGGGAGAGGAGAGGCAACTGTCCAGCCTGAATGGAAGTAGTGGTTGTGAGGTTGTCTCTAAAGAAAGAGCAGAAGAAGAAATGTGCCTGGTCACGGAGAAACGACCCACCAGGAAAGCAGCCGGTCCTGCTGGGAGAAGTCTGCATTTTCTAGAAACTTGGAACCATAAGTAGGGAGAGGACCCTGGGGGTGCAGGTTCTGGCAAACATTTTGGCAAAGGCAGTGAGGATGATACCCAAATTGGAGCTCCTCTGTCTTTCGTCCCCCTCACCCCTTTGTTCCCCTTTATTGCCATCATTTGTCTCCAGGTAACTGCCAGACCTCCCACTCATAAGTTCCATCTTCTCTATTTCCATTCACCCTTCAGCTCACTGGACTGTGGTTTCTATCCACACTAATACTGCAAGATCACCAAAACCCCCTTGTTGCACAGTGACAGGTCCTGTCCCGCTTATCTCCTTGGAACGGATTCTGAGATGTTGACCACTTCCCCCTTATGACTCATACTTTGCCCCCGTGTTTCCCCATCCCGTGGTTTCTCTCTTATCTTGCTGGTCTCTGCTCATTTCCCTGCTCTCCACGTGCCTTAAATTTTGATGCTCCTGCAGGATTCTGCCAAAGGCCTTCCTGTTCCACTCTGAGTATCCACCCTCTGTTAGAACCTCTATTTTGGTGACTACAGCTGCTACCTGTATGTAGGTTTTCCTTGCTATAACCCCAGCCCAGGTGTCTCTTCTGGATTGCAGGCCTCTTAGATATGCCCAGTTGGCTGTCCCAGAGTCATCTCTTTCCAACAATGGACAGCCACAGCCATTGCCATCTGCTCAACCTGTTTCTCCTCTCCTCTGCTCATTTCACCCTCTGAAGCCAGAAACCACTCATCTTCCTCTGCCTATGTCCCAAAATCATTCCCACCCCCTTCTTAACGCAGATTCGATTCATCACCAAGCCCTGTAGATTTTCTCTTCTAGGTTTCTTTCAAATACCATTTTCTCCCTCTCCACTGACACTATCAGAGCTCAGATCTTGGTGTCACCCACCTAGGTTACTGAGCAGTCAAATGGTTTCACTGTCTTACCTTGCCTCTCTTTCATCGTCTCTTCCTCCAATCCAGTTCCACACTACAATAGGAGTGACTTTATCACATTTAAGCTAGATTCTGTATTCTCCTTGCTTACCTTTTCCCTTGACTCTGGAGCAAAGGTAAGCTCTTAACATAGTTTTAAGCCTTTAATTATCTGACCCCCAATGTACTTGTCTAATTTATCCTTAGCTGCTCTGGAATGTCTAACTCACCCCCAAAATCCTCCACCAACAGCTGTAGCCAGCAGGCTGAACCCTTTCAGCTCTCAGAGTTACATTCTTCAGGCTCATCTTGATTCCTGCATCATGTGCCTTTAGCCAGTTTGTCCACAGAGGCCCTCCTTACCATTGGCTGCTGCATTCAGTGTCCTGTCACAGGGTACTTCTTTGACCAGGCTCAATGTGCTGTAGTACCAGAAGTCTCTCATTCTCCTCTTTATCTTTGGAAACCTTAGGTTTTGCTGTTAGATCCTGCTCTTGCGGGACTGCTTCAGAAGGAGTCCTGGACAAGGCTGCTCAAGGTCAGAAGTAATGGCCATAGCATGGAGAAGGGCTCAACTGCCCCAGGCCAAAGGCCAAAAAGTCCCACCATCCACACTCTTTTTACCCATTCTTTCCTTCTGTGGCAGCTCCCTCCTTTTGGTATCCCTCAATAGAATGCACGTTTTGAGTTTCTATCACGTATCCAATGCTTTATTGTGCACCTACTATGCCATAGAATACAGCAGTCAGGGCCATTCCTGGTTTTTCATTTGTGCTCAGCTGAAAGGGACAAGTGAGGACTATACTCAGCCCTGGTCTTCCCTCACCAGGCCATGTACTGTGGCTTGGGGTTGTGTCCCCAGAGGGAGCCTCTTCTTCACAGACAGGCACTGTGCAATTGCAAAACCATCTGTCTAAGAAGGACACCTTTGTTCTAAACTCACCAAAGGTATCTAATAAGCTCAAAATGACCCAGATGGCCAAGAGAAAGAAAAATGAGGTGCTTGGTTTCATGGTATGGTCTGTCCAGTATGGAGAGGTCACATGAACAAAGAAATGGATGAGCACAGAGAGTGATAGGGCTCTTCAAAAAATTGAAGAGTCTCTGAGAAAGAGGAAAACTGGTCTCTGGGGAGACCTATCTGAAGAGCCAGGACATGTAAGCTGACATTTGGTTGATAAAGGAGCTACCCATGTGTCAGCCAGAGGGAAGAGACTGCACAAGACCTCTAAGTCTGAAAAGATCTTGATGCAAAGGATCAAAGGAAGGCCAAAGTGGTTGAGGTAGACAAACGGGGTGACCAGGGAAAGATAGCCAGGTGCCAGATCGAGCAGGGCTTCCTAAGCCCCCCACACCTACACTCTCTGCCTGTTTATCATGGTAACACCCAAGGTCTGGATCCATGTTTATTCAGTAAACACCTCTTGAATGGGAGCATCTCACCAAGCCTCAGTATACAGAATACTGACCAAGGCTAGAAGGTCTGTGTGGCCCCAGTGCCCTCTAGTGACCACAAACTCCAGCCCAAGGCTCTTGGTGGCTTCACCATCTTCAGGTAATCTCTGCATAGCCTTGTCCCTTGAACTCAGCCTGAGGGGCTAGCAAATTCCACCAAGTTTCTGAAATTTGTCTCGTTAATTATTCTCTTCAAGTTGGACTCAATTACAGTTGATACTGGATCCAGAGTCACGTGCACCTCTGGCCTTTATCCCTTACCCAAGAAACATTTCCAATGAGAATGATACACAGATGTCTAATTTCCCAGGGGACTGTGGGACATTGATACAGGGGATAAGCAAGAACAAGGAAGCTCTCCAACTGCCTCATGTCTCCATGTTCTGCAGTGGTGAGGATAATCTCTAGATAATCTTGCCACTTGGGTCAGGCACCAAGTGACTGCAGTGACCTGGCAAGACCGTAGCTACGGGCTGCATACTTTGAAGGGCTTCTGATGGTTGGGGACAATGTGTGCTGCAGACATATTGCAGCGTGTGCACAGACACAACACCCCACTCCTGCTGTTGTTATTTGCTTTCACTTGGATCCTAACCCATTCCGGGCCCATTACGCTAATCACCCAACAAATTCTGAGCTGTCATCTCATTGTGAGGCTATGCCATGCCTGATTGAAAAACCTGTTTTCACCCAACTTCCTTGGAACAAGCCCACTGCAACCCATTTGCAAATGTGTGCATCAGTAAATCAAAAGCGATGGCAGGGACTTGGCTTTTCTGGGAAAGTAGATGACAAAGGACAGACCTAGTCCTTCCATCATCTATTTCCCAAAGGATCCCCCCACCCCCAACACATTATGTGCAGCTTTAGCAGAAATATTCTAAGGAATATGTCATCTCCAAGTTGGAAGATCCTTCTCTGTAGCCACGCACCCTCCTCTGCTCCTCTGGTTTCCGAAAGCCCCTGCGTGTGTTTTTCCACTACCCTAGTCATCCTCCACTGAGCCAGGTGAAGGCAGCTGGCAGTCCTTGATGTTTACAGGTATTTCCACTCCAGTTGTCACCTACCCAAGTGAAGCACATGGGTTCTTTGATTTTTCTTCATTAATCAGTCCCCAAATTCCTTTACACTTGCTCCTCAGGGGATTCCATCATATCAATGTATTTCTGGAGTTCAAATTGCCTGGAAGAGGATTGCCTTCCAGCTACAGCCCCCAAACACTCGATTCCTCTATTCTTCCCTCAATTCCAGGCCATATGTTTCTAAAAGTTCATTCCCAGGAGTGTGTAGGGCCTCCATTTGCGACGCTGCAAATGCACACTTAATCTCATCTCTAAACCTTCTCACCCAGTCTTAGAGGCTTCACAAGTTAAGATATACATCAATAGCAGGCAGTGTTGGCAAGTCTGTGGGGACCCAGGTATTCTTACACACACTGACACAATTTTTTAAAAACATTTAACAAAAGCTTTTAAATACACAGACACTTCGCTTATTTGAATTCAACTTCCTTGAAACTAGACTACACATAACAACATTGTAGCATCACTTAAAGTAGCAAAAAGTTGAAGAGTCTAAATGTCTATCAGCTGGAAGTTATTACATAAATAAATAGATTGTTTTGGTAAACTCATACTCATGGAAGACCAAGCTGCAGTTAAACAAGTGAGCAAATACAAACATAGATCTGTGTGTGCTGACGTAGACAGATGCCTAACAAACATCATTAAATTAAACCGGCTGCAGTGGCAGCACATACCTGTAATCCCTGTGGCTCAGGAGGCTGAGGCAGGAGGATCACGAGTTCAAAAGCCAGCTTCAGAAAAAGCGAGGTGCTAAGCAACTTATTGATACCCTATCTCTAAATAAAATACAAAATAGGGATGGGGATGTGGCTCAGTGGCTGAGTGTCCCTGAGTTCAATCCCTGGTAGCCCCTCTCCCCACTGCCTGCTGTTGATATACATGTTGAACCATCAAATTCACAAAGCTAATTGCAGAACCATATATGGGTATGAGACCATTTTTGTAAATTTTTATTCTAGCTACATCACAGAGCAGAATCTGCAAGAATTCACTTAACTCTCTTAATGGAACTTTTTTCAGAGGCAGGAAACTTCCTCCAATATATTTTTAAATTATTGAACTTTTCCTGTTTTCAATGATAAGTGTGTATTACTCATGGTTAGTTAAAACCAGAGTGGTGTTATCTCTTTTGGCCATGCTCTTGATCATGTAAGATGCGTTTTCATAGCTTATGCTCTTCATTGCCTCCTTGCCCCTTCAGGCTGCCTCACACACACAGAGCTTTCTATGGATGAATCCCCAAATGCCTTGTGTTCCCCCCAAGACCAGAACGGCAGCACCAGCTTTCCAAGGATTAGTTACTTTAGCACAGAAAGTTTTCTCAAGGTGGCTTTCAACTTTTAACCTGCACCTTGGGTCCCTTTAACCTGCTTTCTTTTTATTTAACATATTCATATTCTTTAGAGATTATTTCATCTGAGTAGTCTATTACCTGTTTTTGTAAACTTTGGATCATTTTCTAAGCATCTCTATTTTTTCTCCAAAGTTTCCCATTCTCCTTAGGATTGCTCCTTAGTGCTTATTTCTCAGTAATTTGTAGAGGGCCAAGGGTGTTGAGCATGGACTTTTGGTATAGAAGCATTTGTCTCTTTCCTTTAGTCTTCATCCTTCAGACTTCTTACACTAATACACACATGCTGTGTATGTTAGTATAAGATTTTTGGGGTCTCTTTACACCTACTTTATTTTCAAGGTGTGATTTATTTAGAGGATGAGTTTTTTTAAAAAAAGCTAACACCTAGCACTTTTGCAAATTTATTTCTTATTCTTTTTTATTTTTATATGAGCAGTATGTTCAGAAAATTATAAGATGCAGAAAGCAATAGAAGAAAAATAAAATTCAGCCATATTTTCACTTTGGGATATAACAACTTTTAATAATTGAGCTTATAGTCTTCTGAGTAATTTCTATGTATGTAAATATTTCCATTTTCTTAAAAATGGGATCATGTTTAGAAAGCTGATTTGTAACCTGATTCGTTTAGCTCTTGACAATGTGGGCATAAATATTTTTCTGTGGTTAAAGAGAGACTATAATAATAGCAAACATTGAGTTTATTGTATTTCAGGCACCAGACTGAGCATTTTATTTTTATCTCACAATTTATCTTATGTACATCCTTCAGTTACTTTTTCATTGTACTCTTTGTATGCAATGAATTCTCTCTCTCTCCCCCTCCCTCCTTGTAAGTGTCTTCTCTTTTAACTTTCTCCTGTGCATGACTATTATGAAGTGTATTTGTTACTTTCTCTTTACAGACTAAGCATTTTATGCCTGTCAACCCATCCAGTCCTCACAATGCTGTATATTGGATGGTATTATTACTCTCATTTTTTAGATTGAAAAACTGAGACAAGAAAGATTAGATAACTTGCCTGTGGTCACACAGCTAGTAAGTGGCAGAGCTGGGTTTTGAACCTTGGCAGTCTCACTCTTGACCACAGAACTATGGTCCAAACCATCATTTCCATGGCAACATATGCAATAACTATTTGATCTCGACTTGCTGAACATAGAGCAGCTAGTTCATTATTTATCTGTGTGTATGCGTTCAGTTACTACCTAAGGCTAGATTCCCATGAATAAAATGTCTGAGCCGAAGGTCAACATATGTTTTTTAAAGGTTAGATCCACATTAATCAATGTTTTAAGCAATATGTATATTCTAAACCTCTCTTGTCCTTAAGATCCTTAGGCTTTTCTGAAAATGTATTACTGTTTTCTAAGTTTAATGATAGATCTTTATTTATTTATTTTGGGATTTGGGCCTTCTTTTTCTACTTCCTCTACTTTTGTTTTTTTGCCCATCTCTCCAAAATGTTTAGCAAAATCATATATTTTCAAAAACCACCTCATTTATGTCCTGGGTGCTCACAGCAGCTGTCTCCTGGACTTTATTACATGGAAGGACAGAGACAGATCAAATCGTGTCCCACCACTTGACCTAATGGCAATTTTTCATAGCACTGATTTTCTTTCTTTTCTCTATTTCATTGTTCTTTCAAGCTTCACAAGAACCCAAGTAATCAATCTGTTATATGATAATTTTGTTTTTGTGATTTCAATATATGTAAATGAGGGGGGCTGCCTGGCAGGGATGACTGATGTGTCCACGGCCTGGAAGACAAAGCTCCCACCTCTGCCTCTAACTTGCTCATGACCTTGAAAAAGCCCTTCAATCTTTCTGTGTTTCCTTTTCCTCATTTGCCAAATGATGAAGGTCAACTAAATGGCCTTGAAAACCCATTCCTGTTTTTTTTTTTTTTTAAAAAAAAGAGTGTCAGGCTATTCAAGAGTGAGGCAGATCACTGAAGAGTGTTGTATGAAGTCAGAGCAAATAGTGTGTGTCAGGGGGACGGTGCTAGAAGCAGCTAAAGATTTGTTTCAACATATTAAAAAAATATTTGGTGCTCTGTCACTTGACCAAGCCTCCTATCAGTGCGCTATAGTGGTTTGTGAAACGTGTCTCTAAGGCCAAGGTAATTATAGTTGTTCCACTGGAGCATGACAAATGGCCTCTCAATTTGAATTCTTTTATGGCAAAGCAAAACCTTCCATGACAACAGCACTGGAACTTAATTACAGACTCCAGATCTGGGGGCAAGAATGGAGACAGTCATTGGCTCCGTGGAGGGAGCGAAAACAAGATCAGGGAAAGGGACGGATGGCCCAGGAGTGGTGCACGTTTGTGAGGCTTCCTTGAGAACTTGCTGTGTGCTCTCGGCAGACATGTGCAGTCTCCCTGAATTCCCACAATGCCCCAGGAGGGAGGTTAGGACTTGAACCCCGACAGTTCATTCTTTGATAGAACCCATTTTCGTTGTAGTTTTGAAGACTTGTTTTATGCCAGCTACTCTTCTAAGGGCTGGAACGCAAAAGTGAATGAGACAAAATTCCTGCTTTGATGGAGTCTGACAAATTGCGGAGTGAAACCAGTCCCAACACATCAACAAATCAATAAATAATTTCAGATGGTAATAAACATTATGAAGAAAAATAATCTGTGTGTTAGGAGAGGGACTGAAAGGGAGGGGGAAGGCCACTCTGTGAGGTTGGCAGGGAAAGCCCCTGGGAGGTGATATTTGAGCTGAGCCCTATGTGGCAGAGCAAGTGAGCCATGCCAAGATCTATTGCAGGGCTTTTTACATGGAGAGTCCACAAGGGCAAAGGCTGGAGACTTGGAAGAGCTTGACTTGCTCTAGGAACTGAGAGGAAGCCAGCAGGATTGGATGAGAAGTGGAAAGGGGAATGTCTGCAGGCAGCAGAGTCAGAGACATGGGTAGCTGCAGATGACGCTGTGCCTTAGGCCACAGGAGGGCGCTCAATTTTACTGTAGCACAGAGGGACAATATGGAGGGGGGTGGATTTTGTGCAAGGGAGGGTTCTAATTTCCAGTTTCTGTAGGTGCTCTCTTCACCTCCATGTTGTGTTGCCAATAGGGAGCAGCTGGAAAGGGGAGGGTGATTTAGGGAACATTCAGGGCAGCCTCTATCAAATTTAGGTTAGGGCCCAAACATTTCCATTGAAACCCAATCCTAGGTTTTTCTCAGAACAATAAGACTGAAAGTGAGAGGTCATTTATTTAAACTTCTGGCTTTAGGTAAGAAAACCTCAGCAGATCCAAGCTGAGCAGCTGGACTATATTCAAAGATTTGCATAAAGGGGACTGACTACCTCCTCTGTCTTAGGGATGCCTCCCAATATAGAGAGAGTGGTGCTTAGGTCATGAACAGTCCTGACCATTTTGGAGTCTGGGGGTTGTACTTGCCTCATAGAATCAATGTCCTCTGAAATGATAAGACAGTATAGTTTGGGGTAGATGGTTAAACATTTCTGAGCAATGTGTCCATGTGGTGTGTGTTTATCTTTATCTTTGAAAAAAAATGTTTTCAAAGATGTCATCCACACTTTAACACACAGGGTCTGGCTTTTCTGGTAAGGTATCATGGGATAGATGATTCTAGAACTTTATTATAAGTTAATCAAATTGATTTCTTTTATTTAAATAGTTTTTTTTTTTTAAAAAAAGAACACTCATGTTAGCCCATTAAAATTAGTTTGTTACATATGGGATGAAATTAATTGATCATTTAAATTACAAGCTCACTATTATAAGATAATTTGACAAAAGTATTAAGAGTGAGCACCCATATTTATTCAGCAATCTGAGTCTGAACAGCAAAATCCATTATCTGTGTGCTGTATTTGTGTGTGTGACTATGCAGCTGATTATTCATATGTGGGTTCCTGACCCTACAGGGGTAGCAACAGACTCATTTATATGAATTGACCTTTGCAGGCATTGAGTTGAGTGCTGTGTTATGATGGGCCCAGAGAGCAAGATATTCATTGTAAAATAATTTTAAGCTATACAAGTGTAACTAAGTGGGATTTGGGAGAAGTTACCACTTTTGTGTTAGTTTTCTTTCTCAAATAGGAAAAAAGCTCTCAAGCCATTTGCTTGCCTGAGGTTAAGTAGCACAGGAGCCAAGGATGGGGACCCTGTAGGGACAGGCTGTGGGTTTCCTGGGAGTGGAGGATAACACAAGTTGAATTAGAGAACTCTTCATGTGCCCCGCAGATCTACGCCTTGTGATTTGGGGCAAAGAATTCTCTCCCCTGGCTATCAGGCTGGAGTATATTTTACAAGTCTTCATAGCTGTGAGCCAAGAGGACTCTATAATCACCGCATCAGAATAATAAGCTCAGCTGTCAGCGCAGGGTTGTTGAGTCGACTGAACAAGCAGATTTTTCTCCCATTGTCTGTTTTCTGGAGTGATGAATACCAATTTCATCCTCTCCATTTTGCTGTAACTCTCTTGCTCTGACACTTCTGATTGCTGAGAGGTTTCTGAAAATTTTCTAAGTCACACATTGGAGTTAATTCAAGGAGATAATGCAATTCCAATTGGATCATCAGTGTTCTGCTGTCAGACCCAGGATTTTTAGGAGCTCAGTAAGTTGGGTTGGACAACTTGCCACATTTAATATTCCATACTTCCCACTTTGCATCTTGCCCTCAAATCTTAATAAATGGGCTAAAGGTCTGATTGGAAACTGTGAGGTAAATTATATGTTTATTATGCCAAGTTGAGTAAATAGTGTTTGAAAGGATTACTAGAGGGTACAATCAAGTTAATTGCTTTAAAAATCTTTTTTGATTTACTGGGCTCTATGAAAATTGTTAGGCGGTTGATGCTGTCACAGTAAGCGACCTGAAGAAAGTGGTGTTGGGTCCGCAAGGTTGCCATGCACGTTCCCTTCCTCGTGCCTGGAACTGTCCCCTAAATTAGTGGAAAGTCCTCTGGGACTGGATGGCAAGTACTGCTGACAGTTACCCCTCCAGAGAAGATATTTGTTGACAGTTTGATGTGCAGACCTGCAGAGTGATTTCTTTCTTTCTTTCTTTTTTTTCTAGATGCTGAAGAATACCAGCCTCCAATATGGAAATCATACTGTGAGTACCTGAAATGCAAGCCTCCTCAGAAATCTAACCAGCCTGCCTTCTCGAAGGCTAGTGTTATGGAACACACGCAGTCCCACACCACAGCACCCAAACCTGAAAGCCTTCTTTTTCCACCAAGGAAAGAAATAACTCAGCACCCCACCCACAACCTCCAAGACTGGAATTGTAGAGAATATACTAAGGGTTGCAGAGTCTCTACAACCTCCAAGACTCACTTCAGGAATGCTTTCGAAAGGGAGGTATACCTTCTGACTTTCAATATGGGGCTTTATTTTTATTTTTTGCATATTTGGTCATCAAAGGTAAAATGTGTTGACTTCCATAAATTATGCTCTTGGCCATAATTTAGCCTATAGTATCATATGCAGTTATCTACTAAAAAATTAACAGCAAATAATAATGTTTGATCGCTAAGGACTCCTTAGGAATAGAGGTCATATCTGAGCATCAGTGGCCCAGTCAGCTCCCCTCATGAAGACAACAATGGTCATCACCTCAAACTCATGTTCTCTTTTCTTGGTATCATTTAACACAAACATAATGGCATATAAAAAGTTCCTCTTTACTCGACTCCAGAGAGAGAGGAAGGAGTGTGGTAGGTTGGAAACTGATCGTACCGGGTCCAGAGTAGGCAGGTTCTCATTCGGTTGTACTAGGTACCAGTAAAAATAATATAAAGTATTATAATATAAATATTAAAATAATATGCTGTAAAAATAATTATTAATATGGTTACTGATGTTGCTGTTATTGCTAATGTCCATTGAGAACCTGCCTTGTGCTAGCCACTGCACTAAGCGACTGAACCTTAGATTCTTATTACAGCCCTAATTGATGGGTACTATTATTATCTCCATCTCATATATAAGAAAGACCATAGCTCAGAGAGGCTAAGTAACTGTGCAGAAGTTTCACAAAAAATGTGAACTGTTATCCAGAGTGGGACCCAGAAACAAGCCTGACCTACAGCCAGAAAGTCTCCAAGACTTTTTCCTATGTATTTAAAATAATATATATATATATATATATATATTTTTAAATATATGTATATATGCATGTGTACATACACATATATGCACATTTATCATCCATATAAATATAGACAGATATAGATGTATGTTGCATAATGACACTTCAGTTAACAGTGGACTGTACACAGGATAGTATATACTCTACAACCCAGGCATGTAGTGGCCATACCAAGTGGGTTTATGGGGATGTTCTCTGTGATGTCTGCACATCATTGAATTCACTTGGCAATGCATAGCTCCTGTCTATCCCCCTCATTAAGTGATGTGTGACTGTATGTATATTATAAATACATATGCACAAGCACACACCTGTAGATTACTTGTTACAAAAGCAACACACAGCTGCAAAGAAGATAAAACATTAGAGAAATAAAGAATAAAATTTTCCTGTAACTCACAAACCAGCCCCCAACTCATATTCCAATGCCCCTTCTCCCTTCCCCATGGATGGCCTCTGTCAGTTTTCTATGGCATTCCCTTCCCATTGTTAAAAAAAAAAAAAAAAAAAAAAAAAAAAAAAAGCCTTTCAGAAAGGCATCTGTGGCTGGGACTTTGTTTGGTCCAAGTGGTGAATGCTGCTTTGTGTTCTTGAGCTTGCTTGTTTCAGCTTCTCAAATATCTTGTTTTTGTCTTCCCACGTCAGCACATACAGAGGCACCTCGATCTTTCTTTACTGCACGAGTCTGTTCTTCCATCTGTGAAATAAAGGGGCTGTGCTAGGTCTCTAAGGGCCCTTGCAATCCTGCGCTCTGCAGGCCCATCTTCGATTTTAAATGACACTGCTAATGACTTAGTAATTGGATGTTTTTGTTTGTTTGTTTCCTAATGGAGTGTGAAGTGCTCTGACAGTAAATCAACAAAATACCTGTAGAGAGAGGTGCTGGGTGTTCCATGACTTGCCCGGCCTTGCACACAACCTTGCATACATTAACTATCCAATAAATATTTGTTGAGTAAATGCCACCATGGAGAGCTTTACTGAAGCGAAAAGATGGCATAGGCTCAAATTTATTTCATCGTTTTCTAAGTGACCTTGAGCCACCTAATTTATCTCTTAAAAGCACTTTTATGTCCTAAGGAAGCTAGAAAGAACATTGCTAATTACATGTCCACAATATCAATTTTACCCTTGGGTATTGGGTTTAAATTTGATTTTTGGGTCTAAGTTACATTTTTTAAATTTGTTCTAGAATCATAAAACTTTATTAGGAATCAGGAATGGCTTAGGACATTTAACACAAACATAATGGCATATAAAAAGTTCCTCTTTACTCCACCCAGCTAATGGTCAGTCAGGCTCTATTTCAGAACCCCTAGTGATCTGCACCTCCAAAAAATAAGGAGAATGTCATTCACAGCACCAAAAATATACCAATTAATGCCCTACATGACACCACTAAGAAAGAACTCTCTTTTGTTTGTCCTGAATGCATGAATTCTTTGAGTTGGGATATTGGAGCACTTACAAAGGTATTTCATACTATTATTATCAGGTTCACAGTACGCCATCTCATTCCCAAGGCCATCTCCCATTCATTTGTTTGATCTTGCAGCAAACACTTTCTGAAGGCCAGAGGATAAATATTAGGAATCAACAATGAGTGAGGTAGTTCTAAAAATCTAAATATAATAAAACAATAGCATTTTTTCTGAAAGTCCAAAAAAGCTATCAGAAAGTTAAATTTGTTCCGTTTGAAATAACCTATTGGTAAATCCATTCTGAACCTCAGGAATCGCCTTTGCATTTCTCTTTGAAATGCTCAGAAATCATCCTTGAGAGAATAATTTTGATACTAATGCAAATTCATTAGTATCTAAACTAATGTTATATCTTTGCTCTCATTGATGATTACTGACTATAACTTACATTTATTTGTTATTACATATTTATTGTGAAGCATTAATCCCAATTATGATAGCATACTAAGAAAAAAATTGGTATACTTCTAATGATTGAGTTTAAAAAGCTGTTTTTTAAATTGTAATGCCATTTGCAATGTTCTTGGCTCTAAGTTACACAATACCCTACTCAATCACATTGATTGACTTAAGCAAAAAATCCAGAGATACTGGCTTCAGTCATTACTTGCTCCAGCAACTAAAATAACATTACCACAGTCCTTTATGTTATCTCTTCCTTCATTTGTTCCACTTTCCCATGTTTGGTACATTCTTAGCATGTTCTTCCCTTCTGATCCCCAGATAGCTACCAATAACCCTATTGCTTCCTCTTTCAAGAGCAGCTGGTAGCAAGACATTCTGCTTAATTAACACTTCAAGTAATATCTCAGAATTAAGTTTCAGCCTTGATAGACCTAGCTTACCTATTCCAGAGTCCATCACTGTGAATGGGGGAGTTGGGGTGTGCTAACTTTCCTAGATTGATCAGGACCCTCCCCTGGAACTTGGGGGAGAACCAATCCTATATAACACGATTGGAAAACTTGGAGTAATATTGGAAAGAGGAAGATGGACATGGATGCTGGGCAAGTAACCACAGATGTCACACTTTGAAGCTCAAAAGAGTAAGGAACTGGGCCTGGGTTGTGGTTCAGTGGCAGAGCGCTTACCAAGCATGTGTGAGGCACTGGGTTCAAGCCACAGAACCACATAAAAAAATAACAAATAAAATAAACTTATGAAAAAAGAGTAAAGAGCTGCAGAAATCAGTTCTCTCAAATTATATATTATGTTCATTAATTTATTCATTCATTCATTATTAAGTCTCTGCCTTAAGTCAGACACTGGGGCCACAAGGGTACATAAGATGAACTCAAGGAGCTATGGTGTCATGTGGCCGCTCTAAGTTCCTGCCCTCTCTGTTGTCTTTTGCTTGGAAGCTAACACTATCATTTACTGAGCTATTTCCACAGAGTAATCTTACCCCAAAGAATCATGTCTTCAGCTAATCCTCAACTCTCAAGACCAAATCCCAGAACATTGAGAAAGTCAATGAGAAAAAGTTGGTTTGATACCCTAAAAATAAATAAACAAAACACTACGTTTTAAGTTTGCTTAAAAATAACAATGAAACCACCTTCAAAATTTAAGCCATAACTATATGAACTACACTACCCAAGCAGACAGGCTCAAAAGCCAGCCATCTTGGGTATACTCAGAAAGATTTTTATTTGAAGATGCCAAATGCCAACTGGGCAGCAGGTGCTATGCCTGACTGACACTGTCCCATGAGACTGTCCCAGGCAGGAGGCCAAGCAGTTGCAGCTTGTGCCTGCGTTCCTAAATAGGAGTTTGGAAGCTCGAAACCCTGAAGTGCACGCCCTGTATCAGGATCACCTCGGGGAAGATTGCATTCATTATTTCTTGGTCCTGTCGCTGATGGTCGCATGGGAACAGTTGGGTGAGCTGCAATTGAGGGAACCCCACAGGTTTTTCTTATGCACACGTATGCCTGGTGTTTCTGGGTTTGATGCACTGCAAGCCTGATTCTTGGTTTTGTCACAGTGCCACTGAACGAGAGAAGTGAATCCCACCGAGATGACATTTTTTATTTGAATATGCTGGAGGACAGAGTTGAAACAAGAGGACAAGGAAAACACCGATAATTCCCTGCTTATATCCAGGAGTATTTTCCCTGAAAGTCTTAGAGGAAGGCATGGGCAATGAACAGGGTGGGTCTGGCTCAGGGTCATGATCATGTGGCTGGACTCAGTTCTGTGATCCATGTTCCCCCTTTGGAAAGAAGTGGACTATGGGGACCTTCCCTGAGGGCTCTCCTAGGAACTGATGGGTCTGGCTAGATATTGGCACTGCCCAGGCCATGAGCTTTTACAGGACTTCCACAGGAATAAGTTGATTCTGTTCCCAGGGGAAGAGAAGGGGTTAAGTTTTCTTACTGAAGAAAAAATAAAATATTGTATTTCTAAATCTACTTTAGCTGTCTTGGGAATCTTGGGCTCTCCTCCACCTCCACATTTCTCAGTGACCACCACCACTGCCAAACCGCTTTCTCCAGTACTAAGTATTCTCTCCTGAGTGGTAGAGGGCCCAAGGCTAGGGAGTGCCTGGAATATATTTGGAACATTGCTGTAGAAGCAAATTCCATCATATCACCTCTTTGCTCATAGAACCACCTAGAAAGTGACATTCATTTTTGCATTTCGCTGTGAAATGTGTTTGTCGCACAAAGAAAATCCAAGAAGTGACATTTTGGGGTTATGTGACATGTTTCAGTTATATTAAACATGCCTTGGAGAATTTTTTTTCACAGATATTTATTCTAGTATAGCTAATCCTGAAAATAATGGGCAGGCTCTCATCTGAAGGGTAAGATAGAAAATTGGGCTCTGTTTTTTTTATTTGGTTTTCATTGCAGTTGGTTACCCTCTCATTATCTGTTATAGACAGACACATAACCCAGATGGAAAATAGGATTCTGTACCTATTTGCCAACTTTGTTGCTTGAAACAGCATAGAGCAGATCTTACAGGTTCTCAGACCTTCTGACTAAGAAATAAGCAATAAACTAATAATGTCTGCTACGGAGGGATCCTGGCTTTAGGGGGTTGCTTAGGGGTCTTCTCACTTCCTCTTCCAAGTCACCCCTGTCTGGTTCTGTTTTTGACTGAGCATTTGGTGAACTATTGCATTTCTCTTTGCTAAGGCTCAGGGCTTCCTAGAGGACACCTGTTCTGAGTATAGTGAAGCTTTCTGAGGATAGGGTCTTTGTTCTGTTCCCTGCAGTATCCTCAGTGCCTAGAAGAGTGCTGGGACGTAGGCTATTGACATGGGAGAGACACTGTCCAGTGATGATCCAATGCATCCCTCATTTCTGTTATTGGCATCTCAGTCTCCCCTCCCTCGGGGTCCTTCCCCCCATTCAGTTTGTGGTCAAGTCCTTCTACCCTCCTGGGCAGTCAACCCCTCTCATTCCCTCCAGTGTTACTTGAACTCACGCTTTCACGATCTCCCTTGTGTACAGGAGAAGTACTGCTCTCTCTCTATTCCCCGTCGCTGGTTTTCCCCCTGATCAGTTCCTCCTTCAGTGAGGCAAAGGGCACTGGTCCCCTGCCCCTGGACATGCATTCGAATCTCCTGAGGAGATTGAAAAAGAACAGAAATCAAGATCCTTGCCAGACTCGCAGAGTGTGCATCTCCAGGGATGGAGTCTGGGAACCTGTATTTCATGATGGCTTCTTGGAGATCCTAATGCAAGCAGCCCCAGGTGGGCCTGTCCGGCTGTAGGGAACTACCAGCTGAGGCAGAGAAATATAGACTTTGAGTTCCGGAAAACCAGGATTTGTATCTCGATTTTTGACTTAATCCCATTATTTGTGTGATCTTGAGTGTCTTCAAAGTGGGCAGCACCTCCACCACTGTATCAGTGAGGGAGAATAGTTATGTGGTAGCTTCTGGGGATGACTCAAGAGAAGATGCACATAAGGTGTCTGGCACATAGTAGGTGCCCAGAGAAATGGCAGTTCCTAATCTTGCAAATGGCTCTATCTTTACTGTTATCCTAAAACAGATTAGTGATGTCACCTTCCTGCTAAAAACATGTCTCTGCCTCCTCCTGCAGATAGAGAGCACTGAGCTCCTTAACATAGTGTCCCTAGGCCAGCTCCACAGGGCCTTCTGCACACTGTACACCAGGCACAACTGCCACACTGGCCTCTGAATGACCAACTGGCACATCGTTTTCCTCCCCTGCTGATGCTCTTCCCCTGCTCCATAACCCTCTTTCTCTTTTACCTGCAAAGCCCCACTAATCCTCCAGGGGAGCCCCGTCCCTCTCCACTCAGGAAGCCAGCCCCTGAGCAAACAGAACGGCTTCCTCCTTTATTCCTCATTAAAGCTCAGGTCCCACCTTGATTTTGCTTCTCTAAGCACATCCCCCTCCTTGGGTCAGGCTCCTCGAAGGCACAGGCTGTAATCCATGGGCTATTAGAGTCCATTTCTTCACCAAATATTCATTAAGCACCTGCTCTATGCCCAGCACTTTCATGGACACTGAGGATACTCAGTGGACAGAAGAAGAGTCTCTGCCCTCAGAGGGCTTCATTATACTCAGGGGAGGTAGTGTATGAACTAGAGAAGTAAAATATTTATATTTTATCTGTTAATGGTGCTAATGGTGATGAGCTCTGAGAAACACCGAGAAGCATAAGGGAGCAGAGTGATGGGTGGAATTTTCTATAGACAAGTCACGGAAGCCCTGGAAGCTGAGATTTAAGTAGAGACCTGAATGAAAGCAGTGAATGAGCCTTGTGAGGATCTTGAGAAATAGCAACTCAGTCCAAGGGACAGCAAGAGCAAAGGCCCAGAGGCACAGGCACAATAAACCAAGGCCTGGTATCAAAAGGTTACATCTAGCCCAATGCCCTGGGACAAAGGTTTAACCTCTCCGTTCTTATTTCCTTGTCTGAGAAATGAAAATGGTAATGATAGGAAGTTGGTTTTCTGTGGGAGAGAGAGAGAAAGAGAGAACTCAATAAAATATTGCTCCTGTCACATGGCAGGTACTTAGTATGCTGTCTCTTCTCTTCTCCTGCCTCTCCATTCATCCTCAGAGTCTCCACATAATGCTGACTGTGGTGTCTGGCATATAGCAGATGCTCACATATTTGCTGTTATGAATTGCAAAGGAGTGTTGAGCTAAAACTGCTTCTCTCTTAAAACTAGTATGCATCTTGGCCTCCTCCTTAAAAACGGAGTTCACTGCTAGGCGCACGCCTATGTCCTAGCAGCCCAGGAGGCTAAGGCTGGAGGATCACAAATTCAAAGCCAACCTCTGCAACTTAGACCCTGTTTCAAAATTTAAAAAAATTAAATAGGGCTAGAGATGTGGCTCAGTGGTTCAGTGCCCCTGGTTTCCATCCCGGTTACCAAAAGAAAGGGAGAGAAGGGTGGGTGAGTCTCGCTGAATGTGGATTCTGCAGTCCACCTGGAGCCCAAACTCTGGGATTCTGGGAGATGGCCCCTGGGCTCCCATTAGACTGATGAACAGCAGCAGCCTACGCAGGAGCAGCTGGGCAGTGCTGACCCTGACTCAGGAGGGATAAAGGACTCCAGGCAGCCACTTCTCTCTGTCATTGGTCAGCTTGTCCTAGGTCAGCTTCCTCCTCCACCAGCAGGCTTCTCTGACCCTGCCTCCAGCAGCCTCTCCGCCTTGTTTTGAGTAAGAAATACATACGTGTGGCTCAAAAGTCAAACAGTAGAACAATATGGACATTGGGGAATCTTCCTTCCATTTCTGCCTTTTTTTCTTTTCATCCCCTGATGGTAATTGCTTTTTATTACCTTGTTCCTCCCAGAGCCTATTTATGCAGATTACAAGCAAAAATGAATACAAACCTATTATTTTACTCCCTTTCTTGAATGTATATATATAATACCTGAAGGTCGGGGTGGGTTTGTGTGTGTGTGCATGCCTGTAGGTATAGGTATACAATCATCCCTTGGTGTCCATGCAGGATAGGTTCCTGGACACCCTGCAGGTACCCAAATCCTCAGGTACTCCAGTCCCTCACAACAAGTGGCATCCGTATTTGCGTTTAACGAACAAAATCCTCTTTTACGTTTGAAATCATTTCTTGATTACTTATAATACTTCATATGATGTCAATTCTGTGTAAACAATTGTGACACTGTTTTGTTTAGGAGATAATGACAAGAAAAAAAATCATACATACTCAGTACAGATGCATTTTTTTCCCAAAATATTTTCAATCAGTGGTTAGTTGAATCCTCATACGTGGAACACATGGATTCAGAGAACCAGCTGTATACCTTTACCTTGACATTTTCACTTACATAGAACATCCTGAATATCACCCAGGTCAGCGTATCAAGAGTCTCCCCAATCCTTACTACCCCGGTACAGCATCCAGTGAGAGATACACCATCGCTCACTTAAGTATTCCATTCTGAGGGGCCTTGGTGACCAGAGCCTTGAACAGGTGGTATCATGCCAGCTCTGTATATACTGCCCTATTCCATAAGACTATTTTCTAATTTCTGAATCTCCCTCCAAAGCTGGTAGGATTCTTAAAAATAGAGCGTATGGTTTTCTTTTTAATTATATTCAAAGCACTTCAAAAAATACTGAAGGTACTAAACCAAGCACAAATAAACATGATCCCTTTCCTCATTTCAGGACTTACGACATGGAAGGAGAAACAGAATTTTTTTTTCAAATCACACCAACAAGTGATGAAATAAGTGACATAGAGAAAAATACAGGAAATTATAAGAGCACAGAATAGGGAGATAGTTTTGGATCTGGGGTGAGGGGTGTCAAGAGGGACTCCTTCACAAAGATGATTTTTGAACTTAAGTCGTGATGAAGAGGGACAGATAACTAAAGGTAGAAAGGGAGGAAAAGAGAATGCTGTAGACAAAAAGTATAATGCATACAAAGGATCTGAGGTTGGTGCATGTGCGTTTAGGAATGGAAAGGACACTAAATGTGGCTGAGCAGAGAGCATGATACATGGTGAGATTGTAGAAGTGGTCAGAGGCAAGACCACTTGTGGGAGATTTTGGTCATGTCCAAGAGCAATGGGATGTCATAAAGCTTTTGAGCAGGGAGGGCCATGATTTGATGGACATTGTCCAATAGTTATTCTGGCCATCAGGGAGAGAGCAGGCTGGAGGGAGTTAGAGTCTAGATCCTGGAATAGGGTGTAGGAGATATTGATGGACACAAGTGAACAGAGCTGAGACACTTTGACAAAGCATATTGACCATTTGTCATTGGTAAAAAACAGGCTACATAAAGTGCCATGGATGGTTTTGAGGATGCTGGTGGAGAAATCACATGGATGGTGGTGCCTTTGCTAATGCCAGGATTTTGGAAGAGACCTAGATTTCAAGGGAAATATCCTGAGTACAATGTTTGATGAGTTGAACTTGAGATCCTTTTTGCTTTCTTTTAAAAAATTGTTATGTCTTATTCATGCATTATATTTATACATAAAAGTGTGGTTCAATGTGATATATGCAAACATGCACATAACAGATTTCATGCCATTTCAGTCCCCAGTACCTCCCCGTCCCCCTGACGCCTTTCCTCTATTCTACTGATTACCCTTCTATTTATTTTTTAATTGGTGCATTATAATCATATAAAAAGTGGGATTCATTGTGTTATATTCTTTTTATTTTTTGAATAAATACTTTTTGAGATCCTTTTAAGAAACGCAAGAGGAATCTCTAAGAGAGGCTCCGTATTCAGCTTGGCACTTAGAGGAGTGTTCTGAGCAAACAGGGGAGCCTTTTGCATGTAGGTGAAAAGTGAAATGTAGATGTAGAGGAGATTCCTTGGACAGAGGAAAGAGAATAAAACCTGAAGAGGGTCTGAGAGAGACTTTGGGGATCTCCCTTGATAATGGGTTAGCAGAAGAGGAATCAGCCACAGGTATCAGAGAGGAAAAAAACAGAAGAGGAAAACCGTCCAGGCTATGCTGTAGAAGCCAACAGAAATCACAGCACAGCTGAATAATTAGTGCCCACAGGTTGATGATCTCATGTGCAAAACAGTACCCGGTCCCATTGCCATAGAGTGGTCTACTTGGACCTGTGGGCTTTTTTTTTTTTTTTTTTTAGACTGGGAAGAGCATGGCATCAGTGTCTGGCAAGAGCCTTTGTACTGAATTTTATTTTTTTTATTTGTTTTAATTAGTTACACATGACAGTACAATGATCTTGACATATCATACATTTGAATCAGATAGGGGAGATAGGTGTTTAGAGGCCACCTTTTTATTTGTCTGTCATTTTTGGTGACCTTCTCAAAAGGCTGTGTTGAACTCTGCTTTCCTTTCAGATGTGGGTACAATTGTCCTTCTATGTCATGTGCACCATCATTAGTTTGGACAATCTACACTTAGAAATGGACACATTACAACATCCATAAGAGCGTTAGATTGTTTCTCTTCTGTGCTAAGGCTGGGTTGTCTGCACTTAATTAGGTAATAAAACAAAACTACTCCATGTTCAGCTGAAGGCATCAGGGAGCCATAATACAAAATATACCCTAGCATTTTTTAAAAAATTTTTTAGACATTGATGGACCTTTATTTTGTTCACTTTTTTATATGCAGTGTGAGAATCAAACCCTGTGCCTTACACATGCTAGGCAAGTGCTCTACCACTGAGCCACAACCCCAGCTCCCAGTCTAGAATTTTATACCTATATTCATATGACTGTCTGCCCTTCAATTAAAAAAAATTTAGGCCTAAGAATAAATCAGGCATTTGTGCCTTATCCCAGTTTTTACAAAGGCTTTCCATGATCTAGTTTTTAACTTTTCAAGGATTCATTCTATAAAATTAATTCTTGCCTCTTCCAGTTTCTGAAGATAAGATCATCATGGTGGTTTTCAACCTCAGATTTCATGGAACTAGAATCAAAGGTACCAGCTTTGATAGGGTAGCTTTTCTCTCAAGGAGAAGTGATCAGGATTGAAGACGTAGCGCAGTGGTAGAGCACTTGTCTAGCATCTGCAAGGCCCTGAGCTCCAGCCCCAGCACCATAGAAATAGAAAGAAACAAAGAAGAATAGAACACGAACTGATCAGCAGGAAAACCATTCATTGTAGTCTGAAAAAAATCACAAGTAATAGATAAGTTGTATTATATATAATTACTGGCTTTTCTCCATGCCCAAGCCTGAAAGTTTGTCATTGAAGCAGGTTAGAAAAGAGTTACTACTATTTAAGGTTTGAAAGGGCCCAGGGAAGAGGGGTGCTGGTAGAAAGGAGGTGGTTGGATGGCTGAGAATCCTTGGTGGTAGGCAGACACAAAGGTAGGGACAGGAGGATGACTTGGTGCCTCTTATTCACTCGGAACCAGTCGTCTTTGCACATAACTGTAACATTTCAGAAAATGGCATTCCTAATGCCAGTTCTTTCCCTGCAGTGTCAAGAGGCATTGGCATTTACATTCAGGAATCCTATTACATGATGTTACTACTCAAGTACTCACAAGTAGAATTTCATCTCTAAAATAGTCAAAAGAATTTTAGCTGAATCTAGCCTTCCAAGAAAGCCATAAAATGAACAATGCCAGTAACAATTATGAAATTAAATTGGCCTTATAAGAATAAAAAAAATCAATTTTGCCAGTTTACATTCATAGTGACTCATTTCCATATAAATGACCTGATTTTATCCAGTCTAAAAAATGTGTCTGTAACCTTTTTTTTTATATATAGATTTACAGTTCTGGAGAAGAACTAGGTAGAAATATTTGAAGGCATGTTGGTATGTGTTGCTGATTTCTAATCACAATTATCTTTCTTTTCCCTTTTTTTGGCAGTGTATCAGTTACAGCAAGAGGCGCCTCGTCCCAAGAGGATCATTTGTCCTCGGGAGGTCAGTGCACGGCTATTTCCAATACACCTTGTTAAATATGATGAATTGTCAGCACTGAGTTAGTACTGGAGGGATTTCAGGTTTCCTGGGAGTTGATTTCTATTAATGTTTGTTAGCGTGTCACCAAATTTAACATCTTCACAATCTATATTTTGAAATCAGACGTTATTTTAAAAGTACTTACAAACTCATTTAAATCAGAAGTCGCACATTTTTAACCATGGCAGAGGTAAATCAAGCATCCTTTGTAAATCCCTCAGAATGTATATTCTGTTTTTTTTATTATTATTATTACTATAGTTTGGATTTCTTAGCACTTTTTAAATGTTGAAATGTTTCCAGCAGAGCACATACAAAAAATAAGAAATATTTGGGTTCTCTGGGCACCCATATCTAGCAAGTTTTATTATTTGTCATACTTAGTTGACATTTTTAAAATGATAAAGCCTTACATGAAAAGGGGCCATATTTTTAATCTTGGTGATTGCTTAAAAAATATATGGACTCTATTTAAAAACAAGAGAATTAAAATAAATTTTAAAAAAGATGTTAATATATTATTTCTAAGTGTTCATAATCAAAAGGGGTAACAGTGTTAAGAAAACGTTCTGGACTCATCAACAGCCTGAGTGGCTCACAGAAGTTTCCAAAGTTTTCCTTCACTAGTTAGTTGCCTAATCACCTGAAGTACCAGGAGTGAGGCTGAAAGGCAGGACTGAGGCTCTATTTCCTATTTTTTTCTATTATTTTTTTCTAATATTTCCTATTTTTTTCTATTTCCTGACCAGTTTCTTCAATAGCCAAACTAATATCCTTCAAACTAAAAGCCCACGGGCCCTTGTTCAGTTTCATTATTCCTTTGATTAAGTATAAAGTTGCAGAGAGCCTTTAAAGTACCCTGTGTGCCCTGTCAGGGGGGAAGATTCCAGTTCAACACTCCTGAGACTCATCTTTGAACTTCAGTACTCTCCAGGTCTGGTTTTGAACCTGTTTCAAAGATCTGCGTACATCCTATCATTATCTGAAGAGTGGACATCACTCTTCAATATATTTTTCTACACAAAATTTTACTTCTTGTAGAAGGGCAATGAAATTCATCAAGTAAACCTGATTTTAGTGCAGGGTAGACTGGAGTTTCTCATCCCAGGAATTGTACTAGAGAGGAGAAAATTATGAAAAAAAAATCCAGGATGAGTTCCAATGTATTTGGTATTTGGTAGTCTGACCTTGCCCTGTCACTAACTGTGCAGTCTATTGTCCTTTGAATATTTGATAATAGTCAAATACAGGGAAAATAAGATAAATATCAATCTTCGTATGAAATGTGCTAAGTCAGTGTGTTTTCAATGAAAATTGTGAATGAGTGAGTCCCTAAGCTCTCCTCCAGTACTGCTCTTAGTGTTTCTCCATCAGAAAAATTACAATCACATGCCGGGATAAAGGGAGTTTAGGTGTCTGAGGGAAAGAATATTAGTAAAATTCAAACATAACTGAGAACTCTGTCTAGGGGCATGAACAAAAATTCCCTGGGGAAGGCTGGGCACCAATGCTTGAGACCCTGGGCTTGTCAACAGTCACCCATTGGTTCATAGCATATGTTCTGGAAATGGATATAGAGAACCTGGTTCATTTCAGCTTTGGTCTAGGTGTTGGAAATACAGCCAAGAACTTGGCTTTTGGCATTTTTAGTGTCATAATAAAAGAGAACAGAATCACGATGTAACTCAGCACATTTTTAAAGTCTTGCATTGTGTGTGTGCATGTGTGTGTGTGTGAGAGAGAGAGGACTTTGTGGCCATGTCACTTTGCCTTTGAGTCAGGTGGAACATCAGTAGAGGAGACGGGCACATTCAGATTATCTTCAGAGCCACTCTTCCTAGGCTTCAAGTTTTACAAGTTTTCAGTGACAGTTTTACCTCCAAATACATCTCGAGTGTGCCTGCTCTCCTCCAGGTCCAGGAAGCCATATTCATTTCTTCCCTGAGTTGGTGCAGGTCGGCAACCTCCGGTGTGGTCTTTCAGCTTTGACTCTTGGCACCCTGACTTCAGCCAACACCCGCACACTCTCTCACACACTCACACACACTCACACATACACACACACACACACTCACACATTCATCAACAGGAGCCCAAGTCATCTCGGTTACACATAAATAACACCCCTCAGCTGTTCTTCATGACTCTTAGCAGAAAGGCAAACTTCCCGGCTGTGCCTCTGAGCCACACTGTGCACAGCCACCACGTCTCTACTGAATGGCCGACACCACAATGCTGTCATTAAAGGATATGGTATGCGTGTGGCCTGTCTTTCCTTCTCATCTGTCTTTTAAACAAATCTTTCCACCTTTCTCAATTCAACTCCTTCATCAGGGATACCTGACTGATGCTTTGTCCGTGGTAGCTGTCCTCTAGAAATTCCATGTCCCATCTCTGACACAAACCCTCTTGTAAAATGGGTACTCGTCAGCTTGACTTCTTTGGAGGCAGCCTGGGGCCCAGCCAGCCAGCCAGGTGTCAGGCAAGGAAGGGTCAAGTGAGCTAGAGGAACAGGTGCAGCTGGGATGAGCTCCAGCCGAAGCAGCCACATGCACTTTGTCCTCCAGCATAATGTGAACTGCAGGTAATTCCTGTCCCAACCACTGGGCCTCCCAGGGGTTGGCCTCCGGGGAGCAGAGGCACTGTTTCCTGTTGGATGCTGGGAAACTGTGGCTCCTGCTGGCGACGGGGTTGAGTCAGAGTCTCTGCCTGTACACAGCTGGCTGCTCAGGGACGTGCCTAATGAAGACAGAAAGCCTCCCCATTAGAGCATGTGGCCAGAGAGAGTGAAGCTTTATTAACGCATTTACATAAAGCCCTGAAGGCTATTTTGTTTGAACAATGAATATGGCTTTTTGATGTGTATTTTTCTAGTTCATCTGCCCTCTTAGCTACAGCTAGTGAAGAGTCCACGTCCTTTTATACACAGCTCTCTGCCCTCCTCCAGAGTCACCAGCCCATCTCCTCGCTGCCACCTCTTCCCTGGTCCTGGCTGGGCTGTTGCAGTATCCCCCATTCTCTGTTGTCTCTGTGGTGACCTCCCTGGTCTGTAGGTCTCTCTCAGGGGAGGATCTTCCAGTTCACAAGATAAATGAGTGCCCAGTGAAGCCCGCAGTTGCAGAGTAGGAAACAGTGTCATTCCAGGGTAAAGCTGCAGGCCAACCGCCTTGGTGACTGATTGTCAGCATAGGTACCACCTCCCCGGGGACTCCAGTGCGGAGCAAGGTGAGAGGAGTGTACAGGCAGATTCCACAGGCAAACCCCAGCAGCCAGCAGGCCCAAGAGGGCAGGGAGCTCAGCTGCAGCGTCAACTTGGACTTGTCTTGACTTCTCGCTCTACCGCTTTCTAGCTATTTGACTCAGAGCCAACCACTGACTCTCCCAGCTAGATGAAAGCTGAAGCCAAAGGTAAATATCTGGTTTTCTGGATTGCTGTAAATATTTCAAGTGTCTACTGTGGTTCTTGGCCCATAATAGGTACTGAGTTAATGTACAAGATTCAGGGCTGATTCCGAAACCCCTGGAGAGCAGGCTCTGAGATAGTCCCTGGGGACAGTGGGATCCAGGACAGTATTCCCTGAATGGAAGGACAAAATGGCAGTAAATTCACAACAGCTAAGCTATGGAACCAGCCAGTGCATTCAGCAGATGAATGAATGAAGAAAGTGGCACATCTAGGCAATGGAATATCACTCTCCATAAAGAAGAATGAAATTATGCTATTTACTGATAAATGGATGGAACTAGAGACTATCATGCTAAGTAAAATAAGCCAGTCCTCAAAAAACAAAGGCTGAATATTCTCTCTGATAGCAGACGCTAGCACACAATAAGGGGGGCAGGGAGGGAAGTTCATTACATTAGACAAAGGGGAATGAAGGGAAGGAGGGGGAATGGGAAAGACAGTGGAATGAATCGGACGTGACTTTCCTACATTCATGTATGAACACATGACCAGCTAACTCCACATCACGCACAACCACAGAATGGGAAGTGTACTCCAGGTATGAATGATATGTTGAAATGCATTCTACTGTCATGTACATCTAAAAAGAACACAAACAATGCCAATGGAGAGAACTAAGCAAGATGCCTGGGCCAGGAATTAAGCCACCAAGAGGAAAGATCCTGAGGCTGAGGGACAGGAGGTACAGGCAGCTGGACAGTGGGCCTGGCATCAGCTAAGCCGGGCAGGGTCAGCCACTGGAATAGCAGTTCGCTGCTTCCTTGAGGTTTTCATTGTGCATCCACAATGATGAATATTAATTGAGCTGCTGCAGCACCTGGCACTTTGCAAGCACTTCCTGGATGCTCTTTGCCAAGAGATTCAAGACGTCTTCCAGGATGCAAAATTCTCACTTGCCCTTTCGGTCAATTATCCATCAGTCACTTCATAAGCATTTATTAATTACCAAATGTGTGCCTGAGTGGTCTGCCAGGAACTGTGCAGAAGAAAACCGACTCCCAAATTTGTTTCTCTAGCTAAGACCTCCCCGTGGGCTGCAGCCACCTCTGTGCATCTGTCTGCTTGACCTCTGCAGGTAGATGCCTCACAGGCCATCATGGGCCTAGCATTCAAAAGAAACCTGGCCACTCCATTCAGTGGCACCCAACATCGGAAGCCTGGACTCCCCTCAGTCCTTTCTCTTCTCTAAGTGACAGTTTTACATCCACATTTATCTCACATGTACCCACTTGCCTTCAGCTCCATGACTGTCACGGAGCTCCATGTCATCACTTCTTGCCTGGATTGATTGGCACTTTCCCTGCAGCCAACATTAATTACACACACACACACACACACACACACACACATACACACCCACACACACGCCATTTATCAGGAACCAAAATCATCTTTGTTACATACTTCAGTAGCTCCTCATTAATCTTAGAAGAAAGCAAAATTTCTTGCTATGCCTACAAGCCACATTGTGCCTTCTGCCTTCTGCCGTAGTCAGCAGTTTATCTCATTCTTCTCAGATTGCAGTGCCTTTTAGCCCTACTAGCCTCTATTCCTGTTTATCACCCAAACCACAATGTTGCAACCATAGGGCCTTTGCACTGCCTCTTGCCTAGAATTCTTGTCTCAGGTTCTTTGCATCTTCAGGTTTCAGATTAAATGTCAGCCAATAATAAAGACACTTCCTAAACCCCATGAAAATAACTAGATGTCCAATTCATTCTACTGTTTTTCTTATTCCCATTTCCCCTCCCTTCCCTTCATTCTCCTTTATCTAATGTAATGAACTTCTCTGTTCTTCCCTCCTTGCCCTCCTTATTGTGCGCTAGTTAACTCCCTAACTCTTAGATATTCTCTGTCATTTTGCTTATAGAACAATAATCCTTTCCTGTCCACAAGGGATATGTTCCAAAACATTCTGTGGATGCCCAAAATGGTGAATAGAATTATGTTAGTATCTTTTCTAAATATACATACCTGTGATAAAATTTAGTTTGTGAATTAGGCATAGTAAGATGTTAACAATGGCAATCCATAGTAAAAATAGAACAATATTATGAACATACTATAATGCAAGTTATTCAGAACTGAAGGATTGTTTATTTCTGGAATTTTTTTATTTAATATTTTCAAGCCATAGTTGACTGTGGGTGACAAAAACTGAAGAAAGAGTCACCACAGATAAGAGGATGACTTAATAAGCCCCCAATATATTTTCTTAACATATGTATTTAATGGTTCTGTGTGTAGTTCTCTCCAGAAGAATACATGCTCTTGAGACTTCCACTGTCTTAATCATAGGTATATCTCTGGATGGAGCACAGCCAAACAATAGTGGGTGATCAGTAAATATAGAGCAAACTCAAAAGAAAAAAAAAAGAGATCGCTAACGTAAGGAATTTAGAATCCTCAAACTATTACTAATAGCAGATCAGGTTTACTCAATGCTGTTATTAGGGTAATGAGTTAGACTTTTGGCAGTTGTGAAGATACTTACTTAAACACAGACTAATATTTTTTTCCTGGAATAGTCCACGTTTCTTTTTGGCCTTCCCAAAAGGCCAAAATGTTTAAGATTTACTTGCATGAATAATTTAAAATTAAATTCCACTAGAATTACCTAAAGGATACACCAAATAAGCAGAAATTCTTTTGTGATTCTACATGGCTTTGTGTCATTTGTCTTTTTCAAAATCCCTATAGTGAATACGGTATTATAAAAAGCAATTCCCTCCCAAAAAAGAAAATAAAATTACATACTATTATTTCAAATTGTTCCCTACCTCATGCAACTTCATTCCCTTCTCTCTTGCCATAGAATAAACCCATTGGGAACTCTGTTTTTTGTTTTTTATGGAGAAGTGGATGGTGGAACTAAAATTTTCAGCATTTGTGATCAGAATCCTCTTTTTTCCTGATTGCCAGAGGTTAGACAGAGTCAGATGACAATGACAATCTTCAATTGCAATTGCACCTCTCTACCACGTTTTATCTTCCAATGAATTGTATTCATTTTTTTAAACGCCGCTTAGAATATCCCTTTCTTCTTCTTTTTTTTTTTTTGTGTGTGTGTGTGCAATTTTTCCCCCTGGTTTTGATACTCCTGAATATCCACCCATTCCATCTTTTTCACTTTTACTTGTAAAACTCTTCTTTGAAGCCTGCAACAGCATTCCACTTCTTCATTATGCTCTTGGAAGTTCTTATTAATCACACCTAGCCTTCAGTTTTGCAGCTGTAGGCGTTGATCTTGTCTCAGGCATGTCTGGGAGACGTGAACAAGCTGAATGATTTTCCAAACCATTCTCAATGTTTTAAATCAAGTTTTAAGGAAAAACTTAGGGGGATTTTCTACTGTTCCACTGTTCTCCCCTTTCTTCTTTTATTCATTGAAAATTGATGTTTTAAAATAAAGTGCATTTGGTGGAACATGAAAACTCTACTGATTCAAGACGTCCAGGCAAGAGATATCTTAAATCCTTGAGATTGATTCTAGGAGCCACAAGCAAAATCAATCTCATTACCCTTTAATTGGCTTTATAGTAGTAATCAGAAGGCTGTTTCTTCCCTGGCAAGAAATATATCTATTCTTTTCATCCTAGGCCCTCTCCACTGGTCTCTTTTCCCCCCTAAATATTGACACTACCAAGAATAAAGGGCTTTGCCGTCATTTTTTTCTCCCAGGCTTTCATCTGGATCACTAATGCACTCAGCATTTTTTCTTGATGTGGTTTTGTCCTGAACGAGTCTTGCTTTGGTTTCAGACTCACTAAGGTATAGGTGAGAAAGCCTTATAGTAAAATTAATGTTAGAAAACATTTTTTGACAAAATAATTGAAAAAAAGGTTTTTTTCCCCTAAAGACAAAACCAAATGTTAGGTGCTTTTATCTATAAAAATATACTTCCTTCTTATTGACAAGTACTTTGATCTACCAAAATTCGTAGCTGACCCCCCTCCCACTTCAAAAAAAAAATTAATTCTCTCTTTTTGGAGTACTTCGAACTTCTAAGGTAATACCAAATGTGCATCTGGAATCCATTTAGACATTTTGAAGGTGAACTCATAGGCAGTAGGAGGGCTCTGGGGGCCCAGCTGCTACCAGGTTCAGAAGCTCGAAGACAAGGGACATAGGAGCAGATCTGGAAAGACCTATCAAGGAACAGCCAGAGCATAAGTTCAGATGAAAGTGGAATGAGAAAAATGAAGGGAAGATGAAATGGTATTTGATAATAGAAAAAGTTTCCTGAGAAGATTCTTTCATCTCACAGGAGATTTTTATGTCTTAAGGTCTAACTTAAATATGTGAATTCCATTATTTATAATTACTAGAGACGGAATTCTCTAAATTCCATGGCTTTAGAGAAACAAAGAATAATTGCTAGCATCTCGTATTGCAACACATACTCTGTCATTCTTCCCTAACCTTGTCAACTGTAACCTCTTCAATGGGGACAGGGTGGGGCAATCCAAATTGGGACAGAATAGCCACAAGGAAGTTGAGTCCTTCAGAAGGCCAACCATGTGCTGCTTTGATGGTTTGGATGTCCCCTGCAAAATTCATGTTGAAATTTCATTGCCACCATACCATCATCGGAAGTGGGACTTTGAAGAGGTGATGATTGGGTCTTGGGGCGCTGCCTTTATGAGTGGGTTAATGTGTCATCAAGGGTATAGGCTGGTTATCTGGTAAAAAGAATGAGTTGGGCCCAGTTTCCTCTCGTGGTCTTACACATGCTCATTTGCCCTTCTGCCACATTATATCGCAGCATGAAGGCCCTCACCAGAGGCCAGCACCATGTTCTCGAACTTCCCAGCCTCCAAACCATAAGCCAAATAAGTTTTGATTATTGATAAACAGTCTTTAGTGTTGTGTTATAGCAGCAGAAAATGGAGGAAGACCCCATCCAAACAGAAAGCAAACATGACCCCTCTACAGCAGTTGCTCCTATAACAACCCCATAGTTTGTCTGGCCTAAGGCTCAGAGGTCAGGTGAGATTCTGGTACGGCCAGGGATTGGAGAAGAGGGGCAGGTGCATAGCACTGGTTGGGCAGGTGCATAGCACTGGTTTAACAGGTGGGATTATAAAGATGTGCTTCAGGATTTTGTTCACCTGGTTAAACTGTAACTGAAAAATAGTGCAGATAAAAGCAGGTTGCACTTTGCCCCAGGTGAGTCATGTCTCCTAAGAGAACATGGCCTATGTGGCCTAGCCGACCAAGTACTGAGAGCTTGAAAACCCGTTTCTAACCTCAGCTCTATTTTCCATCAAAAAATGTGGACAGTGCATTCTCAGAGAGTCCAGACCTAAATTTGACTACGCTAAAAGAGTATCATTGCTTGTCTGTCTGACTATTTGCTTATTGTCAGTCTTTTCCTAGTAAAAAGAGCTAATGTGTATGCAGTACTTACTGTGCTCCACGTTAACCGATTTACACATCAGCCCCTGCAGCAATCCCACGGGGACTGTTCTCCCTCTCACTGCACACTGGGGGAAAGAGACGAGCAGCCTGAGAGAGGCAAAGGCCAGATTTCAATCCAGATGGTCCACATCCAGGACACTGGCTTCTAACCTAGTGCTTCTCAAAGTGTGGTCCCAGGACCAGCTGCAAGGCTGTCACCTGGCCCACCCTGACCAGCTGAATCAGAAATACTGGCCCCCAGGCCCTGCAACCTGTGCTTTAACAAGCTCTGCGGGGATCCTGCTGCTCATTCAAGTGCAGGGAGCATTGTTCCAGCAACTATTCTCACTTCTCTCCGCTATTTCATATGCTTCCCTTTGTCCTAAGCTAAGGATATAAGAATCAAGATGATTTTTCCCTCCTAATACTGGTGGACCAGCACTGTGTGAGACTTTTCATGAATTTCAAAGTAGACTCAGGTCATCCCATAGCCTTCTTTGTTTCTTCTAGATACACTTCCTCCTAGATGTTATTTTCTGCCCTTTAAAAACATTTTCCCTCTTTTCTGTATCTTACTTTCCCATACTCTCTTATGCTGCAAACCAAATATGAATCCTTGTTTGGGTCTGGTCACGGCTTAACTTAGCTTGATCTCCTCCCTTTGCCCCCGCCCACCTGTTTTCTGCTATTGTACCATCAATGTTATGTCTGTATTCCCTTCTAACAACACTACGCAGACTTAGCTCTATTAAGATGATTCATACTCATGATCATTCATATTCAGTGTGTACTATAATGAATTCAGCTTTTTGGATGTTTTAAATAGTTAACTTATCCAATGACTATGCATGAATCATCCTTGCTAGATTTCCTCCTGCTTTGAGTGGATCATTGCATTCACAAAGATAATGATTTCATTATCGTTATGTCAGGAATACTTTGAATCCCATTTCTTTTCTCCAAAGCACTAGGTCCTTTTTCTCAGCCAATCATCTGTGTGCTTAATGAGCATCTCTCAGTCCAGGTGACAAATTTGCTAATAAAAGCCAGTCCAGAGCTGGTGCTCTTTTTGCCCTGCCTCTTGGCCTCAGTCTATCACTCCCCTGTCACCTCCAGGTGGACACTGACTGAGCCATTGGTAATCAATCACCTAATCACCTTCAGCTGTGTCCTTTAATAGATCACCCACACTTGCCATCAGCTCTAAGTACAGCATCTCTCTCTGTCTTGTTGGACAGAATAGCAAGCTTTGCTTTAGCGATGGTATCTCTTTCTTCCTCCTTATTTACATGGCCAGTGTCATCTCCCTATCTCCTATGGAAGGAAATTAAATAGCCTTGGCACAGCCCAACAAAGGCATGTTGGTTGCCAGCCAGCACCTTGTGTCCTTCTAGGTAATTACACATCGATTGTGTGATGAATTGTTCCTATATCTCCCTGGGTACTTCTACCACGTCTGTAATTACACTTCTCGGGGTGTCTCTTGGCTCTGTGGTAGTTCTCTGTTCCATGGCTTCTCAAAGATCACGCTTAACGCTGTCTCGTCAACACCTTTCAATTCAAGGATGCAGACTCTGTTGTGTTTCACTTTTCTCATTGTTTAAAAATAGAATTCAACCATTTTCTGCCCAAGTGAATGGTGATTTTTTTTTTGGTTGGCATTGCTATAAGACAGCTTAAAAAATAATAATTCTTTCCGTATAGTACAGAAAATGAAGAGGCATGCACACAAATATGTTTTGACACACCAGTGAATTAAAAGAGGTATTGGAGGTATTGGCAAACTCTGTGTTATGAGATAACTGTATGATGTTCTAAAACTGATTTTTGAGAATGGATTCTCAAAATGGATTCTTAATTTGTCTAGAGGAGACATGGGCAAACTTCAGTCTGCTGACTTTGTAATAAAGTTTTACGGGTTCCAGCAATCCTCATTTCTTTTCTATATTGTTTATGGTCGTCTTCATGCTACTATGGCACACTTGAGCTCTTGAAAGAGAGACTCTGTGGCCCTTAAAGCCTAACCTATTTACTAACTAGCCCTCTTGAGAAACAGTATGCTGATCACTAATCTTGCACCAAAAAAGTAACAATAAAGAATGAGTTACTACATATAGAGTGCTAAGAAGGTGGCCAGCATTTATATATTGGTCTTTAATTTCCACCATCTCCCAAATGCTATATAATGTTACTGAAAAAAGAAAATGTCAGATCTATAATTAAGGGAGAATTTTATTCCAAGCCTTTTTGTTGTTGTTGTTACTAGGTTTTGAACTCAGAGATGCTTAACCATCGAGCCACATCCCCAGCCCTATTTTGTATTTTATTTAAGGACAGGGTCTCTTGAGTTGCTGAGGGCCTCACTTAGTTGCTGAGGCTGGCTTTAAACTCACTATCCTCCTATCTCAGCCTCCCAAGCCCCTGAGATTATAGACATGCTCATCACACCCAGCTTATTCCAAGCCTTTTAAAGAAGCAGCTTGGCCTTTATATTTAGCACAAATAAATTGGCGGAAGAGGCCAAGATGGTCACAAGAAGCATGTGTTCTTTCATGTGATCTCTCATGGTCATCTGCTCCCTTGCCAAGAAATGGCAGCCTGCTACAAAAGGTGGCATAACCCCATAAGCAGGGAGTGGGAGGGGGTGTGTGGAATTGTTATTTGGGTAACCACACCTGAACAGGTAATCTGCACTCAATTTATTTAATTTCAAAAATTAAGCGGGTGTTACCTTCATATTAGGAGTCTACATGTCACTGAATTCTAACTAATGATTGTCATGTTGAAGTATTTAGAGGGAAACATGCTATGTCGGGAACTTCAATACATTTCTAAAAATTTGGACTGATGGGTGAAAAAGGGACAAAAAAATACATATGCCATAAAACAGTATAGGTTTTAGGTGGTGTATATATGAGTGCTTGCTGAAAAGATCTTTCCATCTCTTCATATGTCCTATCAAATGTCTGAAAATTTTCATACTAAAATATTAAGAAGAAAAAAATTCTTCATGCAAGAAGAGCAAGGGCCACGTGTACTCTGACCCAAGAACAAAAATATTCTCTTGCATGCACAGCCCTAAACAGCAGGGGAGCTTCTGGGTTTCAGAACTGCCGGAAATACCATACACCCTGCTCAGGAACCAGTAATATGGAATAGAAATTTATCAGGAAACAGAAGGTTGGAAGCAAGGACAAACATGATTAAAGCATTTTCATTCTCTTATTATTATCATAGGAGGAATTATTTTGGGGGAGTGCCTGTTTCATAAATGCTAAATTAGGTACTTAATTAAAATACTAGAGGATAGGCTTTGGGGTTTTATGACTTCCTTATGATATATAGAAATGACTGGTGAACCTGAGATCAGGGGCTGGGTTTCAAACCTGAATCTGCTGCAGGCCCTGGTGAGCTATGAGAGCAAGTGTGTTAGCCATCCAGAGCTGAAGCTCTTGCTTCTGTGATAAGGACACAAAACACGCAGCCCACCTTCCTGGGGGAAGAGTATATTATATGCAAAGCATGTGAAGGCCTTGGAGAGCTCACAGGACCAGTATCATGCCCAAGAGGAGGAACCAATCTTGGGAGGGCATATGAGAAAAAAAAAATCTTACTCTTTTAATACTTAAAGCACAAATGTGCATACAGAACATGGAGAGATACACAATGGATCTATCTCTAGTATTATAATTTCACTACGGGAAGGTGATTGAAGAGGGAACCTCTCTAAAAAGGCTTCTGTGCCCCAAAGATGAACACTTCACTAAGCAAATCTTTCATTTCTACCATTCACCAGATTCTGCCCTCCTTTTTCTTTCTTTAGGTATATTAATTTTATCCAGTAGTTCAAACATAGTCATATGCTTACATTTGTAGGAAGCAAAAGATATAAAGCTTCTAGGAGAAGAAGAATGACAGGTATTCTTTGCCTTTTCCAAAGTGTGCATAGTACACATACCCTGAATACCATGAAACCTTGAAGGAAAGAATTTGCTAACAGAAGAGAGGAATTAAATGACTGTGCTCTCCCAATCTTCCCCCTCTAGAAATTGAGCAGCAGTGTTAGTCATCCCTTGATTTGATTCGATTCTATTGGGTACTTCAAGCTCTCTGAGTTTAAGAGGTATGTGGAGAATTTAAAGAGCGTTCTGAGGAGAATAATGAAGATGAATTAAGGATTGGAAAGTGGGGCCTATTAGAAAAGGTTAAAAGAACAAGGATTATTTAGTTTGAGGAAGAACAGGCAATCAGGTGGCATGGAGATGGATTCTAATAATGGAATCTTTATTCCCTGGGGAATGGTCTCAGATTCTCACTTGTGCTGAAGACTCAGGAGAAGAAGGCAAAAAAAAAAAAAAGTATATGAGGTTAGATATTAGGGTAAAATTTCTGCCCATGATTAAATCATGGGTTTTGATTCCCCTTTACAGGATTTCTTATTTTAAAATAAGATACCTGTTTGTGGGAAATATCCAAAGCATAGGCAGGCCATCGAGTCAGTTTTGAATCCCCTGCTCTGGTGGGAAGCCAGCCAGCCAGCCCAGCCTGGTCATATGGCCTCCCTGGGATTTGGCATGGTTGGAGGAATCAGCAAGCTCACTTGGAGCTCTAGCTTTGGGATGTCAAAGGATGAGGACAAAGCTCCAGCCAAGAAGAGGTGCCAGGTCAGAGCCAGAACAGTGTGCCTAATTGGGTTGTACGAACAAGCAGGGCTGATGGTGTGTTCTGGGAGCCAACACGTGGCTCCAAGGAATGTAAGTGGCAGGGAAGATGTAGCAAGGGATTGAAGGTCCAGAGGAGCTGGTGGGAAGTGTGCTGGAGCAGTGAGAGCTATCCATATGGCTGGGCTCTTGGTGTTCCTAGAAGCCTACTGTGAGGGTGAACCAGAATCCAGGTAGAGGTCCTAAAAAGGTGTCCAGGAAGGCGTTCATTCTCTCAAGGTTCTGGAACTGCCATTCAACATCATTTTTTCTCGTCCTGGTTGCAAGTCAGAATCCACCTGTAGAACTTAGCAAACCTACAGACACTGTGGCTCCAGCTCTGGGATTTAGATTTAATGGGATTATCCCTTGGGGTTCTACTGTGAGCAACAGAAATGATTTTGAAGCACACCCCTGCCTCCGGAAGAATAAAGGGTGAGAGAAGATGGAGGGTGGATAGAAGGATATGAGGAAATTCCCTGCATGGAAAGAAAAGCTGATCTAAGGGCTCTGAGAAGGGTGTGAAATAGCACATCTCCAGGGATCCCCGGTGCAGAACTAAAGCACCTCAGGTCAATACAGCCTGATAGTTAGGGTGCCAGGTAATCGAGCCTACCTCTGCTTTCAGTTTCTATCTGCCTTAATTCGTCTTTTAGAAAAATGAGTACAATAGATGTTACCCACTGGGTAGTCATAAGGATGGCATGGGTTAATATAAGAAAAGAAAATACTTAGAACAATGGCTGGTACCTAGTGACAACTGTTTCTGATAGGCTCTTCATGCATGTGAACTCCTAACACCTTCCCTTAGTGGCTTCCATTCAAGTTGCAAATTTCGGGGGCACAGTAACTGAATGACTTATGTTGGTTCACATATTCACCCGTTTGTCTACAGAATGTATGGCACCTGGACTTTTGGCCCACTAACAGCAAGTCATGGTCACTTTCCATGTTCTTGAGTCTTCACTTTGCAAATTCAGAAAGTGGGAAGGGAGCAAGTTTTGTTCTAAGCCACAGAAGCATAAAGCACCAAGGATTTAGCTATAGCTACTGACAATCTTGCATGGATACCACTTTTGAAATTTCAGTGTTCCCCAGAAAGGGAGTTTAGGGGCATTAAGCAAACTTGTCTTTGAATAAATCTGTTAGTTCCATGAATCTGAACTCTGTGAAGGATATGTGTCTGGATTTGGGGCAACAGAGAGGAAAATAAAATTTTAAAATAAAAAAACCCAAGAGACTTTCTCTCAAGAGCTCACATCTAGATCTCATAAAGGCCAACAATCCCAATCTCAGTAAAATGTTGAGGACCTAACAGCCTGTTATAAAATTCAGAGGGAGAACAGGAAACATACCTGTCTCGAGACAGCCAGGAGAAGGGTCCCCAAGATGGCAGCATTTGAGCTCTTATCTTTAAAATCCTCCAAGATGCTATCAGATTAAGGCATAGAGAGATTAGGGAATGAGTATTAGAATTCCAGACAGAGGAAGGAGCCTGTCAAACAATGGCCTACACATGAGTCACAAGGACATGTTTCAGAAACTAGAAGGAGTTTTGAATCAGGAACATCAAGAATTGGGGAGTGAGGATGTGATAGGCCAGAGCACATGTGCCAGTGGAGACATGTTCTGGATTCGCAAGTAAGGGCCCTCCTAGAAAGACTTGTACATCATCCCTGTATCCATTAAATCTATATATATATACTGAGCACCTACTAAATGCCAGTACCATTATAGACTCTAGAGAAGCAGCAGTACACAGAATACAAAATCCCTGCCCTTTGTGTCATCTCCATTTGATTGGAAGAGATTGGCACAAAAACACATACACATTCGGGTTCTCCAGAGACAGATCTAGTAAGTGGAAATTTATTATTAGGTTTTGACCCCCATGATTGTGGAGACTAAGAAGTCTCACAATATGCCATCTGCAAGCTACATGTGAAGGAAAACTCGTGGTGCAGTGTGAAGGAATGCCTAATAGTTGGAGGGCCAATGGTGTTGAGTCTAGGCTGGGTCAGAAGACTTGAGAATCAGGTGCAGCACGGGCAGGACAGAATGATGCTCCAGCTCAAGGGGTCACCCAGGAGCAGAGCAAAGCCATCCCGCATGGGCCTTTTTGTTGTATTCAGGCCCTCAGCAGATTATGTGATGTTCACCCACATCGGATTGGCTCATCTGCTTTTCTCAGTCTCCCCAAGTCAAATGTTTACCTCCACACTCACAGACACCACCAGAAAAAGTGTTTAATCAGACATCTGGGCGTCCCATGGCCTGACCAAGTTGACCCATACAATGACCCATCAGAACACACAAGTAAGGTGATAAATGTCATGCCAACAGAGTAAGCCAGAGAAAGAGGGATGAGGTATGCCATAGAGAGGATCTTGCCATCTTGAAGTAGGGTGGTCTGGGGGGCGTCCCACGGAGTTGTGTAGGTTTGACCATCTGGCAATGGGGAACCAGTGAAGAATGGTGAGCAGAGAGTGATGTGATGAGACTTGCCTTCTCTGACTTCATACTGGAAAACAGATGGGAGGATAAAGTAAGCACTGACCAGAGACCAGTAGAAAGACTATTTCAAAGGGCCAGGAGAACAGACAGTGCATGAGCATGGACAGAAAGAAACCATTTCAAGAGCAATTAAGGAATACATATGATAGAAAGACTTAGTTGACAGACCAAAATGGTTATAGGACAATGGAAGGATCTGGATGACAATGTCTGGTTTAGGCACTGGGCAGATGATGCCCTGGGTGGTGCGTTCACAGGGCTGAGTAAAGGAGGTTGAGCCACCAGAAATGATAGACAGATTTTCCTGGGCCAACCTACCCAGATTCCCAAAGTGGCCTTGTTTGGGCCTTTTAACCATTTGAAGATCAACCAGCAATGACAGCAGCATATATTCTTTCTTATCTTTGGACAACTTCCCTTCCTCTTGGTGTGTGAGATTATGGGCTTTGGCATCAACATTACTCAGATCTTGGCTTAGATCTCATCTCCCCAACTTTGTGTGATCTTTCAGTCAAGGTTGCCATATAGGCCTTCCTCTGCTTACCTGCAAATGGGGACGACAGTAATTATATGACCTGCTTGTTGGGAGAATGGAAGCACCCACTCCACGTGGAGGGAACTTGTTCAGAGTTGGCTCTGCCTCTGCTTCTCCCAGCCCTGCCCTCAGGGGAGTTCTGAGTTAGGGTCTGTAGATCTATTCAGAAGAAGAACCAGGACCAAGACTCAATGGGAGAGGCAGGTGAATTTGTATGAGTGTGTGTGTGGTTACAGCTGCCCTTCCATTGCTTTCCAAAACTGTCTTTGGGGCACATTTAATCTTCCTCTTTTACAATGCTTATTTTGTACAGTGACTTATCAAATGAAATCTAGGAAATCAGGACTTCCCTGAGGTCCATGCTGGTTCAACATTCAGATAACTCTTCACCTATTTGTCCAAGGGTGTCTTCTGTGCCTGGGGACACTGTGAGTGGTGGAGGTTGCTTCCAGCCCAGTGGTCAGGGCAGAGTTTCAGAGCAGCAAGCCTAGAGCTGCAAGGAACTGGCTCACTGTGTGTGTACATAGCCTAGCTGCTCACTCCCAAGAAATAACTTACATTTTTTTTCTTTAGTGTTTTCATGTAGTTTAAATTGTTCAAATTCTTCCAAGTAGGGAGTGGACTCCCTTGTAAATCCTGTTGACATTTTAGTCTGTTCCATTTTATATTCATCTGAGCTGCTTTCTGGATTAATTGGAGGTATTTCACCAGTACTGTCTGCTCTTTTAAAATACCTTTTAAAAATTTCCAGATTATCAAAAGTAAATAGTTCCTGTTACCTCCTTCTTTTTACTCTGTTTTACCTGATGCATTTAAAATATTTGTTGTGTATTTGCATTTTGGTTTACGATCTTTTTTAAGTGACCTTCCTTGGGAACACTCAAAGTTCAAAGTTATTTTATTTCAAAACAGCATTTTCTCACTATTACCATTTGGGGTGGATAGTTCTTTGTTTTGGAGAACTGTCCTGTGTATTGTAGGATGTTTATTAACATCTCAGACCAGTTGTACATCCTCCCCCCAGTCCTGAAAATCAAAGCTGTCTTTAGCCTTTGCCAAATGTCTCCTGGGGTGGGGGTGAGGCAAAATCACTTATTTGAGCTCTACGGGTCTAAAGAAAGGTCTTGTCTGTTTATTCTAATGTTATCACTGATTTTTAAATCAAATTCCTAGAAGAAAACTTGAAGGCAGAGAACAAACTGAAAGAGTAAGAACTGCTTTGGCCTCACTTGATACATGTGGGTTCATTTACCTGCTAACGGGCCATTTAGATCATATTATTAAACCATGACTTGTGTGTACTTACAGAACTCAGCAAAGCCATTGATGAACTTTTAAGGTTTATTACAGAAAGACTGAATGGTTGATTATATAATATATTCTTATCAAAATGGGAAGAAATGTACTCATCTATACTCTGTCATGTTCAAGTAATGCCAGGAAGAAAAGTAAGCCTCTAGATTCCAAATGGAAAGAAATGGAAATATTTGATGTTTGCTCAGTTTTCATTAATGCACTTTGACTCCAAAAATGTAAATTTTAGTACTTGCATTTTCTTTCTCTTTTTTTCAGCAGAGATCTTTGATTTCTAATTAGAAAGGAATTATCCATATTTAGTTTTTGTGGATGAAATTGCCCCAATACCACCAGTACAAGTCCCCCTATCAAAAGCCTGCTCTCCCTGAGTCGATCTTTATCTCTGAGAATCCAGCAGTCTAGCTACCCAGTGTAAAAGGTTGCTAAATTGGTTTTTTAAAATTATTTCTGTTAAGTAAAAACTTAACATATACCAGCTGCTAAGGGATTATAAAAGCTTTGGTTTTTTTTCAATAATTGGAAACCTTGTTTACAGAGGACTCACAATATTCTCTAAATGCCTTTGTGTTTCCTGTGAAAGAACTGGTGTTTATCTAGGCAATGATAATCTGACTATAAAGAAAACTCATTTAAGGATTATACATCCTGGCTCTCACTATGCAGCTGTCACTCGACTGTTCTTTCAAGCTTTACAAATGCTGGGAATTCTTCCTTAAAATTAGAAGAATGCATTGGGAAATAAACAGGTAGTTTGGGAATATATATAATTCTAAAGCAGAGAGAAATATTTAAGAGACCCATAAATACCACTACTTCCAGGCAAACTAACTTTATTTTTAGAACTACAAACGCCAAACAAAACAGCTCCAGGGAAAAACCCTCAGAGCCCAACTGCCACCACCGGCTTCCACAAGCCTCTCTCCCCCACACCAGCCTTTTCCTCCCACAATCCTCCTCCTCTTGAGGCCGATTGGCTGGGTTGCGTGGGCAGAGCCAAAGAAGTCACCCAATGAGCAGCTCCGTGGAGGAGCCAATCAGCTAGATGTTGCTGGGGCAGCTGTGAGCCAATCATCAGCTGGCAGTCTGAAGGGCAGGGAAACAGCCCAATGAACATCACCGCAGAGGAGCCAATCAGCTAGATGTTGCTGGGGCAGTCTGAAGCTTGCTGGCAGCTGGAAGTTTGCTGGGGCCCCTTTGGCTGTGGCTCTCAACATCTCCCCCTCTCTGTTTAAACAACAAGCATGTGGCTTATGGACCGTGCCTGCCTTAGGTTGTCCAATACATATGGTCCTTACCCGTCTTCGGATGAGCTGACCTCAGGGCGTCAGCCTCCTGTCTTAGGTTGGTACCATTGTAATTGGATCTTACCCGTCATTGACTACCGGTCCAGTACAGCCACACCTGTGGAGAGGTCTCAGCGGGGGGGGGGGGGGGGTGAGGTTCTTTGCCTCACCTCTGTTGACCCCCAAATTTTAGCTGAATGATCATGACAAGCAGAAGGGAGGAAGATATACCAAGTCAATTGACGGTTCTGTAAGCAGTTCAGTGTAAGTTCTGTAAGCAGTTCAGTGATGGCTATTGCAGAAACTGTAGATTAGTTTTATCTTTGTCTTCACCGGCACAGGGATGAAGATAGGAATTCTGGCAATAATGACTAAAGAAAAAATTAGGTAACATTCCAGAAGACACTAAAAGAAAACAATTTTCTTAACAATTTATATTATCTTCATCGGCACTGGGATGAAGATAGAAATTCTGGCAATAATGGCTAAAGAAAAAATTAGGTAACATTCCAGAAGGCACTAAAAGAAAACAATTTTCTTAAAAGAAAACAATTTTCTTAACAATTTATATTATAGTGAAGAGAATTATTAAATATAATGAAAACTAAAGGTGAGAGTAAACAAACAGATCTGTTAACCTCCTTTTTTGTTTACATATTAAAACAATTCTTAACAGTTATTTACCCAATTTAAATTAAACCATTTAAATCACGTGAATAAAAAAAAAATATTTGGATCCATCTTTTCATGAGCGCTCATCATATATGATATATAGAAATATGTACATTGGACATACGTACATTCAAACATATAACACAAAACACAAGTGTGCACACATAATATAATACATACAACACATAACACAATAGTAGAGGCCTTATAACTTTTTACAGGTAAAATCTCTATTGCAATGTTTAAAAACTCTATAGTCAAAAAAAAAAAAATAGAACTGATCAGCAAAACATTAACCTAGGTCTGTATGAGCTCAAAAAAATAAAATAGAACTTCATGATATGGGAAAGGGCAATAATAAAATAGATATTGAAAAAAGCATCCTGGTTCTGTCGCAGATGTAAGGATAGCCAAATTGGAGTTTTGGATATCAGCTATTATGGATTTGAGCTAAATCATCTTCTTTTTGGTCTGTAGAAATCGCTTTAGTTAATCTCTCTGGAATCCAAATCGGCTGCTGTTCTCTGTGGAAACACAAAAACAGACCCCCGACTCCAGACAATCACTGGGTCAGGATTTTAGTTAATCTCTCCGGAATCCAAATCAGCTGCTGTTCTCCCTGTGGAAACACACAAACAGGCCCCCGACTCCAGACAATCACTGGGTCAGAACCTTGGTTAATCTCTCTGAAATCCAAATCGGCTGCTGTTCTGGGTCAGAACCTTGGTTAATCTCTCTGGAATCCAAATCGGCTGCTGTTCTTCCTGTGGAAACACACAAACAGACCCCCGATTCCAGACAATTACTGGGTCAGGACCTTTCCATTGTCCTGTTAGAATATCTTTCCAAAGTACCTTGGGCTTATGTACATTTTTTGGACACATATGCCTTTCTGCAGCACTAAGTCCTGATGAATCCAAATTTAAAAAGTTTAGAGTAAAAAGCGTTATTTTAAGTTTATCTTTGGGGAATATATACCCCTTCCCAATTCCATCTTTTTGCTTTAATAAGTACATTTTAATAGTTTGATGAGCTCTTTCAACTATGCCTTGACCCTGTGGATTGTATGGGATTCCTGTTATATGAGTAATGCCAAATGATGAGCAAAATTGTTTAAAAGAAGTAGACGTATAACCAGGGGCATTATCTGTTTTTAACTGTTTTGGAATGCCCACAGTGGCAAAATTTTGTAAGCAATGAGCTATAACATCTTTAGTTTTTTCGCCGGCATGAAGGGAGCCCATCAAAAATCCAGAAGAAGTATCAATTGTAAAATTGATTCAAAGAAGTATCAATTGTAAAATTAATTCAAAGTTCTCAGTTACTAACGCGCGCGCACACACACACACACACACACGTGTGTGTGTGTGTGTGTGTGTGTGTGTGTGTGTGCATGCGCTGTGATGGTACTAAGGATCATAACCAGGCCTCACACATGCTAGGCAAGCACTCTACCCCTGAGCTATATCCCAACCCTGTCCTCAGCTAATGTATTGATGGAATTCAGATCTTTTGAAAGAGATTTTAAGGTGTTCTACCCTGGTAAAGAGAAGTTAAAAATCATTCAGATAATCAAATATTTAGCTAAATTGTGGATTTTGAGTAATAGCTCAACATTGATTAGTGTCTACTGGAGAAGCAATGTAGCCCTGTAGTTAAGGGTATCCTGTCTGGCTGGGCCCAGCCACTTACTACCTCTGTGGCCTCTAGCTAGCTATTTAGTGATTCTGTGTAAAAATAACAGCCCTCACTTACCTCATGGGGTTATTTGGAGACTTAAGAGAGATAATATACCTGAAACCCTCAGGACAGTTCTTGGCACAGAGTAGCCACTCAATCAATGTGGAACTATTACCACAGTGTTCCAAGTCTCAGAGTTTTTTACAGGCAATATCTCGTCTAATCTCTGAAACAGCCTTATTAAAATAGCACATTTTAAAATTGAGGAAAATGATATGCAAAGAAGTTTAATAACCTACCCAGGGTCACATAGCAGTTGGATTGACGCTGAGCAAGGACCTGCATCCACATTCTTTGCCTCATTCTGCAAACTTTTAATGAGCACCAACATTCTTTGTTCTCTGAACACTCACTATCTGAATATTTGCTATAATGACTAAAAGTTCTAGCCAAAAAATCCTATCCAAGTTAAAAGACTGCTATACCAAGTTCTCATGTGTGAGAACTCATGGCAGCTTCTCAGATTTTAATGTGCATGTGATGCCCCTTTGATGTGCAGATTCAAGCTCCATGGTGATGTCAATGCAGCTGGTCCCCAGGTCACACTTTGAGCAGCAGGGCAGGGGACTGTGAGGGTGGGCTTCTTTTGTGGCTCAGTGTCCTCTAATTGGCCTTGAGTTTAAACATACTACACAATTTCTTTACCTTTCCCCTGAGGCATGAGTCCCCCAGCATTTGTTTAGACCAGGCACCTGAGGGCACTCCCAACTCAGGTCCAATTAGAGAATAACTTTCTAATCTTGGGCCATATTATTTCATTGTTTACTTTTATTATAGTATACCCTCTGTGCCGAAGGATAATGAAATTCCCTTCTATTCTGCTGCACACTGAACATAAGCATACATACTCATTACTCCACTAAGTATTAAATAATTAAGTAACCCGTCTTTAAATATTTTATACCATGCAAAAATCTATATGGTTGGATAGTTATTTATGGCATTTTAGTGATATTTATAAAATTGATTTGGGGATGCTCGAAAATGGTTATTTTTTTTTTCTCTGTAAAGTCATGGAATATAGGGCTATTGTTTGAAACTCGGCTGCCCAAAACATTTTGTAGGAATGTGTTAGGTTGAGATAATGAGTCTGCCTCTGCACACTCTGGGCCAGACATAGGAGACATCCTGAGAACATAACGATGATGCAAAACAAAACTGATGTCTCAGAAAACTCACAGAAAGTGGGCGCAGTGGTGAGTGTCTGTAGTTCTGACCATTCAGGAGGCTGAAGCAGGAGGATCACTTGAGCCCAAGAGAACAAGGTCAGTCTGGGCAACACAGAGACCTATTCTCAAAAACAAAACAGAAACCTTACAGAGTAGTTAGAGAAGAAACGGGCAATCATATATTTAAAAATCAGTGAGGTGCTGTTTTTGTAATGGAGACAGGTAAATGGAATTCTGAGAACACAGGGAAGAATGGCACTGGCTCTTCCTTTGACACAAAGGGGATCTTTTCTGGATACCAGAAGCTGGTATTCATTGAACACCTCTGTGTGCCAGGCACTGTGGCAGAACATGCTACACTTACTTAACTGTTACAACAACACAATGAGTTTTGTTAACAGTCCTGTTTTAAAGGTGAGGGAACTGAGAGAAGGAGAGAGAAAATAGTCACCTGCTTAAAGACAGGTGGATTGGGCGTTAATACTAGGCAGTTTGAGTCCAGACCCTGCTCCTCAACCATCATGCCCTCTGCCCTTCTGAAAGAGAATTCAGGACCTTAAAACAAGAACATATGAAAAATGATGGATGTATTGGGGTGACTACACATATGAAGTGCAGTTAATTCAGTTCACATTGGGTCTAGGATGGACCATGGGGCGGGGATGCCAGATCTGGAAGCCAGGACATCTGTGTTGGATTCACATGCGTGGAACATACGTGTGGACTGTATGGACAGGATTGGACAGGACCCAGATCATCCTAAGCAGTCATGGTGTTGGCAAATAACTTTATTTGAGATGTGACAATAAAGTCATGAAGTAGATCTTATTATAACATACACTTTATATTGTACCAGGATCCCCCATCAGATATCAAAGTCCACATGCTCAAACCCCTTATATAAAATGGCATAAAATTGGCACATCATCTGCAGACAGCCTCCCAAACACTTTAAATCATATCTACGTTACTTATAGCACCTAATACTATGCCCACTTCTCTCTTCATTCACATGGACTCAGCATAGCACTTGGCATGCAGAAAATCCACATTTTGCTTTTTGGAACTTTCTGGAATTTTTTTCCCCCAAATATTTCAATTGGTTGAATCTGGGGATGAACAACTCAAGGATATGGAAGGTCGACTGTGATACCTGAGCATGATACCCTTCTGGCAGTCAGGTTGGAAAGCTTTCTTTTATTTCCACCAAATTCCCATTGCTCAGAGAGTATTAGGAATCGCTCTTGGAAATGCCTCCAGAACAAGTCACAGTGAAAATCTTATCTTGTGAACATGCCTTATTTTTGTCTCAAATGAATTCCTAATGTGATCACTCATCCCACTTATGGGAATGCCTCTGAATAACTTAGGCCTGTTTGCTGAAATAACATCCTTTATCAAACCCATTCTCAAAAACCAAATATATATATTCTCTATATTAGTAATTCTGACTTTATTATATGCTTTGAAATCATGTAGGGGGATCTAATTAAATAGCACATCAATTCCCACCCTCAGCAGGCTCAGCTGGCCCAAAGTGGGGACCAAGAATCTGCAGTGTTAAACAAGTATGCCAAAATTTCTGTTTGGAATGACCAGTCAACTTTGAGAAGTGCAGCTGAAAGAACATTCAAGAAAAGCAATAGTGCATTTGAGGCAATTCCAAGCATGATTTAACCAACAGGGACAATAAGGCATGTACTGCCTGCTTTGATGCACTAGTTTCCTGCAGATAATGCTTTTTTAGAATAAAATGCTCAGTTACATTTTTAAAAAGAATAAGTCAGAGAGTCTTGCCCGCATCCCGCACAGGCGACGGAAATAGGGTTCCCCTTGGTGGAGTGGGCTGGCTATGGAATAAAAGGTAGGAAAAATAGAATGATGAAAAAACCACAGGACATAGAAAATATTTTCAGAAAGCGGGGGCAGGAAAGGCTAGCTGATCATATGGACAGAGCTTCTATATCCTGGCAAAATGGAGCCAGCACTTGCTTTATTTATATTGGGACATCAAAGGCAGAGAGAAGGTTTCAAGGGTGGAGTCTTGCTTGTGTTGTCTTGCAGTCAGTAAGTTGATTGACATCTCAGCAGGTGACACCCATCTCAGGTGCTATGTAGGTCACAGCAGATCGGAAAAGAGATTCACATTGTCCTTGGGCAATTAACCAGAGGCACTGTCCACTGGCCATTCCCAGACAACAGATATCTCTATCCATGAGTCTTCCATGTGTGGTGACCCATATGCATCCCATGGACGGCTCATGATAAGAGAGGGCACAATGGCACATGCCTGTAATCCCAGGGACTCCGGAGGCTGAGGCAGGAGTATTGCAGGTTTGAGGCCAGCCTCGGCAACTTAGCAAGACCCTGTCTCAAAATAAAAAATAAAAAGGCTGGGAGTGGTAAAGTGCCCCTGGGTTCAATCCCCAGTACCAAAAGAAAAAAAAAAAGTCAGCCTCCATTCTGCATGATCATATCCGGTATACCAGATGCCCTGTGCCTTGAGAAGGATCCATTCCATGTCTTTGCTCACTCAAGTAAACCTGGACTTGGACTTTTTTTTGTGTGTGTGAGGTTGGTCCCAGGAATTGAACTCAGTGGCACTCAACCACTGAGCTACATCCCCAGTCCAAAAGTGGATATTTATATTTAGAGACAGGGTCTCACTGACTTGCTTAGTGCCTCACTTTTGCTGAGGCTGGCTTTGAACTCACAATCCTCCTGCCTTAGTTTCCTGAGCCCCTGGGATTACAGGTGTACACCAGTGTGCCCAGCTGGACTTGGCCTTCCTTAAGGAGGGGTGTCCTCTGTGAACCAGAAAAATCATCTTAGGACAGCATTAGAGGATCTAGTAATTTGTCTGCAAATTTTCCCCTTTTTCTTAAGAAAGGTGAGTTTCTCCCACTCCTTGGAGTTGGCTCACTGATTTCCAAGAGCAGGCAGACAGAGCTGACCTCCATCAGTCTTATGAAGTGGCTTAGCTCACCAAGGTGGCTCCAGCTGCTGTAATAGGATAGTCACAGGGGCCAGGAAGCTCCAGAACCAGCCTTTATTTATGTCATGATACACTACGTTTATTGCACCTTCCTGAATCTGTCCTTTCCTAAGGTAGTCCTTCATTTTGTATCAAGTCACTGGATTTTAACCAACATGATTCTCAATGAGAATGTAAGAATTCTAGGTTGCCTTACTTCTTCTTATCACACTGTCCTCATGGTGAGTCTCTCACCCTCACTGAAAAGACTCCTACACACCCAGGAGCTGAAATTCAGTGCTAAGCTTCTTTCTTTAAAAAAAAAAAAAAAATCAAGTCTTACAGGATGGCCCTGAATCCCATACAGAGTGGGCCCCTGGAGTGAGCGGGTGGGTCTCTGTAACACTACTGGGTCAGAGTGCAAGGTTGCCAGTCTCTCCAGACAGGTCCCTTGGCTCTGAGAGACAAGGGTGGGGATGTGGCTCAGAGCCCTGTGGATTTGGTCTGAATGCAGAAGTTCATTGTGGATGTTCTATGATTTGGGGGGTCATAGCACTTAAAAATTAAACACTTGACAGGTTTAAAGCTCAGTGCAGTGTAGGAGAGACTATATTTAGATTCCTGTGAGCAAAATATTTAGAAAAAGGAAGGAGTGTTTATTCATTTTTTTTATCCTGGCCATTCTTTTTCTCTGTCTTTAATATGAACTATATTTTCTATAAGGACTGCAGAGACAACAAAGTGAAAAGAGATCCAATCAGATTGCTGTTAAAACAACTTCCACCAGTGGGAGAGGTGGTCAGAGCGCTGTCCGCATCTTCCATCTCTTCCTGCTCTCTTCCTGTGTAGGTCTTGCCAAATTCAGAACAGAAACCATGCTTCCTAGTTAAATTTGAATTTCAGGTAAAGGGAGCATAATATTGTAATATTTGCCTTCAGCAATATTTGGGATCTCTTTTCTGGCCTTGTTCCACCTGTACCCTGTTCCATGCCACGTGATGCTCTTCTTTTATATTATAGTAATTTTTTTTTTACAGAGGATTTGACCTTCAATTGGATCAAAATCTCCTCTGGGCAGGATCTTACTTGGAAGACCTTGAGGCACCATGACTGTTGACTGCCCTCTTTGGGGACCTGTGTTAGATTCCTCCTTGTGTCTCCTTTTGACTGCAAATGCTGGACACCCTGCATTCCCTGTAGCTGTCCTCCCTGCATCTGCAAGGTCGTCACTTCAGGAACAGTGACAGGGCTGAGCACAGAGCCCTGAACTTAAAGAGTGTGCTGTATATTTTTATGATTGATGAAAGAACTGAAAGTAATTTGTTGTCTTGTTAAAAGTCAATTAAATTCGACATTTCCTAATCACTTACCTGCATGTCAGGAGTTAGCAGTAGGCTCTGTCCCATGCTGTCTATGGGAAGTTAGATTAATTACTCCTTCCCTTTTGGAAAAATGAGAGGGTAGAGGAAGGGAGCAGAGTGGGGAGCTACCTCTGGATTTGGGGAATTTGTATTATGGCTTATCTAAGAAGATGGGAATAAAAAATTATCTTTCTATAGAGGGAATCATTTCAAATTTTGGAATACTACCTCTCCAAGAATGGAGAGAGATTTTGCCATTCATTATATATTGTCCACTTCTATCAGTTTTCTAGTTCTAAATTGTTTCTGTGGCCAGGTGTAGTGGAGCATGCCTGTAATCCCAGAAACTCCCAAGGCTGAGCCAGGAGGATTTCAAGTTCAAGGCCAGCCGCAGCAACCTAGGAAGATCCTAAGCTACTCAGAAAGACCCTGTTTCAAAACAAAATATATAAAAGGGCTGGGGCTGTAGCTAATGGTAAAGTACCCCTAGGTGCAATCCCCAGTACCAAAAAAAAAAAAATGTTTCTGGGGCACATGGATGTTGCAATCACATATCAATGATATCATAAAAATGAAAAAGAACTTTGAAAGCCAGTGGAATAATATAAATGACCAAATGTCCAACTCACATTAAAAAGCTTGCTAGTATGTAGAGTAATTATACACATCATTTACAGAAAGGCCATCAGATAATACAGTGCCTTTGCACACACTTTGTGCTTCTGTTAATGGTGTTATTTAAATCTTCCTTCACGAAGACATGAAGCAGGCTTTAAACCTTGAAGATTAGGAGTTATGAATGCCCCTCTTGGTTGAGTGTTTTTCAGGTATAAAATGCACAGAAGAGTGAACACGTATTCATAGGTGTCTAGATGATTAGTTTAGTGCCAGCTAGGATTGTCCTAGGCAGAATTGTAATCATGGTCCTCAGAGCCTCACCTCCCCTTTTTGCTTCTCCTTGGTCTGTGGTATCCTGCCACCTACTCAGATCCTCTACATCCTTTGGAGGATGGAGGTAGAGCAGGAAACTGCCCAGCACTTGAAATATCACCACTGCGCCTATTCATGAGTCCTGCTAAGAAAACAGCCCATCTGATTGTAACTGGAAATAACTGTAGACAAAATAGCTGCCAGGCCCATTCTCAACTCCAATGAATAAACATAAACCTGCTGTCATATGTACAACCATCAATAAAAATCCAAAACTTAATGTGCTTCAACTACATTTCCAGTGTTCCTGGAGTTAGAGTAGAGCAAAAGCCAAACATGAGAATTCACGTCAATTTTTCACCAACTCCAACACTATAAACATAGGAAAGTACATATGAACAGGGATTACCCATATAGGGGGTCAAAATTCAATATGATAACCCCATGACTAAAGCCGTGGTCAAAAAGTCTTTCTGGAAGTTTGAGATTTTTAAAGATGTGAATCTTGTCCTCTGTATCCTGTACCTCTGGTGTCAAAGGAATTTCAGCTCATTAGCCATTTGTTTAAAAAATGAGAATGTTGGAATATTGATGTTATTTGGAAAGAAACCAAATTAAGCTTCTTTACTTTTTAATCCAGGTGAATTCCTTGTTTTTTTTAATAAATGCATAATAAAACAATTAGATGAAGATTGAAATAAGTGAAGTTTTATTCATGATAGAAATATTTGTTTTGCCTGTTAAGATGAAACCTTATAATATCTTTATAAATTCCTTAATATTAAGAAAACATCACTCTTTCCTCTGAAAATTCTTTTATTGGTGATTATGTTTGGGAAGGAAATGAGCCTAATGAGTAGAGAAATGTAATAAATCTGGATCATTCCTACCCCAAGATAGTGGAATGTGTTGATTAACTCCATAGCTTCGTGGATTTCTGATTTGGGGAATAAAGTCTGTAACAAAATTACTTCTGGGACTCCCATTCTGTTTATTTGAATAGCATTTTTATCTAGCTGATTTGAATTCAAATACATTATTAATATTTTTCTTCTTTTTTAATATAGGTGGAAAACAGACCAAAATATTATGGAAGAGAGTATGTATCATACTATTCTTTGTTTTAATAATTTAATAAGTAGTCGCTTCATGTGTCTTTTAAATATTAAATATTAAAAATTCTCTAATATATGATCTTCATCACATGTCCATTGTGCATGAGTTTCATAATAAGAATAAATGCAATCAGACTCCTTTGTATTGAATCTTCTTTATAACACTCAGGTACTTGGTTTCCATTAAGGTGGGAGGGAAAGCGTCTCACGCTGCCATTCTCTCCACAAAAGCAGCTTTCGAGTGCCTGGCGAGTACTTGAAATGTAAGGCAGCATTTTTCATAATTGAGGCTCTCTGTTAGGGTTTTATTTCACTGTCTACCTGGATACAATATAAACATTTGGGGTGTCAAAGACCATACAGTGCAGCTGAATTCTTTGCTTTCATGTCCCTTATGAATGCAGTGGTCAGAAAAGGCACCCCATTTCCCTGCAGGCTTGTAAAAACCAAAGTAGTGATTGCTCCCCACTTGGATTTATTAACCAGATTGCTACAACACCATCATTTTTCTACCCCCCCCCTTTTTTTTTCCTTTTTTATTCTAACTCTTGTTTCACTTTCTCAGAAACAAATATGCAAACAAATTTGTAGAAGAAGCAAAGCCAGTATGCATGACCATAAAAATACCTAATACGGAGAGGGTGTTGAGGGAGAAGCGATGCACGGGTTACTTTTCTTCCCATGTTCAACCTGGAGGCGTGATACAGTGAGGATTCTTTCAAGTTCACCTCCCAAGCTCTTGCAGCCCATCCAAGACATTTCCCCTGTTCTTTCCTCGTCTATCAAAGCCTCATCTTCATGATTAATGACCCTATTAGTGACCCCAGCCCAGTGTTCCTTCCTAATTGCCACAGCTGCATTTTAGAACTTTCTTTGCCAAGCTTTTGGAATTAGTCCAGCCTCTCCCGAAATACCTGCTCAGGAACGCACATCCACCGCTACGTCCCTAACGTCCAGTCTACGTTGTAGCATGACTATCTTTCTCAATATAGGGATTTGTGTTTTGCTTGAAAATAGAACAATTAATTTTAAGAAGGAGAAAATGAAACCCTACCATGCCCAATTTTGCACATGAATTCCAAAAGGTACTCAATTGGACATTTTCTTTTTTGCGTCAAAGTTTGGTTGAATAACCCTTTCGTTCACATGTTCAACCCCAAGTATATTAAAATCTATAAAGAGAGGAGACCAAAGAACCATTTCCTTAACCACAAAAAGAAACATTTTGTATTAGAGGAGAATTAACCTAAAACCTTCAGATTATTTGCTTGTTTTTTTTTTTCCTCTTATCTTCCACTCAGAAATTAATAGATGTTGTATTCAGGAAATGCCTGTGCATATCTCTTGTGAATGAATCACAAGAAATTCTTAACAATGGATACTTTTAGGGAAAGAGAATCCTTGCTTCAGTCCTGTTAAAAATTTTATTTCTTTTGTACATTTCAACATTTGTGCCTTTCTACATTTGAATGTTTAAATTTTCCAACTATGCACAGGTATTACTTTTGTTTTTAAAAATTCAATACGTTAATATTTTGGAAAAATAAAAACAATAGGAAAATAGACAGTAGAAAAACACCCAGAGCCCCATGACAAAAGAGAATAATTGTTCCCCTTTTCCCTTCATCTCTTTCTTTCTGGTCTATAGTACAAGGTCCATACATTGCAGAAACTTGGGCTTTTTGAAACCGTGCATAAAGGGGACAATGAGCCACAGAGTGGATCTTCAGGGACACAACACAGTCATTTTCTCCTTTTGAACGATTGGATTTAACTCAGTTCTTGACAGTGTTCGTCTGCTGCTGGTGATCACTTAAGCTTGTCGATCCAGGGGAGTTAAAATGTAGCTGCTTTCACATGAACTGCCAACTCCAGACCCTCTTCTCCTGCCCTTCTCCCCCAGGGCAGGATGCCAGGTCCCTGTGCCCCACTCTGTGTGTGCCTCATTCTATTGTGGTCACCTCTGTCCTGCCTTAGGTGCATCCTGGACTTCCCAACCTCAAACCTTCTGACACCAGCTTTTTGACCTTTCTGATTATTTTGTAGGAAACTTTCCAATGTCCCCCACCTGTCCCTGCCCATCTTCCTCCCACCTCTGTCTTCCCATCCCCTGTCTCTCTCACCTAAGAGGTCACCCTCAGATCTCTTTGCCCCAGTTCATGCCTCACAGACAGCTTCACCACCAGCTTTGCAGGGTCCAATGGCCTCATTCACAATAAAACTCCCAAACACCTCTGCTCCGGGATTCCCATAATCTAACCTGCCAGCTCCATTTCCATCCATATTGTGCAGGATCTGCCTACACCCCCATGAGCCTGGCTCTGTAAAAACTTCCACCTCTCCCCACCTCAAGACTAGGGACATTGGTCTCCTTTTGGGCAGGTGGGTCCCTCTTAATGTCACAGCACTTTCATCCTCAGTCCAGAAAAGCACTGCTCCCAGACCTCCAGGCTCTGACTCTTGAGATTTAAAAGCAGGATTTAGGAAGCCAGGAAACCCCTCTCCCCCAAGCTATCACTGCATTAGACATAAGAGCCACTTTGGGAACTTAGAGCCCTACCCTCCTCTGGCCTTGCTCCCCAGGACAAAGGTGTCAACTTAGAAGGTCTACTTTGGAAGAATAGATGCAATTAGGAAATGTATACTGTGGCAGGCATCCCCCGCACCACCACCAAAAAAATAAAAATAAAAATAAAAATGCTGTCCTACTACATTGTCCTGTTACTTGATCTTTGCATTTCTGGGGGGGGGTAGAAACATAATGTGTCTAGCTGACTTTCCCTTTCCCTCTCTCCCTTCCAAGAATGTAAGGATGATTTTCTTGGTTCGGAAAATTCCTTCTCTGATTTATTCCTCAATTCTCCAAGATTAGAGAAAGACTAATCCTAGAAAGAGATGTTGGTCCCTCTCCCAGGAGCCTGGAGTCCCTGGGCCTTGTCCTTACCCCTCACCTCAGCCCACTTTCCTCTATTCCATCCCTATTCCATCCAAGGAATAGGGGTGAACAGGTCTTCTTTGCTTAAAGGCAGCAGGGAAAGGGTCCGGTGCCTGAGTCAACCCCCACCTCACTCCCTCCCTCCCTGACTGCTGTCTATTCTCAGACAGTAGCCTCCAAGGTCCACGCAGTCATTGACCAAGCCCCAAATCCTCCTGGATAACCCACATTTTCTACATGCATTTTTATTACTTTTTTAATGGTAGAAAAAGAAGATAAATGTTACCTTAAAAAAATAAAAAAAGGTATATTTTCCAAACACATCCCTAAGCAATTTACTCTCAAAATGCAAAGGACCAAAGGACTGGAAGGATGTTGATTATAGCCAGCACATCTTTCCAGAAAATAAGCCTCTAGAATTAACAATGCCCAGCACCTGAAGCAAGCAGGTTGCTAATCAATAAGTGTTCATTTGCAATCAGGATAACACATAGTTCTCTGTGTTTGAGCTGAGAGCTAAATTGGTAATTGCTCTTTTGTTATTCCCCATGGTTAAAAAGAGAGCTCTAACCTGGCTTTTTGTTTCAACTTTTAGTTTCAGCTTATGATCAAAGACAATAGCAGAAAGCCAGGTGGACTGGCTGCCCTTCCTTGCTTGCCTCCTTGAATACTTATTACCTGTTTGAAGCAGGCTGGGGAGTGAGTCCTAGTGGGTCTTCCAGATGTGCACTAGCCACGCCCCTCTCCATCCAGTGGGAGTTGTAGATTCTGGGTGGCCTTCACATCCTTTTTAGCTTAACTCTGGGTCTCTGCTTAGCACTTGGTGGTCTTGTTCCCCCAGGTTTCACGGAATCATCTCCCGGGAGCAGGCGGATGAGCTCCTCGGAGGTGTGGAGGGTGCCTACATCCTCCGAGAAAGCCAGCGGCAGCCAGGATGCTATACGTTGGCTCTAAGGTGAGCTGTGCTTCCCTCATTGTTCACATGGCTTCATAAGTGGTTTTACTTATGCTTTTCCCATTTTTAAAAATTCTGGTAAAATATGCATGACATAGAATTGATCATTTACCATTTTTACTCTTTATAAGACATTTCAGTAGCATTAAGTACTTTCTCAACGTTGTTCAACCATCCCCACCATCCATTTCCAGAATTTTTCGGTTATCCCAAACAGAATTTCAGTTCCCATAGACAGTCACTCCCTCTGTACCATTTACTTTTTATTTTTACTTTGTTACAAAGCAACAGCGATATATCAAAGGAATTTGTGTAAATTTTCTTGGCTACAGATGTCATCGAGTTATCAGGTATGAACACAGGGCCTCTGTTTATGGACACAGAGCACCCTAGAGAATTATCTGGAAAATTAGTGTTCCTACAGCTACTTCTACCTGAGACATTGAGCTAGTTGACAGAGCAAGGTCTCAGTTCCCAGCAGCCCTTGTCCAACCATGTGCAGGCCTGAAAAGACCTGCTGGGTCTTGTTTGTACACAGGGCTATCTCAGGGATCACCTTGACCCCAAAAGTCATCATCAGGCAGTCCCGAAACTGCATGCCAACACACCAGCAGAGCAGGGTTCTCCTGAGCCTTTTACATTATTAGTATTGAAAGACAATATTTATTTATTGCCTCTCCATAACTTGATTAAATATTTTATCCATTTAATCCTCACCACAATCCTGGTGAGGTTTGGGGGAGGTGTCCAATTCCAGAATCAGATTGTCTTCCATAAGTTCACTCTGAACTCTTTGGGATTGCAAGACCTTTCTCATAGAAGGAATAGGAGCAGTAGACATACATCCCAGGCCAGTCCACAAATGGGTGTGTATTCAGGGCACCACCTCAATATCGTGGCCTTGGAAAGAAACTATCCAAGTCGAAACTGGGCATGTCTAGAACACATCTGAAGTGAGGTAATGGTGAAGAGAACTTCAAAAGCTATCAAGGTGCTCTAGATATGCCATGTACTTTCCCATCTTCCGGCACCTGAGCAGCAAGAGCTGGCAGTCCCCGTGGGGAACCCAGCAGGAGCTGTTAGATGAAGGATTAGGTCCTTAGGGAACAGCCAGGGATAAAGGCAGGGGACCTCATAGGTGAGGTTGCTGGGATGCCAGTAATGGTTGTACTCTAAGCTCACCTCTGGTATCTCTCTTCTCCTGCACTAACTGTGGGCGCTGTGCTGGTGGTGGTCAAAGATGTAATAATAAGTGAACATCAGGGTGAGTGGTGGTGCTGTTGCTTGCAGAGGTAATTGCCAATTCCCATTAAAGTATTTTATAGGTAAGATATCTGTAAATGAGGTGCCACCCTTGACTTTTACAGATGAGAATGCTCTGACTTAATGGCCTGTGTGACTTATAGGAAAAGTGACCCCAAATGACTATGGGGGGTTAAATCCAACCTCCACCTCACCCCCAGACATGAAAGAAACCTCCAGCCAGTAACCCCAACTTTTCAGGACTCAGTCACCTCTGCTGTCAAGTAGGGACAGAAACTGAACCCCACCTGGAAGGGTCTCTGAGATCATTAAATGTCAAGTGCTTAGGCCTGTGCTGAGGCTGTTGTCCCTGTTCCTCACTGTTGCTGTGCTCTCACTGCTGTGATCCCTTGTTCTCTTGGGGCAGGTTTGGAAACCAGACCTTAAACTACCGGCTCTTCCACGATGGGAAGCACTTTGTGGGTGAGAAGAGGTTCGAGTCCATTCATGACCTGGTGACAGATGGCCTGATAACGCTGTACATAGAAACAAAAGCTGCCGAATACATTTCCAAGATGACCACAAATCCCATCTACGAACACATCGGGTACGCCACTCTACTCAGAGAAAAGGTGTCCAGAAGGCTGAGCAGGTCTAAAAATGAATCAAGAAAAACGAACGTCATGAATGAAGAGCACACACCAGTAGAAAAGGTGAGCTGTGTTTGAAAGAAGCAGCCTTTCTGTTCTTGGTTTGTGCTGAATAAGAAAGTGGTTCATGGTAGATGTGATTTGCCAAAATGTTGGAGGAGACCCAGCTCCACCCAAAGAACTCTAGAATTCTTGCTCCAAAGGGACCTTAGAAATCTTCCAGCTCAACCTCCTCATTTTCCAGGTGAGGAAACCAAGGTCCAGAAATGTTAAATGACTTGCTCATTCACATACAGTCAGAGCCAGGACTTGACATACAATTGTTTTTTAATTTATTTGGAGTTTGAAAGTAAAAAATAATGTTTAATGGTGAACCATCAGGAAGAAACATGTTTCTAGTTGCCATTTGAGATATCACTGGTTCCATCTCTAGCTCTGCCCAGCAAGCCAAATGCATAGTTGTGTTTGCCTGTTTTAGGGCTGAATGACCATCCATGAGCCTTGAGTTGAGGGTGTAGCTCCATGGTAGAGCATTTGACTAACATGTGTGAGTCTCTGGATTCATTCCCTAAAAATGCAAAACGAACAATGTCAACCAATCCTGGCCCATTAGCAGTCACAATAGCTATCCCTGGGAGGCTTAGAAAGACAGGCTGTCCCCCACCGCAGATAAGCATTGTCATACTCAGCTAGGGATTGGAAAAGCCCTGAGTGGGTGACAGTGTGAACTGGGAGTGTCATAGCAGGACATGGTGGAGGTCTGACTTTCATCCTCAGTAAGTTGCTGTTTGAAAGACATCACCACAGTTTGCTTGCAGATTCTTGGGATGTGCCCCGTTGGGGACCATCTGCTTTGACTGAATGAAAGTGTCAGCCAGCCACACCGTCAACCCCACTGTGTCTGTGCTGAGCCCTGCTTCTACAGCAAGGTAGGACTGGTACAGAGATAAATAAGCCAGGCAAAATGGCGAGCACTGCTCCTTCTGGTGGTTGCTAATTGTTAATTAAACCAGAACTGGCCCCCTGTTGTCCAGGGTTGGTGGAAGGTAAAGAAACCTCAGGTTGACTGACTGGGCATCTGCATCCTCCTTGGAGATTCACCAGAAAGCCCTGAGATGGAGAGGGCAGAGGGAGGCAGCAGTGGACCTGTTGGCAGAGAGGGATGATGTTAATTGATTTGCTAATTGCGCTTCAGAAGAGAGCCTTCCCCAGAATCACATCAGCTGAGCAGCTGGCCCATGAAAAAATAATTTGCCATTTTCTTTTTATAACCCCAGTGTCTCCACAGCACCTGTGTATTCTTTAGTAAAAAAAAAAAAAAAAAGATCTGGGAAATTGTAGCGTTGCTGATTGTTTGCATTTCAACCAGAGAGAGGAGAAACTTGAGTCCCCAACTTTCTGAGTTTGTTCTGGTGCAGACAAGAGCCATTCCTTAGTCTGTCGGCAAAATCTGTTCAAAAGTAATTTCGAATAGAAAATCTGGAAGCTGACCTTCCTGGCCATGACAAAGCAGAAGATGAATTATAAAATAAATCTCTGAAGTGGTGTTTATATTTCTGAATCAGAGAGCAGTGCCACCAGGAAAAACAATCTATTACAAGTGGCAGGTTGTGCAACAGAACTCGTCAGGGAAAAGAGGTGGGGAGAGAGGCCACCCCTTCCATGTTGGGGATGGAAGCTTAGATCCTGGATGTTGGAACTGATCCTTCTAGATCATTGTCCTCCCCTGAGAGGAGCGTTTGCTCCATAGAAGTTGATATTTCTGATACTGCTATTGTGAAATTAGTACCACGAAACATACTCTTTTCTATAGATATTTTGTCTTTACTTTTAAAAAGTGGAGGAGATGAATAATCAGATTCATAATCGTGTTGAATGAGTTACCCAGTATACTTTCATCTTTGGGGAAAATAAAGGCAAATAAAGAAAATATGGAAAGAAGAAGTTCAAATTCAGCAAGTGCTTTGATGGACAGGTGTCATCAGTGTGGATTTTCTTGGACACTAATGATGTGATATCTGGCTTTCCTGGGGAATACTCTGGACACTGGGTCTGGTCACTTGCTGGCAGCCACTCATTCTGTTAGTAGTTTGTTAAGTAACTTGGTAGAAATCCCATCTGTTTCTCTCTGACTGGTATTGGCAAGTGGAATTATTAAAAGTCCCAGTCTTGCCAGAAATTGTGTGTCCCTTAAGGGCGGGTCAATGGCTTGTTGCCGTGAAGGCAGGGACTAGAGAAGAGCTACTGGAAACTTGAATGGATTGACTGAGAAGAGCCTTGGGTACTTATCTGCTTCAGTGATGGTGCATCTTAAAAGTTTTAATGAGTAAAATGGGTAGATTTCTCAATATTTCTTAAATGCAAAACACACCATTTCTGTTTCCAGATTACTCAAATGTTCCCCCATTCATTTTATTGACCATTTCCAAATGAATCCAGAGAGACTATTATCGGTGAATCCAAGAACATTAACAGTGCTAATTGGCACAAAGATGTTACTTACTCCATTGGATATGAGTGGTTTCCAGATTTATCTGCTGTCAAGAGTGTTAGCAGTGAACTTGATTTTAATAACTGTGGATGAGATGGGGACATGGGAAAGATGCAAAAAAAAATTAGCAATGGTTAGCCAATCGCAGTTGGTTTCCTTTCTGATTATCTTTTTAATTGGTTTTTAAAACATTATGATGTGTAAGAACCACTATTTGGTGTATTTAATTAAAATGCTTATGTCTGGTACAATTTCCTATATGCCAAGTATTTAGAATTTATTCTAAAGCTGGGTTATCTACTGACCTTCAGAAATTGCTGTGAGCAATGTAAGAGTAACAACAGGATTTAACATTGGTTCAGACATTTATAGTTCATAAACAGATTTCACATATGTGAAATAATTACCCATTTTATCCTTGGAACTGCTTAGCTAGGTTCATAGGCGGGAAACACCATCTCCATTTCATTAAAATGTTCACAGAGGCAGGATGAGGAATCAAACCCAGGCTTTCTAATTCCAAGTTTGGAGCGTCTTAAATCTACTGAGCAGCTGGGCCTCATTCAGTCCTGATTGCCTTTATTGCGTTAAGTAAATATCCTTGGTTTTGGCCATCCTACATCCACCATGCTAAAAATCACTCAGTCTTTACATGATCTGTGCTTGAAAACACACTGCCATTCCCAGGCATATGAACTAACCTTTCTTTTTAAACTATCCTACCGAACCAAACATGTGACAAATAATGTTTTCAACAGCACACTTATATTAATTAAATATGGTTTCCATATTAAAGTGCATTTCTGTTTTACTGGGAAAAAAAAAACATCTGTACCTTTGATAGAATAAAATGCATTTAAAAATATATGAATTGAATATCCTTTATCCAAAATAATATTTCAGATTTGGGAGCCTTTTAGATTTCAGAATCCTTACATAAACTATATCAATTGCCCATCCACAATCTGAAAATCTGAAATCCAAAGGCAAGATGAGGAACCTGACCCACACTAGATTTTGGAGCATTTTGGATATCAGATTTTTGGATTAGGATTGCTCAATTTGTATCATATTGTATCCATTCACTTCACTATGTTTTACAGCAGCCAAGGTTAGAAAACAATCTGAATACCCATCAACTCAGGGCTCTTCAATGAATTATGGCACCTTCCTGTAACAGAATGCCATGCAACACCTGGAAAAGAATGAGAATCCTGACATAGGCTGAAACAGAAAGATCCCCTGGCCAGAAAATGAAAAAAAAGCAACTTGTGATATCATATGTATGTACAGTATGTATATTTTGTGTAAATTAGGAGAAAAATCTATTGTATATATGTCCTTTCCTGGCAGATCATAAAACTTCCTTTGAAGAACACAAGAATTAGTGTCATTGGTTGACTATAGGGAGAGGCAGAGGGTATTTGAAAGGGGTAAGTGTGGAAAGGAAAATTTTCCCTGATCCTATTTGATACTTTTTGAATTTTGCATCATGATACTTGTCGTATCTACTCAAAAAATTAGAAAAGGAAAAAAAGAATTTATTATATCTTAAATCACATATTGTTAAAGCAAACTTTCTCTCCCCCCTCTTCTCCCCACCACCCCAGATCAGTTCCAGCACTCTGCAACCAGGCTGGTTTTCCCATTCCTCACAAAGAGTTTGTGTTTAGAGACTTTTACTAAAGGTTAGGAGCTGGAAGAGGGTAATTATAGCACAGGGCGGAAATGGCCACATAAAAAAAGTGTGTGGCATGACTGTCCCTTGAGATGTGTTGGCTGCGGCTGCCTCCCTGGTACTCCCACTGCCCAGCCAGACTCCTCACTGGGCTCCCCCAGGACACTCTCAGCCCACCTCCCACTTCCCCTCCCCTCCAGCATGCCCCAGCTGCTGTCTGACCAATCCCCGGGTCCCTCTTGCTTTCTTATAGTAAGCAGCGAAGCCCTGTTAGGTTTCCACTCTTCTACTGCAAACCAAGGAGAGCTGCCTTTTCTGGCTACAGAATCTTTCCACCTCTTCATGGTGTCCTCCTTTACAGATGAACTGTTTCATGGAGCAGTGACCTTTCTATCTAGAGTAATTCTTTCATTGCTTATTTCCCAGTTCCCACCATATGATCCAGTTGACCCATTCAGATATCTTTGTGTAGAGTGATACTACATTTTCCTGCACTGCCCTTGAACAGGTGGCAATGGCCACGCTCAGGAATGAATGAATGCCCAGCCTGGTTGGTCAGTGGAATACTCAGAACATCCTGAGTTATATTCCCCAATCCCATGACGGAACTTAATGGCTAGTGCCCCAGGTGACTCTTTGCTCAGGAGAGTGTTTCAGTGTTGTTTTAATCTTGGCAAAATGCTGATTTCCTTTGTCTACAGAACAAAGTTCAGAGTCCTCAGCATGATATTTGCAGCCTGTCTGAGCCTGGGTCCCTTGGAAAGTAGAGCATGAGAGTAGGGCCTGGCATAGATGGTTAATGTGGGAAGGTATGCCCCAAGCAGGAGGGAAGGGTCAAGTCAGGGTGAGTCAAACAGCTAAACCGAGAGGAGAGTATGATTGTGCATCAAGATGTCAAGATGGTCTTCTTGTAAGGGGCCATGAAGAACAGGTCTTGGGAGGAACTGAAGGGGCGGTGCTTAGCTGTCACCTCTTTCCTGTATTGGCTGAGAGGATGCCCTGAGCTGTCAAGCCCCTCCCATTTCCAGGGTGCACAGGGGAATCTGGAGAATCTAGTGGGCTCCCGCACCCATTCCTGGCAGAAAAATGCCTCAAAAACAGGTTCCCCCAAGAGAATCCCAGAGCCTCAGGCCTGTGGTAGACAGACGGTGGTTAGGAGGTGGTGAGGGGCAGCCCTTCTCAATCCAGCCCCACCTTTCCCAGCATTTCTCCTGCAGCTCTGCCCTTTCTGTCCTTTGCTTCCCCTCGCTCTGTGCCATCTGCCTGAAATGCATCCCCCTACTGTGATTTGAAGATACCGGTTTGCCCTTTGGAGGCCAGCACAGCTACTTCTTTTTTTAATACAATCTGCAAGGGCCCAGTCCCATCTAACAAACACCCCAACCAACATTTACCACATAATCTTTATGATCCTTTAGCATGTTTTGTCCAAGTAACTGTTTAAATCAATGGTTAAAGTGTGGCCCTCAGGGACCCTCAGCATGTGAGATGCTGGTTAGAAATGCACGTGCTCAGGTCCCATCCCATCCCGGAGCCACTGGATCAGGCAAGGACTCCAGGGGTGGCCCTGCCAGCCAGTGTTTTCACAAGCCTCAGGTGGTACTTTGTATGCAGTTTGAGAACCTGAAGTTTGGATATTTTTCTCCTCCATTAGAGGTTGACCGATTACAGGCAGAGGCAACTGCTCAGAGTCAGCAGTTCAGCTTCATATCTGCAAAGACCCCAGCACTCTGTTCTGATCCTAAAGAACTCAAAGGACTCAGGGAAGAGGGTTTGGACATTTGATTACTCATGTGCTCGGTGGTGGCAGACCAGGATAAAATGGAAGGCTGAACTCACCTACAGGCAGGGAAAATATGTAAAGATAGGTTGCATGCCAACTGCTCCTATGAGTTTCTTCAGATGTTTTATGAATACGTGGTTTTACTTTACACCAAGGTCCTTCTGCTTTGATCTCCACCTAAAGATTGGAGGTGAGGGAAGTGGCCAGACTCCCTCATACACACACACACATTCTTGGGCATCTGTCTTGGTTCACCTTCAGAAACCATGAGCCTTCTAGACACTGATATGTCTTTACCGCAGCACCAGCACATCAAGAGTGCATCTCTAAACACTGTTTGGCTAATGCACCATGGAAAACTTAAAAATGTGATCAGTTGCTTCAAGTTCACCTTAGAGGACAGTGTATCTCAGATTCACCTGGAGGGTATGTCATTGTCTCCCACCCTTTCTCTTGGGGCAAGCTCTGTCCTCCACTGGCTGAAATCTGGCCAAGGATGCACTGTAGCATCATGGGTAGCCAGAGCCTGGAAGACAAAGGGAATCTCAAAATCCTCTTGAACAATCCCTATTGTGTTATGAGACAATTGAGATATCTGGTTCAGTAGCATAAAAAATATTTCAAGGACATCTAGGAGGTTCAAATGGAAGGAAAAAAATGTGAATGCAAACTCAGAAGTTATCTTAAAGATCTCTGAGCTTGCAAGTTATACCTGCATGACTCCTGTATGAATCACTGGGAAGTGAAAAATGAATTCAGACAGCAGTTTTCTGGAAGGTGTTCCAGCAGGAAATGCAAGGCACATTCAGCTGGGATTTTGAAGATTATTTGTTTAACAAGGGAGCTTCCCTGGGGGCCTGCACCATCAGAAGTGGCCACCACCCCTGTGCTTCAGGAAGAGGGAAGGCAAGAGGGTTATCAGAGTTTCAGGAAAGCTAGAGGGAGCCCTCCACAGTGCTGAACTCATGTACCACCCTAGAGAGAAACTATCAGCCTGGCCCCTATTGAAGAGAAACTGACTTAATTTCTCTCCTCCTACCCTTTGATCTGCCTGTGCCTCCCATTGGTCAATCTCAGCAGAAACCAGAGAGCTAAGGAGCTGGTGGGCAGTCTACAGGGGACAGCCTCCCTGTTCCAGAATGAAGGCAGGACAGAGAATGAATTTAAGAGGGCAGATGAAGCAGAGGATACTAGTGCAAGGTGAGGTTAGAACACAGCCTAGGTACCTGTAAGTTGTCCTACTCTGTTAGCATTGCTCTTATCACCTATGTGAAGTTAACCAAGTTTGGAAGCCAGATGGGTATTCTTTCACAATGATAGCATATTGTGAAATATGTTTTTTGGGGTGGATCCCACAACTATGTTGCTGTGGAGGGGATCTGGGTCTTGGATGATGGAAGGGCTTTGTGTCTTCATTAAAATTCACACATGGTCGCTGGCAAATGCCCTCTACCAGGCAGAGGTGCTGCATTCATTTCCCAAAGAAAGAGACTGAATTGTTAATGTAATTGAAGAGGTGAATAAGACACACTGATATTACAGGGTCTGGAAAACCTGTAGATTTTCTCTTCAGGAGGTCCTTTGGAAATAATATGTAACTGACATAACCAGTCTTTTCTCAGGAGTCAAGGATAAATGAAGATGAGCATAACTTAGCTAGTAAAAGTGACAGGTACAGTAATGACTGCAGCCATCCATCTTCCTACCCTCACATATACACAGTCATAAAATGGAATGGGATAGAATGCTGTAAGAATGGATTTGAACTTAGATTACATTTCCTCATGAAACCAGGTTTTGCCAAACATTGTTTTATATCCAAAACCCCTAATGATGTGGAATTTATCACCCAGGCTGAGCTGTAGCTGATTTGATTGTTGGTTGTTCTCAAACTGGCTGCAGGTTAGAATCACTTGGGAGCTTATGAAATAGACCCATGTTCAGCCCCTCCTGACCTAAGGCATCTAGGTCTCCACTGGTGAAGTTCAAGTATCTGCATTTTTAAGACTCCCCAGGTGATTTGATCAGGGTCTGTGGACCTGGGTTAGATTAAAAGTGAGATGAGGAGGTGAAGGTTATCAGACATTCAGGGGACATTGTCTTCTAACAGGGTGTAGCTCTCAACTTAGCCATGCTTGTGGTATTTCTGAGACTCTCATATACTAGCTTAGACTGGCACTAGGAGTGCCTCTTCATATGAGTTCAAACCCCTACATGAGAACATATTTCAGATGGTAACTCTGGTGGTTATGGATATCTGAGTTCCTGCAGAACATGCTTGGCTCCTTTCCCCCAAATGATTGGGTAAATTTTAAATGATGGGAAATAGTTAACTGGAGCAAGGATTTAGAGAATTCACTGAAGGAACAAGGAAAAGTCAGTGTCCCTTCAATAGGGTCCAGGCTGGTGGTTTCTTAGTGACAAAGTTTATAGGACTGTAACTCTTACTCTTGGCTGCACACTGGAATTCATGGAGGAGTTTAAAAAACAAATACAAATCATTCCTGGGCCCGTGCTCAGAAATCTAGATTTAACTACTTGGTACAAGGCCTAGATATCTGGATTTTAGATGCTACTAGTGATTCCAATTTATAGCCAAAATTGAGACTCCCCCAACCTACTATATGAGAAAAACTATAAATATTAATTAGATCATCTTGTCCAGTGGATTACATTAGAAATCAACTGTGTTCACCAATCTCTCACTATTAGTGTCCTCACCACTTTATGGGAACAAAAAGGGAAGTTATCCTAATATGTTCAGTGTGTGTTGATGTAAAATGGGCCAAACCCTCCTTATCCAAATCTTCAGGAACAGCTAGCTATTTTGTGTGCAACATTGCCATCTTGTGGCCTAGAGGAAAGTTACATGCCGGTGACAGTCTCAAAGGACCAAACCTAACAGATGTGGGAGTAATGAGCAAGAACAAATTTTCAGCAATGAACTCGTTGAATCGTCCCCATTTCCTTGGGTTTTATAGTACAGATTAGGCTATGCAATAGGTGGGGGGTGTCTGTTCTGGCATCTTGTGCTCATTCTCTGTGAAAAGTGAGCAACTCTGCAAGCCTGGGACACTTAAATGTAAAAATAGTCCCCGGGCTCTGACTCACTGGGACTCTAGTCCAGAGATGCTCAAATCTTCTCCTCCGGGCCACTTTGTGCTCTTTAAACTTACTCAGGACGCCAAAGGGCTTTTGTTTATGTAAACTATATCTATATTTGCAGTATTAGAAAGCAAAGCTGATAAAATATGTATAAGTTCTTTAAAAAGTAGCAAGCCCATAACATGAGTAACAAATGACCATTGTGTGTTCAATAACATACTTTGTGGAAAAAAACATGTTTTCCAAAATGAAAAAGCAGTCAGAATATTGGCATTGTTTTTACATTTTTCTGTAAATCTCCTTAGTCTCTGACTTAATAGGAGACAGCTGGATTCGCACATCTGCTCCTATATTCAACCTATGATGATATATTGTTTGTTTGGAAGTGTGGGAAGCAGCTCTGGCCTTAGATATGGAATTCTAAAAGAGACGAATGTTTCTAGTCTATTTTGTTCTACTCTATTTTAAAAAATAGAGTAGAACAAAATTTACAAGCAGAAGTTTCTTAAAAGATTAGTTGTCATTTCAATTACTAAAAAAGTCAACTAATAAAATTAGTTTGGACATCATGGTCTCGGTGAAGGTGTCTTGGGTTCCTCTGGACACTGGTGGGCCCTCACTTTGAGAACCACTGTTCTAGGCAGACTCAATGAAAGAAGAGCCCACCCTTTAGAGAACTCTGTACATGTGCATCTCCAGGGCATGTTGGAGAAAAATAGCCCTGTCACTTTTATCACCTCTGACTGCAGGAGGCAAATGATGCTGAAAGCTAGGACAGCTGCCCAGCTCTAGAGACTGGGTAGAGTGGGGAGTAAATTCTATTCTGGATCCAACTCTGAAGGTTTTCCCTGAGTATGACCTCAGTGTTCTTTTCAGTGGCTCTGGACAGCAGGTAGGCAACAAAACTGAGCCTGGGCCTCTCATTTGAAAACAACTTGCCAGGTAATTCTGATGTATACAGTTTTTCTGTATACATGAGAAACAGGCTCAAAGCTCAGGGTGACATTAAACTTGGTAGATGAGACACCATTTTAATGACTCCTGGTATTTTCTTCCTTTACCTTATCACAGGTGCCACCCTCTTGCTGGTTCTGCAGCACTTCTCCTGCCACCATCTTTACTTATGTAATCAGGACACATCAGTCCTACCTCCACTCCACAGTGAATAGCTGTCATTTTTGCCCCCAGAGCCTAAGCACTGTTTTATGGAAATTGTATCTGGAGCCACTTCTCTCCCACTTGCAGTTTAAGGACTTGTGGCAGAGGAAAATCTGCTGGATTTCAGAGGTGCGTTGTGACTTGAGGCTGGTTAGTTCAAGTCAGAGCTAATGAAACAGTTTAGACTGTCATTGCCAGTTTCAGAAGACCTTTCACTCTCCTCCTGCTTGGCTGGACTTGACTGGAAGTACAGCCCATGTTGCTGAAGCTTTCCTACCACCCTGTAGAGCCAGAGGATAGAACCATGAGATAGAAACTAAGTTCTGAGATCCAGAGCTAAGCCTCTACTAGAGCTGCTCCTGCAAGCCTGCGCCCTCTGCTGGATGTTTCAGGTCATTCCTGGTTCACCTTTGAGCTGGGCCAGGAAACACCTGTGTTGCGCTTAAGTTGACTGCACTGCCTTCCTAACCAGAACTGTGACTCATCTGTCAGCTCCCACCACTCTCTTCTGTCCTGAATATCCTGCTCACTTGATTTGAGAAAGCTCAGGTATTCCAATTCAGATTCATTTTTAGTTTAATCAAACAATCCACATTATCCTTCTTGAAAAGATGCTATTAAATCAGACAAGGGGACATCTAGTGTTTACTGTAATAGGTAGGAATGTAGTGTCCAGATTACCAGACAGACATGGAAATAACCCCCAAACCACATCTGGAACACCTCCCCCCTATTCTTTGCCTCCAGCTCTGTAGAATTATATTTGTAGACCTCTTAATAATTAAATGCTCTTAAATAAGATTAAGGCAAATAAGCTAAAGACTCCTAGTCAACTCTGATGAACTGAATTCTTATCAACTTGATATTTTCAGTAAATATTTTTTAAAATGGGAAGAAACATGGCTCCATCTGTAGCAGATGTCTCTGTTGGACATAGGACCTCCCAGGTCATCAGTAAAGAGATGATAGAAGCTAGAAACCTGCAGACCTCAAAGAAGGGCCAAAAGTCCCTCTGTAGCCTATGAAGTAAAGGCTTGGCCTACAAGATTTTCTGGGATTTTTTTTTTTTCAAATCAAATGTGGGGAAGAAGAGAGGTTTTGTTTCCTGAGTAATTTCCACAGACATTAACAGGAATGACACTATCAAGGCCACATTTGAGGCTATTTGTTTCCATTGCCTCAAACAGGTTGCAGAACTGATGTTACTCATTTCTCAATAATGACATGTCTGGCTGGGTTTTCCTGTGAGTTTATAAATGTCCTCATTGATTTTTGTCTCTCCTTATACATAAGCACTTTGAAGTTTCTAGAAGGTTAATATTTCACTTTGTTCCGAGTTCCTATTTATGAACCTAATGAAGTCCAGCCATCAGAAGAATAAGTTAAAGTTTACACATGCAACTTTTATTGTTCTGGTATGACTTAGAAAATTACCTCTAGGAAGTCCGGTCACCATCATTTGCAACAGATCCTTCTTTAATACTCAAGTTGTGAGTCAGAAATAAGACAGCATTCTAGGTTCAGTATGTCCCAGAATTAACAAAGTAAAGGCAGGCAGTTATGTTTTACCACAGTATATATAAACTCCATTTTTTAAAAAAATTATGATATAAGAGATTTCTGTTGTGTTTAACCCTGAATAATTTTAGGAAAATGTATAATTATCCCCACAAAAAGAACTTTACATTTACCCCATATCTCATAGTTGTTAATCCATTATAAACTACATTGTTTCATTCTGTCTCATAACAACCTTTAAATTTAGATTTTTCTCTTTACCAGTGAAGGAGTGAGAGAGCTGAATCTTAGGGAAGGCACATGACTTGCCTTGGGTCATGTAGCTAGTAACTGGCAGGTCATGCTGTCCTTTCTGTTACACCACATTGACAAAGGAAACAGATTGGGTTTTTTTTATTTCTCGTTTTAAAGCTTCTAAACAAAGCATTATATTGGGAATTATTTCCCTCCTTAAATATCAGCATTCATTGTCTCTGTGGCCTGATTCTAAGCTTCCACTCTTGACTAATTTGTTCTTATGAATGAATACATATGGCTAAGGGAATTCTTTAAGAAGTGTTCAATCTGGAGAAAGACGCCTACCTCTGTGATTTCTAAAAGAATATCCCTGTGTGCATTTTTAGCCTTGAGCTATATGAATTTTAAAAGGGTTCAGCAATTTTGTAAAGCTCTTATACCTTCACCAAATCCCAAAGTGACAAGTGTGAGATGCCTGTCTTCCACAACAAGCATGCACCTCACTTCTTCCAATCATGATGGAACAAATGGGGATGAGAAGACACTGAAGCCATACTCACACTGCTGAACGTTAGGCAGTAAGTCCTGACCCAGTTCTCCCTCTCCTTGGCTTTGAATCACCCAGCGAACTCTGGGACTGTACAGTTATACACGAGGAGTTTTCAATTTACTGAATGTTTTTCCCCCTCTGGTAAGTCAAATGTAAAAATTAACCAGGTCACAAGGAAAGGAAGAAAGGCTAATGTTCATTGGGTGTCTATCACATGCCAGGCTCCGTGGGGTACGGCTTTTGGTTGGTTGTGCTCTCTGCCCTCCCATCAGCTCGGAGAGGGAGGAATCAGGGTGGCTGAAGTCCTATGTTCATAACCACCCTGCTGACAGGTGACTGGAACCCAAACCCCTGGCCATCCTTAGTGGAGAGCCTCTTCAGTAGCTCCCATCTATCTGAGAATGAGCTCTCAGTGTGGCCCACAGTGACCTTGTTCCTGTCACCCTGCACACACATGCACATCGGTTCACTCTCGTCTATAATACTTCCCCTCCCCAACTGCATCCTAGAGGCCACATGTGACCCATGGAGGTTTTGTGAGTCTAACCCTGGTTTTGAGCCTAGCCCCCCCCCACCCACAGCCTCCTCCAACTCATTGCAGTGCTCCTCCCCCACCTCTTACCCAGCCCCTTGTCCTCATTTGAGGAACTCCTACCTGTCATTGCAGACCAAACCCCGGCCATTCCCTCCCTGAAAAGTCTTCCCTAACCTTCCCAGGCCTTCCTTCAAGGTCCCGTCCTTGGGCTGCCACCTGTCACTTAGAGCTCTTCTTGCCCTTAGCACACTCTTCCGGGAGGGTTTGCTCATGAATTCATTCATGCTTAATTATCAATAATAAATGATAATAACAATTAACTATTTATTGAGCACCTAATCTGTGCCAAGTACTGTTCTCTGGAGATACAGGCCAACTGTGCTTAGAGCAACCAGCTCAGGATGGGCCAGAGGCAGAAGCACAGTCAGCCAACCCCTGGGTTTTTGCCTGGACTTGCCCCAACATGGAGGGAGAGCAGCCATGTGGCCAACACTTGGCGAGTGTGGCTGAGAGCAAAGCCACAGGAGGAGGCAGGACCAGGAGCAGTTCCATCCTTGGTTTTATAGGCCAACCCATTTCGCTTTGTCTTTGACCCAGCACTAACTGGTGTGGAGTTTCTGTTTCCTGTAGCCAGTGGAGCCCTAATGGGGTCCTTAAAGAAAGCAGACCACGTGCTCGGAGAAGGCCCCTCTAGAGTAGGGAGTAGTGTGGATGAACATGGATGGTGGGCTGCTGAACGGAAGACCAGGAAGGCAAGCGCAGAGGCTGCTGAAATGGGTGAGCACGAGAAGGCCTCGGAGAGCAAGCTTCAAAGTTTAGGCTGAAGTTGGAGTGGCAGGAGACTGGGGCGTGGTAGGGGATAGAAGTAGTAATAATGAGACTTCTCCATGTTGTGTTTTAAAAGCCAGTAGCCATGGGCAGGTTTTTAAATAATGACAGTGTGACCAAAGCCAATCATCCTTTTCCATTTTTTTAAACCATAAGTGTACGCTAAAGTTTATCATCATCCTCATCATCCTAACTTTGAAGGCTTAAGCTTGCTGAATTGTTTTTCACAAGTTTTACTAGGATTGGGTCTGGTTGGGAGAGAACCCAATGCACGTGCCCTGCTCCTGTGGATGAACAGAGCCCCACAGAGCTGCCCTAGCTTAAAGGGCTCATCTGTTCTCTTTTCCAAAGCCACATCCCTCAGACCCAGACCCAAGTAAGTGTTCATTAAATGAGTTAGTGTGTGCTCCTCCTTTTTCTACCTCCCACCTGCAAAGGAAAAATACAGCACATACCTTTCTTAGAAGAGCTGTGAGCTTTAAAATTATCTATGTTGAATTTGGTATTGAAATTAAAAAACTCATTAACCTGGACTTCCCAAATCCTGACCTTTAATATCTATGAAAATGTTATGCACTAATTAAAATGGTTTAAATAATATTGAAATGGAAACAGAACTTAAGAGTACAATGGTTTGTACAAGTTGATCAAAGTATACACTTAAAATGCAATAAAAAGAGGTCAGCAATCACTACTGCTGATCAATCTTCCTTAGTCTGGTGGTTCTCACATTTTAGTGTACCTGACAAATCTCCTGAAAGGCTTGTTAATATCCACATTTCCAGATCCTTCCCCACCATTGCTACTACAGTAGTTCTGGGTGGTTTTTGAAACTACGGTCAGCTAATATGATTAAGTATATATAGAAACTCTAGAACTAGGGCAAAAATAGTTGATGGTATGTAATATATAATTTTACATATGTGTATGTGTATGTTACATGTGCTTCTATGTATGTGTGTGCATATATATATATATATATATATATATATATACATTTTAGCATTCTTTATATTTACTTTCCTAGAATATAAGCCAACCGCATCATAAATGTTTATCATATAGCATGAAACTTGCCAATGGCCACTGAAGAGCTTCTCCTTGCAGAGGTGGTGTACAGGATGGCTAAGTGCAGGGTCCAGTGCCAGAGGCTGTGGGGCCCTTGATAGGCCACTTGAACTCCCTGAGTGTCAGTTGCCTCATGGGATTATAATCAGACCTATCTCCCTGGAGATTGCTGGTGACCAAGTTAATGCAGACGAATCCCCAGGACCAGTCTTGGCCCATGATGGGCACTCTGTGAGTGTGGCTGTGGCCCCTACATCCTCACCCTGACTTCGAGGGCACCCGGTGACCTACAGGTTGTAACTCACTGTGTGCACCATAGTCAGAAATGGTTTCCACCCCCTGCCCTTGCCCACACCCCCCAGCCCCGCCAGCCCTGAGGGACAGAGATCCCAGGCTGCCTTGGCCCTCTGACACCTCAGGGTGCCAGCATGGAGCCAGCTGGCCACCACCACAGGAGAAACTCCCAGCCCTTTCTGGAGCTTCCCTGGCTTTCTCCTCCTTCCTTTGTGTTCCTGGGAGGCCTCACCTGTGCCTGCTTCCCAGCAGCGCCCCCTGGGGGAATCCTGCTCTGCTGCTCTTCCCTGCTGGGTTCTCAGACACAATTGTCCTCCTCAATTCCACAGCACTTCCTGCAGCAGAAGGACATACTTAGGAGATACTTAATGCTTATTGAAAGATGCAGGGAGGGAAAGAAGGGAGGGAGGCAGGGGAAAATTTTTATCTTGCATGTTTTTTTGCCACTGTAAAAATAAAAGTTTAACAATTTCAATCTAGAGGAGTAAATGGGCCCAACACCTCTTTCATATTTTCAGTGAAGGTCAAGGTGGATGCTCTTCTCCCACACGTTACTGTTGTTCTGCCAGTCACTAGAGGGTGGGCAAAACCAGCCTGTGGAGGACCCATCGCAGAGTCCTCCCTGTTGGGGTTGGTTCAGATCTTCAGTGTGTTCAGGGGAGACTCCTCTTTCTGTGTTTAGGCTGATTTACCACTTCCGAGGAGTGTCACCAGGGAAAAGGCTCCAGAAGGGAGTGAAATTCAAGGCAGAGCTGGTAAAGGTTTTGTGCAAAGAGGAAGTTGAGGCTACTGGTTAAAAATCATTGAGTTTCAAGTACTTCTGCTCCTGCCATGCTAACCCCACCTGAGAGAAGTGATCATTGGGGACAACCAAACTGCACCAACTTCAGCTCTAGTTCCTCATCTCCAAAGTGGAGAGTGACTTTCTTGAGCGGGAGCATTCTAGCTCAGAGAAGGTGAGCTGACAATTAAGAATGGCTATTGGAGCAGAAAGCAGAAGGAGCAGGACTCATCCATGTATGTGCATTGAGCACACGTGGAAGTACATGTGAAGAAAGCTACATGCCTGTGAGCCTAAATCCCTTGGAGGTGCTGACCCATTGTTTGTAGGAAACCTCTCACCCTTGCCATGTCCACGCAAAAAAGAAAAAAAGAAAGATATTGAAACATCAGTGTTCTGGTCTTTGTCTCAGAGGGAAAGAGCTGAGGGACATAGGAAAGCAGGCAGAACTATCAACTAAAATGTCACCAAATACCAAAGCTTCAGTCACAGGTTTGGTGACTATAAACAGGGAAACTACCAAATATAGGTCTGTGTTTTTATGTCACATAGGAACATAAAATTTCCTAGCATCATGGCAAAGCATGTAACATTGTCTTTTGCAATATAGTTTTGTCCAAATCAACAAGTATTAAAGGTCAGAGTTCATATAATATTTGTGTTCGTTTCCCAAGTGACAGATTTTTAAGTGACATTCTTGTGGGGGGTCATATTCGTCAGTTTTATTTTAAGTGTGATTTTATTATTTCTTTGTTATGAGAATAACATGAGGGTTTGGGGTGGAACATTGCCATAAGAGCTGGGCTGAGAGTCACACCATCCAGGTTCCACCATACCTTCTGTCTTAGGGAACTGGGGTGCATCATTTGACCTCTCTCAGCCTGAGCAGCCCCTTGAGTGACACTATAGATGTAAAAAGCACCCATGACTGCAGCAGCTGGCCCCTACCTGGTGTGCAACACTTTCTAGCCATTAGTTGACTACTTGTATACTAGAAGTAGAAGACAGTTTCTAGAATCTTAGTAGATATAAAATCTCCAATTGACTCTGCCATTTCTTATATGGTTAAGGTCTAATTTTAAAAGTTATTTCCACATGTAATAGACAGCCCCTCTCTGGCTCTTGCTATAATGTGACTGACTCTTCACTGCTGGAAAAGAAGCCTCAAGCCAAGATCCCCCCCCCCCCCCCGCTCCATACCTCCATGGATTTAAAAACACATTCCAAGAAAAGCAGCAGGACACTCCACATCATTGCTTATGTCTTCAAAAAGGAATATTCGCTTAGAAAAGTAAAAACAAATCCGTGAGTTTTTTGCTTGATATGCACAAGCCCTTTGAAATGTGTAGCCTTTCCAGGAGTTGTCTAGGCCCTCACCTGTGGTCCAGGAAATGTGCATTTCACAAAGCTCCAGACCTTTTCAGGTCTTCTCAGTGGGCTAGCACATACCTGCAGTCTCCAAGAGGGGCTGGAGTTTGAGAGATTCCTGCCTTTATCTTTCCTTGGAACCTTTTCTGTGTCAAGCATCACTTGAAACTCATATTCTGAAGAAGTGGGACAAAAGCAAATGAAAAATAAAGTAAAGGTTTCTACATGGAAGGGTCCATTTATTTAGTTATTTAACTAACATAGTTTTATGGTTCCTTTTCCCATATTTGCCTTGGTGCTTCTGCTACCACCTTGAGGCTGCTCTAGGCCACATTCTTGACTTTGGCCATACACCACTTTAGCTATTCAAGTAGTATATGAATGTTACAGAAAAGATCTTTGCTACTGAAATGGGGGTACCAAGGGAATGCCTTAAGTTCCCAGAGTCATAGAATGTCAGCACCCTGCATGGAAGGGGGCAGGAAAATACACTGTCATTTGCTTCATGCTTGTTATTTACCAACCCATGATGGCTATGCTGTGTGAAGTTATCTCACTTGATAATCAGTGGGCATCGTGACATGCTGCCCACCAGCTGCTTTGTCCAAAGCTGACATCCAGTGGCTGGGATATAAAGAACAGTACCAAAACTCAGTTCCTTTGCCCTAAATCAGGACAACTTTGCAGGGTCAGTCCTGCCTCCACAGGGGCCAGCTGAGGCTCTTTGGAATCTGCCTCGCTATCTTATCCTACCCATTTTTTTGCTTCCAGCACCTTCTGTGGGCCTGGGAGTCTGCTTCTCAGAAAACCTAGCCTGCCACAATCCTGTGAGGAGTATGAAATCCCAGGCTAAAACTGGAAGTGGAAAGTAGCCACTCTACTTTCTTTTTAATTGAATTTCTTTCTCAGATTTCACTCTGACTAATAGTTGTATCTCTGTCAATTCTGGGGAAATCCAGTTAATTCAGGGATTTCCCCTCCCTTCTTTTATCTCCTTTCTGTGGAACCTCAAGTGTTGTCAGATCTCAGTGCCAGCATCCATTCAGACACTGTACCTGTATGTTCTTGGGTTTGTGGTCCAGGTCCCATCTGCAGCTGGATCTTCTGGGCTGAACTGCTAGGTCTCTCAAGTGCCACAGCCTTGCCTGCATGGGAAGGGCCTTTCTGCTGCTTCCCACTGGTGCCCCCCGTGTTTCAGCCATCTTTTTTTGTCATTGCCACTGAAAGACATGACAAGAATAACGTATAGTAGGAAAAGTTTATTTTGGCTCACAGATTCAGAGGGTCAGTCTATGGTCAGCCAACTCCATAGCTTTGGGCCCAAGATGAGGCAGAACATCATGGTGTGAGGGTGTGACAGAAGAAAGTAGCTCGGGACATGGCAACCCCCAAGCAGAAATAGAACTCTGCTCACTAGGGACAAAATAGAAACCCCAGAGATACACTCTATCAGCCTATAGTTACTGTTCAGTTAATCTGTATCAGTGGATTAATCCACTGATTAGGTAACGACTCTCATAATCGAATCATTGAACCTCTGAAAACTCTTGCAGGGTCCCACACATGATCTTTTGGGGGATATCTCAGATCTAAATCGTAACAATTAGGCTATTTGGGGACTGTGTGAAGCTATCTAACTTGCCACTTTGAAAATTATATTTATTGTACAAAAACCCACCATATAATCATAGTTATAGTTCTATTGATCAGCACTGAAAATTCTGCTCAAAATAAGCAATTTGGATTTGTATAGAATTTCCTGAAGAGATCATTTTTTTGCATCCCTGAGTGAGAAAAAAAAAGCCATCATACATGTTCTGATTCTGCAGAAATAGGTTTGAATTAATTCCATGCGATTTCACACATTGCTTTAACACATGTTTATGGATCAACTTCCATTTGACAGTATTTGTTTAAAATTGTTATGCTGTGGATCTGAAGTGTCTCCCCAAAGCTCCTGTGTTAATGCAGGAATGTTCATGGGTGAAATGATTGCACTGTGAGAGCTCTAACTGAATCAGTTCATCCTAGTTTGAATGGACTGGGCGGTAACTGTAGGCAGTTACCTACCTGGCTGAAGGAGGTGAGTCACTGAAGGCATGTCCTGGAAGGGTGCATCTTTCCTGTGGCCCCTTCCCTGTGACACACCTGCATCCTAGTTGCCACAGAGTGAGAAGATTTCCTCTGCCACACTGTACAGCCAGGATGCCCTGCTTCACCATGACTCCAGAGCCATGGAGTCAGCCTTCTGTGGACTGAAACCTCTGAAACTATCAGCCCCCAAGTAAACTTCCCTTACTCTAAGTTGCTCTTGTCAGGTGCTTTTGTCACAGTGGTGAAAAAAAAAATCTATCTCCCTCTGTAGCATCTTCTTGATAGGAGTGTGGCACCTATACAACTCGAACATCTTCAGCAGTCATTTCAATCTCAAAGATCCACCAATACTTCATAGTTTTGTGAGACCACACATTCAGTGATCCTCCCCAGGGGACATCAACATTACCCCAGGGGACATCAACATTACCCCAGGGGTTGATGTCTTAACCGATGACTGAAAGTAGTCAGCAACGTAAACTTTCTCTACAAATTGGAATCTACAGGCCACATCTGGCTGACAGGCATGTTTTGACTAATGTATACATTTTTAAAAAAATAGTTTCAATTTTGGAGATTTTACAAACTTGGATTTCTAGCTCTTAAAAACAAAACATCTCTGGTTGTCCAAACCTCACATAGCAACAGATATACTGAGAATGAACCTCCCACCCCTGCCTGCAGGTGGGGCAGATGCTTTATAACTCAACACAGTTTGCTAACCCAGCAGCTTTCCTCATCTACTTTGCCCACCGGGTCGCCGCTGGAGGCCTGTTCCCGGAGGATTTTACCTTTATGTTAACCAAGTCTGGCAAACCCAAATCCCAGGCTTATTATATTGGCTCCACATAATATTTTATTTACCCCATCATTCGTTGGCATGGTTTCCCTCAGCACTGAGAGGTTTGGTAATGATCACAGGAGACTCCTCACTCTTGATTGTGATGTGGTGCACTGAATCACACCCTTTACAATGTTCTACATGGCAGCCATTCATGTTGTTCATGAGATTTTGTTTCTGCAATGATAGCATTATGATCTCGCCTATTTGTGGTGTTAAATGACCCTTCTGACTAGTAAGTATAACCAGGAATGATGTGGTATCATTTCCAGACCAGGGCACTATCCACCTCACCAAGGCCCTCCTTGAAGAGAAGGGGCCTCTTCTCTTCCTGCTGTAGCAACTGATGGAGATGGTGGCCGCTGCCAGTTGGGTCCCAGGAGGAGGAAGCCTGGAGCAAAGCCTCCAGCTAACCACCACAGGGCATGTAGCATGAGTGAGGATTACCTTTGTTGATACAAGTCACTAAGTATATTCAGATACTGTAGCACACCCTGGTAGCTACATTGAGTGTTTCAGCCCATAAATGGGTCTTCTTTAAGAGTCCCAGGAACATTCTTCTCAGATATTGTTCTTCACTTATCTTATGGGTCCTGAGGACTCCCAGACTCACTGACAGAAGTGTAGGACCTTGTGATATTGAGTGGATGGTCTGTCTTTTCTCCTAGCTTAATACAATATTTTCTGCTTCTTATCTTACTGTACACAGACTATTTTTTAAAAAAGAACAGTATTTCAAATTAAATAAATGAAAACATTGGTATAGTTTACTTTCAAACACGTGTACATGTCTCCCTTGAAATAAATTAGTTTGTACTGATATAAAAAATAAATAAATAAATAAAAATCCCAAGAATCTGCAGGATGCATTTTTCAAGATCTGGACTTGAGTATGGTGGTTAGCTTTTGGAACTTTCTAGTGCATGTATTACAGAGTGGATTATGAGAGAGGTTAATGGATTATAGGACTTCGAATTTTTTAAGTAAAAAAAAAATGTTGCCTTTAAGTAAATTTTTTTTTTTTTACTTTTTCTGTGGCTTATAATAATAAACTCTTGCGGATTTCTAGCCTAAGGCTGTTAGTGATTAAGGAAATATGTGGTTTGGGTTTCCTCTATTTATTTCATTTTAATAATATACGGGAAATTACTGCCATTAGTTACCAGGAATAGGTAAATAGGAGCAAAGGCATTCTTGCTTAGACAAGTGCCCTGGGACAGATACTGTCTCTCTGGACTCCCCTTGGATTCGGGAACCAAGACTACGTACATCCTGTGGCAATGTCTTTCTCTAAAGCACTAGGTCTTTAATGAGGACCCTGGGAATTCTGAGACCATTTCTTACCATTTCCACACAAACCTCCCTTTTCCAGCCGTGTAACTGAATTTTTTTCATATTCTTTCACTAAAACCATATACCAGGTGGAATACAGAAGCACATATAAGAACCTGTTTTCTATAAGTTAGATATAAAGAGATTTCCAAAAATGTAAAACAAAGCCACTTTGTAACTTTTGCTTGTTTGGGCAAACATGGTTGATTTTCATAAAAATATACTACTTGTATTAGCGTATAGGGCTTATTATATTTTATTGTTTAAGGAATTAATATTCTAAAATTTTCTTTAAAAGTAGCAATAGATTTAATATGAAGAAACAAAAGTTTGGGAGGGTTACTAAATAAAGAGCATAAAGAGGCTCTGGGCCCCAGCCAGCAAAAGAGTCTGGAAGATCATGTCAGAGAGGTTTCCAAGGGCCAGCCTTGGAAGTATCGTATGATTTCCACTCATATTTCATTAGCTGGAACTTGTGCACATGGCCACACCAAGCTTAGGGGAGGTGGGGAATATAACTGGTGATTGCTCAAGAGAAAATGGAAATTGGTGTGGAATCCATTTCACAGTCTTTACCAGAGGTGACTGTTGTTGGGGTTTCCTGACTCTTTCCTTTAGTATAGCTCATGTGTCTTGCTTAGCAATAATATTTGGCTAAACATACCCAGACAACTTAAAAAAAATTCAGAATTATAACATGAACCCACTTCTTGCCTCAGCAGTTTAAGGGTTGCAGAGACTTATCTGCAATGGCTATGCATGTAGCCCAAGAAGTAAAAGAGGAGCTGCCCACCTTTTCAGAATCAGATGATTTAACAGTAGCAGTGAAACGTTCTGTACACATTTCTGATCCCCTTTGAAACTGACAGAGATGGCTGGAGCTAAACTCAGAGACATTTCTGTTTTGTCTTATTTAATTGTTTTGTTTTGTCTGGTTTTACTTTGGTTTTAGTTTGGCTTGGACATACCACCAGATAAAATCTGCTTTATAAGTTGAGAAATTGACGATCTTTGCAAGCTACATCGCTGGTCACCACCTTTCACTTGTAGGATAAAACACAAGTCACACAAACACACATGCAGACACTAGTACCTCGGGGTTCATTTGCCTTGAGTGTGTGTGTTATTTTGATAGTGCTAAGGCATTGGCAGCAAGACTTGGGTGGGTATTAGTGTAGACTCAGACAAAATTACATAAGATGAAAATTTTATTTTTAAATTTGTTGAGACTAGATAAATTTCAGATGTTTATATTGCTTATAAATTTTTATCTAACAGTATGATATGCTTTTCTGCTTTACATGGCTTTATTACATAGGAAGAACCCTTGCATCATTAACATGTTGTGTAAAGATTCATAGCTGTGTGTTTGTTTTCATGTATTGGTGTTATAATTGATTGAAGGTCTAAGATGTGGGTTAAAGAATGTAGTACACTGATCCTAGGAGAAAGTAAATCCATTTTAGAATTCTCACCTTTCTGGAAGATGCTTTCTCTGTGCTTTAAAAGAAGCAAGCTTTGCATAGGATACAGTTATATATTCTCTTATTGTTTCAAGATAGCAATTTTTTGTTGAGTAGCAGAGTCCAGCTAAGATTCAATCCTAGGACTTTGTTTCCTTAACAGAAAGACCAAGATGGGTGGCATTATAGTTTGGATCTGGAATGTCCTCCAAAGGCCAATGCAGCAATACTCAGAGGTGGGGCTTTGGGATAGTGATTGGATAATGAGAGCTCTAACCTCATTGGTGATTCATCCTTTTATGAATTCACAATTTGAAGGCATTATAAGAAGATGATGGAAACCGTAGGAGGTTGCATCTAGTTGGAGGAAATGGTCACTGGTATCACACCCCAGAAGGGTGTATCTTGTCCCTGGCCTGTTCGTTCCTCAAGTTCTCTCTCTTCTTCCTGGCCACTGAGTGATGAGCACCTTTGCTCTGCACACCCTTCTACTGTGATGTTCTTCCCCCCACAGACCCAGAAACAGTGGAGCCAGCCAACCATGGACTGAAACCTCTGAGACCAGCAGCCCAAATCAATCTTTCCTCCTTTGAGTTGTTTTTCTCAGTTGTTTTGTCACAGTGGTTAAAAGCTGACTAACACAGGTGGCTTTAGGGAGCGTTGGAGCCAATGGCTTGATCAGGGACCCAGACTCTTTTCATTGCCCTCTGCCAGCTTTACCATAAGGCCTGTCCCTTGACTCAAAGAGAAGAGGGAAAGAGGAAGGGCTGGGGTCTGAAATAATTTTAAAATGAAATTTCACAATCTCACACTTTTACCAGGCCAATAGTCATGAAGTGGGACTGCCAACTTTTGTTTGGGGCCAACTTAGCAATTCCCAGCTTCCTCCAGGGCCTCTTTCCCTCAGCTCCTGCTCGCCCAGCTGCTTCCTTCTCAACCCTCCTTTCAAGTTCCTTAACCATCTAAGTGATTCTGACAGCCTGAATTTCAACAACTCCTAGACTGCCCTATTGCTGTTCACCCCATTGCTGGTCCACAGGCAATGCTTTGTATTTTGGCCCTTCTTCTTCTCTGATGGAAACTTCTCATCCCATCCCACCGGCTCACAGCCATAGTACCTCACCCTGAAATTGCTCAGACTGTGTCAACATCGGTCTAACACCCCTCCATTTTTCTGCAGGATTTGGGGGTTTGGGGGCTCCCACTGAGCTGATCAAAAGAATGTCCTCATGAGCCCTTTTCCAATGTTTGTAATCTTCTCTGTTCTAATCCTGAGGGCGCAATTTGGGGTATAAGAGCTGTGAACTGGTTTTCCCTGGTTCCTTTGACTCTGCTGTGAGCTTATGGGAAATTCCACATCTATTCCTAAGCAGAAGCCCTCAGTTGACCCAGATGCATGAACTGTATGTTTTGCTAAATACTGTGGTGTCCCAAAAGGCACTTGGAGTTCCATAGGGCTGCAAAGTCCCTCACCAAATGGCCCTAACCCTGTAAATCCTCTCATCTAGTGTCCTTTGCTGTTCTCTTCCTGCTCCCATCACCGTACACACCTCACCAATTCATTGCCTCTAGTTCCCTGGTCAGGGCGATGCAGAAAGAAGTGAAATTTTTTTTTAAGTTGGCCAATTAAAATATCCTAACTCAGAAATCTGCATTTTACTTCCTTATTCAGTCATAAGTACCATATACCTTATCCCTTAGGGAGTGTCACCTCCTGCTTTTTCCTTTGTGCTCTGAATGGATGAAATTGCTTGAACTTAGAGATATAATCATATGATACTTTACCCAAAATGCAAACAGATCAGCAAGAATTTCACTAATCTCCTTGTATATTTAAACATAGGGTGGTGAAATCATCCTGCTCCTTAACTGGGGAGTCCACCCAACGGAGTGGAGGAGCTATTTGTGTGAGTGTTGGTTATATGTATGTACCAGAAGGAACCAACATTATTAGTAAATACATATGAGATTAGGATACATTGAAGTATACCTGTCAATCAACCAGACATATAATTCTTAAATATTTTTAAATGAAGAACAGAAGACAAAAAAACATGAAATCATTTTATGATAGTCCCTGGAATAATTCGGATTTGCTATGCACCATGGGTAATCCTGGTTTATCTCCTGTTGTTGTTGTTGTTTTGTTCATAGTTGGGTATTTTCAGCAGCTATCCTTGGCCTTTTGCAATATAATCATGTTTTTCTCTTGAGCTATAATTTGGCCGCTACAACCAGAAAAAGGTTTATGTGGAATCAGAGCTGACAAGTGGGAGGCTGTAGCTCTGACATTCCTCTGTTGGCTGACAGCTCTGTAACTCTGAGTGTATAAAAGGCATTCCAGAAAATAGTTACCAGAAAGAATTGCAACCCTTGTGCAGATATAGTTTTTCCATCAGAGGAATCAGCTCTTACTGGCAGCCATGCTTTATTTAGGGCTGTTTCTTCTTTTCACTATTTAAGTCAGCAAATATTTATTATGTAGCTATAAAACTGTATGCATAGTTTGCTGTGTGCTGTGGGGGTGGACTTTTTTTTTTAAAGTACACTTGGCAAGAAGTGATATGTACACAAAGAAGTACCCAGGGTCGTAGTTACCTTATGGTCTATTGTGATATGGTCTAGAAACCCAAGAAGGGTCTGTGGGGTGCCAAAGAAAGTCTTGCGAATAAAATGAGATTTGAAAGATGTGTAGCGTTGGAAAAGACGGGGCTAAAGGGAGTTGCAGGAACTGAAGTCACGGTGGAGGTGGGAAGTACCCGGCTGTTGACATTGTCCTGACTGTACATGATCATTCATATTGAAGTGACTATTTACTGTATACAGACTTTTCAAGGGAAAGTGAGATATAATTTACAGGATGGAACAGGAAGTGTCCTGGACTAACCTGGAGGTAGAGTTGCCTAATTTAGAAGGAGCCTTGCCGCTCTACCAAACAAACCAAAAAGAGACCACATCAACTCAAAGAAGAGAAAGGGGCGGAGGGCCTGAGTGTGCAGCTACTTTGGCTCATTATTGAGAAATTCCTCTCTTATCCACCTTTTCTCTTTTTTTTCAAATCCGTGCTCATTTTCTTGGTAAAATGAAAGATTCAGTAGCTAGAGCTTTGTATCTGAAAAACCCATCTACGTGCAATTTCATCTACCCCTTGAAGTGACTTCCTGCTCTGCCTCGTGTCACCCAGCTAAATGCTAATAATGGTGTTCCAGTTATCTTGGGTCAGCATCTCAGGGTTAGTGTCTACAACCTACTTCCTCTGCCCTGGGAAACACAAAGGCCCTGTTATGGCGGCTGAGGCTAAGGCCACCATTACAAGTGCCCCAAACGGGGTGGCTTAGAACAATAGAAATGCCTTGCTCTCAGTTCTAGAGGCTGGAAGGCTGGAATCAAGGTGTTTTAAAGGCCATGCTCTGCCTGAGGCTCTAGGGGTGAATCATTCCTTGCCTCTTCCTAGTTCCTAGGAATTCTGCCCTTTGCCCCCATTGACATATGTTGCTATTCTCCTGTGTGTCTCCATGTCCAAATTTCTTCCTTCTTATGAGCAAACAAGTCATTGTGTTAGGGACCTCCCTGATCCAGTACCATCTCATCTTAAATTGATTGCATTTTTATTTCCAAATAAGGTCACAATCATAGACATTGGAGATCCAATGTGTATTTTTTTTTTGTGGGTGCAAAATTCAGGCTACAATAAGCCCCAAGACAAAGTCCTTGCCTTCAAGAAACTTTCCATTTACAGTATTTGGAAAATATAAAAACAGACCCTAAAGAAAGAATAAACAATAGATCATAGTAAATATATCCTTCCGTGGTCCATCTGTCTGTCAATTTTTTAAAAAGGGACCAAAGGAGAGAAATCAAAATGAATGCTCTAGGAGAGGAAAGAGATTTCCAAAGAATGGTCTGGGGACCGACAGCACCCCCATTGCCTGGGAACCTGTTGGGAATGCAGATGCTTGGACCCCACTTCAGACCTACTGAGTCAGATACTTGGGGTAGTGCTCAGCGACTAATATTTCCAAAATTCCTCCCTGATGCAGGCTAAAAGTTAAAAATCACTAGTTCCAAAATTCAAAAGGTACTTTCCTCACTCTGGAATGGGAAAGACTTCCAGCAGCACCCAAGGATGTCAATAAGCTGAGAGAACATTCATGCTACTTCTGTATATCCTAAATACAGCCTTTTTTTTTTTTCATGATCCCACCATGGTGAGGGTTGGCAGCTGGCTTGATTAATTCTAGGATAGAGTTCAGCAGTTCAGGATAGTAAATAAGGTAAGGAATGAAGTGGTCTTCTCTCACTAGTTCTACTTGCTCTCAATAGGTAGCATCTATACTGCAAAAATAAATAGTGTGCCTGTCCAGCTCTGGAATAAGTCCTGAGTTGGACACCACAGGATACTTGGGAGGGACCTGAACCTTCATAACTCCACTGGTCCTGGTTGTGTCCTGAAAGGACAGATTCTGATTAGGCGGGTCTGAGATCTAAGATCTGCATCTCTAGCTCCCCTGGATGCTAGGTTGCTGACCCAGAGACTGCACTTTAAACAGTGAAACCAGGCAGCATGTCACAAAACCCCAGTATTCATCCACACTTTTTTTAAAAAATGGGTAAATTAGCTTTCATATGCCTGTACTTATATTTGAATATTTTGTTGCCATGTTGAGTATGATACTTGAATATGGAACATTTGAATATTATGTTAAAAGGTGTTAAGTTCTAACCACGTAGCAAACACTGGTGAAGGTAGAGTTTTGACATCAGAGTGTCACAGTGTCCCCCACTTTGCTCTGTGAAAGGCACCCTGAACCTGGGGTAAGAGGCAGTCCTGTTTTAGACATATGATAGTATTTGGTCTCAAATACCGTCCCAAGAGATGTGCCTAGAAACACCTCCAAAAAAGTTCTGAATTCTCCAGAAAGGAGTTCTAAAGCACATTTGTCCCCCAAATTATTGAACAGTTATACCCATACAAACCAACAAACTTCTAAGGCTTCTGACTCTTATCAGTGGGCAGAGGTGGGGGGTATTTGAATATTTCATTTCCGGTCTGACACACAATGAAATAAGCTCCTATGTATTCAACTTTTAAAATGCATTCCCAGGGCTTCACACTTTTTATCTCAAATAATTACAACTGTTTTTTTAAAAAAACTAAACTTTGATTTCAGGTATTTGCCTTTCATAATAACTTGCAATAAATATAATGAAATTTACTCTTTAATCCTATTGTGACATATTATTATATGCTCATTGAATCATAAGTAGAAGATACAGGTAATCAAAAAAGATAATAAAGGTTTTTATGATTTACCCCACAGCTAGGATTTCCTTCCAATGTCTACATATATGTAAGCATATATGTAAACATATTTAAACTAAATTTTAAGTATTTTTAGTGCCTTCTGTTTTTCCAAAAAAATCTAAATTCTATATCTTTATTGTAAGCAAATTAGAAAATTTAGTTTTAAAAAAATATTTGTTAATCATTCATAACCTGGCGTTGTAGAGATATCCATGGGGTGTATCTACCCAGCATTTAAGACATTTAAACCCCATAACAGACCCCCATGGCTTCTTTCTACTAAGGCCCTTAGCATAATTTCTCTCCTGATTGGGTAAACTTTGTTTATGGAAAAATAAACTTTCATAAATCATTTATAAAAGATGCCCTCAGGGCATCTTCAGAAAAATAATGGGGTAAAATGAAAAGCTACCTTATTCAGTGAGAAAGCCAAGACCCTGAAGACCAAGGTGTCTAACATGCCATCATGAGCAGATGGCTAGGTGGAGCTATGACCAAGCTGCCTCTCCGTATGCCTGAGTCCTCAGGAGAATTGCAGCTCACACAGATTTTAGAGTGGATGGTGTGGGGAATGAAGGAGTAACACTGATGTCTGACACTCATAATTCTTGAAAGGCTGAGTCACAGAGCAGGGTGCAATTCTAGCAAAGGGAAGCAGATCCCCTGTAAATGTGTCCCACACCGGCCCCGGTGCTCAGAAGTACCCGAGAGCCATCCAGGTGTCTTACTCATTGAAATCAATACTCTCCAGATTCAGGACACTCATGATTTTACTTAAACTGAACAATTAACCCTCCCTTGTCATTATCTGAGGACTCAAAGACTGCTTTTTCTCTCTTAGCAATTTATTATGAACATTTTTCTAGACCACCAAATAATATTTAAAATTGCCATTTTTGATGGCTGCATAGCAATCCGTTGGATGAATGACCTATAATTAACTGTTCCCTGTGGTTAAATGTTTATGCTCATTCATTTTTTTCCATATTATAAACAATATTTTTCATATTGAAAACAGCTCAGCAAATGAGCATTCTTGTAGATGAATTTTTAAAAACATGTTAAAGTATTTCTTCAGGTTAAATTTCAGGTACCTAGTTTATCTTGTTGCAACCACATTAAGATGGATAGCAAATATAACTATTTTCTTTACACTGTTTTGAAAGCCTCTTTCCTCTCTTCTTATGCTACCCAAATTATGCAGTCTGTCCTGTTTTTTTTTTGGGGGGGGGGGTTGTTTTTATTTTTTGGGAAATATACCTTCATCTTTTGCATCTCCCCTTGGAATATCATCTTAGATGCCTGTTACTGGTTTTCTCTGCCTGGAGTCTTCTTCCCCATAAGTTTCCTATTCCTGTTCATTCTTGTCCTTCAGTTCTGGGCTCCAGTGTCACCTTTAAGAAGCTCTTTCCCAGTGGACATTCACTCAGGCCTCTTTACTCACATCTCCTAAGTGACTCTTTACCATGTGACACCATCTTCTTCAGTGCTTGGCTTCTCGTTTATCTCCTGCTTCTGCTCAGTAAAGGGACATTCCCTAATGTCTGGAATTGTGCCTGGGACGTACTTAGAAGTATTTCTTAATTGAGTAAATGACTTAAGTATAATGTAAATAAATTAACCACTGCTGATGTGGAATTAAAGTCACACTAATAGTAACTCACATTTGTTTAGCACTTTATAAAGTGTATTCATTGTCTCATTTGGTTCTCACCAACTCTGGGGGGATGGATTTTATTTATCGTCTTCATTTTACAGGTGAGGAAACTGAGGCTCAGAGAGGTTAATTAACCTTTTCAAGTTCTACCTATAAATGGAAGGAGCTAGAACTTGAACCAGACTTGAAGTCTGACTTTAAGCCACATGTTGGTGACATACTATAATGAAATTGCCATCTTTTAAAGAAAGCAAATGTTTAGGAATTTAAATCTTTTCTAAAAATTTAATGCAACTTCAAATTCTGAAAAGAGCAACATTACTTATTGTAACCTAGTCTAATAAGGTTTATTTCTTTTCTTGGTTACACCATAACATGGTGGTTTGTCTGCATTAAGTGTGCTCCTTTGTTACTACAATGTGATACATACCTAAAACCACAATCAGAAACAAATATTCATATGATAAAAAGTATCTGCACAATTCGACCTTTATCCAGTGGCAAAAAGCAAAGGTAAAAGTAAAATCAATGAAAACAGTAAATAGTGTATTTCAGAGGGCTCAAATGAACACAAGATTATCATCACTGTAAGGAGGAGAAAAGGAGCTGGAGGAAATATGCCATGCAAAGACCACTCAGCTGCCTCCCAGGTGAATCATCTCCAAACCCATCTTCAAAACCAAGAGAAAGTCCACACAACTTCGGCCACTTGATTTTTGACTAGAGTGCCAAAAGCATTCCATGAGAACAGAATGCTCTCGACAAATGGTTCTGGGACACCTGGATGCACTCACACAGAAGAATGAAGTTGAACTGCTTCACACCGTGTACAAAAAGGAATTTTAAAAAGATCAGCAACCTAAATAGGAGCTGAAACCTTAGAGGGAAACTTTTCTTAGAAGAAATGAACATAAACTTTTATTACCTTGCATCTGGCAGCAGATTCATAGATAGGACTTGAACAACAAAGAGAAAAACAGATAAATCTGACTTTCTCGGAATTCTGAAATTTTGCATATCAAAACACATCATCCATAAAGTAAAAGGAGAGTCTGCAGAATAGAAGCAAATGCTTGCAAATCATATCCCTGATAAGAGTCTCATATTCAGAATATATAAAGCATTCTGGCAATTTAACAAAAAACAAACAAATCAATTTTAAAAAATGGATAAGGGACCTGAAAAGATATTTCTCCAAAGAAAATAAACAAATAGCCAATAAGCCCAGGAAAAGAAGCCCAACACCATTCATTATTAAGGAGATACAATCAAAATCAAAATATAACCTCACACAATTTGGATGACTATAATTTTTTTAAAAGAATAATAAATGTAAATGAAGATGTAGAAATTAGAACTCTCATACATTACTCATGGAATTGTAAAATGGTACAACCTTTGTGGAAAACAGTTTAGTAGTGCCTTAAAAAAAATTAAATAGAATTACCCTATGACCCAGCAATTCTACATATAAGTATATACCCTAAAGAATTGAAGACAGATATTCAAATAATCACTGATACACAAATGTTCATAAGAGGACAATTCACAGTAGCCAAATGTAGGAAGTAACCCAAATGTCCATCAATAGATGAATTTATAAACAAATTATAGTATATAATATACACACAATGGAATATTGTTCAACCATGAAAAGGAATGAAATTCTGATCACACTACAACATGATGACTCTTGAAAAATTGTATACTTTAAAATTGTTAAATTTTATGTTATGTGTATTTCACCTCAATTGCAATTTTTTAAGGGGGCTCTGGGGATTGAACTCAGAGGCACTCAACCACCATCAAAACCCCAGCCCTGTTTTTGTATTTTATTCAGAGACAGGGTCTCACTGAGTTGCTTAGCGCCTCGCCATTGCTGAGGTTGGCTTTGATCCTCCTGCCTCACTCTCCCAATTTTTTTTTTTTTTGAAAGGAAAGAAAAATCTCAGAAGCAAAAGCAGGGGCATTACATGTAACTCCCACTGAGTCCAATTTTCATAACTTTCATGAGCACATCTCAAGTTACAATTACTTATAAAGTTATATTGGTATGTGTCGGAGGGAGGGTGGGTATGTACCAGCCAAATAGGATTATGCTGTTCTGTGCTGGGTTGATTACAACCAGATCTGTATACTATGGATACCATGTGTTTATTACAAAGGAGACTTGTCTCTGTTTAGCTATCCCTGCTTAGCAACATTTGAATGGCTCTTTCAGTTCCAACCTGTATATCAAAGAATAGTTGATAACTGAGCCATCCCACTGAGGGTTCAAAGGATTTATCTCCAATGCCCCACCACCCACAGCCAGTTCTTGCTGTGTACACAGCCTGGCCCTGTGGGTTTCTGCTGTTGAACTGTTTCATTTTTCCCAATGTAAGAGTGGCAGATGCATGTATTGTGTCTTTGTTCATCTGTAAATTTATCTTGGGCATGTATCCATACACATTCTCTTAGTTACTCCTAGAGTAAGCAGTGATATCACTGATAGTACATACATACCAAGTCATTTTAAAATAGCAATATAGTCTTTCAGCAATTAGGACCTAAATGCTTCACTACCTAAGTTTTTTCCCATTTTATTCCAGTTCTTATGATTCTCTCCAATGAATCCCCTGTTGCTTTCAATTTTTACTGAATTGCTAACTAAAATAAAGCTGAATGAAGTAGAGATTGTCTTGGCCATTTTGATGTATAAATTGAGAAGTACTGAAGTGGGAAATGATAAACATACATACACATATATATTTATAGGCATATACATATGCATACATGTATGTTAACAATGTGCAGCTGTATCCAACCCATGAAGTACATGTGAAAAATAGATCTTTATTGTCATGTAAGTCACCACAACAAAGTCAATCCTCTGTTGGTTCTGCATCAGGAGATCCAACCAAAGTGGATGTAAAGTATCAAATTGCATCTGTCCTGAATGTAGGCAGTCTTTCTTTTCTTGCCACTAAACAATATATTATAGCAACTATTTGCAAATCTTTTGCATTGTACTAGAGAGAGAAGCAACTGAGAGTGGATTTAAAGTGCTCGAGAGAATGTGACTAACTTATATGAAAATGCTGGGTGGGCCATTTGACATGGGGACTCAAGCATCCTAGGATTTGGGTGGGGAATCCTGGAATCAACCCCTTCTGAATTCTGGGGTTCCACTGTCAGGATAGGTGCTGTTCCTCTGTAATGACAATCTGAAAGCCTCAGTGCCTTAGAAGACAACAAAGATTTCTTTCTCACATGTGCTTCCTGGGGTGGCTATAGCTCTACTTCATAATGTCATCACTATCTCAAGACCCATGCTGAAGGAACAGTCCTTATCTGCAGTATGCTGGCCTTGGGAAGCAGGGAGGGAAGAGATAGGAAAGCCACACAAAGGCTCTCACAGCTCCATCTCAGTAGGGGCCATTGTCACTTCCATTCATATTTGATTGGTCAAAGCAAGTCATATCCATGTGAACAAATACCCTGCCTTGATGAGGGGCAGGAATCCTTAGTTCTCAGATAAGGTTTTGCTTCAGTGAAGATGCACACACATGGGCTTTGTTTCAGAAGCAACTTTTTAAGCTTCCAGTATTTAAAATTGTGAAAGAAAACTGTCACCATTATGCATTTTATTTGATGCTGCAGGGAAAAGTAATACGGTTTGTGAAACTTGATTTCTTATTTTAAACAAGTAGATTAACTGTAAATAGTTGAAGCCTATATACTTATGCATTTTGTAATGTCAGTTCAGAAAAAAGGCTTATTTCAGTCTTCTGTAGATAACATTGGTAAATTCTATTAGCTGCTTGTTTCAGTTACCAACGGCAATATTATAAATTATCCCAAAAATGTAATGCCTTAAAATACCAAGAAACATTTACTTATTGATGATTCTGCCTGTTGGTCAGGACTTTGGAAAGATGGCTTGCCTCTAGCCTCTGTTCCACATGACTGTCTGGGGCAGTTCCACTGGGTCTGGGAATCAGCAGTGACTTTGCTCACATAATTGGCATCTGAGCTGTTGTGGTTGGGATGGCTGGGGACTGGCTGGGCCCCTCTTCCTAATCCCCCAGGGTCTTGCGCTTTCTCTGTCTCTATCTAACTTCTCTTTCCAGCAAAGTAGTTCAGTTTCTCTACAAAGTGGCTCAGGTCCTCTGAAGGCCTACAGCATCCCTTCTGCCATATCCTATTGGCCAATGCCCAAAGCTAGTCACAGGATCAGCCCAGATTCAAAGGCAGGGAAACTGGATTCCACCACTCCATGGCGGAGCAGCCTGCACTTGAGGAGATGGGAGGAATTGTGAGTAGCCATCTGTGTAGACAATCTACCGCACTCCTCTTGGACAGTTGGCCCACTCACAACCTTAGACCAAATAGGATTATGGTGCCAGATCCATTTTGTACATTTCAGAGTTGTTCATTTCTAGGGAGTCACTCAAGGATCTGGGTCCTTTCAAAGACACTTTGAAAGGCTGCCCCAAACTCTCCCATGTTGGTCTGATGGCACCAGCTACTCTGGCTGGTCATTTCCTTCCCACGCTTTCATGTTAGTTTAGTTAATATATTTGCAGTGCCAACCTCCGGAAAATTGTGAAATGAATAAATCTGGCCACTAACATGCATTAATAATGTGTAAACTTTTATTACCATCATTTGAATTAATTACACAAAATCCAGCTTTGTCGTTACTATGTTCTTAAAGCTTAGTGCTTTAAACTAGCTGTGAATAAATTAAGCAATGAATGATAAACATAGTAAATCCAGCCCTGTTGTAAGAACATTCAAGACCTATCTGGAAATTTTTTTTTTATGTTTAGATATTTACCCCATTATTGGTTTTGTAGTTATTGTATTATAGTCACTGTGACAGTCAACCCAGGTTTGTATTATTGTTTTGAGGATTTAGGGGAGTTTATTTTTTGACCCAAATGCTAAATATTTATTGAGCCCCAAGGAGTTAGAATAGACAGAATGAAATTCTAGAGTTTTCCTCTTTATTTAAATAGATTGATCATCAAATGTGTGGGATGGATTTCAGTTCCATCATCGTTGTAGTACCAAAGGCAAAGAAAATGTGGTCTTCAATTACAGAACCTTAATCATCTGCACACTGTGGTCCAGTTTCAAACTGTCCAGCGCACATTTAATTGGAGTCCCCAAGAGATGAGACAGAAAAGGAGGACAGAAAAATATGCTAAGATATAGTGGCCAAAAGTTTTTCAAGTGTGTTTAACTCTATAAATCAAGAAATCTAAGAATCTCAACAAACACCAGACTTCAGAACTACACTCAGGCACATCATAATCAGATTGCTCAAAACCAGTGGCAGGAGGGAGAGGTTACAAAGGAGCTCAAGGAAACTTTCCAGAGTGTTGAATGTGTTTATTTTCTTGAATATGGTGGTAGTTTTCCAGGTGTGTGTGTGCACGTACACACATACTTAGGAAATGATAAGTGAAAATGTTTCATTATTCATTTTAAATGTGTGCAGTTTATTATATGTCAATTATAGCTCAATAAAAATGATCTACTAATAAATGTTTTCTCCGATAAGATAAGTGAATGCTGATCCATAACAGGGAGAGGGAAGGCATGGGGAAAATGGAGGACCTTTGATTGGGCAAAGGGGAGGGAGGGTAAGGAGGGTGCATGAGGGCAGGAAAGATGGTAGGATGAGATGGACATCATTACCCTAGGTACATGTGTGACTGCACAAATGGTGTGACGCTACATCATGTGCAACCATCACAGTGTAAAGTTGTACTGCAATGGTGGACAGTGACTCAAAATGCATTCTGCTGTCATGTACACCTAATTAGAATAAATAAATATATATTTTTTAAAAAGGTAAAGTAGAAAAAAATGATCTACTAAAACAAAACAAGCAATCACCTAATTCTGGGTTTACATCAGGATCACCTGAGAGCTTTGGAAAAAATGTTCTGATTCAGTAAGTCTGGGATGAGATCCAAGGGTTCACAATTTTTAAAGCTTAGCAGACAATCCTTTTAGCTATGGTTTTTGTTGTTGTGGTGGTGGTTATGGTTGTTATTGTTTGGGTTTTGTTTGTTTTCTAAGTATTACTGCAAGAAGGAAAAAATGCAGAAACTTCCTACATTATTCCTGATTAGTGGCGAATAACCTTTATTCAGAATGAGTAGCTTTGTATTTCAGGGATATGGTCCCTTCACATACAATGTTAATATATGAGTTTCTGTGTCTAGTCTTTATTGTTAGGCATATAAGAGCTTATTTTATTAAGGGATAAAATTCTGTCACCTCTTTCCTTATTTTCTAGATTTTGTAAGTTTTTCTTTTCTCATAGAACATTAACAGCTTCTGATATTAACAGCTTCACAATATCATGCACCATATTGAGGCTTATTATTTCTTAGTGAGAAATGACTCTTTTGAAGGCCGTTTCTGGTGTTGTAGGTCAGAAATGGCCCACAGCTGGCCACCTAAGGACTTCTTAAGGCTACTTAGAGAAGAACATGACAGCTTTCTCTTAATTTTTAAATTAATTTATAACTTAGGATTTATACACCCTGCCAAGTCATTTCAGTGCTGAAAGTCATCCTTCACCCAATCCCAAGCTTTTAGAAGTAGTTCAGTCTCCATGACAGATCTTACCTCCCCACATGCCTGCCTCACTTAATCACCTCTCACTCCTTGGCCTCCATTTTCCACCATATCGAGCTTCTGTTTCTGCATTAGCTCCCTGCCCCCAGGTCTCCCCCCAAACTTTGCAACTTCTGCTCTCTTTGTTTGAAACACCCTCCCAACTCCTTCTCACTGCTTTCTCCTCCTCATCCTTCCAGTCTCAGAGGAGCCCTTCTTAGAATTGGGGGAGTCAGGGAAGGCTCTGTGCTCCCAGCGTCCACTGGTGCTCCTCCACCTGAGAGTTTGACTCTGCATTATATCTTATATTAGCCCCCACCTTGACTATTAATACCTCGAGGACAGAAACCTTCCCCAGCGTCCAGCCCCCGGCCTGGTCCACACCAAATGCTTAGTGAATGTGGGCTGAACTGAACATCATGGGAAATGCTGCCCAGCACTTCACCAGATCTAGCATTTCTGATTTACGAATCACCAGTCCAGATCCAGCAAGTTAGCACTGAAATTCAACCATAGGACCTTCAAACTAAAAGAAAGACTTGGATAACTTTACAATTTTTTTTTTCTGGTAACTTAAGCTTTATACCATACTGTGTACCCAGAGGGGAAAAGCAAAGTATTTCCCCATAATTTCACACGTAGAGGAAAGCAAACAACTTGAGAATTATAGGAAAAAAATGTGAGTCCCTCCCCCTCCCCCAATTTAAGTTTTATTAGCATTCTATAAACCCAGGCAGTACCTGCAAAAATATTTCATGTGCCAGGAAATCCAGTTTGGAGAGGTAATAATGTAAAGCAAAGCTGAAGTTATCCTTAAATCAGTTGAAATACTTCAGATTCATGGGGTGGGGGAATAAATATCTGTCCTCTAATTCTAGTACAGGGGTAAATAAGCTTTATTTTTGTAATAAACTTTTTTTTGGAATACAGCTATGCCCATTTATTTAAGTACAGACTATGGGTATTTTCATACTATAATGGCAGAGTTGATGGGATGAAGACCATGACCTGCAAATCCTAAAATAGTTTGCCCTCTGCACCTGTAAATTCAACCAATCTCAGACAAATATTTGGAAAATATATTTTGTCTGTACTGAACAATGCATGCTTTTTTTAAACTGTTAATCCCTAAAAAATACAATATAACAACTAATTACAGAGCATTCATGTTGTATTGAGTATTATAAATAATAATGTGAAGATGATTAAAGTACATGCAAGTATGTGCATAGGCTAGATGCAAATACTATAGCATTTTGTACAAAGGACAGGAGCATACGATATACAGGCATCTGTGGGTGGTCCTGAAAGCAATCCCCTGCAGATCCAGAGAGATGCTTGTCCTCACTGTCGGCACTTTACTGAGGTGGTCCACAGACTAGCAAATGAATTAGGCTATTTGCACTGATTCAGAATCACTTGTAGAGCTCTATAATGTGTTGAGCATGTACCCACTAGTAGTAGTTAACCCAAATAAATATTGGCTGTGATTGATAATATGGTGGTCTGACTGGTGGATAGACACTCACTGACCTGTAGGTCAAGCCACAGCCCTACTACAAAGGCAAACATACAGATGTCCATGGAATGTAGAATAGTGCAGGCAGAGGCCAAGTAAAGAGGAAAGGAGGACTTCAGGAGCTCAGAGACCTGGTGTTTGCTTTAAAGAAGTCCACATTTGGGGAATCTTTCTAGCACTTCCATTGGTTCCCCCCTCCAGAGAAAAAGATGGAGGACAATGTCTCATTTGTGGTTATTCTTTCTGAGTTTCATGAAGTGAGTGACTTCCAGGATCTTTCCCGAGGGATGTGTAAGAAATCTAGGGTGTGTATTTTACTTTCATTGGAAGAATATTTTGGAAGCAAATAGAAAGGTTCATGTTGCCTGTTGCAGTGCTCACCTTTGTTGGCCTGTGTGGGAATCACCATTCCCATGACTGAGTCTCCAGGAAAGGAGCTTAAGCTAGTGCTTACAGAAGGCAGCGAGAATGAATTTTGTTGTTTTTTTTTTTTTTTTTTTTTTTTTTTTAAGACTATCATGGTAGGCAGAATAACGGTCCCTAAGCATATCAGATACTAATCCCTGTATCCTGCAAATGTGACCTTAATTTGGAAAAAGGGTTTCTGTAGCTGTGATTACATTAAGGATTTGGAGATGAAAGGATGGTCCTGGATTAATCAGTGGAAACTAAATAGCACTGCAAGTGTCTTCATAAGGGAGAAACAGAAAGAGATTCTACAGACAGGCACAGGGGAGAAAACCAAGATGGCGGAGCAGAGAGATTGGAAGATCCTGGAGTGACGCAGCCATAAGCCAAGGAGGCAGCCAAGAGACGCTAGAAGATGCTAGAACAGATTTGCTACTAGAACCTCCAGCAGGAGCTATCCCTTGATTTCAGCTCAGAGAAATTGACTTTAGGCTTCCGGTCTTCAGAATAAATTTGTGTTGTATAAGCCGCCAAGTTTGTAGCAATTTGTTACAGCAGCCAAAAAAAAAAAAAAATACAGAGGTATTCATCAAATGGATAGTATGTACAATACTTCATTACTTTTTATACCATAATAAATGAGAAATAGAGAAACAACAGCCACACCCTCCCCGACACACACACTTTTCCTTTCTCCATAACTAGGGAAAGATATGTATAGTACAAGTTACTGAGCTGAAGGTAGAAGAAAGTCTGAGGATCCACAAAAAGATAGTCGAGGACCTGGAAGAGAAAGCACTCCCCCAAAGCTTTAAATAACAAGGTAGTGATGCAGGGCCCACCTATCTTTCCTCTACTTTGTTTTTGTTCATAGCACATAACATCTACTAACCACTTTAACTTCTTTATTCACTGATCATCTTTCCTTGCATGAATGTAAACTCCACATGGGCAGAAATTTTTGTCTATTACTAGTTACTGTTTCTCTGATGTTGACAGCAGTGCCTGGAACATACTAGATGCTTAGTAAATAGTTACTCAAGGTATAAATGAAATCAGGATGGTTGATTTTAATTAATTATAATCTTGGAATGGTAATTGAGATCCCAGGTAAATATTCTGAAGGGTGCCTATTTGAGAACTATTTGGTACCAATCCATGGTGACACGTACAGAAGCACAGAGCTTTTCAGAAACTACATCTTAGTGGATTGAAGTGGATTGAAGAACTAATGTAGTTGATATAAAGCTATTGTAAATGCAATAATTTTAAATAAATATGTATTTGTATTAATTATAACATTTATCCATTACATAGTCATATATTTAAAGGAGGGAAATATATTTGGGGCAGGGTTGTATTTGTTCCAAATATAGTTAGTTTTTTAATCATCTATATTAATGAGCCTCTAGGAGTCAATGATAAGGTTCGAAGTTACAGGGAAGCCCAACCAAGGAAATTAGGGCATACAGACATTTTGTGATTAGTTCAGGGTCTTATAAGTTAACTAATAACTAAAACAGGACCAGACCAGGACTGGTGTCCTCTGAATCCCATCTCAGTGCTATTTTAGTGACAACTGATGAGATGGCTCCATAAACTCCTAAAGGACATTTCCCAGCAACCTGGTACATGCTCAGAGACCTATCCTCTGAGGAGGATAGCATAGCATAGTCTGGCACAGGCTTCATGGGGGTGCGGCCTCACAGGACCCCAAGCTCTAAAAGAACTGTACTTGATTTAATGCCATACTGTCATCTGCTTAAAAATTCTGAATTTTCAAAAATGGGGTACAGATTTTCCTTTTTCCTAGAGCCTTGCAAATTATATAGCCAGCGCTGTGTGGGTGGGCAAGACAGTTCCGATCTCACTGGTCTTCTAGCTCGCTTCTGCTCTCATTCTGGAGACACTGCTTCATTGCTGCGCCTTTGGACCTGAGATAGCTTGTCAGTTCCTGAAGGCGGACTCAAAAGAAGGGTAGGCTTCTGAGTGAGCATCCCTTAAATTCTGCACCTCACTTGCCTCACCTTGTTCCCATCTTGCAGTACCCCAGCAGCACAAGTGTGGCGCCCTGGGGACACCTGCTGACACCTGCAGCCTGTGGCACACCTGTGCTCTATGATACCCTCCAGCTTTCTTTGTGGCTGTGTATGTGCCTCTGTGCACACTGCATCCTCCTCAGCCAGATCAGGTGGCACACAGAAACCCACCCTATTGACTTTTTCTTAGATTTTTTTTTTTTTTTTGAAAGTGTTATTTGTTCAGCCTTTGTTGAGGGAGAATTATATTTCCCGTTTCTCTGCAAGGCTGGACATGGTTGGCTGGTGCCCTGTATAAAGGTAATCTGATATAAAGCTGAATTGTCAATAGCATGAAACATTTTATAGGTAGAATGGATGAAAGAGTGGTAGTCACATCCATTGTGCTGTGCTGTAACGACAGCGTGCAGCAACAAATGGTGAGATGTTGGGAAAACCCGGTTCTCATCCTGCCTCCACTGTGGATTCCCTGTTTTAGAATTCCCACTGTGGATTAGCCTGATTATTATAAAAGTACAGCAAAGGAAAATGTTTTCAGGCAACAACACTCAGTGCCTTCTCCACCTCAGTTTCCTCACCAGTAAAATGGGGCTCATAGAGCTACCTCTGCCTCACATAGTTTTTGAAGGGCATGAATTAAAGTGAATGTGTGCTTTGCAAATTCTAAGAGGCTAGCCAATTGTCGGAACTATTTAGTTTTTAGAGGTAAAATGTGCAGCAAGACAGTTCCACTCTAAGTGGCCATCTGTCACCTAACAAGGGATAGGCATAAGTCACACAATGTTACACAATATGAGTTCGGCCTTGGAAGAGGCTTTCTTGAGGAAAAGAAGACACTGGCTAGGTCAGGGTTAGCTGGATAAAAGAAGGTAGAAAGGCCCGTTCAGGCTGATGTCCTCTGCCGAATGGATTTACTTTCTAGGGGAAGAACATAGCACCAGCCCCAGCCCCACCTCCACTCTCTTCATAAAGCAAATGTGACAGCACTTTTGTTAGTAGGGAGACATGAGACTACTTTGGCATCAGGCAGGCTGGGTTTGGATGACAGCTGTTTATAGGAGTCTGGGAATGCAAGTCCTCAGAGCCTGGAAATGCTACCCTAGGGGAGAACATCATTTGTCTATGGGAAGAGGAGCTTGGGCCCAGCCTCTGCAGACCAGCTGTGACAGCCTCAGATCCCCCACCTCCACAGCTCTCTAACCTGATAATCCGAAGCAAGCACCTAGGGTCATTTTCAGATAGTCCTACTTATATTTCAGAAGCACCATTAAGTATGGGAACAAAGAACATCAGCCTTAATCCCAATGTTCAAGCCCGACTGGGCCATGCCGGGGGTTTGTGGGTGGTTGGTTCAGATTTGACAGTGAAATTGAGATCTTCCTAAATCTAAATCCCTCTGTTAATGAGCTGTAGTAAGAGGATCTGGTTTAAAAGATTCATTTGGATGCTTTGGGCTAAAAAGCAATCCCAGTTGATTTCCTTGAACCAGCTTTGCACCTGCTCTTCTGTAATTGGTATTGAAACCCTTGTGCCTCCCACAGTGCTGCCTTCTCCCTGGCTTGAAATCCCTGCCCTTGTGTAAGAGCCTCATGGGTCAGAAGCCAGTTGTGGGAATGGAGTGGGGAGAATCCACAGAAGTGAGATAGATAAAAATAGTACAGTATAAATTTTATACAAAAATGCTCTGGGAGATTAATAGTGGAGCAATTAATTTGATCAGGGATGGGAGTCGGGTACACTTCAAAACGGAGATGACATTTAAACTGTATTGTTAAGGATAAGTAGAATGTTTTGGAATAAAGAAAAGGAAAGTGGGGCATGCTAGATTGAGAACACAGGAAGCAGAAATATGGGGCTTTGGATGAGACAGTATTTGAAGTATTTAGAATGGTGCATGTACATAGTAGGTGCTCAGTAAATGTTAGCAGCTATTAGATCTAAATTATTATAATAGTAATTATGATTTTTTAAAAGTGTATTTTTAAGCAGCCAGGTTTTCAAATGTATCAAAATCATAATTTAAACAGCCACTTAAGATAATTGATTGTTAACAACTAATTTTATGAATCCTTTTAGAAATGCATAACCTCTGATGTGCTGGCTAGATGTTTAACAACTGGGAATGTGTTTAACAACTGGGCAAAGTGGAGAGGGGATCTGGATATGTGCACTTGCCTATTTCCCTGGTGTGAATTCTTCCACCATAGCTAATTTCAGGTCACCAATGTTACATCACTGAATCAAGCCAGGAAGAGATGCACACTCTAGAAGCCAATCCCAGCACATCACTAAAAATGATATTATAATAATCAGCAAGGTCAGAGTATTGCCATGATGTTCTAAGATTATCTTGTGCAAATGTCTAGTTTGCTGGTAATGCAGGATTAGCACAATATACATTTTACATGTAATGCTCTGGGAGGACTGGAGGTATAGCTCAGTGGGAGAGCACTTGCCAAAAATGCTCCAAAAGCCCTGGGTTTGGTCTCTAGGGCACTGAAAGAAAAAAAAAACAGCAAGCTTTGGGAGCTTCAAGGTGGTGCAATTAATCAAATAAATTTAAATTTATTAAATTATATAGATTTAATAATCATAAGTATTATAATAGTGCCAATCAGAGCCCACAGCTTCACAGCTTTGAAAAGTAATCCAATAGAATCACAAACTTAAAATTATAAATTTAAAGCTAGACAGGGCCTTAGAGATCATCTAGTCACTTCAAAGTTGAGGAAGCCCAGAAACATAAAACCTATGCCCAAAGTCACCCAGCTACCCCTGAGGTGGCAGCACTAGAACCAGAACCCAGGTTCCCTGCTTTTCTACTTAATGTCAGCGTGTGGTTTTCCCCACCACTGCAGGAACTGTGAAGTTCACATTTTTTTTTTAATCACACCATTGTTCCTAGCCCACTTTCCGATATTCATCTTACAAGCATTGTTTTGCAAAGGTCAGAACATTCAGCTAAACAGTACCTGTGGTGACCAAGGGGTGGGAGCTGGGCTGGGCTGGGGTGCCAGGTGTTACTGAATCCAAACAATACATTTCACCCTGGAGGGAACAGAGGAGAACCTGACACCTCCCTAAGGATGGTGGGTCACCCCAACCCATGGAAGCCCATTTTCCTGGGCCGCTGGGTTGGCCAGGTAGTGCCCCAGACTTTCACTGCCCACCCTCAACTCACCCCACATTAGAAGAGGAGCAGCAATAGCCACGTGCTCAGAGCCCATCAGCAAGCATTTTCCAATCTCCACTCAACTTTGGGGTATCTGAGAATAGTCCTCGGGAGATGGAGTCCATTCCACAGGTCTGAGGATAGAGTTAAAAACCCATAATAACAGTAATTCTGTCATAATAATACTATTGGGGGCCAACTCAGACTTGTCCCCAAATATGTTTCAAACTTGTGTGAGTTGGTTGTCTAATGCTTTTTTCTTCTTTCTCAACATAACAAACATCCTTGCTCTTCGGTCAAGGTCCATCTCAAGGTCACTTCTTTAAAGATTGATTACCTTCCATTGGCCTCTCTGAATTGATTCTTCTTCTTCTCTGCTCCCAGAACACTCTGCACCTGCCTTTACCATGCCCAGAGCACAGAGTGCTTTGTGATTAATTGTTCAGATGTCTATCTCCTCAACTAAGGCAAATATTTGCTCCTTGAAGTGAGGGCCCATGTATTAGTCACCTTTGGTTTTCTGCACCCACCACAGTGCCTAGCCTTTTTCATATGGTCTGGGAAGGCAGGAAGGGGACAGAGAGAGATACAGGGAGAGAGGAAGGACCATTCTGGATTGACAGCGAAGTTTAGGAAAAGTGAAGTTCCCCCTGAGTCTGTTCATGCCCTGAGTGACCAAATGACTGTAAGCTCCAGGGTAAAATAAGCCTCAAGTTTACTGAGCATGAAGATCACCATATTTTTAAACAAATTTCTCCCTATTTGTTTAAATATGGAGAGTCCTGCCTCCCCTTCCCCTCCCACCATTTCGATTTCTAGGTCTGTGACAGGATGCACAAATCTGATTTCACAGGTGCTCCACCTGATATTCTAACCCAGGTGGTCTGCAAGATCCTTTTAAGAAGCATTGGCCCCCTGGTTCCAAGCATGCTTCAGGAACAGGGCCCAAGGGGAAGGCACAGACTCCAGGCTCACGCCATTCCCCACATAGGCCACAAAGGGCACTCTGCAGCTGCCCGATTCTCCACAAGGCACCAGAAGCTAGGAGAACCTGGGAGCATCAACCTCATCTCCACACACAGGGCCCAGACCCCCTCCCAGCTCACCCCAGCTACAGGCACACAGAAGCATAGCAGTATACCTCTTTTTCCAGAATACTTGATAGATTTTTACTGGTCAGTTAGTTGGTTACTGTGGGCTGTGGAGTAACCACACAGTCCCAGCTCTGGTGATAGCCTGTGGCTCAGAAACACAGAATGCGGTCCTGGGCTCAGAGATCTCCAGCAAAGGTGGTAACCAGGGCCAGAGCCACCATAGGAACAGTTCCCAGCTAAACTTAGGCTTCCTCTAGATTGTTCACCTTGCTCTGGCCTCACCAATAACCTCACTATGTCCTTTAGTCAGGTCACATACACCCCCAAAGCTGCCATAGCAACAGCATAGTCACCTGTGTGTCCTCCTAGCTGAAGAAGAAGAACAGGATCATGACCTACTTTGAAAGGATCTGTTCCAGCCTTGTCCTCATTCTCTGAGGCTTCTCCACAAGCCCCATACAGTGACACTCAGAACTAAATTCTAGAACCAACCTGGCTAGTGTGAACAGTGTCTGTCATACTCACTCACATAACACAGTATATTTGCTTCCCAGAAGATGATCATTTTCTATTCCTGCTCATTCCATTACTATAATTATACTCACATGGAGTCTAATTGATTTTAATTTCACTCTGAGGTTGCTCCAGGTTACAACGGTGAGTCTCTAGCCTTAGAGAACTCCTCTCTCCTTTTATTTAGCATTTAAATGAGTATCCAGAGGGCAACAGGAGAAGTAATTATGGGGAAAAATCCAGTGTGGAAAGGGGCAGGTTCTGAAGGGCTTGGGCATCCTGACCCTGCGTGCTTGATTCCAATTCAATACAAAGGAAGTAAGAGGGGTCCCTGGGGAGCAAGGTGCACTGGCATTGAGGAATTGTGCAGCTGTACACGGACCAAGCCTTTTGCTTAGTTCTGAAGCTATTTCGATATAATGCTTGCCCATGACTCTGTAGCCTTTGTGAATTAGCATGTGTTTTTCAAGTCTTACTCATTACTCGAAGTTTACAAATAAATGACAGTTACATTACAATTTCAATTGCCCACTCCTTTTTAAAACACTTTCAGTATGTTATTATCTTGGTTTTTAACTTTGTCCTGTAACACTTTTTTTTTTCATTCCTACTTTGTTTCAAACTGTCTCCCTGGAATGTAAATCCAGCCAGCTGTTTTCCTTGTGACTTGGGGGTATATACTGTATCATTGAGCATAGATCTCTGTTTATTTACAAGTAGTGAAGATTCTAGAACTAGTGGCATATACTGATGCCATTTGAATCTCTAAACTATGAGGCAAGTTTCCCAATAGTTGATTTTTTTCTAAAAGAGTATGACAGTATCCATGTTAGAAGTTGGTGTGTGCGCGCACACACACACACACACACACACACACACACACACACACCCATCATAGGTATAGAGTTCTAACGTTGGCTGCCCCACTCTGATCTCCCATGGCTCCCATATAATATATAATTATCTGGTTGTCTCGGTCCTGCCCTGACTTTGTATTTCTCAAGGGCATCTGTATCTCCAGCACAGCAGCTAGCAATTGCTGGACGTTTGAAAATGCAAAGCGGTCTCCCTAAGCCTTCCTCTTGGGAGTGAGGAAATGGAGGCCCAAATACGTCAGATTCTATGACTAAGATCACAATGATGGGGCCAACTGCATGTGTCACAAAAGACTTTTCAGTCAAATCAATGTATTTATCAAATGTCCCCCCTCAAACTTCTCAGTGTCTCACAATAATCTGGCTGCATGAAAGGGTTTTGGGGGGGGGGGTGGTACTGAGAATTGAATTCAGGAGCACTCAGCCACTAAGCCACATCCCCAGCCCTATTTTTGTTGTTGTTGTTTTGTTTTGTTTTGTTTTACAGACAGGGTCTCATTGAGTTGCTCAGATTCTTGCTTTTTGCTGAGGCTAGCTTTGAACTCAGGATCCTCTTGTCTCAGCCTCCTGAGCCTCTGGGATTACAGGCATGAACCACCACGCCCAGCAAGATGGGGCTTCTAATACGGCAAATACAGAGCAGGAGATAAGACAGTTGGCTTGGCTTTGCCCTGTGCCTATCTCCTCTGCAAAGCTCTTTTTGCATCTATCCAGTAATGAGGCTAACTATCAGAATTCAGGAACAGACGACAGACGCAATTCCCGGAAGATGAAATTCAACCAGTCAAGAATGCTTGTTGCCTTGAATTTGAACCTTGATTTTTTTTTAACAAAGAAATCTCCCTGCTTTTGAATTAAGTTACACTGAACTGGAAGGGGCTGGTTCCTGGTTCCCTTTTATGTAGTTTCAGGTTTTCTCAGGAATTCCTTGGTACTCTGTTCCTAGCAATGCCCCTTGCCAGGAGCACAGTAGGTCAGGGGTCAGATGCCCCACTTCTGAAGATTTAGATCTGCACAGCTTAATTTTTTTTTTTAAATGTTATTCTCAAATGTCTTTTCAAAGACTTGTAGGTTTGGGGAAGAATCATCGTGTCTCTCTGTCCTGTGTTCTCAGGTCTCACCTGCCACTGATTCTCTTTCTCTACTTCCCCCTCCTCTGGTTTCCCTTGTTATTTGGAATTTTCTTTCTCCATTGAAAGGGACACACAGTCCTAGAGAAATCAGGGCAAGGTGGTGCTCTCTATAACTTTGAAACTTTCCCAACTCATCTCCCCTGCAGGTTGGTGAGGTGAGATCTCCATGAACCCATGGATACAGGCCCCAACTGTCACAAGACATAACGTGTGGTAATTGTGCATGGGGAAAGTAACAGAAAATTCCTTTCTGAGATCCATTAGCAATTTCAGGGGCTGAACCAGTCCCCACGGCAGCACACAGCATTGGAATCTCAGGCCAACTGGGACATCAGCCGTAGCCCAGCAGGGCACTATGTCCCCCTCTACCCCCCCCCCATATGCTACGTTCAGATATCCAGAGAAGCAGGAATGAACATCCATTAGACCCACAAGTGGTAAGAGAAACCTCTAGAAATCTATATATTCTTAGAAGACATAGAGGAGGAGAGGAAATAGGAGCTGGAGAGGGAGTCATCAGAACAATAGAATACACTGGGCAAGTCACATGTTAGCCATTGTCTTCCCACCTCCTCCCCCTCTGTCATGAAGGCAAATCGGGCACAGCTGCCCTTTCCCAGGCCAGCAGCCACAATTTCACTGTGACACTTACTGTTCTACTTGAATATATTTCCCTTAGCACATATGCATTGAAATAGCCTGAGTATCTTTTTTTAAATATTGATGCCAAGCTTCTGCCCACAGATATTCTTATTTATTGCTTTGGGGTGCCAAGTATATTGCTGGACTTTTAAAGCTTCCTGGTAATTCCCAGGGTTCATGCCGTACCCACCCTCAACAGAGATTCTTGGCTCTTCCTAGGGGTCCCTGGACCCATCAGACCCATCACACTTTTGTAACAATAGAAATTTGGGGACAAATTCAAATGTATCAAGTATTTATTGAGCACTGACTGCATGCTGTGCCCCATGCTGGCACCTTCCTGAGAGTTCCTAGCTTGGCTCAGCAGGGGTTCTTGGAACACATTCTAAAGGCAAATGCTATCTTATGATTTAAGTGCAAGCTTTCTGTAGCTTTCTGCTTCTAAGATTCTCCTCAGATAAAAGGTGTTTCACAGGTGCCCAGAGAAGATGGTTTTAAAAAGCCAGGTTCACAAAGGCTGTGGGAGAAGGCAAGGATCTGAGGGGCTCATCCCATCTATCTAGCTTTTTAAACTAAAACAGTGTCTTAAAAGCTTTGTAGCTGCTCTTTTTTTAAAAAAAAAAAAATGAATGTTGCAAAAAGCACATAAAGGTTAAAGATAGGGGCTCATAAGTCAATCAAATCTTGCTCTCAAAACTAGCTGTGTCCCTTATTAACGGGGATTGGGCACATTATTTATCCTCTTGAACCTCAGTTTCCCCTTCTCCAGTACCTATTCCGTGGAATATTCTGAGGATAAAATGAGGTGATACATGTAACATGCAAAGCACAGTGTTCTGATCACTGTGGGGTGTTTTCACTTTTGTTTTCTGAGGTGCTGGGTGTTGAAAACTAAGGACCTGCCACATGTAAGGCAAGCACTCTGCTACCGTGCTGGATCCCCAGCTCCACGGTGACCTTTTGTTTTGATCATTATGTTATCATCATTGTAGTCTTTAGCTCCATCATTAGTACTATGGCTCACAGCTTAAGGATAATGTTGAAAAGGGTTCTCAGCTTTTCAGCCTTATGCATAAGATCCATCCTTATGCATAAGCCTTTCCTCTAATCCCTGTGTGTTCCTCTTCCACAGCTCAGAAGGTTAGTTTTGTCTAATGAGTTGCAACAATTCTTTTAATTATGAAGGGTTTTTTTTTGTTTGTTTTTGTTTTTTCTACAAGGAAAACAGCTTTGCTCTGGCTTGGCCCTGCCCAGCCACACTTAAGATTTGTGCTGAGCAGTGTGTCTCCTGTGAGGAGCACTGGAGATTTTAACGTGGACCAGAGCATCTCAAACTGTCAGGTCTGTGAGATGCTTTTGCTATGCTCTCTTTATGTTTCCAGGTCTGTGGGTGACAATCTGAAGCTCTGGGGAGAGAGCCTGTAGTTCCAAATGTCACAGTTTGATTCTTTTTTTCAAGGTCAATAATGATTTGCTCAAAATCATCTTAGCTGCAGGACATTTTGTTAGAGCATTCATAATTCTCAGATTCTGAAATCCTCCTGGGAAGGACATCCTGAGACAGGGTGGACCTGACCATGTAGCAAATGGCTACAAGTGGCTGGGGCAGGGCAAAACCCTGTCTGGGCAGCAAAGACATGACAAAGCAGAAGGAACTCAGGGTTGGGATTCTAAAAGCCTTGCTCCAGGGCACTACTTTGCTTCCAACATGCTTGGGGACCTCGGACAAACTACGCAGCTTCTCAGGGCTCAGTTTCCTTACCTGTGAGATGAGAGGGTGCAGAGACAGCTACTTGCCTAAAACAGTAACTGGTCTCATCCTGTGGTGTTATTCCATTTCACAGCAGTCATTGACTTGACTTTGTGCTGTTGAGTAAATGATTAGCATTTGATTCTGTTCTCATGTCGGAAACTAAATCCTTGTTCCTCCCTCTATAATCCTAGCCAAAGTTACAAATTTCAGGAGGAAACACATATTTAAAGCAGCCTGTCAAATATATGTATTTCCCACTATTCAGCCCCTAATTTACTCATTTATCTATTTATGTATACAAAGATATTGTTGCTGTGTAGCAACCCAGCCAGGCAGTGTGCGAAAAGACAGGGATATAGTGACAAGTAAGAAAGACAGAGCCACATAGAACTTAAGAGTTAACTGCATGAAGACTGCCAGTCAGCCAGTCAGGCACAAGGGAAAGCTTTAGGGAGAAAGTAGTGGGGGCCCCTCGGCAGGGAAGTCGGGGAAGGATGGAAAGATGACCAGGAATGAGTCACATGAACAAAGAAGAGAGAAGATGAGATGAAGTACATTCTGAGGAGTTCCCCGTTCACAGTTGCTGTGTTAGTCAGCTTTATGTAACTGTGATCCAAAACTCCCTTGATGGGAGGTAGGTAAAAGTTTTACCATCATTTTAAAAAATCCTCACCCTTAAGGGTTGGAAACTGAAGCCTAGAATTCCTGTGGAGGGCAACTTTATCTTAATTCATTTCATCCCCCTTTGGGCCTCATTTTCATTGATGTTTATCATTCGCATTTGGTGAGAAAGCAGATCTCTAGCCTCCCCATCATGCCTGGAATGCGCTGGCAACATGGTGGCAAGAAAACTCTGCCTCCTTTCCTGAATTCAGTACTTGTCATGGATCATGTCAATTTTGAGAGGGGAACCCTTGGCACTTTTTGGACCAGTGGCAGGGAACCTTCCTAGTGTTCTGAACATTAACAGAACCCAGGTTCTGTTTAGGGCAAAGCAGGTGGGCACAGAATAACAGGCCACATCTGGTTAAGCAAGCCCAAAGCTGTAACCTGCCCCCAACTTCTATCTCCCCCACAGCACTCCTCCTTCTTAGGATCTTGTCCATTGGCCTTTCTGCTTCATAAGAGTGCAATAGTTTTCTGGAAAGGCTCCAGAGCCAGGGAGAAAGCAACAGTTTCCTGTGCATTCATATTGTTTGAGACAGGTTGTTGAATCTCCTGTGATAGATTCTTTTTTAGCCTCATCAGGGGTCTTTAGAAAATAAGGTGGGTGGGTGCCAGGACTTTGGCTCAGGGCTCAGAGATCTTGGGACTTGAGACTCACTGGCACTGGGACTTGAAGAGGTAAATGTGGCATACAGGCCTGAGTATCCTGTAAGCTGTCAACCGTGGCCAGTAATCCTGTGCTTACCTGGATTCATGTCACCTTGTCCATTGGCCCCAAATGAATTGTCATGTAAGAGAAAAAGGATGTGACAACCATCTCCACTCGCATAGGGTCACCCAGGAACAGCTGGCAGATCCAGTGTAGTCTTCTTTTGTGCGTGTTACTCAGGATATAGCAGGACTTTTAGCTAAGCCTCATTCTAATCACTCTTCCTTTATTGAGCCCCAATTATGTTTTTCAAATTAGAAACTACGTGCATTCTCTGTTTTAATCAACATAACAATCCTGAACTTAAATATCAAGTATCCCGAACACGAGTACTGCTAAATATTCATTGGATCTACATGGTGACAGATAAGTTTGGAAAACGCTGATAGAACAGTGATACAAATGGTGTTTCTCCAAGAAAGGAATCTATGTAGAATTTTCCAACCTTACTTAGTCATAGAGCAACCTGGAGTAACTGGTATTTTGAGGAACATAAATTTGAAGCTTGAGCAGATGGTATAGGAGGGAGTCAACAGAAAATACGGTCGACTATTGGGAGTGGTCTAAGAAGCATTTGGACATAGGTAGAGTTTAGGCCATCATGGTGGAACTTGTGCCACTGTCTTTGAAAATGGACACTCATAATATACATAGAATGACCAGTGACTTCTGAAGGTAACTATGCTTATTCTTAAAAGTGTGCCATTTACATTAAAACTCTCCAAAGAAATCACAGGAGCAAGAAGCGTCATCTGCTTTTCACTTCCAGAATGTGGAAGGCTCTTTCCTGATTGCAGCAGCACATGGATCCCAGGACCAAAGCCACTAGGTATATTGACACCCCAGGACCCATACAAACTGCAACCTAACCCTCACTCTGTTTTTCCTTTTCTCCTTCTGATATCATCAAAATATTTCAATCGGTTTTTTTTCAGCATTGATACGTTGGTTTTTGCAGTATTCATACATCTTTAATACAACTTCCTATTCATCTACCAAATGCTTTTAAAGAACTCCCATTGTGAGTTCACGTCTTCTTAACTCTCTAGTGATTCAGATCAGATTAAAATCACCATGTGTTTAGGAATTCTGACAGGTCAGTAAGGAAATTTCATAACATATAAAGCAAAGGTAGCCTTAGTTAAACTCAAAACTTTCTAAAACCAGGCCTTATTTTGAAAATGGTGTAATCAGGAAAGTTAGTTTATTCATTAAATTATATATGCATGAACATTTGCGGGATGGTGGCAAACACAGGTCTAGAGCAACATCTGACTTATAACTTATGTTGGACCTTTAGTCCACTCGGAGGGACCTACTGCTGCCCACATTTCACGTTTGTGAAAATGAGGCATAAGGAGGTTAAAGCAGGAATTTTAGCTCAGAAAGCCTGGTGGCCAGAGTCTTCAGTGTTAAGGAATTCCCAACAAACAAAACCTGTTTACCATTGTTAGAGATCAATTGTCATTTCTATGGCCATGGGCTTGATAAGCACACAGAATTTTCCACTGAAATAGCACAAGGCCCATTATAGGGCTGCCTTCTTACCAACTCTTCAGGAGATCTTTGGAAACATTTTGCTATGGACAAAATTTTTTTAATGGAGCCATGTTATTAATTTAAAAAAAAATTTTTAAATGAAGTATAAAACTTGGAGTTATTTAAAATGCTTCCAACCCAAGTCATTATTGAAATGCTACAAAAACTAAAATTCTCACAACTATGTTTTATAGATCGACGGCAATTTTCTGGAGAAAATCTATGTTTTAGGAATATGATAATACTCATTCTTTCATCTCCTGACTCTTATAATTAACATATGGTTAAAACACCATGATAGAGCATTTTTATTTTAAAACTTTTGGTTTGGAGCTCAAGGGGAAAAAGGGCAAACTATTAAAATGACCCAAGGGACATGATGTTTTTAAAGGCATCAATTTGTGACCACTAAAGGGAAGGGCAGGAAGAAGCTCCCAGAGCAGCTCTGGAGTCCCAGAGTGCAGAGATGCAGGGACTGAAGGTGCACCAAGCCTCTTGTCCTAACCTGAGCATTTCTCACTTTTTGTGTGCACTTCACTTTACAAAATTCACTGTCAACAGAACCCAAAGATAAGAGCAATTCCTCCTGGGTGCACTATGTTTTCATGTAAGTAGCATCCCTGACATTTCATATCTCCTCTCCCCAAATCCCATGCGTTCTCTCTTCACGACATTTAGCTTTACCTAGGAGGAGCTTTGGGGTGGGCAGGCTGCATGGCATGAAGTGGAGCACCCAGCCACTGCTGTAGGCAGGCCCACCCCTGCCCATTGGCCCACCTCTCCCTTCCCTGCATGTGGGATTATGGAGATAAAGCCATAGAACACTCTGGAGTCTTCAGTGCTTTGCCTGAGGTGTCTTCAACAGCTGCAACCCACCTTCCCCACACACTTCGTGGAGGGGACTGAAGACCAGGCAAAGGATTCCTCTGGCCAAGGAAACCAGCTCAAAGTGAATCAAGTCTACGCTGGCTCAAGGGGAGAAACTCCATCTACCCTGGGTCAAGGAGAGCAAGTCTCCATTTACATTGGTTCAAGACAAGTGAATTCTCATCCACACTGGCTCAAGGTGAGCAAGTATCCACAGGAATTGGGAAAGGAGGGCACAGTGTTTCCAGGCCTTGGAGAGGATGGCGGCTGGGCTCTGGCCTTTGTCCTGAGGCCTCCCGCTTAAAAACAAAACACACTGCCATTTTTTAATCTTTGAAACAGCAATTCTTTTGCACAATTTGTGAAAAACAGAAATTAAGAACAAATTTTTCCCAAAGCATGGGAGAAAGGACAAAGAGCAGGGCAAGGGGAAGTGTCCCAGGAAAGAATCTCTATGAAGTGTCTTCGCAGGTGGGGGCAGAGGAGACTCCTGGTGGATCCAGAGGCTCCTGCCTGGAATCCACTGAAGAAGCCTGAGCCAGTCGGCACTCCTCAGGGTCTGCTGGCTGTCCCTTGGTTCTGTGGGCCTTGGCTCGGCATTTCCACTGGAGTCACTCTGTCCCTCACTGCCGAACACTGAAGCAGGGTACACAGCAGAGCTGATGAAGGCAGGTGGCCATCCTCCTCCTCACCCTCTTCCCACCCCTGATGCGGTCCTGGGATTGCCCTGTGGTGGTACCTCAGGAGGATGAGCTGCCTCTTCTGCAACCCTGGAGGGGTCAGGCTTGCTAGGCACAGGGTGGTGCTGGGAGGTTAGCCTGGGAGGGGTGGGACCACATGGAAAAAGTGGAGACAAATGAAAGGCATGCTGGCACTACCACCACCCTTCTGCTGGGTCTGCTTGGCCTCCTCAGGCTGCTGTTGCTCACAGGGCAAGGGAAGGGCGGGCTCACTGGAACACTCTTGGGGCAGACCCTGGGAGGATCCACAGAGCACAGGGGAGGTCCAACCCCCTATGGCGCATCAGCAAATTCATGACAACTATGAAACCTAGTGTTGCTATTGTCTTCTCCAAGATGAGAGAACAATGTATCAAAATACCTCAACTTTATTATATAGTATTGAGTAAATAATGTATATAACATGTTACATCAGTAATTGAGGGGGTGGGGTTGGAGTAACTGCATTTGTACATTATTGAAATCATATTGCTATAGATTTGCATCAGAGAGTCATTTCTTTCTCATGTTGAATGGAACCCCCATGGGAACTTCAAAGAAATACCCAATATGAGAGGTAAGGGAATTAAATGTTTCACTACCATCATGAACTAAATAGGAGGGAAGATAATCATGTAATGAAGCAAGTCACACTGAATCAAATCTTGCGTTGCCCTTTTTGTAGGCACACAAACCACACTAGATCCTGGGCCCTGCCCTGATCTCCATATCAGGACACAATGAACCAAGGTTTCTAAGGTTTTCTAAGGTTTCTAACTTAATCTTTCTATAAGGACGTAAAATGCACTAAACCATGAGCTTACCCTAGTATTTTATGACACCACCTCAGGTAATTACACCATAATAATGCTATTTCTGAAAAAAAAAAGGTATTAATCCTATGTGTGCAGTCATAACCTAAATATATCTTTTGGGTGATAGGATTTAATCTATAGTACTCCCTATGCCTATTGTTCTGAGAGTTTTTATCAATAGGTGTTGAATTTGTCATCTGATTTTTCTCCATTAATCCATATAATCATATGACTTCCTTGGCTTGTCAATAAAGTACATGATATAGGGATATTTATGTCTATATTCTTGATTCATTTTGGTCTGCAAATTTTAGTTTTCCTTTATTGTTTTATTTTGGCACCATCTTTTTGGTTTAATGATCTATTTTCATATTAGAAACTTTATTTCTTTAATGGTCCTTGAACCATCTAAATGGTTATGGTCTTGCAGTAGTCCATACTTTTCCAGAAATTGGTCATTTTCATCTACATTGTAGAGTTTATACATTGTCATTGATCTTATTCTTTATCTTTTTTTTCCCTTGTATAGTTTATACATTGTCATTGATTTTACTCCTTATCTTTTTTCCCTTGTGCTGGTTTTAGATTTATTTCAATCATCATTTACAGTTTCTGGAAGTAGAAATTTAGATTATTGATTTAAGAAATTTCTTCCTAGCTAATAAGTATTTAATGCTATAAATCTGTCTCTAAGCATATTTTTGTTGCATCCACAAATTTTGATATGTTGTATTTTCATTATTGTTTAGTTCTAGATATTTTCTCAACTTTTTCTTTCAATAGTCACAACATATCAGAAAGAACTCCAAAAGAGAAAAATATCCTCTTAATTTACCCATATAGTTGGTATTTTCTTGCTTTCTATGTATCCCTGATACCCAATTTTCCTTCCAGTATCATTTTCTTTCTATCTGAAGGACCAGCAATTATTTTTTTGAACATGTATGCTGGCTCTTAGCTTTTCTTCATATGAAAATATATTTTACTTTCCTTTCTGAATAATTTTTTTCTAATTATAAAATATTGCTTTTACTAAGCTTTTTCTTCATTCACTTTTAAAATATTATTTCATTTCCTTATTAAAATATTCAGTGATCTAAAAGAAGATCTAAAAAATGTATTAAGAGATAAAAGGCCATTTTGATGAAGAAATAGAAATATTTAAAAGAAACCAATCAGAGTTCCTGGAAATGAAAGACACAATGAAAAATTAAAAATTCCCTTGAAAGCATCACCAACAGATTAGATTGCCTAGAAAATAGAACTTCATCCCTTGAAAAAAGAAGTTTAGGCCTGGAAGAAAGGGCACACAAACCGACTACCCAGTTTTCAATAGCGAGAAAAACTAATAAAGCATAATCAAAAAACACAAGAACTCTGGGACAAAATTGTGAGTCATTGGTATAGAAGAGAATATGGAGATACAAACTAAAGGCATTAAAAACAATTTCACTGTGATAGTAAGAGAAAACTTTCCCTCTATCAGAAATGAGATAGACATTCACATGCAGGATGCATACAAGACCCCAAATAAACCAGAACAGAAAAGAAGTTCTCCAAGACACACCACAATCAAAATGCCTAACATGGAAAATAAGGAAAGAATATTAAAAGAGAGAAGCATTATGTCTCACATAGAGGAAAACCAGTAAGTCTCATCTATGACTTCTCAACTCAGATCCTATAATCTAGGAAGGCCTAGAATGAGATACTCTAAGCTCTAAAAGAAAACAATTGCCAAACAAGATTGCTATACCCAGCAAAACTCTCTTTCAATTTAATGGAGAAATAAAAATTTTCCATGACAAGAAAAAACTAAAAGAATTCATGACCATCATTCCAGCACTACAAAGAATATTCAAAGATAAACTGCACACAGAGGAACTCAAAGACAAATCTCAAAGCTCCAAAATAGATGAAGATCAATAGAAGAGTAATCAACCAAATGAGAATCAAGACAGATTTAAGTGTAATGAAAAATAAAAATGGCAGGAAACCACAAACCCATATTCATAATAATGCTGAATATAAATGGTCTCAATTCTCCAATTAAAATATATAGATTAGCAGAGTGGATCAGAAAAGATCCAACTATATGTTGTTTATAAGACACTCAGGCTGAAGGTAAAGGAATAGAAAAAAAAATTCTATGAAATGGAGTCTGAAAACAAGCAGGGGTAACTATTCTCATGTCTGACAAAGCATATTTAAAGCAAAAATTAATCAGAAGAGACAAAGAAGGTCACTACATCCTGGTAAAGGGGATATACCTATTCATTAAAAAAATTCCTTGACATTAAATCTCAGATACATCCCAATACAATAATACTGGGTGATTTCAACAAACTCTTATCAACAATAGACAAGTCATAAAAGCAAAAAATCAGTAAAGATATTTCCAACCAGACATGATGGCACACACATACTTTAATCCCAGTGGCTCAGGTGGCTGAGGCAGGAGGATTGTGAGTTCAAAGCCAGTCTCAGCAACTTAAGCCCTTAGAAACTCAGCAAGACCCTGTCTCTAAATAAAATATTTAAAAGAATAGAGATATGGCTCAGTGGTAAAGTACCCCTGGCTTCAATCCCTGGTACCAAAAAAAAAAAAAAAGATATTTCCAATCTAAATAATACTATAAATCAAATGGACCTCACAGACACCTACAAATAGACCATATTCTAGGTCATAATGTAAGTCTTAGCAAATACAAAAAATTGATATAATCCCATGTATCCTATCAGATCAAAAGGAAATGAAACTAGAAATCAACATCAAGAAACATGATAGAAATCACATAAATACATGGAGATTTAACAATACTCTTTTAAATGAAGAATGTATCACAGGAAAAATGAGAGAAAAGAAATCAAGAAATTCTTAGAACCAGGTAAGAACAAAGACAACATATCAAAATCTCTGGGACAGTATGAAAGCAGTTCTAAGAGGAAAATTTAGCATGGAGTACTCACATTAAAAAAGGTCCCAAAGAAATAAGCATATGCTTCATGTCAAGGCCTTAGAAAACTAAGAGCAAACTAACTGCCAAATCAGCAAAAGGCAGAAAATAATAAAGATCAGAATGAAAATTAATGAATTAGAGAATAAAAAATTACATAAGATCAATACAATACAAAGTTGGTTTTTATAAAGATAAATAAGACTGATAAACCCTTAACCAAACTAACCAAAAGAGAGAGCAATAAGATACAAATCAACAAAATTAGAGATTAAAAAAAGGGATAGAGCCACAGATATTTCTGAAATACAGACAATCATTAGAAACTAATTTGAAAACTTATAGTCCAATAAATTAGAAAATCTAGAAGACATGGACAAATTTCTAGACATATATGACCTGCCCAAATTGAACCAGGAAGATATAGAAAACCTAAACAGACCAATATCAAAGAATGAATTTGAAACAGCAATTAAAAGTCTTCCAACAACAACAACAAAAAACCCAGAACTAGTTGGATTTTCAGCAGAGTTATATCAAACCTTTAAAGAAGAGTTAACACTAGTCTTTCTCAAATTATTCCATAAAATTGAAAGGGAGGAAACACTCCTAAATACATTCTATGAAGCCAGTATAAAGATGATAGAAAACCAAAGATTAAATCAAGGAAAGAAAGCTATAGACTTAATATCCTGATGAACATATATATACAACAATCCTTAATAAGTTATTAGCAAACCACGTTCAAAACTACATCAAGAAGATAATACACCATGATCAAGTGGGCTTCATGTCACTGATTCAAGGTTGTTTCAACATATGCAAATCAATAAATGTAATTCACCACTTAAACAGAATTAAGGACAAGAATCATATGATCATCATCTCAACAGATACATAAAAGGCCTTTGATAAAATCAAACACCTGTTCATATTAAAAGCATCAGAGAAATCAGGGATAGAAGGAACTCTCCTCAACATTATAAGGCTATGTATAACAAACCCAAACTCCATATAATACTGCATGGAGAAAAACTGAAAGCATTTCCTCTAAAATCAGGAATGAGATGAGAATGTCCACTCTCACCACTTCTATTCAATACAGTTCTCAAAACTCTAGCCAGTGGAATCATGTAAGACAAGAAAAACAAAGGGATACAATAGGAAAAGAAGAGGTCAAACTCTCTCTGCTGTTGACATGTCCCTATAAGTTCCAAAAACTCCATCAGAAAACTTCTAGAGCTGACAAATGAATTCAGTAAAGTAGCATGAAGCAAGATCAACACTCATAAATTAATAGCTTTCCTATACTCTAACAGTGATTCTGCTGAGAAAGAAATCAGAAAACCCATTCCTTTTACAATAACCTCAAATAAATAAATACTTGGAAATTAATTAAACCAAGGAGGTGAAAGAGCTCTACAAGGAAAATTATAGAAAACTAAAGAAAGAAGTTGAAGAAGACCTTAGAAGATGGCAAAATCCCTCATGCTTTTGAATAGGTGGAATTAATATTGTCAAAATGGCCATATTACTAAAAGCAATATATGGATTCAATGCAATCCCAACAAAAATACTAATGACATTCTTCACAGAACTAGAGAAAAAACAGTTATAAAATTCACTTGGAAGAATAAGAGATCCAAAATATTCAAAACAATCCTGAGCAAGAAGAGTGATGCTGGGGGCATCACAATACCAATCTCAAATCATAGTACAGAGAGCTACAGTAACAAAAAATGCATGACATTGGCATCAAAATAGACATGAAGAACAATGGCATAGAAGAAAGAGACCAACCCACATGTTTACAGCCATCTGATACTTGACAAAGGTGCCAAAAATAAATGTGGAGAAAAGATAGCCTTTTAAACAAATGGTGCAGGGAAAACTGGATATCCAATGTAGAAGAATGAAATTAGATCCTCATCTCTCACCCTGCACAGAAGTCAAATCAAAGTGGATCAAAGACTTGGGAATTAGACCAGAAACCTTGCAACTGCTAGAAGAAAACATAGAGTCAACACTCCATCATATAGGTGCAGGCCCTCAACCAGACCCCTAAAGCTCAAGATATAAAACCAAGGATCAACAAGTAGAATGCCACAAAATTAAAAAGCTTCTGAACAGGAAAGGAAACTATTAGGAATGTAAAGAGAGAATGTAAAGGGGAAAATCTTTGCCTACTGCCCCTTTGACAGGGAATTAATATCCAGAATATAAGAACTCCAAAAACTCACCCCCTCAAAAAACCCCACAAATATTCCAGTCAATAAATGGGCAAAAACTAAACAGACATTTCTCAAAAGAACAATTTCAAATTGCTAACAAATATATGAAAAAATGTTCAACATCTCTAGAAATCAGGGAAATGCAAATCAAACCAACACTAAGCTTTCATCTCATTTAGGCATGAGGCAGGTCAACTATTTATATGTGATGATTCGATGAGCTCAAATAAAACCAGAATAGCAGTTATCAAGATTACAAATAATAATAAATGCTGGTGAGAATGTGGGGAAAAGGTACACTCATACATTGTTGGTGGGATTGTAAATTAGGGTAACCACTCTGGAAAGCAGTATGGAGATCCCTTTTAAAAATAGGAATGGAGCCACCCTATGAACTAGCTATCCTACTCCATTGTGTATATCCAAAAGAACTAAAATCAGCATACTATAGCAATTGAGCCACTTCCATGTTTACAGCAACATAATTCACAACAGTCAAATTATGGAACCAGCCCAGTTGCCTAATAGATCAAAAAAATATTACACACACACACACACACACACACACACACACATACACAATGGAGTTTTACTCGGCCATAAAGAAGAATGAAATTATGGTGTTTGCTGGCAAATGAACGGCAGTGGAGAATATAATAATCAGAATAAGCCAGACTCAGAAAATCAAGGCTCAAATGTTTTATATGTAGAAACTAGAACAAAATAAAGGAAAGAAGGTAGTGGGTAGATATTAAATAAATATATAGGGAAGATCAGTGGAGTAGGTGGCAAATGAGAAGGAGACAGGAAGGATGGGAAAGGGGAGGAAATATGGAAAAAAATTTAACAAAATCATGTTTATGGATACATAAATGTAGCAAAGGGAATTTCGCCTTTACGCATATATAGAACATACCTATCAAAAATAAATAAATATAGAAGCAAGGGGAAGATCAATAGAGTAAGGGAGGAGAATAGGGGAGGGAGGAAGAGAGGGCAAGAGGGCAGGGGATTGAAATCAAATTCCATGTATGTATGAACCCAACTTATGTATAACTATAGTACTCTCATTAAAAAAAAAAAGGAAGAAGAAGAAGAAGAAGAAAAAGAAAATCGGCTAAGACTTTTAAAGTTCTCATTTAAGGAAATGGATCACTCCAGGCTCATGTGAAACTTTGATACAACAATAGCACCTAAAAACCAAACAAACAAACAAAAAAAAAAACAGCCACTGCATGTTGAAGTGTGTGCAACATCTAATGCAACCTCATGTTTCCTCTTCCCTGTGGTCTTTGTTCTACTTTTACACAGCCCGTGAGGAACATCAGTAGTTAGTCAAAATGGTGACATCAGTCTCAGCAAGACAGCTAGAGAAACTATATAGTAAGATGGGAATGACAGCATCATGCCATCAATTGACCCAAGTAACATCAGATTATTTACCTGCTCCAAACAAGGTACCTTGTCTACCTTGAGGCCACCCAGGCCATGCCACCTGGGGTCAATGCTGGCTGCTTTGAATGAAGTGAGGCAAGTTCTGGAAGGGCCAGTGAGACCTACCTTGGTACTTTTGAATCCCTCATCCTGAGGATGGCCATCTGTCCCTGAACAACAATCAGGCAGCAGCTGGGCGTGTCCAGCCATTGAAGACAAAGTCCTCTTCACTTCAGACCAGAGTGTACCAAGTTTAGAGGTCAGCAACAGTTTTAGGCATGAGGCAGGTCAACCATTTATATGTGATGTTTAGATGAGCTCAAATAAAACCACAATTATACTTCTCTAACTAGCACAGGGGCAGGAAAGATAGCAGGCCTCCACCCTGGCCTTTCCTGTTTCTTCAGAAGTCATGGGAATGAGTTTGCAATTGAGTCATATGTCTTTGTTGGCCTGCTCCTCTTTCATGCCCCAAAACCACAAGCAAAGGAGAGAGGAGACACTCACAGGGCCATTCTCAGGGAGAAGAAAGAAGATTTACCTGGTAGTAAGAGAAAGTGTTCAGCACATACGGAATCAATCAGGCTGGGTTCAGCGGGTCTGAGGTAGAACTGGAGCATTTGGTCTTTTTTCTCCAGGTGATGTTCTTATCAAGCAAATGTGCATCCACAGGTTTAGTAGAAAGCATAAAATAGGGGTCCTCCAAGTCACCCCAGGACCAGCAACATCAGCATCACTGCATTAGAAATGAACAGGCCTGGCCTCACACAGACAGAAGCAGGAACTCTGGGGCGAGCGAGGTGCAGCAACCCAGCCCTCCAGGAGACTCCAAAGCCTACCCAAGTGTGAGGAGCACTAGAGGAAACTCAGGCAGGAGCCCTGGTTCTGGATCTGCCTCTGGATCCAGTTACTCAATAGCTCTGTGCTGAGGGGCAAATCATCAAACTCCTCTGGCCCTCGTCAGCTTCTCCCATAAAAGAAAAGGAAAGATTCAATGAACTCAAAGCTGACTTAGGACATTAAAATTCCATCATCTAACAAAGTTTTTATAGTGTACTTCAAAAATATTTTTTTTATACAACAGAATTAGAACATAATCACTATAGCAAACTCCAAAAATACAGAAAATAATATACAAGAAAATAGAGGTCAATGAAGATTTCTCCATCCAGAGATAATTGTTGCTTATCTTCAGCAGTTTGGTGTAGGGGATGCATTTCGGTGTTTTCTTCTGATATATTCTGTGAGCATCTACTTACAAAATGGGGACTCAGACCATGCATGGTTCAGTAGCCCGTTTCTCACCTAATATTCTGTCAGGGGTAAATCCTATCATCATTAGATGTTATTTCAATCATCTAGGTTAATATTTACCTGATGTCTTTTCATGTTTATGCCATAATTTATGTGGCCTTTCCCCTGTATTGAATGTGTTGGCCTTTTCTCACTTCTTGATCTTGTTTTGATTAATATTACCATTTTCTCTGCATATGTCTATTTAAATTCATATCTCAAGAGCTGATTTAAGAAAATCCTAGAAATAGAATCATTGGCTTAGTACACATGAATGTTTTGAGTCTGGGATTTTTGTTATTGTTGTTGCTATTGTCACAGTGCTGCTGGGGACTGGATCCCAGAGTCTCATGCACCTAGGCAAGCACAATACCACGGAGCTACATCTCCAGCCATTTTTTTTTTTCACTCTTAAAAAATTTGTTCTCGGGCTGGGGATGTGGCTTAAGCGGTAGCACGCTCACCTGGCATGCGTGCGGCCCGGGTTTGATCCTCAGCACGACATACAAACAAAGATGTTGTGTCCACCAAAAACTAAAAAAATAAATATTAAAATTCTCTCTCTCTCTCTCTCTCTCTCTCTCTCTCTCTCTCTCTCTCTCCCCCCCACTCTAAAAAAAATTAAAAAATAAAAAATTTGTTCTCTTTAGATATTCATGACAGTAATGTGTGTGTTAAAAATTATACATACATGGAGTATAATTTCCATTCTAGTGGTTGTACATGATATGGAGTTTCACTGGTCATGTACTCATGGACATAGGAAAGTTCTATCTTATTTATTCTACTGTCTTTCCTATTCCCACCCCCACCTTCCCATCATTCCCCTTTGTCTACTTCAATGAACTTCTTTTCCCCACCTTTATTGTGTGTTAGCATCCACATATCAGAGAGAACATCCAGCTTTTGGGTTTTTGCATTGCCAGCCCTTTTAAAAATTTTTATTTTGAAACAGGGTCTCACTAAGTTTCCCAGGCTAGCCTTGAACTTGCAATTCTCCTGTCTCAGCCTCCCAAGTAGCTGGAATTACAGGTGTGAGCCAAGAGTGTTTTGAAACATCACCAACTTGATTTTTTTCCCCCAAACACAACCCAGTTCACACAAACACCAACAGATTAGAGACCTTCCCTCCAGACCCCCTCTCCAGCATGAGTGGTATTAATTTTCATTTCACATGCTGGTAAGAGGCAGCAGAAGCCTCAGTGGCAGGATGGTAGTTGTCATTAGGATAATAGCTGGGGTTGTCAACTCCTAAGGGAGATTCAGACTCAAGACAGAGCCATGTTTTGGGCCCGGGAGTCCAAAGACTGGTTAGAGTAGTAAGAGAGACTGTCCAGGGACTGAGGATGGCATTTTCAATAAGCCCTCCTTAAAATGTAGCATGGGACTGTCCTTGAGATCTATGGAAAAACTGTAGACTGGTGGTAAATCGTCTCCTCTAGATCTTGGTTCTAAGAAGGCAGAGGGTTTGACCCCTGGAGGACCAGAGTTGGGCCTGTCTGAAGGCAGGTGGGGAGAAACCCGGGCAGTAGATGAACTCCTAAGGTCCCCTGTGGTTTAGGATGCTAGGTTAATTTAGTCAGAGCTGGGGGACGAGGGAGTCCTCCTCCTCCTGCCATCCCGGGTCCCTGGGTGCTCCACAGGTACACAGGCACCCAACAGGGCTTCTCTTCCAGGATCTTCTTGCTCACTGACCTTTCCTCCTTGTCTTTGTCTGAGAACCTTTCATTGCCTCCTTGTTACCTGGTTCCTTTCTGGACTCAGGATCATAGAGAAAAGGAGAACAGTGACTAGAATCCTGACCTTTATTCATATGTGGGGGTGGGGAGAAGGAAAGGGAAGTGGTGAGCTTATTTCATCATTTATTTATAAGCCTCCCCTGTTTCCCACAAGGGGATGGGGAGGATCCCCTTTTTGGAAACCAGTCCACAGAGCAGCAGCCCTACTAGTTATCAGGCCAGCAGTAGGAGAAAGAATCATTCTGGCATTTGTCTGTTGGATATTTTTAAATGTGAGCATTATTGGGATGAGAGACAGTTTTAGACTGGTGGACAAAGGCATAGCTTTATGGTTTACCCAAAAGAATTGAAAACAAGTGCTCAATAAAACTTGTACCAGAGTGTTCTTAGCTGCACTGTTCATAATAGCCACAAAGTGAAAACAATCCAAATGCCTATCAATAGATGAACAGATCAACAAACTGTGGTATACCTATCAGTGGACAGTTATTTGTTGCAATAAAGAGGAATGAGGTCCTGATGTATGCTACAACATGAAAGATCCTGGAAAACATTATGCAGAGGGAAAGAAGGCAGACAGAAGGCCCTAGAGTGTATGATTTCCTTTATGTGAGATTTTTGGAAAAAGAAAATTTACAGAGAGAGAAAGCCCACAGGTGGATGCCCAGGGATGCAGGGAGGAGGACTGGGGGAGTGACTGCTGATGAGCACAGGGTTCATTTTGGAGTGATGAAAAGTTCTGGAACTAGACAGTAGTCATGTTGCAGAAAATTGCGAATAGACTGAACGCCACTGAATTATACTCTTTAACATGGTTAAAATGATAAACTTTATGTTATTAGTATCTTACCACCACAAAAATTTAAAGAAAAATTTTTTTTCTCAGGGGTGGGGGACATAGACATAGTTGTTCCTATGTTCTATCACATGCCAACTGTGTGACCTTAGACAAGTTACTTAAACTCTCAGTTCTCTTTTCCTCATCTGTAAAATGGAGATAATTATAGCAGTACCTACCTCATAGGGTTATAAATTTTCAGTGAGTTGAAATAGGCAAAGAGCACAGTGCCTCTAGTAAACATGCTGTAGAGACTTGTATTTGGCAATGTCTGCAGACCTTCCACTGTGATCACAGCAGGGATTGAGGGTGGGACAGTTGTACTGGCATCTAGTGAGTAGTGGCAAGGGCTGCCACTGAACACCTTAGGATGCACAGGGCAGCCCTCACAACAGAGAATTGCCCAGCCCCAAATGTCAGCAGTTTCAAGGAAAGTCCCTGATTTAAACATGTCATGTAGGGAGATGTGCTTCGTCTCATGAATGTATAGATGAAAATAGGTCAGATGGAAAATTCTGTTAGGAAAAGACTGTCAGCAAAAGTACTCACAATCTACTGTGTCTAGAGAATGCATTCAACAACATAGAAGATGTAAAGAGAGCCAAGGAGCCGTCCTCGGGTACCTAGATAAAGAAGGGCTCTGTGTAAGCATGCTCTCCAAGAAGGAAGTTTTCACCAAGAGGCTGTTGTTATAATTTTCCTTTAGTAAGAGGGTGACCTGAGGCCATCCACACTATTCACAATCATGCTTGTTCCAATGGAACACTCCAGTCCCTTAGAGAAGGATCTTAAGGGAGCAGTGTGTGGTTCCTTTGCGTGTCTGAATGGTCTTGTGTGTGAGTCAATCCCATTGAACAAATATCTGATAAAGAAATCACTGTCACAAGTAGGAATAAAAATTATTCATTATAAATAAAGACATGGACATAAAAGAAATATTAAAATTTGTATTCAACCATCCATATACCAAAAGAAGAAGGAGTCCCTGTCTGCTCAGTTTTCAAAGACCTACAGTTTATCAGATTCTGAAACTGTATATTCATGAGATTAGCCTAGTTGAGATTGCAGAATTTGTTCTTACCCAACATGGTTGGCTGGCCATCCATCCAAAGGTTTCTCTTTTGGTTTGCTAGCAGTGAAGGTTTGGAAAAGAATCCTTATTTCTTGTCTCCAGCTTTTTACCGTTAGGCCAAGCATTGGAAAACTTGCAAATGTATGTCAAGCCTCTGTCAAAGACAGTTGTTCTTGGGGAGTGGACACTGGGAAAGAGGTAAAAGGGGTCTGGTGGAGCCCTTCCGGAAGGCAGACTCCTGGAGGTTCAGGACCTTAGAAGCTGAGGCACGGGGAGGCCAAGAGGGTGTGTGGGAGACCCCATGCCATCAGACACCTTGGTCTGCCATCCTCCACAGCTCTGGCTTCCTGGATGCATAAGGGTTTTCCAGAACCTTATATTTATCCAGTGTCTGCCATGTGAAGGGCTCTTATTTGACATTGTTGCCTAATCAGGGGAAACAAAGGCAGATGAGACACAGACATGACACAAAGGGCTCTCAGTGTGACAGGGGAAAAGACCAGTTATAAATCACTGCCACACAAGACATGGACAGCACAATCAGAAAAAAAAAATGGATAAATTTTTTTCTCTAACTATGGGATTTCAGAGAACCGTTTTTACTCCAGTGGAGGAATTTGGAAAAGTCCCTTTGGAGAGGGAGGCATTTGAATTAGAATGTGAATATTGGTGAAAATGTAGACATGTTGAAATGATCCTGGAATATTCTAAAGGACAGAGCAAGCTTCCAGGGTAAGAAGTTGAGCATATCAGAAAAGAGATTTTGATGGATTTGTGTAAGGAAATAAGATGAGCTGGATATATTGGAACCAGCTCATGAAAACCCTGCAATGCAGGATGCCTTTAATCCACAGAGAAGCCCTGGAATTTTATGAGCAGATGGGGAGGGCTGAGCGGATTCAGCGGTGCTGTGCAGCTGTGTGTTAGGTGGACTGGAATGATAACCGAGGTCTGAGTTATTGTGGGGTAAGAAAGGTAAAAGGGGGGTAGACGTGACCGCTATTTTACATGAAGCCTCTGGCAGGGTGTGGTGACAGAACATGGCAGGCAACACATCGCTAAGCTCAGGCAGCCAGGCACAGTGTTTAGGAGCTTGGATGCTGGATTCAAATGCTTGGTCTTCTAGTCCTAGCTCTGTCACTGCATATCTTTGACAGATTACTTTTTTTTTTTTTTTACCTCTCAATGTCTCAATCTCTTCATCCATCAAATGGGGATAAAAACCTTACTCCTCATACCCATGTGCCAAAGATTAAATGAGTAAGTGTGTGTAATACATTGTAAGCAACATCTGGCACAGCCGAGTTATCATGCTCAATATAAAAAAGTGTCTCTTAATATTATTGAAGGTAACAGAAAGGGAGAATGAACTTCTGAACCCAGTTGAAATGATGGTGAAATATGGAAGTAGAGAATTACACAAGGAAAGGATCACTGTTTTGTGATCCTTCCACAAGGCTACTTGGGAAACTCTGCTGACACGTGGGACCACATCTCATTAGAGGGCAGGATGAAATCTGTGGACTGTCCATCTCCATAATGATTCAGACATCTGCATTCTTCTGACTTTCTAAGTTTCCAAAGTCCTGATTTTGCTGTCTGGCATGAGCAGGGTTAAAGTTCACCAATCGATCAGGAATACACTCAAGACATGACAATTTCCTCACTTCTAGTAATGATGAGCCCCAGAACCAACAACTATGGTCTCACAGGAGGCCATCAAATAGATGATCCTTTTAAGAGCATACAGGACTTTTGGAGAGACTGTGACACTAACAGACAGAGCATTGAGGTTTTATTCAAAAGAAAAACAACTGTGATGCTTCAGTTTTGGATAAGGAATATTTTCATATCTGTGCATTTGGAGGGGGTTGTGGGAAGGAGGAGACAGGAGAAACAAGGGGGCATCCTACAAGCAACACATCTTGCCTCTTATTTTTTTTTTAACTTTGATTATAGAAGTCGGAGCTGAAATGCTTTGCTCTTCTTCCATATTCCAGTCAGTGCTCAGATTGTTCCAATTTAATGCATGCATAAGAATAAAGATGAAGCTTTCAAGTGCTGAGGTAGATTTGGCAAAAAGAGATGAGGCTTTATCCCTGTAAGATTAAACAATCATCAGGGTTAAAGGTTTAATCTGCTGGAGTTCAGCCCAGGATGGGGTTCAGAGAACCAGAATAATTGGATACAGCCTCAGACTTTGAACATCAGAGCTAGTTGGGGTGTATGTGTGTGTGAGAGAGAGAGCGAGGGGGCGGGGGGGTGGGGGGGATGTGCTATTAAGTAGGAGAGGTCTCTCTTTTGCAATGTGTCGGGGGCAGGAGGAATAAAGCCGCCTGCCCCTGCCTCCTGGATCCTCAGTGCTAACTGGATGCCACTTCTGGGGGTTGCTGTACACGTGAATGTGTGCTATTGTTCCAGGCACACGCTGGCCTTAAGACATAGCACAAAACAGGCCTGTCCTTATTCAGAAGCAGAGCCCCCCTCCATCACTCAAACCGGCCCTTCCAGGTCACATGCCGGAGGCCTCTGCAGACAGGACGCAGCTGCCTCAAATCTGCTGCCTAACATTAGCCACAGTTGGAAGACCCTGACAGCACAGAGCTTCCCAGGCTCTGCAGGGGAAACTAGAAAGATCTGAGATCCAGGCACTATGTTCTCCCAGGAACTGTGGCTGGAAAATGAGAAAAAGTGCGCTGTGGTTCGGAAGTCTAAGCAAGGCAGGAAGCGCCAAGAGCTGCTGGCCGTGGCGTTGGGGGTGAAGGTGGGAGTCAAAGGCGGCTGGCTTTGGCCCCCTCTCAAACTCTTTGCCTGTTCACAGATCTCCTCCCTGGTTCGAAGGGCTGCCCTCACACACAACGACAACCATTTCAACTATGAGAAGACACACAACTTCAAGGTAAGACTCTGCTTCCTTCCTTTGTCACACCTGAGCAGGTAGGGAGGGTCCGTTTGTGGTTTCCATCTGGTCTGGGGTGGTCCTGTCAGGAGACAGAAAATTCCTTTGTTTCCCATATTGAGCTTGGGTACTTAACACTGTTGCCTTGTATTGAATCCAACCAACCGGAGGCCTCAGAAAGCAGCTTGCTGGATGCTTTTGCCTAGAAACACTTATCTGTGTATTGACTTAGTTCCTGATAATCAGATCCATTTCCCTTCCCGTGTCCAGTGCAAGAAAAACAGAGCATGCCCACTCTGTGCTTAGAGATGTTCTGGTGGAAGCTGAGCTGTACTTTTCCACTCTGAGTAGCAGTAAAGAAACTTGCTGTCTCTGAGCAAGTGAAAACAGTTGCCATTTCACATTCTGCATTTTGTCCTTTGTTTTCAAACGGTGCTACCTCCCTCTGTTTCTGTGTAGCCAGCTGTGAAAGCAAATGATGAGGAGAGATATCAGCCAGTTGCTTTGTGTATACTCTGGGTGCAGGGCCACCCTCCTCGCCTAGCCAAGCTGGGTCCTGCTGCCCAGACCAAACAAAGATAGGGAAGCCTCTGAAGTGGACTTTCCCACGTGTGTTTTTAAAACAAGAATGACTATCATCTCCATTTTAGATCAGCACTTGTACCTATGACCTGCCGTCAGAAAATTATGGCCTATTTCTTTTACTGTGTTGTCCCAAAAGGGCAGGTAGGGAATCTGATGCCACATTGCCTGGCTTGACATGCTGCTGAGAGACGAGAGTCAGAAATTTACCCCAGCAGATAGGCTGACAACTGAGAAGACTGGAGAGATTGGAGAGGAAGCATTCAGGTAGAAGAGAACAGGCACGAGAAAGAAAATATGAATTGCCTTCTTTTTTAAAGTCAGTTCCTTTAGGGCCAGTAAACCCTAGTGACTGTTGGGACTAGATAACCCTTGGTCAGAGGTGACAGGGAAACAGATTTTCTGCTCTTACTTGCCAATCCTCCACCAGAACCAACATGCGTCTATGAGATAATAGACGTTCGTGTGAGTTTGGTGTGTCTCCCTGCTTCTGTTTTTAGAAGGCAAATGGCTCAGGCATTTGTATGCTATCATTCAACTGAGGAATGGAATTATTCAGCCCTACATATTTAGCATTAGGGTGAAGAATTGCATTATATAGGTTTTGTTCCATGCTGAGGCTCTTAATAGTTCTCCCAACACCCAACAGTGACAGATCTAATTTGGAGCATAGAAAGTCTATGGTTTGTTTTTTTTCTCCTTCCTGTTTTCTATTTTAACCTTCATTATTTTTCTGCCTTAAGAACGTGTTTTTCTGACTTTTGGCAGAAATCCTTGGTTTGGGGCATCCTGTGGATATGCTACCATGGAAGAGAGGGTGGATCTTCTTGGACTTATAAATATTTTTCCTTCCTCTCAAAAATTCCAATTATATTGGCTTTAAGATACTATTGGAAATATGCACCTACCATAATGTCTTTATAGACTAGCTTCTCCATGTATATGCTGTGTCTGAGCTCATGTTAAAAATACACATGTGTATTTAGTTGATTGATAGGCTTCAAAGCAACGTTCAGTCAGTCTTTTCAATCTTAGGACTCTGAATGGAAATTTACTGTTCAGACATTTTAAAACAAAAAGACAGTGCATTTTATTTCTTAAATAGTACTGTTGCTACCTGATATGTTCAATATCAGTGAAAAACACCAGTTTCAAAAATGTTCACTTAAAAACTCAGAATCTATTCAGTGTGGCCTCTTCTAATTTTCAGCTATTGAGACAAAGAAAGGCAGAGAAGAGACAATATGTTGAGAGGGATACAAAAGCCAGACAGGAGCCTTCTCTCATGTGTTTTAAATAGACATCTTTGAAACTTAACAGACCCCAGAGTAGTGGCAGCAGTTGATTGTGGCTCTCAATCGTACTATTCGTGCCATTGACCTTAAGAATGAGTGACCAGGGCTGGAGGAGGCATTCCCTCTGTCCTTCCTTGCCCCTTGCCCTCCCCGCACCCCCATAGAAGTGTAAGTGGAAACTTTGCATGGACTTTGGAAGAACATTCCAAAAGCAGCTCTGTGCTATAAATACAACAGTGGGCTTTTAGTAACAAGCCACTAACTGAGAAAGAAATTTTCTTATCAAAGTCTCCACTGTCTGCTTGGAATTTCTGTTTTAAACCTTAATTTTATAATAGCTGTTTCTTTATGTTGACTTCTAATAGATTTTATTCTGAAACTTTTTTTATTTATAATTTATATTCTTATTTGGGGATATTGGGTACAGGGCATAGAGTAAGTTCAATAAAAATAATAAATAATCACATTTTCATGTTTATCAGGCCTTGCTCTCTCCTTTCTGGACTCGTCTGAGATGGGCAACTGCCAGTAGAATTGATTCCTCACCCCATAACAAGACTTTTTTGCCCCTGTCAGGTCTGTTCCATATAAATTCCTCTTTCTTACTCTATCCAGGAACTTTGTCAAGAGGAATGAACAGAAGCCCCAAAAGACTGGGAATCTGTGCTCCATCCTATCAGAAAGCTCCCAGCCACTGTCCCTGACTGCACACACGTATCTACTATGCCTGTTTTCAAGCAAACAGGAAAAGCCAGAATAGTGTCAGAACTAAAACTTTTGGAATCAAATTACAGTGATGCCTCACATCATGCAATGATTATGTACTTTTTCAACCTTGTAGGCCGATGCAATTCTTGCTCATTTAAAGCCGGAATTTTCTAATGATATTCACACCTATTTGGCATGAAGAGGTATTTATTTAAAGAATGGCAAAAATAACAGACTCCACCCTAAAATGAAAATTATTTATCAAGAGACAATCACTATAATTTAACTCAGTTTATGTTTTTAATCAAATGTAACTTTTAAAATTCTATTTTCTTATTGATGTATTATAATTATACACAATAGTGGGATTCATTAAGCCCTATTCATACAAGCACATAACATCATTTGCTCAGTCTCATTTCCTAGTACCTTCCCTTTTCCTCCTCCTCCCTGCCCCTGATCTGCTTGCTCTACTCTACCTATCCCCCTTCCATTATTATTATTATCATTATTATTATTATTATTATCATTATCATTATTATTATTATTATTTTGGTACTAGGAACTGAACCCAGGGGTGTTTAACCACTGAACCATATCCGCATCCCCTTTTAAATTTAGAGACAGGGTCTTGCAGAGTTGCTTAGGGTTGCTAAGGCTGGCTTTGAACTTATCCTCCTGCCTCAGCCTCCCAAGCCGCTGGGATGACAGGCATGTGCCACTGAGCCTGGCCTATTATTTTGTTTTAATTAGTGGGTTATAATTATATAAGTATGGCATATTTGTATGGACTTAGCTCATTTTATATTATGTAGTTGACTGGAAGAGGCACTCACATGTAACTGGAATAATCTTTCTTCCTTTTTTTTTTTTTTTTTTTTTTTTTGTGTGTGTGTGTGTGTGATGCTGGGGATTGAACCCAGGCCCTCACATATGCTTGACAAGTGCTCTACCACTGAACCACACCCCCAGCACTCCAGAATAGTCTCTCCAATAACACTTTGTGGCTGAATTCTAAAACTCAAACCCCAGAGCCCCCAGTATCTGGATGGCCAACCTTCCCTCCCACATTTAGAACATGGCGAGGTTGTCATAGGTGGCTTTAGCACTCCTGGCCACAATATGATCTTTGGCAAAGAACTTGGTTCCCTTGGCCTCAACTTCCTCATCTGTAAAATGGGAATGTTGTGAGGTTTAAGGAATACCTCTAAAGCACTTATGATCTCCTGGTCCTTGTAGTAAGTATTCATTTGTTGTTAACCTCTATCATTATTTTATTATTCTTCTATTTGTGTCTCTCAATTGTGCCTTTTGTTTAGTTTTCCCTGTCTCTGTATTTCTCACTCTTTATCCTCATACCCCTCTTTCTTCATCATCTCTTTCTTCCTCTCTTGCAAAAAGATGTAATAGAAAATGAAATAAAGTCTGATGATTTCTTTGAATGTATTTTATCATATAACCAGTCCTGGTTTATGTTCCTCATTTATTTATAAAGTAGACAAATGATCTAGATTTTTTAGATTTAGATGTCAGGCATATTTTTCCCCAGTTCTTAAAAAGTCTTTATATCTCTGAGGATTCTTAATTTTCCTGCACTTTTATAACAAATGACCAGAATCTCATAGGCTTAAAAAAACCAAAAAAATTTATTTTCTCACAGTTTTGGAGAAACCAAGGCATGGGCAGGGCTGGTCCCTTCTGGAGTCTCTGAGACAATCTCCTGCCTCTTTCCTACCTTGCTGTTGTTGGGGGGCCTTGCAGGTCCTTTGGCTTCTAGGTACGTCCCTGCAGTCTCTCTCTCTTACCATCTTTGTCTCATCTAGTTCTCTGTGCACCTCTGCAGGTCTGACTCGTATAAGATCATTGGATTTAGTGCCTACCCCAATCCAGCATGACCTCATCTTAATTGTATCTTCAATTGCCTTGTTTCCAAAGGCCACATGCACAGTGACCCAGGGTTAAGACTTGACCGTACCTTTCTGGGGGATGTGCGCCATTCATTACAAAACTATTATTTTCAGGAACCTTCAATAGGAGGGATCTCCAGCTTCATCCTAAAGGTTATATCATTGGTGCTATAAGTAAAAATTCAAAATTTCATTGAGGGTTTTCATGTCACTAGAAATTTAATTGCTATTAAATGTCAACTCCTTGGTCTAGGTGCCACTACTAATTTCTGTGACCTGGGGAAGTTTTCATTGATTTTTCTTATCCATGCTTTAACACTCTGACAGAAAGTGATAGAAGTTTAGTCATTCCTGATCTCTTATCTTTACTAAGCATTTCTTCATGAAAAGGATTATGGTAAGGGCATAAAAATCTTTAAAGTAACTTGTGACTTTTCCTAGACTGTGGTAAATTATAAGTGTCAATTTACTGTAACTGATTCATATTCAGAGTATATATTTTATAATCAAAGCTATGATTAGCTATTGCTTCACGTTAATATTTGTGGTTAGACAGGACTGGCTACATAATTAGTGGGGCCCAGTTCAAAATGAGATTGTGGGTCCTGTGTTAAAATATTATTAGGAATTTCAAGACAGTGACAGCAGAGCATTTGACCAAGTCTGGGCCCTTCTCAGTGCAGGGTCCCGTCCTGCTACTCAGAGTACACTCCTGAGACTCCAGTCCTGCGGTTACATGTGGAGAACAGGAGTCCAAGAAATCAGTTTCCAGGAGAATTCAGAGACTGGGATGCTCCATGTTGCAGGATCCTGTGGAGGGAGCAGGGCAATTGCTTTTCTATCCTTAACCAAGCAGGCTCCCGGAGGAAGTGGGAAGTCAGCACAGCCCTGAATTTAAAAAAAAAAAAACAAAACTTGAGTTACACAGAAGGAATAAAGAACATTCTGGGCAGTGCAAACCACATGAGTGAAAGCCTGGAGTCATAAATGAGCCAGGAGTGAGCTAGGGAGGCTGCCCAGAGGCAAAGGGCCCCTGCACAGTCTGTTCATCAATGGGGCAGAAGCTGAGGACTCCGCAGGTGCCCTCAGAGACCTCAGAGCTGGTCCCTCCCACCCAGCCTGTCCCCAGGATCTGCATCACAGGGACATCCAGGACACCCCTCTCTCCTCCCCACGTAGAATAGGGATGGAGAGTGGAAAGTTCTCAAGGTCAAGAGGAACCTCCCTACACTCACCTCATCTGTGTGCCCTTCCCCATTGGTCCCTCTCCCCCCACCATCAACTCCACTTTCCCTTACTTTTCTCCACAGCACTGGTCACTGGCTGATGTACACATTTACTTGTTGTCCTGCCTTCCCCTGGTCAGATGGAAACTCCTCCAGAGAGAGGGATTTCTGTCTGGTTGCTGATTGCAGAAGCTCCTATGAGGATCAGAGCCCAGCCTCAGCCCACTGGCTCCACATAGGCAAAGCTCATGACCCTGTCTACGCAAAAGTGCAGCTTTAGAGCCTCCTTCCTCACTCCCCACCCCAGTGAGCCCCCATTTGTGGCTTGTGTGTTGCATTCACTTACGTTCATTGCGCTTGTAGGTAGCAGGCCCTTGCCAAGGTCATCAGACTGGGCTGTAGGCAGACAGATGCCATTAGGAAGGGCTAGGCCAGCTGTTGCCCCCCATTTGGCTAAGGACATGAGTGTACAGTGCTACCCAGTGTTTTATAGTGAAGGCCATGTGTCCCAGTTAACTCCTGTTGCCCCGTGTCCTGTGTGGTGACTCTCAGAAGTGTCCTTATCAGGACATAAGTGAAATAATTTCCTTACTCACCCTTTTCTATCCCCTGTTCTGCTAGCAGCATCCTTCTCCTCTGGGGCACACCCTATCTTGTGTGCTCTTATAGCATACTCCCCCTGATGCCCACCTTTCCATAATATTCCTGGGGGCCAGACTAGAAGTTCACGATGCTGAGAATGTGTCAGTGTGCTGCTAATGCACCTGTCCAGCATATGGCTCTTCAACCACCCAATTTGGGTTTTATGGCTCATTTTTCATTTCTATGCCTATTATTGGTTTTTGCATTTTTTTTTCAATTGAAAGCAGGGCCTCACACCTACTAAGCAATCACTCTACCACTGGACCATCACCCCTAGCCACAATCTTGGCATTCTTATCAGTATAGTGGCTGCTTGCTTGGGGCAAGCCATTTTTTCTCCCTGCTCACATTCATCTTTTCTTCTTCCTCCTTGACTTCACAAAAAAGGTGCTAGCCCATCGTTCCCACTTGCATTCTCATTGGCACTCCTGTGCACCTGGGGAGCAGAGACCAGGGAATATTGCACCTGCACATTGGCCTACCCGGAAATCAGCTTCAGAAAGGGTTGTGGGCTCTCTTTTGTCTGCTTTGTCTAATCATCACAAAAGGTTGTTTAGGCAGAAGTGAGTCTGAGAGGAACAACTGAAAAGAAAGGCAGAATTAGTCACCTTGAATATGGAATGAGTGACTCCAAGTGAGACTTGAATAAATAGGCTCAGAAATGGTCTTTATGAGGGAAATGTGGCTCCTGCTCCTAAGTGCTACGAAGAGGAGTTGTTTTTATCAACACCCTACTTTGGTCCGGCTCCACCACTATAATTATTAGAAACCCTATTTTCAAGTAATAGAACCCCTGGAAACTCTTCAGTTAAAAGGAGGTTATTACACAGGAGGGGCTCACAGAGCTCCAGGGACGACCACCAAGCAGAGGAAGAAATGTGAACTCCTCCTTCTCTCCCTCTCCCTCTGCTTTCCCTCCTCCTCACCCTCTCTTTCTTCCTCCTTTCCTCCCTTTCTCACCATTTCAGAAATTTTCTATGGTCATCTGTCTCTGTTGCTTTGGGGACCTGTGGTGAGGTCGAACATCATGGCAGGAGCATGTTGTAGAGCGAAATTGATCATTTCCTGGCAGCTGGGAAACAGACAGAGAGCTTGGGGCCCCAATATTCCCTTCAAGGGCATGCCCCCAGTGACCCACTTCTCTCTAACTAAGTCCCACCAACTCCCAATAGCACCATCACAGGGACCCAAGTCTTTAACACATGAGCTTCTGGGGGATATTTAAGATCCAAACCCATGACAGTGCATGTTTAGCTTAAAAAGAGCGTGTTCATGAAAATGACAGCTTAATTCATCTGTTTTAAATCTGTTGGGTTCAGCAGAATGCCCGTATCCAGGAACTGCATGGACAGCAGGGATTTCAAGCATGTGCAGAAAGGGTTTTTGGAGAAGGGTCTCACATAGGCAGTGGTGTGCTCTGCCTGCCAGGGCCTGACTCAGAGCTTCTCTTTGACCTCCTTGGTTTGTCTGTACATACATGTTAGGACACTGTCATCACTATCCTTGTAAACTCCTTTACAAATTAGCAGAGCCCAGTGGAAGAGAAAAGGCTTTGTTGTAAGCCCTGCTGGGATGCCTGACTTAGGCCACACACACCAGGGACGTGACTTGGCCAAGCTACTCACAGATGCCAATCATCTACTAAAGAGTCTGACTCTTATCAAGCGCTTAGCTCTTATTAATTTTGTATAGAGTTTGTTTTGATCCAAAGAACACATAATTTAAAGGGACTAGTCTAAATGAGTAAGTGCATGTTTCTGGAATTTTCAGCCCGGAGAAATATGCGTTTTATGTTTTGCTGGGGGTGTGGGTGAGGGTGGGGCAAGTACCAGTGGTCACTGCACACATCAGTCAGGTCTTTTGGCAGGTTCTCAGGAAAGGAAACCATTTCACCACTCATTCCTTTACTCAACAAATACAGACTTCAGGCTGATATGTATCATGTGCAAGAAAGACAGTGACGATGAAAGAATAGGACTCTCACAGACAAGGATCATACCACTCTACCCACCCCGGAACATTTGCAATGTCTGGAGACATTTGTTTTATTCTCACACTGAGGGTGTACCAGTGGCAACTAGGAGAGGCTAGGGATACAGCTAAACATCCCATAATGCCCAGGACAGCCCGCACCACAAAGAGTTAGTCAGTCCCATATCAATAGCACTGAGGTTGAGAAGCCCTGCCACACCCAGTGGGGAGCCACAGAAGGTTTATGAACAGGCTGTCTCAAAAGAATGTGGGTGCCAATATCCTCATGAACTTGAGAGGAAATTAGATAATGAGAATGTCTCACTTTATGCAATGAGGAGAGTCCCAAAAAGCTTTGCAGCAATTGATGTTTGAGAAATTCAGTCCCATTTTTTAATTTTGATGAAGCTTTATTTGTTATAATTGATTTGACCCATTCATGCATCTTTACCAGCAGCTAGGATACCATCCACTTTGTATTTTCTATGTCAATTACTGGAGCGCTGCACTTTAGACCAATTTGCTGAGCACTTTGTTAAAGGAGCTCCAGAAGGGTTGTCCTGATCTGGGACCATGAATCTTCAGTCTCCCAGAGAATACAGCTGGGCTGATGAGCTTGTAGCTGGGAAACTCCTTACAGAGTTGGTCCAAAGTAGTTTTGTCAAACAAGATGAGGTTATTGAGCTCATCACAAACTTGCCTTTGGACCACATCCTGAATCCTACTTTAAATGCACTGTAGTAGCTGCTGACAGATGAATCCAGGGATCTGTGGTGCTGGGGTTGAGAACCTCACCTCAGAACCCAGGCTCCCCTGCAGCATCTACTCAGCGGGCCTCTAGAGGGGATTGCAGATTTCTCTGTGGCACTCTCTGTTGCTGTATTCTTCTATCTGAAAAGGTTCACTTCAAGGTCAGTCTTCCATCTGATCTTTCAAGAGGGGAAAGTCCAGAGTTTAATTTAATTTCTCACATGAGTTAAATGTCACATAATTACAGGCACTACAGTAAATTATATATATATATTTTTCATTCATTCATTCATTCATTCCTTGGCTGAAATCTAGAGACTTTCAAATCTCTAGATTTGACTGAGGATAAGCTACCAATACTCCCTGCCCTCACTTAACACTGGGCAAAAGCTGGACTAGACTCTCAGAACTACCTCAAGGCCCCTCATTTACACAGAAAGCAAACAGGAAAAACTTGCCTTTGGTCCAAAAGAGCCTTTTTTGAAGCAAAGCAAAATAATCAAGTTCTTATTTTTTTTCCCCTCCAGGTACTGGGGATTGAACCCACAGGTGATTTGCCATTGAGCTACACCCCCAACCCATTTTATTGTTGTTTCAATAATAAACACACACACACACACACACACACACACACACACACATACACACACACATATATTTTGAGACAGGGTCTTGCTAAGGATCCTCAAACTTCGAATCCTTCCTGTCTCAGTCTCCCTAGGTAGCCGAAATACAGGTGTGTGTAACCATGCCCAACTTATGTTCCCCTTTTTAATTTAAATAATAAAAATGCAAACTGCCCTGCTTAGTTCCCATTTTTAATAAAAATGATACTAAAGACAGTACGGTTCTATTCTATACCAGTGAATATCAATCAAGGTTACTTTGTCACCTCCAGGGGACATTTGGCAATGTCTGCAGATATTTGTGGTTTGTCCCCACTGAGGTTTGCTACTGGTATCTAGCAAGTAAGGGCCAGGGATGCTGCACAACATCCCACAATGCACAAGATAGCTGCCCCGCCCCAACAAAGAATTTTCAAGCCCCAAATGGTAACAAGGTTGATAAACCCCAATATAGACGGATGAGAAAAAGCAAATCTTCTCAACTGCAGCACATGATAAATACCACTGTCTTACAACCAGATCCTGAGCCAAGCTAATTGTACATTTGAGAGACGTTTACACCAGTCCACTAAAACATATTTGTTATAAAATCACTAGAGAATACTGCCTTCCAGATTGAGCAGATGTGAGACAAATAACATCCTGTTCATTTAGTAAGGGCCAAGCCAGGGGCTACTTGCTACACACGCCTGGGATTTTTCTTGACAGTTCTGCTGGCTCAGTTTTTATTAAGTGGCAATTCCTGGGTCATTCATAAAACATGCCTTATCTCCTGTAATGCCATCTTTTTGTTTGGTGTGGTTTTTTGAATTCCAGGCAAACCATGCCCAGTAAGTCTTGGACAGACATTCTTCCTGTCTGGGGTATTTTCTTCCTGTCTAGGGTATTTTAGTTACTGCCCTAAAGTTTGCAAAATGTTCTTTCTCCAAAAAGATATTCTTGAAAATCAATAAACTGCTGAGGAATGGAAAAAGCCGATTAGTGACTTTCAAGATATGAGGCATTTTACTAAGAGAGTAGCCAAATAAGTCAACCCCAAATAAAATGGACTCTGAGAGGGCCCTCAACATTCACATGTGATCTATATTGTAGAGATTGTCTAAAAGAAAAGTGAACAATACATCAGCCATGAAAATAAACAGTAGCCCATCCCAAAAAAAGGAAGTTAGGCAGTGAGCCTAAAATAATGTTTAGCTAACTTCACAATCCTTCTCTGTTCCCATTCCATTTTATTTCTGTGGGACTGAGAGGGACATTGGAGTTATTTGTGAGTCTCTTGATGTCTACCTGCATCTATTTGGCTGGAGAAATGAGATCAAAGGCAGTAAGGATGTCTGCTGGGAAAGCATGTGGGTAAAGATGAGCAGGGTGAATAAGCATTGATTTTGATGTTCTCTATTTTAAAACATATTGACAAAAAGGGCAATTATAGAAAATTTGTGATTAATATATCTGGCATTTCCTGAAGCAGTTAGTAGGTCAGCTTCTTTTTTTTATCAACGTACATTTTTGTTTGTGTGCAGTGAATATTGCAGCTACCCTCCTAATTTCTAAATTTCTAAATATTTCATTTCCATTTTTCCTCCAAGGCATGAGGATATTTCCCTGAGGGTACCTTATCCACTGCAGATGTTTCAGAGAAGAGCATTGTATTGTCCGTCTTTTGCACCACCTATAAAAAAGAGTGCCTTTCACCAAAAACAAAGCCCACTGTCATTGGGTCTTGGTTATGCTATTTCCTCATCTTAGAATGTTGTCCCCGAGTCATCTGCTCCCCAGTTAACTCTGTGGCTTCCCTGCCTGCTCATCGTTCCCAGTCTGGTAAACTGTCCATCCTTCAAAACCCAGTACCACTTTCCCCGACTTTCTCAGAATAATTTATACTCTCTCCATTCTTCTACCACAGAATCTCCAACATGCTCTATTGTCACTGATATAATTGTTCAAGTTGCCTCTTTATTCTTGTAGATAATGAGATCCTTAAGTGCAAGGAGTTCTTGCTCCTCTGATCTCTTTCAACTTCACCTGGTTGAAAGAGACCTAGTAATAGGGCCCGTGTCAAAAAGCATCAGCATGTGAGTATCAACTAAATGAGGGAATAATAAGGCAATGGAAAGGTGCCTAGTGGATGAAATAGGAAATAATTCATCTCTCTGACATCCTTCCCCCACTAATTTAAAAGCTCTTTCTGAGATATATCAAGTCTCCATTTATGAGTGACTTGGTCTCATGTACCACTGATACGAAATGTATTGTACCAAACTTGCTGGAGTTGGGCAACCTATTGTTATTTATTTGTTAATATACAGGAATATTAGTGTCAATGCTTTTGTACATATTGAAGCTTGACTTGTAGTCAGTTTATGTAAATGTTCCATGTGTTTTTAAAGAGTGTGTATTCTTTGGTTGCATATGAAGTCTCTTTCCTATTTGATTTTGGATTTGCCAGTTTCTCCTTGTAATTCAATCTTTGTTTTATGTTTTTTGAGATCATGTTGCCACATCCATATGAATTAAGTTAATATATCTTTCTGATTTAAAAATCTCATTGTGATTCATCTTTATCACTAATAGTGACATATATATGGTCTATTTTGGGTTTCTATTGGCTAGCATTTACTAGGTATGTCTTTTTTACTTCCTATATTTCTCTCATATTAATTTTGAGTGTGTTTCTTACAAAGATTTTTTTAAAGGATCTAAAAATGTATCTTTGATAAGTTTGAGTCATTTATATTTATTGTGACTAGAAAACTATAAGGATTTTAAAAATATTTCACTCTGCTTTTTTATTGCTTCTTTTTTCTTATTTCCTGCTTTTAATTGGCTTGATCAAATCTAGTTTTTTTCCCTTATGTGTTTTTTTAAAAATTTATGCATTCTATTTCACTCTTTTTGGGTATACTAAATTTTTAAAAATATGCATAAATGATTTAAAATATCCTTTGGTTTACTAGTAGTTCTTCTAACATCCCCGGTTGTAAGGACCTTGGGAAGCTTTAACTTCCCTCATCCTCTTTAATCTTCACATCATTTTTCATTGTTTATAAGTCCCCTAAAATTAGTCATTGTTATTGTTTTATGCAGGATTAGATGAACCCACAGTCACTTTTTTTTCTTTTTTGCTCACCATTACTTCTTGAATCCTACTCCTTCTTCTTGGGTTGCATTTGCTCTTCATGGAGTATATCCTAGTATGTCTTTGTATGAGGATCCCTGGGTGGAAACTCTTGCCATTTGTCTGAAAATAGCTTTATTTTACCTTTCTCTTGGATGATAATAATCTGGATGTAAAGATTGGACTGCCAAGCGAGCTTTAGTGGGGCATGTTTATAATCCCAGCCCCTTGGGAGGCAGAGGCAGGAGGATATGCAATTTGAGGCCAATCTTGACAACACGGCAAGATCCTGTCTCAAAATAAATAAATAAAAAGTTTGTTGTGCAATATTCTTCTCTGATCACTTCTATGAAGTTTCCATAATCATTAACCTCTTCTTGCTGAGGAAAAGTCTGCATTCACCCTAATTGCTGTCCTTTTTCAGGTTTTCCTTGTTTTTTAGTATTCTGCAGTGTCGCCACAATCTATGCAGATTATTTTTCTTTGTCTTATTTGAGACTCATTTAGCTTTTTTCACTCTTCAGGTTCTATGTTTTACTAATTCTGGAAAATCTTAACTATTTTTCCCTCTGAATATTGTTTCCCTATCTACCCCAAATTCTACCCTCTCTCAACTTCCCAGGATCATCATTTTTTGGCTTATCTTTTTTCTGCATCTCCAGCATCTTCTACCTCTTATGGTAACCCCATTGATAAATCAACATGCCCTAACATCTTTCACCTAAAAATAAAATATAAAATAAAATCTTCCCTTGATGGCAGAACTCTCCTGAGCAGTCTTCTCTCTTTGCTGGAAGTCATGGACGGACTTCTTGATGAATTTGCCTCGACTTCTTTCCAGTTTCTTACTGCCCACTTACTCTTCAGTTCCCTTGAATCTGGCTTTTGTCCTCACCAGCCCAAAGACACTGTCGTTGCCAAGGTTGGTGATGACTTCATGTAACTGAATCAACATTGAGTGCTTATCCGACTGGACCTCTTTCCAGCATTTAACCTGGTGGCCCATTCTGTTCCTAAAGCACTCTTCATTTCTTGGCTTCTAAAATACTTTACGTTCTTGGTTTTCACTAAATGTGGAGCACTGAGGATATGGAGTTAAACTTTCTTTTGTTTGTTTTCTGCTCCCTATTCCTAATATGCTTTATCCTTTAACATAATTTTAAATACCATCTATATGTCAGGGATAGCCAAAAGTATATCTTTAGGCCTCAGCCCTCCTCTAAGTCATCAAAGCTGTGTGAAATCCTTCTTAACACTAACAATTGGGTATCATGGGAGTCTTTAACCTTAACCTATCTAAAGCTGATTCCTTACCTTCTTGCCAAAGATTGTCTTCCCCATCTCAGCAAAGGGTGTTACTGTCCAACTAGTTCCTAGGCTAGAAACTAGGAGTCATTCCCGATTCCTCTCTTCCTCAAAGATCACATGCGTTCTATGATCTGGCTGTGGAAATTACTTCAAAATATCCCGTCTCTACTGCCAGCCTCCCGATCTCTGCCTCTGCTTTTCTCAGCTAGACTACTACATAGTATCCAAATCTATTCCACCATTAATATCCTCCATTTTCAAGACAGTGATCAAAATAATCTTTTTTAAAAAATCATCTTTATACTGGCATCCTATAATAATTTCTTATTGTACCTGGATTAAAACCAAATCCTTGCTCATGAATAAAGTCTTCAAGATCCTGTGTGACTTTCTATTCCTGCCTTCAACTTCATCTCAGTTCCTCTCCCTCTCATTCCCCATGTTCTAGCCACCCTGGCTGTCCACTGCACAATCACACCAAGCTGTTTTATTCCTGAAAGGCCTCCATACATACCTTCTGCCTAGAATGTTCCCTATTCCTCTCCCCACAAAACTAGCTCTTCTCTTCTTCCAGGTTACCTTCCAAGAGAGGCCTCCCTGCCCATCCTGGGTAATACTGGGCCCTTCTTTGCCTCTCTGGCAGTAGCCACATCTTTTTTTCCCCCACAATCATTTATGTACAATTTTTTTTAGTTATATTTCTATTATATTTAGTTGATCTTGCAATCTCAGCAATTTATTAATAACCAACTTTGCCGCCAACTTTCAACAAGACGTTTTTACTGATGGGTGCTTTTAGTACCAGGTTCAATCTCTGTGGGTCTCTGAGTGAATCATGGCATTTGACCTATGTGAAGTGCTCCGGGATGAGTTCTCCACATTCCTACAAGGAGTACTCTGTCACGTTCTACTCTTTGTAGAACAAGCCTCCATTTAAATGACATACAACTTTGAGAGATTTTTTTTTCACATTTTTCAGAAAGAAAACAGTATAAATCAATTTACATGTGATTAGCTGAACTACCAAAAGATAACTATAATTTAATTTTATTGCATAGAAACCATGATCATAGTTGCTTTTTAAAAATTTATTAACTATTTTCTTTACTGCTTTTACTTCTCTGTGAGTTCCATTAGGAGGGAACCAGGTTTGTTTTCCTCGCCACTTTATGTACACCCTAGTATGTATATCTAGTATGTATGAATGAATGAAGAAGTCATGGGGTGCTGTTTTATCTTAATCTGTTCTCTGATGAACATCTTCCCAAATTGTGACCATACTTGTAGTCCTGATTTTTTTTTTCATTAAAAGCTGTATGTAGATCTCCCAGTCTGTTAAAAAAAAAATAATAATGTCTTCATTTCTTTTATTTGTTAATTAAGGTCTTAAACTTTCAAAAGCCTAAAAAAAAAATCAGAACCTTTTCATATAAATTTGTATACCGCCAATATACTGCAGTGGTTCTTGGCTTACCAGGGCCACATTTGCTCTGCTCTGAAGTTCTTTAGTGCCAGAGAACAACTATTTATTTTATTTTGTTTGGTTTTTGTTTTAACTCATGGCTTAATATATGATCCTGTTACAGGAGGACCTGTACCTGATTAGTCAGAGATAAGACCATCCTTACTTTGTGATATGTGGAATATTTAACAACTGGCTGAGCACCAAACAATGAGAACAGCACTTTGGCCAACCAGGAGGGACTTTCAGCTTACCCACCTGAAAGGCACAGCAAGCCCTGCTGAGTATAGACCTCTGGGGGATGTAATTCCATGGGTCCTATTGGTAGCCTATATTTTCAGCCAACTCCTGCACTTTTTTTTTTTTTAATGCCTTTTTTTGGAAGTGGCTTGAAGCCTTGGAAACTTTTAATTATCCCATAATCATGTCTTATTTATACCTGGCTGAATACTCTACAGATGGATGGAACAACTTCAGTCAAAAGGGCACAGTAATTGAGTTCTGCCTTCCAGAACTTGCTGAGCTAAATGCAGGTTGTAGCCACTGACTCAGGCTATCTTGGGCTCTACACACAGTGCCTTGTTCTGGGTGATGGCATGGCTCTGTAATCTCACTGTTTCTCCACATTCCTTTCTGATTGGGGCATGGTGGATTAGTGGAAGGTTTCAAAAATCAAAGCCTATCTCTACTTTCTCCAGATCCATTTGCAACTGTTCCTCACCAGAAAGAAAAGGGCAGTGGGGATGGCTCCTGCTGAGACGGCTGTTTCTTAACTTCACCCATGCATTTAACACAGGAGACTACCGCCTCCAGATACCTGAATTTGTTGACACTTTTCTTCTCTTTGGAACACAGGTCCACACATTCCGAGGCCCACACTGGTGTGAATACTGTGCAAATTTCATGTGGGGGCTCATCGCCCAAGGAGTCCGGTGCTCAGGTAGACATGGAATTTTGTTTCTCCATTTTCCATCAGGAAATGTGCAGCTATGTTGAGTTAGCAGTTCTCCAGAGCTGGAGACTCTACCTAGATGAACTAAAAAAGCCTGGCTTCCAGGAGGGTTCAAGGCCTCTCTGTACTCAATAGGGAGACTGTTCTTAAGAGTTTGCAAAAATTTAAAGGAATATCTCATGTTTATGCAAGAAAGAAAAAAACCCTAACAAGTATACTTCCTTAAGACTTAGGTAGACCTCCCCAATAGACAGTAGTCCTAAAAAGAAAAAAAAAATCAATGAAATTTTATAAATAGAAAAGCAATACTTGTTTCCTATCCCATCTTACTATAAAAGGCAAGACATAAAAAGTATTTGCTACAGGCACCAGGTTAAACATTTTCTATTTATCATGTCATTTAGCCTCACCACAGACCTTAGGGAAGATGCAATTATCTACCATTAAATGAAAAAGGAAATGGAGTCTTAGAGCTCATTCTTAATTGCCTCTGGCCACATGGTGAGTGGTGGAACATTGATTCAAAGGCAGCCAGATTCCAAAGCCCAGGTTCAGTATTTTTCTGTCATCAGATCAACAGTGAAACCAGTTACCTTAATTTGATATCACATATTTTCAAAGTAGTTTGAAACCTGGGTGTTTTTCCACTTGGAATTGAAGGCTGAAAGGGTACCACACACCTTATTAAGATTCATTGAACAAAATGGCATAAGGTGGCCAAATTAATGAACCAGGCTTCCTAATTCATCCTACCATGATTTTTCTGACTATGGGGTTTCCACTAACTTCATGACTGATTTCCTTCTCGCTAGGGTATGATTTTTTTTAAATAATTTAAAATCAAAGCAACTAATGACACTAGACTAAGGTGATCTTCTTTCCCATATTTCCTATTTTGGTTCTGAGGATCAGGCAACCCTGGTTTTCCCCTTTACCCATAAAATGACTTCTCAGCAAGTGGAATGGTGGCTGCCAGGGACTTCGAAGGGGGCACAGGATATTGTTTGGGAGACATAGAGTTTTGGTTTTGCAAGATGGAAAAAGCCCTGGAGACTGATGGCAGTCACCCCTGTAGACAGCGGGAGGGTTCAAGTGGTTCACATGTATGTTGGAGAATTCTGCAGACCCATAGCAGATCCCTTAGGCATGTGGCAAACCAGAGGTGGCCTCCCCAGAAACGTTCAGATACCTGGATGAACACCAAAAATTGCCTTGCCAGGAGTCACGACATAGCTCCTGGTCGAACTGCTGAGCCTGGTGGTAGAATATCTGAATTACTCATTAATTCGGCTTATCCAGCTGATAGCTATGAAAAAAATGCCCCTCATTGCTGGTATTATCCAATTGCAGCAGGAAATTGGTCCAAAGTCAATATTATGAAAATGAAACTCTGAACTTCACATGAGCTGTGATCAGCAGCTTTTTTTTTTTTTTTTTAGTTTTAGTTTTAGATGGACACAATATCTTTATTTTATATTTACGTGGTGCTGAGGATCGAACCCAGTGCCTCGTGTATGCTACATGAGCTCTACCACTGAGCCACATCCCCACCCCGATCAGCAGCTTTTTGGGGGATAAAATGATTTATTTATTTATTTTTTTCTTAATAGAAACACAGTCTCAAACTATATTGTTAGCTCCCTCCATTGGCTATTTTTTGACCTTTTATGTCCACTGAGGATTAGGAAGGCTAAAAACAGCATTAAAGGTTAAGAATAGCCATCAAGCCCTCAGTTCTCCTTATTTTAAATATTTTTATTTGTGTACAACCAGAAAAATGAAAAATTGTGCCCCATTTGTGTACTATGAACTGAAATGCATTCTACTGTCCTATGCAACCAATTAGAATAAATAAATAAAACAAAATAAATAAATATTTTTAATTACCTGGGCCTTATTTGCAACACATGTAAATTCTACTAGTTTATAAAAGCTAAATATTTTAATATTTCTTATAAAATATCTTCATTTTAATAAAATATTAGTATTAAACTCTACATAGAGAGACATGAAATTGCTTCAAATCTTAAGATGAAGTTTATAAGAAAATTAGAATTACTATCTGATCCTGCAATTCCACACCTTGACTGATACCCAAAACAACTGACCGCCAGATCTTCAACAGATGTTTGCGCATCCATGTTTGCAGTAGGGGATGATAGAAGCCACCCAGGTGTCCATTGATGGGTGGATGGATAAACAAAAGGTGACATGGACATACAAGGAATGGAATTTCATTCATTCTTAAAAAGGAAGGCAATCCCAGCACTCATGGATCCTGAGGGCAAAGGCTAAAGAGACCCACATGTTGTTGTCTTCCAGGTAGGTAGGACTCTTATCTCTCCCTGCTGTGAGCGAATCAGGGTGTATCTTCAAAAAAAGGAAGAAACTCCTGATGCATTCTACATACAGCATGATGTGTTTAGAGGACAACATGCTAGATGAAATAAGGCAATTGTGAAATTATAAATACAGTATGATTCTATTCACAGGCTCCTGGAGTAGTCAAGTTTATAGAGTCAGCAAGTGGAATGGTGGCTGCCAGGGACTTCGAAGGGGGCACAGGATATTGCTTGGGAGGCATAGAGTTTTGGTTTTGCAAGATGAAAAAGGCCTGGAGACTGATGGCAGTGATGGTAGTACAGTAAAATATACTTAGAAATGGTTAAAATGGTAAATTTCATGTAATGCATTTTTTACCATAATCTAACAAGAAATTTTAAATGAATTGTAAGACACAGTGAAAATTACTAATGAGTAGCTGGATAGGCTGTATATTTTCTATTACTATAAACACTATTTATTTTATTTGACTTAATATTTACATAATACATACAATGGTCATACTTAAAGTGTTCAGACTATATGCTGAGCACATTCTAGTAATTTAATTGATGCTTCTGATCACCTTAAGAGGAAGATGCGGTTATGATCCCTATTTTCTGAAAGTGGATCCCAACAAGAAAACCAGGCTGTTCTGTTTAGTCCAGGTAGCCAAAATTTACATTCACTAAATAGATCTATCAAAATATTATTGAATTTTGTTTAAGCTTTGCTGAATTTCTCATGTTAATAAAACTAAGATGGATTCAAACTGGTGACCATAGACAGAGGTCTCAGCAAGAAAACATTACTGAAAAATGACTTCGAAGTTATTACTGATGATTTCAGAGAAGTTAGATCCTCTGAAATCCTGGATATGGTTAAGTGTTTTTTTTATAAAACATGTGACTATAATATTTATTACTCTGGGGCATGGTGGATTCGTGGAAGACTTCAAAAATCAAAGCCTATCTCTACTTTCTCCAGAAAATATGTGTATGTGTGTGTGTGTGTGTGTGTGTGTGTGTTTTGTATATAAAAATGTTATTCTTTATAATCAGAAAAAACAAGACTTTGATTCAACCACAAGTCAACCGTGAACAACTTTAGCATTAAATTTTTATTTTCCAGAAAGTAGTCTATGTGCCTCTTTACTGTCAGAGAACTTCCGTCAGTGGATACCAACTGCTAACAAGGCTTTTAATCTGTTCATTGAACTTAAAAGCACCTTTGCAGCTTGGGATCTTGATAGGAGCTTTATAAATAATTACTCTAATCATCACATTTCATGGCATTGTTATAAACACTCAGGTAGTGCCCCTAGTGTGCAGTTAGACACTGTTTCCACACACAGGTGTCAGAATAAGTCAGGTAGAAGGGGAAGTGGCCTCCCCAACCTGCCCAGAAGGAAGGAAGGGATTGGGAGGGAACTCTGGGTAAAGATCCAGGAAAGGCAAAGAGAGTTTCAATGGTAATGGGTGCCCCAAACCAAAGACAGTAACTCTGTCTTCTACAAAAGGAGCATCCAGGACTTAAGGAAACAACCCAGCATAAGTCCTAGTGCCCTTTATGAGCCATTACCAGCTTTGAAAACCCAAAACTCAAAAGCCCAATGTGAACCCAAAGAATCCAAGTCCAGAGAGGAAAACTGTACATAAGCAGCCTAATTACCTAAACTATCTCAGCAAGGTGTTCTCTTCTTATGGTCCAGCAACAGAGAAATCTTAGTGAGAAAAATGCAGAGTTTTCATCAGAGTTTTGTGAATTAAGATGAATCTCATACTTCCTCTTCTAGTAGAGACTCTCACTTCTAAATGAGATGGATGTTGCAGAGGAATACATCAAACCCTTGGGTGTGGATGTTACTATTTGGGGCAGTGTATAATTTGTGTTGGGCATTGACAAAAGGACCAACCAAGACTAATGTGGCTTCTTTGTTTTCAGACTGTGGATTGAATGTGCACAAGCAGTGTTCCAAGCATGTGCCCAATGACTGCCAACCCGATCTCAAGAGGATCAAGAAAGTGTACTGTTGTGACCTCACCACACTTGTAAAGGCTCACAACACACAGAGGCCCATGGTGGTTGACATATGCATTCGGGAAATTGAAGCAAGAGGTTTGGAAAATACTTTTTTATGATAATACAGTGATTATATTTTTGTCAGGGAAACAGACTCACTCTACTATCATTTTTGGGAAAATGAACTAACTGCACACATACAGAAACACATACACATAGAGGATAAAATAATTCTTATCAACTCTCTCAATTTCCATTTCCTCAAGCCATGCATGTATGCCGTCAACAAATGTTTACTAAGCATCTACTACGTGCTAGAGATTAAGGATCTGAAAGTCTCCATTCTCGACTTCAAGAAATTCATATTACAATGTGGAGAATCAGAAGGGCAAATACCTATTGTGGGTGTCCATATGTCCATATTTAAAGCACCATGGGGTCACAAAGGATGATGTTTTCATCATATTTGAAGATAATTAAGAAAGGTTATGGCAGGGAGAGTTTTGAAATAGATCTTAAAGCTGGGCATGATGGCATATGCCTGTAATCCCAGCAGCTTAGGAGGCTGAGGATCACAAGTCCCTGGATCACAAGTTCAAAGCCAGCTTTAGCAACATAGTGAAACCCTGTCTCAAAATAAAAAAATAAAAAGGACTCAGGATGTAGCTCAGTGGTAAAGCACCCTCTGTTCAATCCCTAGTACCAAATAAAAATGAAAGATGAAAGGAAGGAAAGAAAGTAGAGAGGGAGGGAAAGATAGGGAAAGGAGGGAGAGAGAGATCTTAAAATGTTCTTCTATTAAGTAATACAGAAAGTATTGATCAATACATACATCCACTACCTTCTAAAAATTCACTTCTAATATTGGTTCTGTTTATTTCAAAGAAAAGATTTCAAAGATTATAAAGATCTATGTAATGAAAAATCAAGTTGACAAGAAAAATAGTAACATTCCCCCCCCCCCAAAAAAGTTCTTTATTTTATGCTAGAGTGATCTTTTCTTTATTTTTGCTTCCTTTGGCCACTATTCAGTATCAAATATTCAGGACATAATGGACCAGGTCTGATGGGGAGAATTTGTGTTGCTGAATATAATTTGCATAATTGACCGTTGATTGTATTATATTGGTATCCATTATTGTGTCCAGATTGCCTTAATATATTCTACAGGTTTCTATTCATTGGACAATGAGCCTATTCTTTCCAAAACAAAGCAGGACATTGTAGCTTGTTATCTCAAGCCTTTTAAAGATAGGAAATGATCCTGCTTCTCCTAAGGATGAAAGCTGTAGTCGTTCTGAAAACTGGCTCATTTAATCTCAGATTGTGAGAAATGCCTCCTTCCTTTTCACCACTGTGGCTGTTAGAATTCAACGAATGCTTTGGGATCTGGTGAAGGTGTCCCTTGCAAGGGCTGACTAGCCCAAGAGAGGAGAGGCACCCCAACTCTGGCAGAGACAAGTGGCCCTGGGTCCTGCTGTGTGAAAGGCACTGCAAGTTTGGGGTCAGAGCCTGCAAGTCACGGCAAAGCACAGGAACTTGGCTTCATTGGAGAAGCTGGAATCCTGCTACAGTAATCCTTCTCCAAGTAACTTTAGGGATCCAAAGTTCCTGTCGTGACTGACATTCAGGGGAGAAACACCGTGGGGAGAATAGCACTAAGCCTACCCAGTGCAATAGAAAAGAGTGGCCCAGATTGGAAATTTATTCCAAGAGACTACACAGGGATTGGAGCTGCAGATGATAGAAGCCTTCAGGTACAAGCTGAATCCAGCAGTCATCTAGAAGAAATTCACATGATACCTTCCCACCTGCATAACCACCACTGCCCACATGACCCTGAGCAAACCACTTGTGAGTGGAATCAATTACACTTTATAAGGTGGTTATGAGGATTACATGAGTTGATACATATAACAGATCTAGTATAGTGTCCAACATACAGGACCCATGTTACTTCTTGTCACCTTCTCCCAGAATGACCAACCTCTAATTCCACCTTCCAGTCTGTGCCTGTCTGACCCTATTAGCCCAGGTGTTTCGGAGCTGTCAAGAGATCCTGAATAATAGCGTCTTCAACAAGACAGACATCTGTTTACCTCTCCAGGAACAATCCAGGCATTTGGCCGTGGTCTAGGGCTAGTCAGGCAGCTCCCTGGGGGCTGCGACCCAGGCCCCTGCACCTGTTGCTCTGTCCTGCTTGGGGCATTGCCCTTGTCTTCTCCCCCTAGTTGGCTGCCAGTGTCTCATCTGCATTCTAACCAACAGGAAGGGGGAAAGGACAATCTCTTTCCCTTTAAGGTCACAATGCAGAGGCTGTACGCATCGCTTCTGCTCTCTCTGCATTGGCCGGAATGTCATGGACATTGCAGTGGATATTAAAAAAAAAAAAAAAGATTCCATCACAACAGAGAGATGGCAGAACAAATATGAAAAGGACAGCCGGCAGCCTCTGCCATTCTGACAAACTCCAACCCATCCTTCACGACTTCTTTCAAAGATGAGCTCCTCAGCGAGGCCTGCCCAGGTTCCTCTCCTGTCAACCTGCAGGATTAGTTGCCCAGCTCCGAGGCAGCACCTGTTCCAACATTATTGAGATAAGTTTTCCTGTCCCCATCTAGAACAGGATCGCACTCCGGTTTCATTCATCTTG